>NC_084935.1:5504500-6115000 GCF_958298935.1 Phragmites australis
GTCGTTTTTGCCACGAGTCTGGTTTCCCTGAGATGTAAAACAAGAGTCAAGTTCAAACCCTTGAGTCATTGCCCATGTTGGAGAAGAAGGTCAGAAAGCTCCTGTTTTCGCTGCGACCGCCAAGAGTCCCAATTGAGTCGCTCGCAAATATGTACATCGAGAGGTATGGAAAGCCTCTGCGGATTGAGGGGTCCGGCGCGGAGGGCCAGCAGCATGGCAGGGCTGGTTACAACCTCACGGATCTGCTCATGCGGCTTAACACCACCAGAGTGATAAAGAGGTTCATTCTGATCTTATCTTATGCATCTCAGCTAGTTTTTCTTAAGATAGATGTCTGTTTCTTAGGTTGCATTTTGTCTCTATCATTAACTAGCAAACGGCACAATTTCTCTAAGTGTTTTCATTATGACTACTGCTGTTTCAACTTCAGACAGGGACAGCATTATATTATCCCGGTGGAAGATGCTCCTAAGTTATTGGCTGATGATTTCGAATTGGTGACGCCTCTTGCAAGCAATGGTTCTAACAAGATTTATCTTAATTTCGAGCCTAAAAGCGCATTCACTAAACAAGATGCTTGGGACTACTTCAGGTATTGTCTTCTGACTTTAGTGTCTGGTGAATTTTGACATGAAGCCTCTCCCTGGTATGTCTTTATGCAGCTGTAAATAATATTACCATGATATTTTTGCCAGCCGGTACGGTCCTGTCCATGATGTGCGAATTCCACTTCGGCAGAAACGCATGTTCGGTTATGTGAGCTTTCTGTACCCCGAGACAGTAAAACAAATCTTATCAGAAAGGAGTCCGAGCACCCCTCACTTAATCTGTGGATATCAAGTTTTCGTTAAACCCTGCAAGGAAAAACATGAATTAGAGTAAGGATCTAATACTTGGTTATTTTCTGTTGCTTGTTGTTTGCATATTGTACTGCCGCAAAATTAGACCACTACAATTTCCCGTTAAAATTATAGCTCATGTACGGTTTTAGCATGTTTACGCCTACACGAGCCATTTTATAAAAAACCTTATACTGCCTTTCTTCAAAATTTCCAAATTGTTATTGGCTAAAGACCATTCGAATAGTTTGATAGTTGTTGCAGGGTTTTGATTTAGCAAAAAGTATAGTGAAGACCAAAGCTCCTGATTGGCACACCGCATCAGCGCAATTTTACATTAAATCTTCCATCGTTCCTTCCCTCAGCTCTTGATCTGGATGTGCTGGAACTGCCGTTCAATGAGTGGGAGGTGTGGCAAACGATCAAGCAGATGCCGTCGGACAAGGCGTCGAGACCGGACGGGTTTACGGGACGCTTCTACAAAGAGTGTTGGTATATGATCAGGGAAGACGTCATGACAGCGCTGCATGCAGTATTTCCGGCCCATAAGCTTGGCGCTTTGGGGGAGATGACAGGCCCTTGCACCTTCTGCATTCGGCTCTCATGGTTCTGATTCCCAAAGCGCCAGACGTTGAGTAAGTGAAGGATTTCCGGCCCATAAGCTTTGTGCATAGCTTCGCCAAGCTAGTTACTAAGATTCTGGCTAATCGCCTTGCTTCTAAACTAACATTGATGGTTTCCGTGAACCAAAGTGCTTTCATCAGAGGCCATTGCATCCATGACAACTTCTTCCTCGTTTAGCAGATGGCCAAGTATCTCTACAATCAAAGGAAGCCTCGGATTCTACTCAAACTCGATATCACGACGTATGATACTCGACTCATTCATCCATTATCCGAAAATGTGGTTGTACGATGCTTAAACAATACAAGCGGTCTATGGTATCCGGGTTCCATTCCCGACCTACTCCTAGCACCGTCAACATCTTGTCTCATCTCACATCTCATAGATTCTATATCATTATTATTGTAATTGTAAATAATAAGTAAGTCCTAAGCTCACGAACAGTGATTGAACCATCGCTCGACTTCTACCAAGGATCTATGCGTTGCTAAGCGTTTTGAAGAACTCTTAAGTTAGATATCAACATGTTACCAAGGCGACAACGATAAGGATAATCAACAATTTCAAGGTAGAAATAATGCATTCAACATAGGTTCTACCCATATAAGCCCTACAATGACTCGCTAAACATACCTAAGCAATGACTTGTCAATTTAGACCACATTCAATTCAACTAAAATGGTGCAATATGCTTAGATACTTGCATTGCTCCTCTAGCGGTTGACTGATATTGCCCGCACAGCACTCACAAAACAATGGTAGCTCGACGTAGCCTTCACTCGCTTGGACTGTAGGCGCAACATTCTCTAAACGAATCAAGAATGCATTGCATAAACAAAATGAACGATGGAGAAATATGCAAATGATGCATGCTTGGATAATAATAGAGCGACGGGTTTCAAAAACATATGCAAAAGACCATCAAAAGTTTAAAACCCCAGACAAGATAACCTAAGTACACATAGCCTTGAATGGCTAGCGGTCAGATCGACATACAAGTTGCAGTCAGAACGTGAGCGTGCAGAGAGTTTAGGGCCCTGACAGTCAGACCGAAGGCATGGTGGTAGTCAGATCGCCGACCAACGGTTAGACCGGCCATAATGCTAGTTTGACTCCTAAATTCAGGTATTTTGAACCGACCTACTGGCGTTCAGACCGGCTCTACTGGTGGTCAGACTGCCAGACCCTATCGGCAACACCTTCACGGGGTCACCGGCAAGGAGTCCGGTGAAACCTTCAATGACAAAGGGCACCAAAATACTCCATAGGACTAAGTGAACATTCTATGATTGTTTAAATGACATGCACGGTCGAACATGTAAAACTCCCCAAATGTTTCACAACGAAAATTGAAACGGCGATCGCCTAGGGTTAGGAAACAATGGGAAAACAGTAAGGGGATATTTACCTCGACGTAGTGGAATTTGTATTAGATCGGAATCCTCCAGGGAAGCTTTGATCCACCGATTTGACTCCTGGATGGTGAATGAACTAGAGGAGGAAGAAACAGCGAGGAAACCCCTCCGGCGAGGAGGAAAGGGGGAAGAAGCTCGGGGAAGTCCTCTGGGAAGCTCGTGGGAGTCCCCAACTCCGATCTCCGGCTGTCAACATGTCGATTTGGAGCTCTCTCTCTCACTCTCTAGGGTTTGTTGGAATGAGAGAGTGAATGATAGGGAGAGAGAGGAGTGAGAGAGGCGATCAACCACTTAAGGGAGTCTCTGTGTGCTAGCGGTCAGACCATGGGAAGGGTCGGTCATACTGTGGGAAGACCATGTGCCAAGCCTACGTGGTTGTCCACCTGGCGATCGGACCGCGGTTGAGCTCTGTTAGACCACAAGAAGGGTTTTTGCTTAATTTTGTTATAATTTTCCTCTCTTTTCTTTCATCTTTCTATTCTTTTCCCCAAGGTATTTAGCGTCTTTCTATCTCTTACTATACCATTTTCACTCCCGAAATATCCAAAATAATAACTAATCGCATAAAATATAGCGCCATGATGATTATGCATGCTTGGTCCTGTAATTAGCATTTTGGGATGTCATAACAGGGGAAATGCAAAGAGACGGTTTGGGTAGGGTTTTTTGGGTGCCAGGAGTGAGCGTGGGGTGCGAGGGAGGGATCTCCGTGCTCGGCTTGGCCGGTGAGGCACCATCGGCGGTCGGCGACAGAGGCGGGGGCCAGCGGCCATGGTGGCTCGGGAGGGAGGGGGAAGGGTTAGGTAGAGGCACGAGAAAGGTGAAGGATGGTCTGGTGAATCTCGCTGTGGGGCCTAATTGGTCGGCGGTGGTCTCTGATGATGGATTAACAGCGGTTGTCTTTGGAGGGAAAAACAATGAGAGAGAGAGAGAGTAGTGGAGGGCGGAGCTTGCCTCGGTGTTTGGCGGTGAGGTGCGAAAGGCGAACGACGGGGCCTTTATAGCCGTGCGAGGGCTGCAACGGCCGGTGGTGGGGTCCAACGGTGGAGCTTCGTGTGCGGTACAATATGTGATGGGTTGTCAACGGCAACAGGACACGGCGATGCAGTGGCTTTGGACGCGTGCAATGTGGGTGGAAAAGTCAGCACGACAACCAAGATGGCAGTGGCTTTTCCACGCGTGCGTGCTCACACCTGTGAGGTTTTCGGATGATGTTGTCGCACGGCGCCAGAGGAAGAGGAGCGGTGAGGCGGCGGTGTAGACAACGACTTCATCATCGGCACAGGGCAGAATTTTGATGGGTGGCAGAGTTATGCGGGTGGCATTGTCACGGCTTTGGCGACGGGGCCAGTGGCTGGCGAGCCAGAGGGGAAAGAGATAAATAAAGGAGAGATGAAAAGGTTTTGAAATTTTGTTTGGATTTGTTATCCTTGAAAGGATTTGCTGATTTCAAATTCACTAAAATTTTGGGATGTTACACATAGTTAACTAGATCTCATAGCATAGAAAAACAACAAACTAACCTTAGAAATGTCTGTCCAATTATAGCCCTAGGCCCTAGCAATTGATGCTCCCAACAATGGATGACCGCAGCATCCAAATCAACTGGCCAAAAAGGAAAATGTTGATATTAGCCTCTCTCGACGAGCACCATTGAGGATGCAAAGTCAGAGGATCTGCTTCCACGCACACACCACTACGCTCATATACTTTAAGCCGATGATCTATTAAATCAGGTCACACTTTTTCCATTTTCAAGTCTACTTATCAAGTGATTTTGTTTAAAAGGTTTTAACATGTTTAACTAGACATAAATAGTCACTAGGATAAATATCATGCCTTTTAATAGTGAAGAGTTTATTTAAAAATGCAAAAATGTTGCATTCCAGAAAAAGTGAAAATACTTGTTTGACCAAATCTGAAGTTGTAACACGTTGGAGACCACCACAAGTCTGGAGTGTCACTGAACCAACCTACAAGATCACCAAACCTAAAAAATATTTGCAGCACCTCCATTGCATCTAGATGTATAACTGACTAATCACCAAAGAGAAAGAGAGAGATATCATCACACTAATAGAAATAAACATTCTAGTAGAACTAGGAACAAATCTCTATCATACATCCATGCTACAACGAGACAGACATATCGCACAACAACTAAGATACATCAAACTGACATTACAACCAAAAAGACAAAAAAGTGGAGGTGATTTGTGCCAAGTCATGCAGCTACCCATCTCGCATACTCGATATCACCTTAAGACACGCCTGGAAAGATAGAAAGGGTAAGATTCGAAAATCTCAGCAAGTGAATTGTTTTAATAAGCTATTTAGCTACCGTTGATTAAACATTCATCTTTAACAAAGGTAATACGCTGAACAGGTTAACAATATCTAAAAACCATAATTAAGCATGTCAATACAATATCAACCACATATTATCATCTACTAGCTATGATTTACCACCATAGTACCATAAAAAACGGTAGTAAAAACTTCCTTGTAATACTAAGAGACAATATCGATGTAATTTAAGTAAAGATATTCACATGAATGTATATGTATGCTTATGTCATGTTCTTTCTCACCCTTACCCTTCTCAAATAACATAAGGGTATACATAGTACCCCTTCTACAAGGGTAACATATGGTGCTATACCGATACGATCATGGCCATAAGATGGTAACATAACTTTCAATGCATGAAATACATATGTATGGCATGTTTCATGCATAGCCAATAACATAAGTTCCAAGATATGCGTAATACTTCAAGAATTACATACTATAGTAAAAAACAATTGCGCAGCAACGTATCTCACTTGCTTCAATTCTTAGTTCAAGATTCAAGTAAACTACAGAAAAGTAGATATTAAGGCATCAAGTTCATGCATAATCGAAAGACATAACTTCAACATAGGTATACACACCATGCTTCGCATACGAGTAATATAAAATGTAAGAAAGAAGACATATCTCTCTTCCTTTACCTCATAATGGAGAGAAAACATCCAAACCTTCATAAGGCATAAAGCAAATAATGTGCTCACATTTAATTTGATAAATTATTAGTAAGTGCAGCTGTCGGAGGGTTAACTCCTGTCGCAGGGATCCTGAGGGACCCCTTTTTAGAGATTCGGCCGGGGGGATGATCCTGAATATGTTTGCCGGAGAAATAAATGGGTATAAATGCGATGGCCGGTGGGGTGAAATGATCTAGTGCGGAACGAAATAAATGCACTGGGGTTTAGACAAGTTCGGGCCGCACAGAGGCGTAACACCCTACTCCTGTATGGATACTACAAATGCCCTGAGAATGTTCCTCAAGGATGTTGCTGGTTACAAGAATGTTTGTCTATCCTAGAGCCTAGGGCTCCTTGTTCTTCGGTCTGTGTGTATCTGTTGGCTTTTGGGTGCTCTTGGGCTTGTCGATCTTCTCTACTCTTCTCTACTCACTTCTCCTGGGATTTTCCCACTTCCCAGAGATTGTCTAACTTGTCGAGCTTGTTCAGATATTGTTTTTCGCCTGTTCCGATCTTGTCTTTGTCCGTGCTGCCGGCTGCTTTAAATACCCGCCGGTAGTAGCGTGCCCCGAACGGGAGGGCACGAGTTACAAGGCACCATAAATGGAAAGGGCGTCATCATAGCCTCTGTGCAAAGTGACCGGGGGTGAAAAAAGCACCCCGCGCCCGGTCATCCATCACCATAAATGCACTGGCAACGGGCGCCATGGAGAAGGCCCGCCGGGCAGCCGCAGAGCGGCCCGGCGTGCCTGCCCTGTCTTGTTCTCCTGCCACAGCAGCGCGGCAGACGGAACGCCTCGGCCCTCACGACGTTATCCCGAGACGTGCCGAATGGCACGGGATGGGACCCGTGCATTTAATGTCCCCACGCCCTTCTACCAGAATGTGGCAGGAACTGACACCGACCGTGGCGGGAGCAGTTGGAGGTGACAGGCCACGCACGCTCTTAAATGCGGCCTCGGGCCTTTGACTAGCTGACACCTCATCAGTGGGCCCCTGTGGGGGCCACTGTTAGGGGGCTTCCTGGGTCGTCGGGGAACCGAGTGCTCAGGGGTCACTGTTCACCTCCCCGAGCACTCTCTCCCGAGAATGCCCTTCCTCAGTCCTCGGGAAACCGAGTGCTCGGGGGTTACTGTTCACCTCCCCGATCACTCTCTCCCGGGCATGCTTGTACGGATCCTCGGGGGACCAAGTGCTCGGGGGCCGCTGCACGCAGCCCCGAGCACTCTCTCCCGGAACTTCCTTCAGTGGGTCCTCGGGATACTTGGGTGCCCAGGGGGCCACCGCTCGCGGCCCCGGCACACTTCTTCCGGTACTTAGCTTTCCTGATCGTCGGGGGACTCGGGTGCTCAGGGGTCACCGTATACCTCCCCGAGCACTTTCTTCCCGGCACTTAGACTTCGCAGATTATCGGGGAACCTGGGTACTCGGGGACCACTTACCGTGGCCCCGAGCGCCCTCTCCCGGGACTTAATCTTTTTTACCTTGTGGAGGAGACCCCGCGGAATGACGCCACGTGGCGGATTGCTGGCCTGGCCTCGGGATTCGGGGACCCCCAGTTCCTGATTCACCGACAGCAGCAATTAAAAAATGAAGATGGTCAAATAACAAGTTAAAATATAGCCATCCGTTACATTCACTTGCCTTCACCGATGACGAAGACGGGAACTAGCTACATTATAAAGCGGCACCATCTGAACAAGTGCATAAATTAGTACCAAAATATCACAACAACAAAATAAAAAAGAGACACTATCCTACGCCTAAAAACCCCGTGAACACAACAATCAAGATTTACATAAAAACATCTACCACTAAGCTTGCAAGATGCCGAGTGAGAACTTTAACTAACAGGGTCAAAGATCAAAAAAGAAAGCAACGACACGCAGATTAACTCTCACCAGGCGACAACACTGATTTAATAATTACTCTCAAACCGATTAACCAAAAAAGAATAAGACTAACACCAACGGAGAGCTATCGACGTGGACTACAACTTCCATTTTAACCATATGGTTAAATTTGGCACCTATTAAATCTCAATTTCTAATTAATCAATGCACGCTAAACAGATCATCGAAATACTAATCCGATGGCGGAATCGATCGTCCTCATACATCTACAAGTTTCTAAGGACTAATAAAAGTCACATTCGTGACGAGAAAGTTGAATCGACGATAAATTCGGTAATTCCCACGAAAATCACTCCTCTTTCCTCCTCGTACTTCTTCTTTCTTTCTTTCTTCTTTTCCTTTTCTTCTTGCTCGGCTGGCCCCTTGCCTCCCACCCGCTCCCGCTCCCCTCTCTCTGGCTGGTGACAGCAAGCGTAAGCAATACTGTGTGGTGCCTCGGCACAGGCAAGCGACAGCGACATAATGCAGGCGGGCGACAGCGGCATGGCGCGGTTGGGTGGGCGATGAGCTACCGCCGGTGGCTAGTTGGTAGCGGCTAGGGTTCTGAGGAATGTGGCGCTAGGGTAGTCAAGAGAAATGAGTGATCCGGGTGGTGATTGATACCACTCAATCTAATCTCTTTCTTTTTTATTTTTTTTATTTTCATCCAAAGATCAGTGTCTAAATGATATGTTAAATAGTAAAATAAAATCGACACATCCACAATCTTTAATCTTCCATCCAAACAACATATAAAAATCAAAATTGACCCTCACACGGGCCCACAGTCAACATCCGAAATTCTAAAAATTCTTAGGTTATTACAGAAGTTGATGGAAAAACCCCTCTACCCCAAAGCGGCCGACCAGCTTGGCTAGCCCGTTCCACTTCCACAGAGCCGCCCCTGCGCACGGCGATATAAACCCTCACCCCCCCCCCCCCCCCCGGCCCGCTTCCAAGAGTTTAGAGAAGAACACCAACTGGCAAAGGCTAACCATCCCAACCCGGGGCAAGCAAATTGCCATCCACGAGCTGAGTCCCAAATCCGTAGCGAGCCTGCGCGCGCGGCGTACGGCCTTGGTGTTCCCGCCCCTATAAAGCTCCCTCGCGCCGCTCTGGTTCTCCCTCTCCTCAGTCCTCCCCTTCGTTGCCTGGCGTCGCATGGTGCTGTGCTTCCCGGAGGAAGACGAGGTTAGTGCATTGGGATTACAAAGAACTACTCTCCGCTCTATCTTGTCTTAGCTTGATGAGTTCTTGCGGGGGTTCTTGGACAATCTTGAACAACCGAAGCGGTTTTGGTGGGCTTTGGTTGAGTTCTAGAGGCGGGTTCTTGGAGCGCTAGGACGGTTCTTGGTCGCGGATGCGCTAGTTTATCTTGTGTTTCCTCTTGTTCTATTCTTGCGGCGGTTCGTGTTTTATCTGGCTCGATTTGAGTATTAGGTTCCAGTGAGCTTTGGTTGGATTCTGGAGACGGATTGTTTGAAAGAATAGTTCTTGATCATGGGTCCGTTCTTGCATGTTGGAAATTTTGGCGTGTTTCGTGGCGATTAGTGTTGCTGATTCTTGCTAGTAAAGACCCAATTCGTTCTTTTCTTCGTTTAATTTGGAATTACGAAATGGGGAAAGACGAATTCGCGCAAATGCTGGTTCTTTACTTGTTGGGTGGACGTAGAGAATGAAGCAAAATTTTCATTTTCGCGTGCATTACCGTTCCTCATTTCTGCCGTGGTAGTGGTTTACTTCTTGTTCTTTCAACTTTCGACAAAAGAATCGCCTGCGTTTGCTATTGCGTAATCTTGCTCTGCAATGAGTTCCAACTTCCAACATCTTGTTCTTGCTGAAGGAGACAAGAAATGGATATAAAGGAATGTGAGAGGTTGTTGCTGAATAAGATCCGTCAGATTGATCCACAGAACGCCGAGGAGATCGTTGGATACATCGTCTCAAGCAAACCTTTGGAGATCCTACGGTATTCAGCCGCCTCGGATGACCAAATATACTCTCTGATTGCTGAGGCGATGACTTTCATTGCACCCCACTCGCAACAATTCCCACAGCTACCCCCACTGCAACCACCTTCATGGAATCAGCCTCAGTTTTATCCAGGCAGCAGTTCTCATAGAAATCAGGCTCCAGTTCCCCCCATTGGTCAAATCGGACCATTGCACCATGGGTATCCTTGGTTTTATCCAAGCAGCAGTTTTCAGGGAATTCAGGCTATATTTTCCCCCACTGGTCCAACTGGAGCTTTTCAGAGCTCATTTCCTGAATTCATTGGCTCATGGGAGCATTTCCAGTCTTCGAGCACCCCAGGTGGTGGCATGCCAAGTAACCATTTCCTGAATTCATTGGCTCATGTTGGGGAAGTTCACACCCTTGAGTCATTGCCCATGTTGGGGAAGGAGATCAGAGAGATCTTGTTTTCGCTGCGACCACCAAGAGCCCCAATTAAGCATCTGGCAAATATGTACAATCAGAGGTATGGAAAGCCTCTGCTGATTGAGGGATTCCCATGGGAGGGCCAGCAGAATGGGAAGGATGGTTGCAGCCTCAAACGTGTGCTTGAGCAGATTAACACCATCAGACTGATCAAGAGGTTTCTTTTGATCTTACGCAGCGTAGTCCTTTCGAAGAAAATCTTATGCATCTCTGCTATTCATAATTTAGATGTTTGTTCTCAGTTTGCATAATGTCTCTTTCATAATAACACAATTGTTTTATTTTTCTTAGCGTTCTGATTATGAGTCCTGTTTTTTGAACTTCAGACATAGACAGCATTGGATAGTTCCGGTTGAAGATGCTTACAAGTTGGGCGGCTCACGACCAGCTGATGATTCCACATTGGTGCTTGCCTCTGCTAACAGTGGATCTAAATTGATTTTTATCCACTTCTTTCCTGAAAGCACATTCACTTTCATTGATGCTCAGAACTACTTCAGGTATTGCTATCTAATTTAGTACTAGGTGCATTTTGATATAAAGCATCTATATGTTATGTTATTATGTAGTTGTAAATAATATTACCATAATATTTCTGCCAGGACGTACGGGCCTGTCACTTATGTGCATATTCCACGTCCGGCGACAGGGCGAAAGTTTGGTTTTGTGAGCTTCAGGTTCCCCGAGACTGTAGAACTGATCTTATCAGAAAGGACTGAACGGACCCCTCACTTCATCTGTGGACAACCAGTTTTTGTTGAGCCCTACAAGGAAAAACATGAACGAGAGTAAGTATCTGATACTTGGTTGTTTTCTTTTGCTTGCTGCTTGCATATTGTACTAGTACGTAGTGAAAACCTACTACTAACAGTTTACCAATTTCCATTAAAACGATAGCATATATATGGTTTAGTAAGTTCATGCCTAGAATCTTACTATTAACTGTGGTCGAAATTTTGCATGAGCTGTTTATAAGTGCTCCAGTTTTTGAAGATTTGTTGGAGGGTTTGTTTATTGAAAAGTATAGTGAAGTTCAAGGTCCCTTTTTGCATGACACTGGGAACTTTGTTGCTTGTTAGAACTCGGTATCCATTTGGAAGTTGGAACATGTGAGCTCCAGAGCTTGATTTTCAAGCTTGGTTGTCTGTTACCATGTATTCTCCCTGTTGACAGCGTTGCACGCTATTGTAAACTTACTAGCCTTTCTTGCTGTCCAAAGTTACAATCTAATATTTGTGTATCGATATGGTTTTCTTGGATTTGTTTGTTTTGTCATTATGGGTACTTGAAGATAGGTTTCCTAACTTATGCGGAACTAGTTTGGTGTTGGTACACTTTTTTTGTTACCTTTGTGCAATTCAGTTCTCCTCTCTTTTGTTTACAAGTTCAGGAATTAAGGCATTTTGTTTTGCATTTTGAAACTTTGAATGCTCAAGCTTCCAATGTGTTGAAAATATAGGAAGTTCGCTCAGGAAGATGCCCATTCTAACTCTGGTGCACAGATGGCGTCAGAAGCCGTTGTCATTCATGAGCCTCATAAAGGTGAGTACTGACTAAAAACTCTGTTTTGTGTCAATGGCAAAGCTAGAGCCAAAATCACGGTGGTGCACCTCTTCACTAGCAACATATACAATTTCAGACGATATACCCCAGGACCAGAGTAGATGATTTTGTACTTCACAGTAGTGCATATGCACCACCATACCATAACCTAGAGCCACCCTGCTTCGTCGTCAACATATAACCTATCTATTCAATCTGTTAATAAAGAAGGTCCTTCACAAGATATTCATATGGAATTTATACTTTGTTTATTCTTGTATTTTTGCTGCACCTTTTCCAGTTCTTTTAACTTTTAAGCTTACTTGATTCTGTAAATCTTCTAGGTGACACTACAGCAGAATCGTCACATGCTCCAGATCGTTTGGATGAGGCATCAGAGGCTCAAAATAGGTGAGTTTTTCTGTTTAAGTTAGTAGGTTCAGCTATCTTCTATTGACTTCTAGGATGCTTTATTGATCTGATGGGCACTTTAGTCTTTATGCAAAATAGAAAATTTGAAGTCAATGCAATTAGCCATTAAGAACTTTCATCGGGTTATCCTTGCCCAAGTTCTAATTATTTTGGAATTGGAGGGAGCACTTCGGATGCTGCTGCACTGTTTTACATCCTCTCTTTTGTTCCCGTAATTAATCTGGCTGCAACATCTGAACCGTGCAAACCATTTTGCAGTGATGACTTCGGGCTTCCAGATAACCTTGATATCGACTACTGAGAGGAAGCATCGCACCACGATCAAATGACCAGCAGAATGTACATTGCCATAGGATCAGAAGCGCTAAGCGATCTCAGATCAGTGGCTTTGAGACTATACTGTAGATTATGTACATATTCTTCAGATGTAGTTCACTGTGCAATCAACAAAAGGACAGGACAGGAAGCATTTTCCTTAGTTTGGTCGAGTCATACAAAATCAATTTTGACTTGCTGATACATCTTATAGAAATGGTATGCATCCAGGCATAGTTGAAGTAGGCTTTATAGAAAGGTTATTCTACAATTCATCGTAAAGCTCTGCAATCTAGTCCAAGATGGGAATAATACTTGCATGTCTCACTCTGAGAAAAGAATAATCTATAATGCACCTATTCATTTGTTTTTGTTGTGATAATGTTCCGGGTCTTGCTTACCTACTGAATCTCCAATTGTTGGATGTTGCATGGGATGGCGCTTACTGCTTCAACAAATGGTCCATGATCTGCTTACCTCTTAGACATCCATGACTGTATGATATGTTGGCATATCTGAGCTCAAGAGGGGTCTTCGTTTCTGTTTGTGCCAGTCACCATATATGCCAAAAGTTGTGAATGTCGCATCGATTTCACTATTTCACCCAAAATAAGTTTTTCTTTCTTTCTGCTTGAAGAGGAAAGCAGGTGATTTGATAACTCTTTTCGCCTTTACAGCCCTTTTTTTTCTAGGCCTGGACTAGACATTTTCCTGTGCCGATAGAGTTTCATGTTCTCGCCGGTTCTATTTGTTGGAAAGATTGTCATTTTGGTTTTTTGGAAAGTCAAAACAAATTTGGCTGTTTTGGACGGCACATACTGGAGCCAACATATTGTCTCGCGACTCGAAGCATTCTGCCGAAATCCTATGAAATGAGCCTTAGCAATATCTGCCTGTGCCACACTACAAAATTAGCACCAGTGAAGAAAAATCAGTGAGTTTGACTAGTACATTTCCAGTAACATTGGGAACCCTGAGTTAAACAATAACCAACTGATTCCAGAATATTCCTTTTTGATTGAGGTAGGAGCTCTGCCTATTTTGTTGAGAAAGGAGGCAGAGTTGAGTTTAAATTACAACTAAAAACAGGATATTACTGAAAATGAGACGCCTAGACTGGCCTTCGACTACTACCCAAGTACTGTGGCAATTTCGACAATAACACCTGGTACATCGGTTATTCAACAGCCACCACCTGGCCGATCAAGGATCGATGTTAAAAGCTATTCGCCCACTGATTTCTACCTTCCCTGATCTTTTAGAGCCACTTGTAGCCTTGTGGTGAAATTAGCTCTTCTCCTTGAAAGACTCCAGTCCTTTTACTTCCATAGGTTCCATTCCCCGGCCCAGAATGTAAAGACAATAGCTATACTATAGTGTATGATTAGGCTGTACAAAAGAAAATCAAGAGCTAACAAACGGTACAGCATAAAGAGTTCTTTTAATGAAACAACCTTGAAAACGTAGGATGTACAAGCAGGTATTGTAATTCACAGTAACAAGCCTTACGAAAAAGAAAGCACAAAGGTTAACCGCATTACAGAATTACATCAGCACAGAAGGCTGCCTGCAATGGCCCTCTTACACAATTAGGCTACGATTTTCTAAACATAGCATTCTGTTCAGCATTTGTAGTTAATATTAACTAGCAATACAGGTGAGATACCCCTGGAACTAAATAACCAAATGTCTGCCAACCATTCTGGCATATTGCTGTTCTTTTAGATCCATTTGCAATTGATGGGGAATCCGATGAAAACTTTACACCATGTAAAAGGAGGCAATATGAACAATACAATGTAAGCTGTAGTCAGTGACATGGATGTGATGTATTATAAACCCACTGATCATTGAGTATCAGGTCAGCGACCAAGGCAATTCCTGAAAACAGTGAACCAATCAGCATTACTATGGAAAACAACTGTCCAAATAAACCCAAAAAAAACAGAAAGAACTGTGTAGAATAATCATCTTACAGTGAGGAGCGCAGGCTCAAAAGCAACCCATTTCCCACCCACCAGCTAGGCATCTACCATCTTGAGGTTAATGTTTTCCTTCCAGACTTCTCTGCAAAACCTGTCAGCAGCAAGCTCTGCCTAAATGTATGGTATTTCTCTAAGCTGGTCCCAGCCCACCGCTGGCAAAAACGCTCATCTGTAGGCACAAAGGAGCTCAAAGGAAATGGACCCTTTGGAGCTTTCTTCAATGAAATGAGAAATCGGTGGCGGGGACGAATTCTCTGATCAAGAGACAAGCTCAAGTACATAGGATATTTTGTTAAGGATTGAACTTCGTTCTTAAGGTCATTAACCAAGTAAAGATACTTTGGCTTGAGATTTTCCTCCAAGGACAAAGATAACACCTGAAAAAGAAGCATGGAAGGTACATCTACCATGAGACACACGTAAATTGAACAACAAAGACAATTGTAAGGCAAGAACAAAAGAATGGTGGATAATAACATGAATGAGGTAATACCTGAGTAAGACTTGTCAATACTTTGAGAATATCGGAGTTTCTCATGCCAATGCTTCTCAGGAAATTGATCCTAGGCAAGATTCCATCCTCAATGCTGTAATGAAGCAGCTGAGGGTGCTTTGTGACCATCTTAACAATGTTATGTTTGGGAGCACCCAGTTCTTTTGACAGAAAAAGTGATCTAGACTTCCATGCACTATCAATTCTCTGGACCAGAATCTGTGGGCTTAGCTGCACTACTTTGCCCACATCACTCTCCTCAATACCTACTTCCTCAATCAGATACCTTATAGTTGGTTTCAGAGACTGCTCCACACTGTAAGAAAAGAACGAGGGAGCAGCAGAAATAATTTGCCCTATGCGTGCACTTGGAACACCAATGCTCTCCAGAAAAGCAACATGAGACTTCAGATTGCTAAGAGTGTATTCCAAAATCTGTGGTTGTCTAACCAGTATCCTCTTCATATCCTTGCTTTTAACACCAGAACTTAGCAGGAACTCCAACCTTTCTTCTGCAGAAGCTTGACTGATTTGGAAGCAGGCCATGTGTCTCTCATAGATGTAAGTAAAATGAGACTCCTTCAGTCCAAACGTGCACAAGTAATCAATCAGTGGTAACCATTTACCATCAAATTCGTATTCTTCTTGCAGTTTCTGGAACACACTTCGAGAAATGCTTTCATTTTTTAACTGCAACAACAAACCATTGTCAGTCAGTGCACCTTAACTAAAGAATATGGACAAGGTACATGTACATGCTGAATCATCATTAGTGATGTACCTCTACTTCACTGTCCATGTCCATAAGACCTGTTGACGATCTTCCTGCTTTACTCCTGGGATGCTGGGAATTATTTTTTTCTGGACCGTATTTATCACGAGTTTTAGGTTGCCTTCCTTCCCACTTTTCTTTTATCAGTGGAGTTTGCAGTCCTGAAGTATTAGAGTTTTAATACGAAGCCAGTAACCACTGGTTTTCAGGGATTTTACTTAGCTTTAGAGATACCTGGTCTATTGCTTGGAGCACGCGGGCTCTTTGAATAAAGTACACCAGGATATTCCAAACCCGACAAATCATCCTGAAAGGAGCAACAGACTACAAGTAAGGTAGGAAATGTGGTATACTACCAGTCGTGAGATTCCAATGTTTTGTTCTATGAGAAAATAAACTGAAGAAAAATACAGAACAATTGTCTTCTATCTAAGTGAACATCCGACTATTCGTGTAAGTAAAATTCAATACCCAGGGATATAATATTATTGCATAATCAAATCAACATGTGCCCTGCACTCCTGCAGTTTCTCAGTTAAGCATTCAGGGTTTGGGAACATAGTGACGAAGTAATTTATCAGCAGTACATACATGTGAGTTTTTTATTGCAGGGATATGCATATGGATTTTACTGGACTAAATTTAGTAAATATGTGTTGTTGATCTGCTAACGAGATTCAGAAAACCTTTAGCTAACCCTCTGAGTCTATGGTGTTATGTCATACCGCAGGGTGATATGATTACTTTTATTCAATGAAGCCTAGAATGTTTGCAACATGAGCTATGGAGAACATCAGTTATTCAAATGAATTAATAAGCATGGTAGCACTTGATGCAACAGCATAACCAGGAAGCTGGAGAAGTTTAGAACAAGGGCTCCCTTAGAACAATGGTTTTGATCCACCCTTTGAAGAAACTATTGGACCTAATTTTTTCTTTTTGTAACATAGGAGTTGGAAGAACACTAAAAACACACATCCAAACACCAAACATCCACCATAGGCCAGATTGCTCATGCTTTGATGACTACAGCATGTTGATGCAGACTTTTGACGAAAATCAACCAGATCTTAACCGATAAATGTCAACCTTGCCAGTCCATATGGTGCCTATATAACCTGGTGAAGCGTGGGAGATAGAGTCCAACATTGAACAGAGACAGAAAATAATCAGTGCAATCAATTATACACCTGAACTACATGTTACAAGGGGAAAAAATTTCTTGAGGAGGCACCACATCAATAAGTGAATCTCCTTGCCCGTGTATGCCAAAGTAGAAGTGGCACAAAGACAGCTTACCTTACAAGCCCACTAGATTTTAGCCAATTGTTCAATCCTAGTATGCCCATTCAAGCAACATCCGTATGGTTCATTCAGCTACCTATGTAAATTACGCACCTAAAGTACAAATGCGCAGAACCTTATTGTGATGTTAATATCTGAGCATCGAGCAGTGTTCATATCAGGTCAGCGTATTTAGAAGACAAAAGGTTAGCGACGGTTACTGGCAATGGGGTTGGTTCCTCACATCGGTCTCGTAGCCCTCGTCATCCTCGACTTCCTCCTCCTCCTCCTCGTCGAAGTCGTAGTAGGGGTTCCGGGAGCGCCGGGCGCGGCGGTTGGGCTTGACGAGCCGCACGTTGCTCTGGAGCGAGAACGCGCTGCCGTGCCTGGCGGTAGCGGAAGCACCGCGGGTCGGGGCGACGGGAGAAGGGAGGAGGAAGCAGGGGCGGACGGCGGCGAGCCGCGGCGGCGGAAGCTGCAGCGCCATGGGGCAGGGGAGTGAGTGAGGCGTACGGCGGCCTTCGATCTTTTTGGACGTTTATCTGCGGAGGTGGGGGATCGATTGGGGTTTGGATGAGGACGAAGGAAGAATCTTTGCGGGCGGACTACGTGGAGCTGCGCGGGCAGCGGAATCGCGCAGGGGAGGAGGGGACGAGGCGTTTAAGGCCACTGGGCCGGGCCGGTAGGTTGACAGGCACGCAAAGCTCGTTTTTGGAGATTTTTTAATATAATTTTAAATAAAAAATTACAAATATATATGTCTATTTTGAAAAATTATAAATTTAGATACATGTGGCCTGTTGCAAGAGCGAAATGTGTCTTGACGCCTTTTCAACAAGGACAAATTTAAAATAAAAAATATTACGTTCTAATACTTTAAAATTCAAAATACTATCGAAATAATTATGAAAAAAATTCTATCATGCAGAGGATGCTATCATTTACCTTTTAAAAAAATTCGAACAAAATATGACTAGTTCAATGAGAGAAAAAACAACTTTTTGTGGGACGTGGTGATGGTATAGACTAACGTGAAGAGGTGTGGCCTCAAGGCTTTAGTAGGCCTAGTTTGTTACAAATCTACTTTGAAAAAGGATCTTGGACAAAATGATGAAGCTTGCTCCGAAATATATCTGCGCTCATGACGTGGGCTGCAAAAGTTTAAAAACAATGGTTGGATTAATTTTTTTATAATGGAATGAACTGTATACCGGTCTCTACGTCCGAAAAGTACGCAGCGTCATAGCTATTGTTATTACAAAGTTTAGCCATAGGCTAGAGAAAGGTAAATCCAACAAATAACCAATGTTCGCGACAAGTAACAATGTCAAGTAGTATTAAATCACATAGTATATTGATAAACCTCTGGCCATGTTTGATGAAAATATCCATATTATTGGTCTCCAAAATTTGATAAGTCATATGCATTCTATCTCAGCCGCATCGGGGATCTCAGCCGCCACCACTGCTCAGGCGGAATCGGCATCTGTTGCTACCGCCAGTTCCAGAGAACCAGCGATGGGAGGGGTCATTGATCTGTGCACAGCCGCGGGATCCATGGCAGCGATGACTCCCCCGCAGCTGCCCAGGCCACCGCCGGGCGTGGCACTTTGTCACGCCAACAAGAAGTACCCTTCATAAACAAGCGCGCTAGGGAATCGTCAATCACCGAAGCCGAGCTCGACCGAATGGTAGAGGAGGGGAAAATCCCCTCTAAATATGTGGCTCATGTCCCGGAGGGGGAGGTGATCCTGGCCTTGCATGGCCATGAGACCATGGTCTTCGAGACCTTCTTCGACGTGGGCCTCGGCTTCCCGACCGTGCTGCTCCTCAAAGGGGTGCTTTGTTGTTTTCACGTGGAGCTCCCCTAACTTTCTACCAATGCCATCCCCCGCTTGACCATCTTTGAATGGGCCATGAGAGCGAAAGGCCGTGAGGGGTGAGCGGAGCTCTTTGCCATCCTGTATGAAGCAAGCTACCAATCGAAGACCCAGATAGAGGGCAAGGAGATGAAGGCCCTCAACTTCGGCAGCGTGAACTTCCAGCTCTAGTAGGAGTACCAGGGCATGTTCCCAGCGAAGGCTATTAACAAGAGGTGTTACACTGGATGGCTGACGTGATGGTTCTACTATGACATGGGCTCCGGATCCCTCCTTCGCTCAACCAACTAGGACATCCATTATGTTCGTACCCTGGTGGTGGATATTCCTGAGGCTCAACTAGCCTCGCGGGTGGCACTTCTACAGAGGGTGGCCCAGAGGATAAGCATGCATGACCTTGTGAAGGAGTTCACGATGCTACGCATCTGGCCCCTTCACAAGGATTGGGACCACGTCTTTGAGCAAGATGAGAAGTGTGATACATGTGCGTACTCTGGGCCCACCGTCAGCTCCGGTGAATCCTCTCTGTTGTCTAGCTTCGAATCCAAAGATGTGAGATGTTTTTTCTTTTAGGGAATTGTCTAACGCTAGACCAAGCGACTGAGATTGTGGATAAATTTCTTAGCCAGCCCTCCGTTGTGAAGCGTGACCAGCGTAAGGAGCTAGGAGCGGCATAACCGCATCTACGTCAGGAAGCAAGGGCACCAGGTCATTGGTGCAGCGACCTCCACCATTTTTGTGGTCTCGCTATGGGCTCAAGCCCCGTCCAGCCCCATAGGCTCGTGTGCCAGCTAGGTGGCCGAGTCATCCAAGGCCGAGTCAGATGGGGCAAAGTGCCCAAGGCTAGCAACTGACATTGGGTCCGCGGGTGGTGTAATCGAGGACGAGACCTAGCATGGTGGTAGTGACCTTGGGAGGGCTTCGAACCCGGCCAGCCATGGCCATATTAGAGGAGGTGGCAGGCGTCCCTGGATGATTATCTGGCATGGGGAATCGCCAATCCCTTTGACTACGAGGACGTTACGGGTCCTATTAATGTGGTGACCAGCGGTATTGATAAGGCACTTGTGTTTTCCTTCTATTTGTATCATGCCACTTCAGTGCTCGAGGATCCTGACTTTCGTATTTTTTTGGCATTCAGGGGCCGCTGAATTAGACCCAACCTCAGCCTTTCCTCACAAGGTCTTGTCACCCTTGGAGAACTTAATGGCTACTCCAGAGGTGTTTGTTGCTACCCCTCCAGAGGCGACGGCCTTGACGCCTTGGGGCATCACACGGGACCAAGACCTGACTCTTGCGGTCGGTGTAGGGGGAGCCAGACCCTCCGCGGTGGCCACCTCTACCTTCCTAGGGAGGAGCTTGGGCTTTGAGGCCCTGACTTCATATGACTTCTCTCTCCGCTCGGAGGTGTTAAGCACCTTCATCTTAGCCTCATTGCTCCTCAAGAGCAGAGAGATGGAACTATCTCTCGCTTGGAGGCCCTCAAAGGAGGTGGTGGCATGTCTAGAGGTGGGGGACTGACAGGTATGTTCTAGAGGAAAGTCTGTTCATCTCTTACATTTGGGCCTCCATCTTATCTGTCTTTCTCTGTATTTTGCAGTAACTTCTACTAGTGAAGGTGCTAGGATGCTCATAGCACCAGGCCCTTATGGCGGGCAAAGACATTGCTCAAGAGGAAGCGACGAGGCTCCGACATGCCTTGGAGGAGGCCCTGAAACAAGCAGAGACCGCGGAGGGTCACCTGTAGGAAGCGGTGGCCCACCGGGAGCTAGCGAAGGGTCGTTTGAAGGAAGAGACAATGCTTTAGGAGCATGCGGAGGCCGCAGCCCGAGAGGCTGTAGAAGCCCACTAGGTTGCGTAGAAGGCCATCGATACGGCTATCATGGGCCGTGTGGCTGCCAAATGCGAAGCCTAGGACCTTCGGATCACGGTGGCAATAGTTTCGCATGAGCTGAGGGAGGCACGAGTGGTGGAGGACGCGCTACGCGTGGAGTGCTGAGGACTGGCCGAGCGCACTATGGAGGCAGCTCATGCTACTAAGAATGCTCTAGGTAGCCTCGGGGCGAAAGGCATGTCACTGCCCTCCGGCCCTGAGGCCTATGCTAGCTCAAGCGTCCGTGTGGCCTTGGTGCTCTAGCTGGTGCTATTGCATTGAGCGGAGCTCCACCAGCTCGGAGCGCTGGAGTAGTCGGCTCTGAACTTGGTGGCTAAGGATATCCGACTTGAGGCACCTCTGGTGGAGATCTGTGCGGCCTTGGATGGTTTCCACCGAGGAGTATGGGTGAAGCACAACCGGCCCACGATGCTGCGTTTTATAGCAGATCACGTGAAGTCAAGCACTGGAGGGGCCACTCGTTCGGACCCCTAATGTGTCTCCTCTGAGGCATCGGGAGCTCAGTCATCGCGCTCGGATGCCTCTTCTGATGCTCTGCCATTGCCTGGATGGCTTCCTTGTCCGGACGTCACTTCGTAGGAACAATCTTCACGCGACGGTGATGCTCCGAATGAACAACCTTCACGCGAGGGTGAAGTTCTGCATGATCGGTCTTTGGAGGTGTAGCTCTAAGTAGGCCTTATTATTATTATTATTATTATTATTATTATTATTATTATTATTATTATTATTATTATTATTATTATTATTATTATTATTATTATTATTATTTCTTTTGTTTCTCTCCTCTTCTTTTTGGTGGGGAGTCAAAGGCCTAATCGTGATAACCCGTCTCTCCTGCTTTGTGTATCTTGACTTCTTCACCACATTTTTATGAATCTATGTCTCATTTGAGCTTCTGTCCATTTATTTGTGTGTTATGCTTGGAATGTACATGCACACAGCTAACTTTTGAGCAGAATTTGCGCATACAGGTTTTGTGACTGGGAGGCACAGGAACGTCTTCGAGTGATCAAGCTACCGCTTTCGAAGGAGGGCATAGTATGTCCCAATCATCCAGGCATGCATTGTCCTTCCTGCAGCGTAAGCGCTTCGTCCTTCCTCGTGATTCCCAGGGGTGCGTGGACCCAGAGGTGGTCATCGATGTCTTGGATAAGGTGGAGCCAGAGGACCCCTCTGCCTCTACTTCGAAGACTATCCTAGGTTCCATAGGTTTAGGCGAGTGATGGAAGATCTTTGGGGCTACGGGTCTGTGTGACTCTCAGCAATTTGTCCTCCCACGAGGCCCTGACGTAATGGTGCCAGCAGATATTCTTGAGGACGTTATGGCCAGGGTCAAGACAGAGGATGCAGAGGCTGCAAAGGCATCAGAGGAGGAGGAGCTGGATTTTATTGCCATTGACTCCTATCCCTTCTAGGCGGAACTTTCGTCTCCTCGGGTTTGGGAAGATTTTATCTTTGGCAAGAGGTCTTTGTGTCGGGGTTATCCACGTCATCACTCCTTGTGTCTTTACGAGCGTGTGACTAGTGGTTCCAGTGGGCGTGGATGTTCCTCCACATCTAACCATACTTCAGGGAGGCACGACAGCTTAGCACGCTTGTTAGGTCTGGATTGACTGTAAGGCATATTACCAAGCATACTTTACGCATGTGGATAAGATTTGTAATGTGTTGACTTTTACCTCTTGTCTTTAATTTTATTATCGCACCAATGCCCCTGAAGCTTCCCCTTTCCCGGCCCACTCGTATGTTGTCGTCGTTGGCGATCGGAGGGTGCGACTAGAGGTACGCTTAGGTGTCTTAGGTGTGAATAGAGCAAGTAGGCCTCACACTGGTGATCGAGTACATTGGACCTCGATACGACTGAGGCATGATACCATCGAGATGACGGAGGGTTGGATCTTGACACTACCGAGGCAGGGTGCCTTGGAGGTGGCAGAGGGTTTAGACCTCGATGCGACTGAGGCAGGTGCCTTCAAGGTGGCGGAGGGTTTAGACCTCGACATGATCGAGGTGTGCTGCCTTCGAGGTGGTAGAGAGTTTGGACCTTGACACAATCGAGGCAGGTGCACTTGAGGTGGCGAGGGTTTAGACTTTGACACAACCGAGGCAGGGTGCCTTTGAGGTGGCGGAGGGTTTAGATCTCAACACGACTAAAGCAGGGTGCCTTTGACCTCAACGCGATCGAGGTGAGATGCCTTTACGGTGGCGGAGGGTTTGGACCTTGATGCGACCGAGGCATGGTGGCTTCGAGGTGGTGGAGGGTTTGGATCTCGATGTGACCAAGGGTTGGTGCCTTCGAGGTGGTAGAGGGTTTGGATCTCGATGCAACTGAGGCAAGGTGCCTTCATAGTGATGGAGGGTTTGGACCTTGACACGACCAAGGCGTGATGCCTTCATGGTGGTGGAGGGTTTGGACCTCGACACTATCGAGGTGTGGTGCCTTCGAGGTGACGGAGGGTTTGGACCTCAACGCACTGAGGCGAGATGCCTTCGCGGTGGTAGAGGGTTTGGACCTTGACGCGATCGAGTCATGGTGTCTTCAAGGTGACGAAGGGTTTGGACCTCGACACGACCGAGGTATGGTGCCTTTGAGGTGACGAAGGGTTTGGACCTCGACGTGACAGAGGAATGGTGCCTTTGAGGTTGTGGGTATCTTGAAACTTGAACTATCACAACATACATTATGTGTGATGGTGTGATATTATCCTCTTTTCCTGGTGCAAGCTCACGATGACGCAAGAGGTAACGTGCCAGCTCTCTTGGGGCCTTGCGCCAACTATCCTTACACACATTGAAAGGGATTTGAGCAATAAATACAATGAGTTGTGTGTGCAAAAAACCAGAGCACTTGAGTGGAACTTGGAACGCTGCTTGGCATACTACGGTGTGGCCACGTGTCCCTAAGTGGGAATTGGAGCAGTCGCAACAAGGTTTTATAAGCAGTGTCTTGCATTGCGACCCTCTTACCTTTGAGTAAGGTAAAAAAACTCCTCCACTACTCAGTCGTTATCTACCATGGTGTCTCCTCCCACTCCGGGTGTGAGTGACCCGACCGGGTCATTGCCGATGCCGTTAGGGAAGGATGAGCAAGAAGGCCCGCGCTGGTGGTGATAGGGCTTCCACCCCTACTGGTATTGCCATCGCCTGCTACTGCAGCTCCATCTTCAGCCTGATTAGTCCCTCCCCCCGAGATCATCGACATCTCTGATGACGAGGAGATCGACTGGGATCTCCTGGAGAAAGAGATTGATGAGGAAGAGGGAATGAAGGAGGGAGAAGGAGGAGGCCAAGGAGGAATATTTTAGCTCTTCTTCCTCCTCTAATAGCGTCGGCTTCTGCGTCAGCCTCCTTAGTGGGACTCGCCTGAAGCGCCTGCATCGCCGTTAGGGTCATGTAGTCTTCTTCACCTTCTTTTTCTTTTGTTCTTTCTTCTCCTGAGTGTCTCGGAACACTAGAAACCTGCAGGGGTATGCAAGTGTCTTTTGGATGTAAGAAGCACTATGATAACTTTTTTAGTGGATTCATTTGCTATCTTTTTCCGATCACTCGTATTGATGTGTAAAATAGTGGCAGAGGGTTGCCATAGCGATGGGCTTATTGATGCCATCATTGCGGGCTTTTGCTAGCTATGTGGCACGTGGCACTATTGAGCAAAGATATCACTTTAGTTCTATGATTATTGTTATTGTGTGTAGCTAAATGCAGTAGACAATATAACTAGCTCGAATGGCTAAACTTAGCATATGGTCACCAAGGTGCTTAGCCTGCTATGTAAAGGTCAAAAATAACAGCGATGCTTAACTAGAATAGGCAACAGTGGGGCGTACCTCGCATGTCTTAAGCATTATCAGCAGAGTTTTGAAGGCCTTTGAGTCATGCGACATGAGTCTGCATGCTTGGGTTTTCATGTCGATGTAGGGCTTGAGCCTCGATGCGATTGAGGACTAAAGCCTTCAAGGTGCAGAGGGTTTGCATTTTGATGAGCCTAAGGCCCACGGCCTTCAAGGTTGAGCTAGTTGGGACAACTTGGGTAATGCTCCGTGTATTACCAAATGCGGCCAATGATTTGCCTCGGACACATTGCCGCTTACACATATCAGCTCCCTGCTTATACATACTAGGAGTCATTTCTTATGCATAGTACTTGTAGAGTGCCTCTGCATTCCAGGTGTGCTCAAGGGGTGTCCCCTCCGTGTTTGCCAAGCGATAGGAGCTAGGCCTGCTAGACTCGAGGACCAGGTGGGACCTCCCTACTTGTTCCGCAATTTTCCTGGAGCTAGGGCATGCCGGAGTACTAGGTCTCTGGAGCGAAGGTTCGCGGTGTGATCTTGGGATTATACCAAGTCTTGGTTTCGACGATGTAGTGGTTGAGGTTGCGGATAACTTGGAATCTTATGCCCTCAATGAGGTCGAGGGAGAGCTCTCGTTCCCCGACGATCTCCGAGAGTAGAAGCCGGAGTGACTGTCCCTTGACTTCTATTGGAGTCATTGCCTCATGGCTGAAGAGGAGGCGGAAGGGGGTAAACCTAGTGGGGCGAATGACCGTGGTGTGGAGGGACCACAACAGCTTTGAAATTTTCTCCACCCATAGGCCTTTAGCGAGGCTGACGAGGTGCCGATTTAGGCCTATGAGGATGTTGTCATTGGCGTGCTCGATGGCCTCGTTGGACTATGGGTGACGAATGGCAACGAAGCATAGTTTGATGTCGAGCTCGGCGCAGAATTCTTGAGACAGGCTGGAGTCAAACTATGTGTTGTTATCTATGGTGAGCTATTGTGGGATGCTGAAGTAGCATATTATATATTTCCAGAAGAACTTTTGGACACTCTTAGATGTGATTGATGTAAGGGGCTCAGCCTCGATCCACTTAGACAAGTATTCCAACGCCACCACTATGTACCGTAGGTTTTCCTTGATGTAGGAAATGGTTTGATTAAGTCCATTCCCCAACGTGCTAGGTGCCAGATGGGAGCGATTGGCTGTAGGAGAGTCAAATGCCGGTGGCTTCGGTGCCCCATCCACTGTGTAACACCCTGAATTTTTAGCATATAAAAATATAGCAAAATTCGCTTTGAGTTAAAAAAAATTATAATTATTAAACCAGTATAAAATCGAGGAAATATATATTTGATGTATATATACTCGTATGTATATATTCAAATATATTATTTTGGCTAAGTATTTCAAAGGGCACTAAATTAATTTCTAAATAAATCGTAGCACTGAATTGAGCATATGCATTTTTGGTTTAGTAATTCTTATGGTTCTTTGTGTGGCGATTCGAATTTGAAGTTCTCTAAAATTTGAATCCATTTTAGTTTTCTCGACAATTCCCTAATCTAAATTCAAATCCGAATTCAAATACTTCTATTTGAATTCAATCCCAAATATCACAAATTCCGACTCATTCCAGATCTTTCATGTTTTCATATTCGAATGCGGTTCAAATCATTCGAGTTATAATCTATTCTTTCAGTTCAATCGCTTCGCAACTCAATTCAGTCGGTTCAAATCTTGGTTCAAGTTCGAATCTCGTATCTCAAAACCTCAATCAAATCATCATCGAATTCGTATTTGCATGCAATTCGAATCCTCTTTCTGAAGTCATTTCAATCTCTAATTCAAATACAATTTGAATTACTCAATCCAATTCAAATTCAAGTCATTCATTGAATCATTATGAATACAAATACGTCCATTTACACAAATATCTCACATCTCTCTATTCTCTCTTAGCCATCACTATCCTCTCTGAGCACTCTCTCAGATCTTTTCTCCTCTCTGCTCTCTCTCTATTCTCTCTCAGCCCATCCATGTGCCCATGCCCTGCTCTCTCTCTCTCTCTCTCTCTCTCTCTCTCTCTCATCAGCACCAGCAAAAGATCTCACCATGCCCATCCCCCTCTGTCGGTGGATGAACACCGCAAGCGGGGATCCCGAGAGACCCCCTTTGAGATTCGGCCGGGGGGCTGGTCCTGGATCTACCTCATACGTGGGGTTAATGCGTGTGTATGAGACTTAGGCGGGACAAAAGATCGTCGGCTAGTAGGAGTAAATGCACAGAGGATTTAGACAGGTTCAGGCCGCACGGAGACGTAATACCCTACTCCTGTGTGTCTAGTGTGTTACTAATGCTCTTGGAATGCCTTTCTCTGGATCTTTAGCACTCTCATTTTTCTCTGTGTTACAAGGTGCTGCTGTTCTAAGTCTTGAGCTTCGATCTCTTGTTGGCTTGTTGGCTTGTGTTTCCAGTCTTGTCTCAAGTGCCCTTTCTACGAAGTGCCCCCTTTTTATCCTACCGGGGGGAGGCCCTCCAAGGCATGCCCAGAATGAGGGCACAAATTCTCATAAACAATAAATAGAAAACAACCATCATGGGTCTACAGTTGATGTTACAGAGGGTTGAAAATGCGCCCCTCGGACGGTCCCGTCGGTCTTTACGCCCTAACTTTAGCAGGTGCAGGGGGGCCCACCGGCCAGCCACTGAGTACCCTCTCATGCCCGTCCGGTCAGGGTAGGTCTGACA
Organism: Phragmites australis; assembly: GCF_958298935.1. Lineage (NCBI taxonomy): Eukaryota > Viridiplantae > Streptophyta > Magnoliopsida > Poales > Poaceae > Phragmites > Phragmites australis. Next base: position 5,531,862 of record NC_084935.1, read on the forward strand.
CGGTCTGACGCAGCAGGGCAACAGGCGATATGCCTCGAGCCCATCGAAAATATCTTCAAGCCGTCTTCCTTTATGGACCCCGCGAGGGGACATGCGATGGGACCTGCCGCATTAATTGTTCCCACGCCTTCCTACCAGGCGGTGGCAGGGACTGACGTACTCAGTACGACAGGCGTGGGGGGGAGTGGTTGGATGTGACCGACCACGCTCCCCCTTAAATGCAGCATCGGGCCTCCCACCGATCGACACCTCATCGTGGAGTCCTTGCGGGGTCCACCAGCAAGGGGCTTCTCGGGTCCTAGGGGAACTCTGGGTACTCGAGGACCAACTGTTCTTGGCCCCGAGTACACCCTCCCAGGCCTAGCCCTTCTCGGGTCCTCGGGGAACTCTGGGTAGTCGGAGACCAACTGTTCTTGGCCCCAAGCACCCCCTCCCAGACCTAGCTCTTCTCGGGCCCTCGGGGAACTCTGGGTACTCGGGGACCAACTGTTCTTGGCCCCGAGCACCCCCTCCTGGACCTGGATTTTCTCGAACCCTCGGGGAGATAGTCCCCGAGGGAGGGCGCCATGTAGCACTGCGCTGTCCTAGTCTCGGGACTCGGGAACCCCCAGTTCCCAGATCACCGACAGTAGCACCCGGGCCCATCGGCAGGCGATGGCCCAGAGACTGTGGATGGGGCCCTATTTCTTCGAGGCCGATCACAATATTGGTACCACGTGGCTTTCTGTCGCCCAATGACGAAATCTTTGCGGGCCTTGCTGTTATTAGGCCCAGGCGCTTGGTATAGCCCAAGGAGGAGCCGAAAGGGCACGTGCCCTTCTGACTTTCGAGGAAGGTGATGATGAGGCGGGAGTCGCCCCTGGCAACTGTGCAGATCGAGGAAGACGTACCTCGCTTATTGCGCCGAGGAATAAGGCGTTTGAACTCCCTACGATAGAAAAGGGGAGGGCCAACGGACCGTTACCTTCCTCAATCACCATTCTTGCTGTTGCCATCCTTGCGCACTGGGAGCCTTCTCTTCATCCCTCAGTGCACTTTGACTCTAGTCTCCTCCAGCGCACTTCCCACCCCTGAAAATACCAAGGGCAGGAGGTGGCCGTCGGGAAGCATCGAGGGTCAGCAGCATTTTGTCGAAATCCCGCCTCCTGGACGAGGAGGGTGCAGAGAAGGTTCAGAAGCTTATGGTCCACGCCGGCCAGCGGGGGCCATCGGGCAGATCGTAATCTTTGCCTCCTTCGTCGCCGCCGGTCGGTGCCGCCGTTCTCGACGTTCTTCATGCAAGTGCCGGACACCTTCGATGTGCAGCTGGCCCACTTGAGCCCGAACTCGGTGGTGATTCTGGCAGTCTTCACCCACCTCTGCGAGATGTTCGTGGGGGTGCCACTGTCGATGGCGCTCTTCCTGTATTTCTTCATCCTTCGAGCGGCCGGGAAGAAGAAGGGGTCGGAAGACATGGAGGTCGTGGGCTGCTGCAATTTTCGCCTGCGGGAGGGATTCGGCGACACCTACATCCAGCAGGTGTTGCGCGGCAAGTGGAACGACTAGCGCTGGGACTGAGTCTACGTCAACGTCAGCCCCCACGACCGCCTTTCACTACCCTGATCGTCGGCGGAGCCCAACAAACATGTCTGGGAGTCCACCCCCATGGAGGATGCCCGCCTGCGCCCGGTGCTGAACCGCATCAAAGACCTGCACCGGGCGAGGCTTACCTCGCTCATGGTGGTCGCCGACTTCTTGCGCCGCTGGCTGGCCCCCCTAAGGGAACGCGCCCGCCTTGCCTGGATGTACACCGGGCCTCGTGATCTGATGAGGACATGCGTAGGCGAGGACGGGGACCTCGACAAGGGGGCCCTGGCGGCGCTGCTCAAGGTGGTGACTGGCGTTGAAGACCTTGCCCGGGCGGTCCTGCCACGTGAGGACTTGGCGTTTTGCTCAAACCCAGGCCGGGCGGCTCTACAAGCGTCGATGCTAGCCTTTGACGCCCAGGGGCCGATTGACCGCACGGGGCGCCGAGACCCCAGGACACTGCACATCCGTGGGGCGGACGACAACGGAGGGCGGGGCGCTGCCACTGGCGACGGTAGGCCACCGAGCCAGGGCGACAAGGGGAAGCGTCCCCGGGTGTTTATCCCCCAACTGTCCTCGTCCTCTTCGTCGTCGTCACCTCCGCCATCCCCGCGCCGAGAACCCCGACCGACGGCTGGCGGCGCGACGGCCGGCGGCCGAACTGGCCAGTCCTCGGTGAAAGTGCCTAGAGGGGGGGTGAATAGGCTTTTCTGAAATTTAAAACTAAAAACAGCGGATTAAACTGCCGGATATTCCGGTGAAGTCCGGATACTCCGGTATGGTCCGGAGTATCCGGTCTAGTCCGAAGTCTCCGGCCTGACAGGAAATTTTAGAATAAATTTGGACTGAGGATCACAGCTAGATTCTATGAGATGCACTAGGTCAAGTAGATGTTACTAAGCTAGAACAACAATTAAAACTAGCAAGATTGATACTATAGCAATTTAAATGACAAATGATCAAATGCACACGATCAAGTGAGTTTCACAAGAAAGAACACGAGAATATATCCCGGAGTTCGGCCACCTCACAAAGAAGTGCCTACGTCTCCGTTGAGGAGCTCACAAAGAGCCGGGTCTTCTCCAACCCTATCCTCTTCTAGCGACCACAAAGATCAAGCTAGAAATTCTTACTCAATATGAAGGTGCTTACAAACTTCCCGAGGCACACCACAAGTTTTGGGTGCTCTTCGGGCAACTCCTTTCCTTTTAGAAACCCAAAGCTTCAAAGGAAATGATCGCAGTAAATGCTCGATGAAGAACTCAATGCTCAAGTGGCTTCTCTCTCCAAACCCACACTCTCAAATTTGTGCAAATTTGGCTCTAGAGATGATTGGAGAGGCTTTGAATGCTCTTAAAGTGCTCAAGAGGTCTCAAGGAAACCAGCCACAGCAAAAACTAAATGATATGGAGAGAGGAGGCATTTATAGCCCTCTCTCACAAACTAGCTGTTACTGTTTTTTGTCAGAGCTTACCGGAGTATCCGGTGAACACCGGAGTCTCCGGTCCCAATTCCAAAAACGGCGTCAGAACGGTCACGAACGTGTCAGAACTAGCCGTTACAGTTCTGTTTAATTACCGGAGTCTCCGGTGAACACCGGAGTCTCCGGTCCTGACAGATCTTCCAAAACAGACTAAGTCCAGAGACTAGCCGGATCCTCCGGCATCTCCAGGTACCGGAGTATCCGGTGAACACCGGAGACTCCGGTCTTTCCTATTAATTATCAAAAAGATTAAAAGCTAACCGAGAGCCTCTGCCGGAGTCTACCTCGGAGACTCCGACTGCACACAAAACATTTTACCGGAGTATCCGGTGAACACCGGAGACTCCGGTCTTTTTCTTGAAAAGATTAACCCGAAGCCGAGACTCTCTGCCGGAGGCTAGCACGGAGACTCCGGCTGAGCGCTGAGTACCGGAGTATCCGGTGAACACCGGAGACTCCGGACTCAGAAGATTTTCAGAAAGAGTTTCATATCCGTGAGTGAATGTGTCTCTCAATTGGGTGATTCTAAAGGATCTCTTGAGCATTGAGACACTAATCAAGCAAATAAATTCATCCATCTAAGAAAAAATCTATCCTAGACTCAATTGCAAAAGTAAAAAGAATTTAAGCCCTATCTTATATCCTTCGTTGATTCTTCAATTGTTTCGACGGGCGTCAAACGTCATTTACCTTCACAACTAATGCTCATACCTGTTCAATACTCACAAAACATGTTAGTTCTTTAATCGTTTTGTCATCAATAAGCCAAAACCCACTTAGGGGGCCTAGATGCACTTTCACTCGGGAGCAGGGAGTTCTGGGCGGATGCTGGGACCAGCTCACAACACCCTGAGGGCCAGAGCCGACCCTCGAAGAGGAGAAGGCCGGAGCCCAGGCCGAACGCCCTAGAATTCCAAATCCCGCAATCCCGATGGCGGTACCGCGAGCCAAAAAGCACGTAAGCCCCCTTCCCTTCCTTGAGCTCGTTTTGCCCGTGTCTTCGCTGGGGGTTAACCTATTTTCATTCCAGGCCGCCCAAGGACTCTCCAGGAGGCCAGACGTCCCCGGAGCAGCTGAGGCCTTCCCCTGTCCCTGAGTCGAGAGCCCCAGCTGGCTCTGCCCCGAGCCCTCCGACTGGGGAGGAGCAATTGGCGTCAGGGGAGGCCATCGCGACAAGGGTGGCGCTGGCGCGGCCACCGTCAGGGTCCCCGAGTGCCTCTGCTGAGAGGGATCTGAGGGGACCCAGCTCTCAGCCATCCCCTGGCCAGGCCCCGGAACCCCTCCCCGAGTTGTTGGGCAGCGCCCGGGAGGTCATCGGGCGGCTCCAGGCGACCGTTGTGGTGGAGCGTGCCGAGCTCAAAGAGGAGCACGCCACCCTAGTCGACGAAAGGGGCCGGCTGGAGGAGGCCCGCAAACTCCTGGAGGCCCGCATGGCCACGGCTCGCATGGCCTACGAAAGGTCCATGCAGGAGCTGGCCGTGGAGCGGGAGGCACTGGAGGAGGTCCACGAAGAGGCCGTCGCCGCGCAGGAGGAAGCCAACTACCTGGGGCGGCTCACGGTGGAGTATGACCAAGCATCGAGGAAGTGCGCCGATGAGCTGGCTGCTCGCGAGGAGCAACTTGCCCGGCGTGTGCAGCTGGTTGCCTCACGAGAGGAGGCGGTCAGCAAGAGGGAGGAAGCCGTGCGGTCTGCTCAGGCGGACCTCCACCTCCAAGCCGATGGTCTCGAGCGCGGCCGCGCCGACGTTCTTCGCCGGGAGGAGCAAGTCACACTGCGTGAGACGGATGCTGATTTGGCGTCGTCAGCGCTCGCCGCCCGGGAGGAGAACGTCGCCAACCAGGAGGCAGGCTTAACTGCCCGAGAGCAAGCCATCGAGGCCCTGGCCGAGCGACTAGAGAAGGCCTGGATCGAGGTGGCTGCCCAACTCTAGGAGGTACGGGCCGCGAAGGACGTCCCTGCCAGCACCGCCGACAGCAAAAGTCTTGAAGCTCGGCTGAAGAAAGCCATGGAGGACCTTAACGCCGTCCACGAAGAGCGGACGAACGTTAAGGCGATGATGCAGGATGTCCTTCAGCGGGCGCGGGACTCCATGGAGGCGATCGGGCTCGGGTCCGTGTCTGTGGGTTCCCAGGGGATGGAGACGCTAGGCCATCTTGCCCTTGGGTTCTCGGAGATCGCCCAGCACCTCGAGGCTCTCCCTGTCGCTGTCCAGGAGTTGGCGACTCGGGAGGGGCGTGCGCTGCCCCAAGGTGTGGCCGAGCACGTTCTCGCCTGCTATCGTAGCCGAGACCCCACCTTCCCTCTAGAGCCAGCTCGGCAGGCAGTGGTTGAGGCAGAGGAGGCCGCCGCCCAGGCAGCCGTCCGCGACGTCGCCACCTAGGTGGTAGAATTTTTTGTGTGGGAGCCGGGCCCGGGCAGTGATAGCAGCGAGGATGCGTGCCATCCTCCTTAGCCTATAAAAAGTTAGGGTTTTTGTTTTTCTAAAAGTTGTAATTATGGGAGTGATTCCCTTCTGAATGGTTCCTTTCAGTATAATAGAAGTCATACTTGGAATCGTATTCTGCTTTGTACTTCTTCCTTGATTTTGTTTTCACTGATGTCCCGAGATGCACTGACCAAGCCGAGCACTTACAGTCTACCCCCGAGAACTTAGGTTGCTCTGGCCACTTGTGCTCAAGCAGCAGGACCACCCGAGCATCCAGCCCCCAAGCCCGCGCGTAGGATCACATGCTCGGGGCGTGCAGCCCCCGGGCGCTTACGAGTACGCGGCTGCTTAGTCAAATAGACACAGATAGACACAAAACTCTTTTGTTCGGGAAGTAAGTCCACCTGGCACGGTACACACCATGACTCGTGAACGCCTTTCGCCCCGCGACCTCTCAAACAAATAGACCTGAGACGCGCGCAGGTGGAAATGCAACCAAGAGTCCCCACGGTTCGGTGATGCTCAGGGTAGGACTGACCAAACCGAGCACCGACAGCCCGACTCTGGGGACTAGGTGGTCCCGACCACTCATGTTTGAGTGGTAGGACTACCCGAGAAGCCCGGAGTCTCGGTAGTGCTCAGGGTACTGCCATGCCCGCCGGGCACCACAGCCCACCATAAGGACTTAGGTCAGCGATCGCCGCCAGTGCGGTACACTGACTACCGTTTATTTTTGTCGTTCCGGAAAAGCGAACGCGAGAGCGGGGTTTTACGCGCGAGGAAACTGCCTCGCCGAACAGATTAGCATACGAGGGTCCCGATGATAACTCGGGAACAATAGTTTATTGCGTATGTATGAAAGGAAATTCATATGACCTTAGTGACTTATCGAGCCGGTGCTCGGGGCGCTCGGGAACATGGATTCCCTTGTGCAGAGTGCTTTAGCCCCCAGATCATCCTTTTAGCACCCGAGCACTGCAAACCCGGCAATGGAACCAGGGGCTAGGTGTTCCCGACCACTCATGCCTGAGCGGTAGGATTATCCGAGGACCCCAGAGGCTTGACAGCGTCCTAGGCACTGAGACCCTTGTGCTCGGGCAGCTTGTTTCTCGAGCATTTATCTGTAAGCTTAAAATAGGCAAAGGTTCTTTGCTTGGTGCGCTCTGTCAGTGCGGTACTCATTATAGCTTGCTCTCGTTTTTGACCCGCGACCTCTCGAATGCCCGGACCGGCGAAGTGTACAGACAGAGATATGACCAAAAGCAACACGCCTCGAGCCCATCGAAGATATCTTCAAGCCGTCTTCCTTTATGGGCCCCGCGAGGGGACATGCGAGGGGACCCACCGCATTAATTGTTCCCATGCCTTCCTGCCAGGCGGTGGCAGGGACTGACGTACTCAGTACGACAGGCGTGGGGGGAGTGGTTGGATGTGACCGGCCATGCTCCCCCTTAAATGCAGCATCGGGCCTCCCACCGATCGACACCTCATCGTGGAGTCCTTGCGGGGTCCACCGGCAAGGGGCTTCTCGGGTCCTCGGGGAACTCTGGGTACTCGGGGACCAACTGTTCTTGGCCCCGAGCACCCCCTCCCGGGCCTGGCCCTTCTCGGGCCCTCGGAGAACTCTGGGTTCTCGGGGATCAACTGTTCTTGGCCTCGAGCACCTCCTCCCGGACTTGGCTCTTCTCGGGTCCTCGGGGAACTCTGGGTACTCAGGGACCAACTGTTCTTGGCCCCGAGCACCCCCTCCCGGACCTGGCTCTTCTCGGGTCCTCGGGGCACTCTGGGTACTTGGGGACCAACTGTTCTTGGCCCCGAGCACCCCCTCCTGGGCCTGGCTTTTCTCAGACCCTCGGGGAGACGGTCCCTAAGGGAGGGCGCTATGTAGCACTGCGCTGTCCTGGCCTCAGGACTCGGTAACCCCCGGTTATCAGATCATCGACAACTGCTTGCAGCTCCTCCAGCTGAGCCCGAAGGGCCATCACGTGCGCCTGTTGGCTAGCCATGGTGGCCTGTACAGCCGCGACCTCAGTGACGGCCCTAGGGGTCCAGCGAGTCCCTCGCTATACTATTATTGTTCAAGGGCCTCCGAACCGACATGGGCCCCCGTTCCAGCCACAGCCAGAGTAGTGGTTGGGTCGGTGGTGGCCGCCTAGCCCTCGTTCTGCTCGGCTGTGGGACAGGTTTTCGTGTATTGGGTGCTTGGTCGTGGTGGTCATGCAGATCTTCGCATAGGGGCGGCTGTGGTGTCAGCTGTTTGAGCCACCACCCTGGTAGTCTTCTTGTTTGGTGGAATTCTCTTAGTGCTTCTAGTCTTCTACAATGTATCTTCTCCACGGACGGCACCAACTGTTGGTGAAAGAAACAGTCTTTCATGAACAAGGTGCGACGAGAACCCGCTCGCTAGAGTGGCTCAAGCTTAAGGAAGAAAAGGAGAGGAAAGGATTACCCCGAGTGTTCATAAAAATCTATCCTTTTGTATTATGTGTCTATGGTCAGTATTTATAGAGCCCTTCAAGATGTAAATGTACAAATTTTACCATACGACTGGGACCTGGGAATAGTCGAGTAAAACATCGCTCGAGCCTGGGTACTCTCCTAATTACCCTGATGGCATCATCTAACTGTGACAACAACAATGGTAGCAAATGGACATAAAGCTTGGTCGGTCGCCACTTACTGTGTCGTCCATACCTAGTGTGTCAGACCGGCCACCATAGATCGGTATTAAGTGTTGATCATTTCGTGGCAGGCAGATGGATGTTGCCCCCCCCCCCCCCCCTCTCAATTGATCTTTCTAGAGAAGACCAATTTACTCCCTAAGGCTCCGGGAGACAGTGGCCTGAGGAAGCCCGCACTCTCCGGAGGCCTTGGTCTCTGTAGAGAATCTAGGGTTATGGGGCTCCGGAGATGTTTCGAAGCTAGGCGGGCTTCAATCCTTACAGGCGGAGCCTAGGATATCGGGGGTTCTTATTGGCGACCCCAACAATGACACTAGCCTCATAAAAAAAATGCTAAAGAGACTATTTTTAATCAAAAGTTATTGTGACAAAATATTACGACGAGATTAGCCACGCTATTAGCGTAAGCCAACTTGCTAGTTTCTCAAAAGCGAGTGACATCATGGCAACAGATTTTAGACCAAACCGCACCAAACACTTATGATGCTAAGAAGGGTCAAATGATCTATTTGTTTTAGCTTTATTATGATAATACAGTCTAGTTCCTATAATTCATAGGAGCTCTTCCCCACTAGATCATGTATTATAGGATTTCATAGCCCAATATAGATTGTGAAATATAAGAATCAGCTTTAAATTATAATAATCCACTCTAGTTTATTTTTTTACTTTTATTATTGAGCTGAGATTCATAATTAGAATACAAACAAAAGGCCCTAAAACGCCGTCAGGGCTCACGAGTCAAGCGCCAGGTAGCCCACGGAAAACGTGAGGGGGTTCGCCGCTCCAGGTCACGAAAACCCGACGACGCGCAGCACGGCTTCGGACACCTCGCACACGGTCACATTTGACCTCGCATACCCGTCCCCGTCTCCCGATTCCTCCGTGCGATCCGCTCCGCGCCCACTCGTCCTCCGTCGCCCGCCGCGTCCGGCTGCGGCGACCCGACCAGCGTCAGTCGCCATGGTAAGCCCCTCCTCCCCCCCACCCCCCTCCCCACCTCGTCCTCTACGGCCGCTTGTTCAGTCTGGTTTGATGGAATCTGCGTTATTTTGCCGTTACTCGGCTGCGAGTTCGCGCAGATCCGTGCGCGATTCGATCCTGGCTCCCCTCCTGAAATGCTGAATCGGCGTATTTTCTCGCTGATTCGTCGACGACGACTCGACGGCACCTGTGTGAATATTGTAAGGCATCTCTAGAATCTAGGTTCCGTCTGGTCTATTATTTTTTTATGAAAAAGGATTAGAAGATTCGTCTCGAAGAATCTAACTTTTTAAAAGATCCACCTTTTGCAACTTGCAAAACTTCTACTCTCTTCGATCATAAATAATTATAGTTTTGATCACGATCAGGTCAAATTTTTAAAACTTTTAAAACTTTGACAGTCAATAATTTCTAAAATGTTTAGTTTGGAAACATAAAAATCACACATGTAGATTTATCTTGAAATTTTTTTTATAATATTATATTTTTATTAGATATTATAATTATATTTTAATAGAAAATAATGATCAAAGTTCACGTCGAAGACCGTGAAAAGTCAAAAGCGACAAGTATTTATGATTCGAGGGAGTATTTCTTTTTTTCTTGTTTCTGGTTTTTGACCCAACTTAAATTCCATGAATATCCATCAAAGAAAATCCTGGTTAGAGTTGGACGGTGATGGTTCCTTTAGCAGAACGGAGAATGTTGCAATTATTTTGTGGAATTTTGCATTAAGATCCCACCTACAAGTTCTGCATGAAGATCACGTATATTCTAAATGCACGTATTTAGTGTTGTATGATGTTGATAGCTTCCTTCAGTTTAAATATCTGGTTTTTTATTTTATGCTTGCGGTGTTCTCGTAGTAACAGCACGGTTATCCTGCTAGCAACATGTCAGGTTTTGGATACTAGTGAACCTGGTGTGGATTTGCCACTTGTGAATGATTTGTGCTGGTTCTAAATGAGTTTTGCATTATGTCTGCATGCAAGCATTTGATTTTCTCAGTATGTTTTCGGTGCACTTTTTGATTTGCTTGTTCGCACACTAACCATACTCAAAATTCTTATATATCAAGCACTTTCATTATTTACGATGATTTTGACGTTTATCATTTTAGGACACTTTCCAAGGGTTGATAGAGAGTATTAATTTGCCATGCAATTGTGCAGGACTCCATTGTATTTTGAGTTTACAACATGTTGCTGATAAGATCTAACAGTTCAGGATTGGTATTTAGTAGGGACACCAAATTTTGGGCTAGATGCTTTTTATTTCTAATGAGAATTTCTAGTATATTCTTCTGTTCTTTTCTTACATCTTGTTGAATGATTTTTTGTTGATTTTGAACAGACTACCTCAAGGCGTCTTGCTGATAGGAAAATAGCACGATTTGAGAAGAATATCACAAAGAGGGGTGCTGTTCCTGAGACAGTCAAGAAAGGAAATGATTATCCGGTTGGACCTATTTTGCTTGGTTTTTTTGTCTTCGTTGTCGTTGGGTCATGTAAGTCCCTTTGTTTCTGATGTTTTATGACTGAGTCGCTTGTCTTCTGGGTACTATTTAGTCCTTAGTAGTGCAGTGCATCTGTTTACCCACCGAATCAGCTCCAAACATTCTACTCCAAACTAATGCTTGTCTTCTGGGTACTTTTTAGTCCTTAGTAGTGCAGTGCATCTGTTTACCCACCGAATCAGCTCCGAACATTCTACTCCAAACTAATGTTGTTGGCTATTTTCAATTTATTGCCTTGCTTCCTTTAAAAAACTTGTCCATTTCTGAGGAAGTGCTTAAGCACTGGTTAAAAACTGGAACCCTACACTGATTGATCCCAAATGTGGTCTCCCGGTTTACTCTAGATGGATTGGTGACAGCTAATGCTACCACCCATGAAGAATTAACTATTCTAATCTGATGATCTGACTAACTTGACTTAGGGAAGAGTAGACAAATAAAAAAATGACAGGGCAATGGTTTGATTTGATGTCAGTTTAGCTGTACACTTACATATTTGCATATTATAGTTGGATAGAAGCAGTTTTTTTTCTTTGTAAACTAGACTTTGGGAGAATGAAAACCGTGCAGCTATGTCAGTTTTCATAATAGCATGCTTAATTTTCATTTCTTGGTAGCAGATGTATGAACTTTTTTACTAAGTACTTTTGTTCTTTACTCTTTTCTTCATGCAGCTCTCTTTCAGATCATAAGGACAGCCACAAGCGCTGGTCTATTCTAAGGAGAATGGTCGTCTCCTTATAGGTTCTCGTTAGTCCAGCAACAAGGTTCATATATGCAGTTTGTTACTTAGAAAGAAAAGTGTAAGGCATAGCTGGTACTCTATGATGTTAACTTATACTATTGTACTGTGGAGAATCTAATTTATATAGAGTCAGTATCTAATATACTGTCAACCTGTGTCACTCGGGTGATTGGAACGATGATTCTCTATAGTTCGTATTAGATTTGTAATGCAAGATTTGCCACGCACGTTCTTGAAAAATTCTAGTTGCGTAGATCTTCTGCTACCCGTCGGGTGCCCTTTTCTGACATTCATTTTGGGTTTACCCCCAACTCATGGAAGCAGAGGTTCATAAGGTGTGTATTCTTACTGATTTTTTTCATGCAAGGGTCAATTTGGAGGAAGTAGTCGGATCTTATTCTTGTCGACCTTTGCTACTTGTAGATCTTTTTTTAGCCTTTGTAATTGATATTTCAAACATATGGAGTTTAAGATTTTGAGTTAAAACTTTGAAACTTCGAGTTGAAAGCCCAGAAAACTTGAATGGGAAAGTTGTCTGGATCCGTTCTGTCTATTTGGAGTTGTGAATCAAGCAGCGCGAAAATCGAAATATATAGAGAAGAAAAAGAACGTGAGGTAGCGTTCCGAAGAGGAATTTTTTTTCTTAATACGCACAAGAGTTACATATTTTTTATTAAGAAGAAAAATACTAATAGTCTTTTACGGCGACTTGCTAATAGCTATTACATGCTAGTGATAAACAACAAAATATAGTAGGTAACGGCAAAACTACAGTACAAATCCGAAGTTATGTAGCCTCTGCAATAGAGGAGCCATCTTCTTGGCTTCGGCTTCACGTCATTGCTCCACATCCTCTCTAATAAGAGCTGTGAGAGCATCTATTGAGAAACGACGCTAGTTAAAGACGATGTCATTGTGTGAAAGTTAGATGTGCTATGATGTTAGGAGGATGATGGAGTCAAGACCTTGTTGGAACTCCCTGGCCACTTGTCCACGAAGATCTAACCACCAACTAAAGAAAGATATGTTGCCCGGCGGTGCGTGAACGCCCAAAGCGCGCCACCAAATTTCCCAGGACAGCACACAGTGCAATAGCAAGTGATCGATGGTCTCCGGCAGCTGGGAGCAATGAGAACATGAGTCATCAGGCTGCAGATCGTGTTTATTCCACCAGGCAGCAGTCGAGAGATGACCATGAAGCATCAACCAGCTGAAGAATCGAACCTTTGATGGCACCCACGCCTTCCAGATCAAAGATGCACCTACAAAATGGATGGAACCATGAAACATGGCATGATAAGCCGATTTCACTGAGTAAACACCAGAGGAAGTCCATCTCCAAGTAAAGCTATCCGGTTCATTAGTCAGCACGACAAATTCAAGCTTTAACAAAAACTGAATGTATTGGGTGATCGCGGGGAGAGAGATGGCCATATATGTCAGAAATCTAGCGTCGATCAGACAGAGCATCCTTTACCGTCCTGCTCATGAGATGCGATGGGGTGATGCAATCAAGAAGGTCCGATGCTAGCGATCAGATGGAACTACCCTCCAGCCAAGCGTCAGTCAAAAAAAAAACATAGAGCGACCATTGCCAACATAGAACCTGGTTGAAGCATTGAAGAGGGCGACGACATCCCGCTCGTGATGGAGAGGGAGAGTGCTCCATGGCTTTGAAGGATGATCCGCTGACTCCAGAACCAACGGAGCCATAAGGCAACGCAGGATCCCTAAGCCTCCAAAAGCAACCGGCCGACACACACATTGCCAAGCAACCGTACAGCCCCCCCCCCCCCCCCCCCCGGTTGTTTCTTTGTCACCGGTTCAAAGAAAAGCCTTCTAAATTTTATCTATCTCCTTGATAACCCATGAAGGAGGGAGGGTAATGGAGATAAGAGTGTATAGGAGTCGCGGAATTTATGGTGGAGGGGAATTAGATCCCCAGTAATTAGCTCAGCTGTTACTGCTAATCAACAACCTGACGAGAGTTTCTTGGGCGTCGGTTACTCAGTTTCAGGAGTCCGTTACATCTCGTCTCTGCAACGACTGCGTATATCAAGAGACAGAGAGATAACTATCCCATGGATGAGAAGGGTCCCATTCCACGTATTTCTTCCTGCCAATCGATCTTTCAAACCCTAGTTCTTCATCTCTGTCACCGAGGACAGGAATTCGCCGGATGATGCTGAAGATGAAACGGTGAATTAGTGTGCAGGAGATTCAACCTGCAGAGAAAGTGGAGAGCAGATCGTTTGCCTGCCTAAGCCAGGTACATTTCTTCCTGGTGATTAAGCTATCTTAACGAGACATGTTGTTCTGTTGTTCATGCGCTTCTTCCCTCTTCTCTGCCCTTTCTTCTTTTGCATCTCCATGTTCTTGTTCATGTTTGTAGAAAATATTAATCAAAATTTTCTCCCTGGTGATTAAGCTATCTTAACGAGACACGTTGTTATGTTGTTCATGCGCTTTTTCCCTCTTTTCCGCCCTTTCTTCTTTTGCATCTCCAAGTTCTCGTTCATGTTTGTAGAAAATGTTAATCAAAATTGGCATCTCTTTCTTCGGAAACTACTCGTTGGTTGATTCGATGTGGGATGTAACTCTGGAAGAAGTCGTCGCACTGCGTTCGATCAACAGTTGCCAATGGCCATGAAGTCATGAACTACCTTTTGGATGCAACTACTGCACCCGCGCATCTCTCATTCTTGATCCATCACCTTACGTGAACTCACCGGCATGCAGAATGCTCGGCCATAGGAACACGAGAGACGGGCGTCCCCCAGATGCAGCAGGGAAGCCCACGAGGCGTGCTCTGAACAAGTACGCCTTCGCCACCGCCGTGCTTTCATCGGCCACGCCTCTCTTCATGGGCTATGGTAAGTCTCAAGTCTCCCGTCGATGCAATGCAAGCATCTACGGAGTCGGGTTCTCTGCCATTCGAAGTTTCAAAAAACCAGGAACAGAGGCTTCCATTGTTTCTTATCCCTTTACGTACTGAGATTTTCATGTACTTTTGATGCAGACCTCGCCGTGGTGTATAGCACGGCCGTGATGGCGGAGGCCGACTTGAAGCTCCTGGCGTGCATCGTCGCGCTCTCCTCCCTCCTCGGCGCGGTCACGGCCGCGGGAGCGCAATGCCTAGTCGGCGATCGCCGCACTGTCCTCCTCTCCGCCGCCGTGCTCTGCGTCGGCGGGCTCGCCCGGGGCCTCGCCACCGGCTTCGCTGCTTTCACTGCCGGCGTCTTCGTCAACGGCGTGGGCATGGGCCTTGCGCTCATGATCGTCCCGACATATACGGCCGAGCTCAGCCCGCCCTCCGTGCGCGGCGTGCTCACCTCGCACCCCGACGGCTTCGTGTACCTCGGCTGCATCCTGGGCTCCCTCTCCTACTCTATGGGCTTCTTGAGGCTCCCCGCGCACCTCGCCTGGCGACTGACCATAGCCTCTAGCATGGCCATTCCGGCGTTGCTAAGCTCCACGGTCCTCCTCATGCCGGAGTCGTCCCGGTGGTTCCTAGCTAGGGACCAGGTAAGCAAGGCGCGGCGCGTGCTCTCCAGGACGTCGGCGACACTAGAGGAGGCTGAGCTCCGTTTGCTCGAGATAAAAGCCGAGCTCGGCACACTGCACGACGGCTCGCCTGACGAGCTGGTGGCGATGTCCACGACGCGCACCCGGTGGAGGCAGGAGTGCAGCATATGGCGGGAGCTGTTGGCGAGACCGACGGAGCCGCTCCGCCGCGTGGTGATCACTGCGCTGGTCGCCAAGGTCTTCCAGCAGGCGTCCGGCATCGGGTCCTTGTTCCAGTACGTGCAGCGCGCGTTCCGCGACGTCGGTGTCTCGTCCAGCGCGCAGGTGCCGAGGGCGCTGGCAGCGTTCGGGTTCGTCGTGGTGATGTCTTTCTCCGTGTCGCTGGTGCTCGTGGAGCTCGGCTGGCTTCTTGTGAAAGCGCTCGCAGGCGGCTGCCTGAAGAGGCGCGCGCCGTCCTTGCACCCGTCGCACCGCGGTGGCGCCGCCCACGTCGGCATGACCCGGCGGCAGGAGCAGCTGAAGTGGGCGAGGGGTCTGTCCGCGACCACTTTGTTTTCTCTGATGGCGCTGGTGTGGATCGCATTCGGGCCGGCGCAGTGGGCGGACGCGTCATCGCGCATCTGCCCGCGGTGGCTGCGAGCGACGGCGGCGGCGGTGAACAAGGCGGTCAGCTCGGCGATCTTGTCGAGCTTCGCGTGGGCTTACGGGGTCACCGCGTCGTACGGCAACCTGCTCGTGTGCCCCGCGGCCATCGTTCTCGTCTGGTTGGTCTTCTGTGCCTGTCTTCTTGGCGCGAGGGGGAGGTGAGTGAGTGACTCGGTCATGTTCATTGTAGTGTTGAAGTTCTCCCCAGCTGCTGAACTGATTGTAAGCTTGCCAATCATGTGCCAAATCACATATATGCAAACAAAGTTTCCAATATTTCTCCAATATGTAGCATTTGGTTTACTCCCACAATATACAGTCATCCACTCTCAGGTTATCCCTTCTCTCCGATGTTTTTACGTGAATCAATAGTTCAGGATTTCTGAACTTGCTTGCACGCAGAAGCTACATTTTAAAAAGAGTCCTCATTTCGGATCTTCTGATGATATGCCCACACCATAGCCCACACATTGTTGCTCGGCCACCATTTCGACCACAGGGTCGATCAGATTCTATGCTGTGTAAATATAAATCACTAAACCAATCTGTATGTAAGTAGACAATCAATACCATTTTCAGAAAAACTCCGAAACTCAGAGAACCAGAGAGACAATCGGACAAGGGAGAAGTGTAAACGATGGCTTCTGCCGCGCTACCGGAGGCCGTCAATCCCAAGAAGAAGAGCAACGTCGAGTATGCCTTCGCCTGCGCGATCCTCACCTCCATGGCTTCCATCATCCTCGGCTACGGTACACAATTCACCTCACACACATCGCCGTTCTTTTGCTCTACATGCGTCACTATATCTGTTCACTGTTTGACTTCGAAGGCATCGGGGTGATGACTGATGAGCGGCGCATCGCTGTACATCAAGAAGGACCTGAAGATCACGGACGTTCAGCTGGAGGTCTTAACAGAAGACCACAATTTTGTATAAAGAAGATGAGAGTGAAAAATATTACTGTGAACAGTGATTTCGAGAAATACTACTGTTAGCCCTCTCAGAGATCTATTTATTTAAATGAGAGGACGGTAGACATATATTTTTATAATTATTTCCAACAGAGATCTATTTATTTAAATATTAATGTTATAAAATATATAAAAAAACACACCGCTTCACCGTCGTGTTCGCGGCGGCTTTCTTCTTCGCGGGCACTTTACTCATGGGCCTCACCAACGACTACGCCATGTTGATGGCCTGTCGCTTCTAGGCTGGGATCGGCGTGGGCTACGCGCTCATCATGGGAGTTTTTTTATTTTTATATTTTTTTAGATAAATTTAAATAAATAGATTTCCGGCGAAGATATTTGCAAAACTAGATGCCTACAGTCCTCTAAGAGGACGGTTACGGGTCCTAACCGCCCCCTCAAAGGGCGGGTAGGGCCTTCCCGCCCGGCCCGGAGCCTTACCGCCCCCTGAGAGGTCCTTACCGCCCTCTCAGGAGGCGGTAAGGGGTCCTCCCCGCCCGCCGCGCCGCACCGCCCGCCCGACACCCTCTGCTATAAAAAGGCCGAAAATTGGCCAAAAAATCATAAAAATCCGAAAAAAAAGGGAAAAGTTGAGAAGAGAGAGGAGAAGAGAGGAGAGGAGAGGGGAGGAAGAGAGGTCGGCGAAGCCCTGCTGCATTTGGGCCGCGGATTTGAAGGAAAATTTTGGTAAATCTTTTTTTCCTTTTTATTGTTGTTAATTAGTGCAGTAGTAGTATATGATATAGATTTTAGACATTTATGACCTAGGGTTTAGAAAATTGTCAAATTTAGTTAGAAAATGGTACGATAGCAGTTCAATATAGAATATTATTTTTAGTATATTATTTTCAGTATGTTATTTTTAGTATATTATTTTTAGTATATTATTTGTACCTGCGGACGTAGGAGGCAACAATAGATGATAATTTGCGAACCTAGGGTAGCATTTAAAAATTATTTTATCCGATAATCAGAAATATAGTTTGTTGTCTTAACATGGGTTATGTTTGTGGGTGTTTTCAGGGATGGCAGATAAATTAATTTTTCAGATATATTATGGTGAGGGTGAAATTAGGTACGGTCCCAACGGTGTAGATTTGTCTGGATTTCGTCATGTCATGAAGGGACTTAGTAAAGCTAATGAGAGGACTATTGTGTGTGCGTGCAAATGGCTCATGCGGTTTTTTCAACTGGATTCGCAGCAATATGAGCTGAAGTTGAAAGCTGTCCTGAGCCGTGCTAGTTATGGATACTTTGGTGAGCTTGTTCCCATCGAAGCCACATCAACTTGGAGGCAGTATATAGATATACGCTGTGAACGTGGCCTGCCGCTTGTTTTGTTAGCTGAGACATACCTGAAAGATCAAAATGAGGTGAACTCTGCAGAAGCAGTAGCAGGACCAAGTGAGGCAGTGGAAGATGAGTCAGAGGCGGCTAATGTAGGATCCAGGGAGGAGGTTGGTGATGTTCCAGAGCTGCAACCGATGGGTGTAGCTGATGAAGGGGAGCACATCCCTAGCATCATTGAAGATATGGATTTGGAGGATGAAGAGTTGGAGGAAGGTCTTGCCGATGGGGATTCTTCTGATGAGGAGGGTAATGCTCCAGTTTCTGCAGAGTGACGGGATCATGAATTTTCGAAGTTGGTGGTTAGCGAGGCTGGCCAGACACCGTGGCAGTACCATGAGAATGAGGTGTCACAGGGTGCTATGTACCCTACAAAACAGGCAGTTATTGATGCAGTGAAATTCTGGTCGTTGTCTCTTCGTAGGCAATTCAAGGTTGTTAAATCAAGTAAAAGAGAGTATGATGTGAAGTGCTTGGTGCCTCAGTGTCCTTGGCGGGTGCACGCATTCAGAGGGAAATGGGCAGACTACTGGCAATGCTCAATAGTTAAGGAACATAATTGTCACATTGAGGAAATAGAGTTCGCCCACCGGAACCTGTCTTCTGTTTTCATTGCAAATGTTATGTACGGAGAGATTGTGGACAACCTAAGGTATGAGCCACGATCAATAATCCGTGCTATTGAGCAAAGGTTCCAGTACATAATAAACTATGCGAAAGCATGGAGGGCGAAACAAAAGGCTATTGAGATGAGGTTCGGTACATATGAAGATTCGTATCACAATCTACCTCGTCAATTAGCCACAATTTGTGCAAGAAATCCAGGCAGCTACTATGATATCAAACATTACCCCTCTACTGATGTGGAGTACAGCAGAAAAAGAATGTTACAGCGTGCTTTCTTTGCATTCGCTGTAACTATCAAAGCATTTAGATATTGCCGACCCATCATATGCCTGGAACATTCCTCACTGGGAAGTACAAAGGGCAGATTTTGTCTACAATAGGGGTCAACGGTAACAACCAAGTCCTGCCACTAGGGTTTGCGTTCGTGGGAGTGAGAACGGGGACAGCTGGTATTGGTTCCTAGAGTGGGCTAAACATGCAATTGTTCTTACCGACCAGATGTGTATCTCATTCATGATAGACATGCAGGATTGTTGCAGGCTTTGCTGGATATGCAACATGGTAGCGTGCGATGGGGTGTACCAGTACAGTGGCTCGATCTTAAAAGCAGGTGGTGCATGCGCCATATGGGTGCGAACTTCTACAGACAGTTTAAAAACAAAGAGTTAATGAAGCTCTTCAAGAAGTTGTGCAGTCAGAACCAGCAACGTAAGTTCAATGCATTATGGGCAAGACTTGATGAACTGACTCTAAAACAAACAGCGGAGGCTGCACCTAACGGTGATGAACCAATAGCTCTCGGTCCTCTCCCAACCGATACTCCGTAGATTGTAAGGAGATTGGGCTCATCTATTAGGAGCTTCTCACAGTAGATACGCAATGAGCCAAATGAAAAATAGGCTCTGTTGTACGACAGTGGTGGTGCAACTACATACCTTGCAGAGGTTTATAACTGAGTCATGCGAGGAATGAGGTCCCTACCACTAGTTGGAATTGTAGAAGGCATTTTGCATGGGACCTGTAAGTATTTTATTGATCGGTATGCAGCTGCTAAGGTTGTAATGGAGGACAATCATATGCTTTACGGGCGGATGCTATGTGAGTATATGGAGAAGGCAAATAAGAAGGCCCACATGCATCGCGCAAATCAAGAGGGCACTGCAGAGCACAGGTTCAGTGTCCTGTGTCGGGATAAGGGTCGGAGGGGGGGGGGGTAGACGTGAGCGGTATGTTCAAGAGTGTGTGCTAAGGAGTGAGACATGCATATGTAGTTGTCAGAAGCCACAATTACTCCACAAACCTTGTACACACGTCATAGCTGCGTGCGCGGAGCACCATATGCTTCCCAGGCAATATGTGTCATAGTATTTTATGAAAGATCAAATACTCAACACCTGGTTATCGACCGGTACAGTAACAGATATCCACCTCATCTCTTCCGATTTTGCACCCTCTTTTACTAACCGCTCATCTTGTTCCATTTGTTCAGTCCCCTCCACCGCTTTGTGATTTTATTTAGTGGCTCGACAATAAGCAAAATGACTCACAGAAGTTGTGGGTTAACATGAACATGAGGTGGAGAAGGGAAGCGTACGCACGTCGGGAGTACGAGCAACAGCAAGAGGAACTTCGCCTCAAGCGGAAGGAAGAAGAGCGCATGAGGAAGGCGACGCACGACCGTACCGTGGCTCAGGCTCGAGAGGCTGAGAGGGAAAGGAAGCGGGAGAGAGCCCGCCGTCCTAAGGCGGCAGGTCCCGATGCCCTCGGAAAGAGAAAGTATCCTAGATGCACGCAGTAGAGAGTACCTAATGTAACCCGATATACTTTACCTCTCTAAGATATGTTATGATTAGGATCGGCGCACTAATAAGTAGGTCTTACTGCGAACCGTACATGCCACCTTTGTTTCCTCATTGTATCGTCGCGGTTACAGTGTATTGTAATGTTTTCACCCTATATTTAATACTATGTTTGTCCTCGTTCGCACCCCATATCCATGTAAAATGTTGCAACTACTGATTACTGATTTTTTTCTCCCGCTATTACATAATCTACTCCAAATTTAAATTCTTAATTTCCTTACACCCATTCCTTTTTATTTCTTTAATTAAAAAAAAAATACATTTTTAGAGGACAAAATAAAAAAAACATTTTTAGAGAAAAAAATACCCCTAACCGCTCCCTGAGAGGACGGCTAGAGGCTAACCGCCCACTGAGAGGACGGTTAGCCCCTCTTGCCGCCTTCTGAAAGGACGGTTAGGAACCGTAAACACCCTCTCAGAGGGCTGCAGACGCCTAGTTTTGCAAATACCTTCGCCGGGAATCTATTTATTTAAATTTTAAAAAAAAATAAAAAAAATAAAAAAACTCATCACATGGTGTACACCGCGGAGGTATCCCCTGCGTCGGCCCGTGGATTCCTAAACTCCTTCTCAGAGGTGTTCGTCAACATCGGCATCCTCCTCGCGTACGTCTCCAACTACGCCATCGCCCGCCTGCCGCTCCACCTCGGCTGGCGCGTCATGTTCGGCATCGGCGCGGCGCCAATGTGTATATATAGCCTCTTAAATGTACACTTCATATACATTATCAAAAGTGGAATGGCGATCGGTAGGGTGAACATCTAGCACCAATGTGTATATATAGCCACAGGAGAACGAGCGCTAGCTCGTTTGGTCAGTGGGCCGCCCCGTGTGTGGGCTCAGTCGGGAAGGAGATTTTTGTCAGACGTGGACTGGACGGCGCAAGAACGTCATGGGCAGAATGTTTCATGGGTTATCGTGGGCTGGTAAGGCGTGCTTCTGTCGTAGTATGGGCTGAAGTTGGTTGCTGTACTAGTTTGGACTTTTTTATTTTAACCTTTTTAAAACTAATATTTTAATAACAACCCGTCGAAACCTAAATTTTCAAAAACTAGCCTCTTTTATCACGCCAACGTGTCTGACGTGACTCCCCAACATAGTCACGCCATATTCATTAGCGTGACCGAAGTGGTCACGCTGGCGAAAACCCGATGCCTTTACACGTAGGTTTGGCGTGGCAGCCTGAGTCACGCAAACCAAAGTATTTTCACGGATGAACAGTATTTTCTACGGTTTCAATTATTCTCTTTCCTCTTTTTCTATTTGAGCAGTAGGGTTCCCGTAATCTAAAATTCATGAAATTTTTTTTATATGTCCTATAATTCATGATGAATCCATTTTAAAAGGATTCACCTCAATACCCTATCTAGGTTTTAAAATAAAAAACTCCAAAAATAGTTACTTTTAGAAATTCTAGTATTTTTAAGGCCTCAAACAAATTCCCAAAAATCTGAGAAAATTCACTAATATTCCTCTCATGTGGCGTAATAATTTCTAAAATTATTTACAACCCTAGGTTACTTGGTGAAAAAGTGAGTTACTTTGCAATGCTCCATTTATATGTATTTTTATGATTTCATACTATTTAGCCTTGTAAACGCCCTCTAAATAATTAGCAATTATATTCGATTTTCCTCAAAATTTTGCCAGCGCTTAATGCAACATGTATAGGTCCTATTTGCAAACATGCACATCCAATAGAGGCGTAGAATTTGAATTATTCAATTTCGAATGTTGGTATATGTTACAATTTATTCTATAACAATAATACTTAGGTGACTTATGGAGCCAAAAAGAATTGCCATTTACGGTCTAAACCATACCAAATTTATTGTATGGATAGTTCAGAATATGTTTTAACCGAACCACACACATGATTTTTAGGAAGACTAATAAAGACGTTGCACGTCATTATCATTAATATGTCGAGGAAATACATCAATTTTAGAACAACAAGATATCTAGAGTTAATACAAAGACTTGTATGATGTGCTAGATAAACGGGTGAACATGTAAAACGCGTCACAATCTCACCTAAACACAAACAACGCACACAATCGATGTGGCATTTAAGTTAGGCAAGGTTAAAAATCATTGTAGATACACAACCTATACGTAACATATATATATATATATATATATATATATACACACCTTAGCGAAATTAAATAGCTGGAAGATTTTTTATAAATCTCTTCCACTATTTGGGTGAGAAGGTCTGCATGTGCGCGATAGTCAGCTGCCGCCTAATGGACAGGAGATTTTGCAAAATCTCACCTGATGGTTGGGCGATTAGCCTCGTTGGTATTTTGCTGGTCAAAGAAGTGCCATGATGGTGCACCACGTCACATCCTGTTGTCTAGGGATAACAATCCTACCCTAACAGGCGCAGGCATGAGTCTAACATTTCACCTACGAACATGACAAGTTAGGTATCTATGAAGTTACAGTCAGACACGAATGTTACAGTCCGCCTATAAGCACCCACAGGCCACAGATATACATGTGAAACACATATAATGACCTAGCTCAATTACTTCCAACTTTCTAGTCGAGCCCAACGTCTCTAACCCTAGATGTTCAGGGCTTCAGGCGCCTCTCTCCCCAATCTTCCCAAGCCGCAGCTGCACTCACACCCCCCAGCCGCTGCAGACCGCAGTACCACACGCGCACGACGCGCCTCACCCGTCGGGCGTCGCCCCCAAGCCTCGTCCTGGCCGCCGTCCCCATTTGACCGACGTCGCTGGGTGCCGCCCCCAGCCGACCGTCGGCCCCCGCCGCCCCTGGCCGCTGTCCCCAGCCGGCTGCTGTTCCCTACCAGGCACCGTCCCCAGCCGTGCGCCGTTCCCAGGCGCTGCCATGTGGTCACCTGCCCTGAAGCCTCAACCATCTGGTTTTACATCCTGGTCTCGGTCCATCTCCAGCAGCTCACACCGGTCAGGCAAAGGGATTTCAGAGATTGGTTGAGTCCCTGACGCAACTCATTTCCTGAAGTTCATAGGAACGGTCGTAATTCTGATGGCTTGGATGTCACAGTGGTTGACCCCCACATTGGCAAGGCCCAGCAGAGCAGAACACCTGAAGCCCATGATCCAAGAAGAGGATCCTGAAGACGAAGGTGGATTAGTCAGTCAGGTTTATGCAGAAACCGAGTAGTCTGCAATGCTGAAGCGAAAGGGAAAAGGGGAATCATAATCACTGTGTCGCCAGATGAAATCAGCCAATGAGTCACGGAGCACAAGACATGAAACAAGGAGTATCAAACTGCATGCAGCATCCCAAAATGCTGATTATCAGATTAACAGCTATGGATTAATCCTTGTTCAGAAACTTTTATCCCTTTCATGCGCGTAATTGGATTATTCCAAATTAGTTGCACCGTCCCCTTCCCTTTTCTTGTTGTAGGTGCAAAATCGCGTCAATAAAAATACAAGGTATCTTGTAGAAATTTTCCTGAGATGTTGTATTTCTCGATGTACAGAGCTTGTTTTCCAAGTTAATGCTGAGATTGACTGGTCCAGAAATTCAGAAACTATCCATTATGTGGTGTTTGTCCTGACTGTTCACTAAAATCCATTATGTGCTGCTGCTGCCTTGTTGTTGCTGCTGATGTCAAATACCCACGGGTTTTGGATACTCAACGGACACGGAGACTATATTTTACCCATCACCTTTCGCGGGCATGAATTGGGTAACCCGATTCGGATCTCGGGCGATGTGAATTCTTGGCCATTGCTTTGAGCGGTTAATTCTGCAGTCACCAACTGCCAGCTGTTGGGCAACTAGAGGCTAGTTCTGTATATTTGTGAAACGGTCACCTAGTTCTGTAAATTAAAAAAAGAAAAATATAGGAAAAAAACTGACTTCGGGCTGCATCCATCGTGGGCTGTGTCGTAGGTACCGGTAAATCAAACCGACTTCGGACTTGGGTTTCGTGCCATTTTTTTTATATTTTATATTTTTAATATTTTTAAATTTATACGTCTGTGTCAAAAAATATATAATAGTACACTATTGCATCGTACGAAATAAAAAACCCACCAGATAAATAGGCTACACCTTATGAACTCTATCTGTCAGGTAATAAAAAATTGATGAACAAACATGACCTATAAGATATCATTCATTTAGTGAGCAAGACCTTTCTCTCACTCGTTGAATGAACGATTCTTTTGGCATGCACTGTTCGTCATTCAGTTCACTCTAGTGTCCATACATATACGTGTGTTCACATGTTTTTCATTTAATTCTTAATTTTATTTGGAAGCACATGAGTTGTCCAAAAATTATAAATTTTTATGAGCAAACTAGAGCTTACTAGCAACCTATTTTAATTGGTTTGATTCAAAAAACCTA
The DNA here is from genome assembly GCF_958298935.1 of Phragmites australis. NCBI lineage: Eukaryota > Viridiplantae > Streptophyta > Magnoliopsida > Poales > Poaceae > Phragmites > Phragmites australis. Next base: position 5,556,597 of record NC_084935.1, read on the forward strand.
AGTTATTATTTAATTAAAATTCTCCAAAGCAGCCTACTTTAATAACTTATAGAAATTTTTAATACCTTGAATAAATTCCCAAAAATCATAAATAATGTACTCATATTCTTATCATATGACGTACTAATTTATAAAAAAAAAATCCAATTCTAGATTATTTGGTGAAAAAGTGAGTTTCTTTGTATTGCTCCATTTATATGCATTTTTCTCATTTATAGGATATTCTCTTTTTAATTCAATTCGAATTCAAACAAATTCAAGCTACACAATTCATTGTGCAGCTTGAATTTGTTTGAATTCAAATTGAATAAAAAAATAATATCACATTAAATGAGAAAATGCATATAAATAGAGCATTACAAGGAACATTTTTTCACCAAATAAACTATGGTTGAAAACATTATAAATTATTACATCATATGATAAGAATGTTAGTAATTTTTCCTTGATTTTGATAATTTATTCAAGGCATTAAAAATTGTTATAAGTTATAAAAGTAAGCTGCTTTGGAAAAAAATTAATTAAATATTGTCTTATGCTTTTAAAATGAGCTGCTAGTGAGCTCTAGTTTTCTTATCAAAACACTTAGAATTTTTGAACCACTATTGTACTTCAGATATAACCGAGAATTAAATGAAAAACATGTGAACATGTCCACGTATGGCGAGGCGAACTGGATGGCGAATAGTGGTCAAACAGTGAGTGCCAAAAGGAATCACCCGATCAGTGGATGATACCTTTTGATGGGCCCATTGCCGCAAGGTCTCGCCCGCCGACGAGCGAGAGCAAAGTCTCGTTCGCTGAACGAGCGACACCTTGTAAACCTTGTCTATCACTGGTTTTTTATTACCTAATAGACAGGACCCACAAAGTATCGTTTGTTCATTAGACGAGATCGACAGTAGTCTATTGTTATAATTTTTTTGAAACGGCCATATAAATTTAAAAATATTGAAAATAAAAATATAAAAAAAAATTCGGTTTTGTGCTACTCTCACAGCAAAGTTGGAGTGGGCTGGGGCACGAATCAGGGTCCAGCGGCCCGTAAACAACTCGATTCGACCCAACGTGACGCTCCAGCTTCATAGTAATCCTCCCTCTCTCAAAAAAAAAAAAAAGTAATCCACGGGCATCAACAGCGTACGAAACCCGTCACATGGCACAACAATTATCAGTGCCCATGCGCATGCAACACCGCAAAGATATATAATCGTGGCCTCTAAAAGAAAGACATATAATCGTAAACTTCTAGTTGGTTCAGTCAGGATGGTAATCCAGGTTCCTTCACAAACTATGAAAGGACTCTGAAGCACTGACAAACTACATGAAGTATGTTATGCATCGTGGGTGGTTTTCCATGAACCTTTCCAGATTCCAGTCCCGTGATCGAGTTGATTAAGTTCAACTAGCTGCGGTCGCCAACCGTAACAATTTGATAAGGATAAACAATTCACCGCATGGTCGAAGACTCGAAGAACGACAAAGTCTTTTAGACAGATAGATATTGTTTTCTGTGGCTTGCTTGACTGCCTCGGCAGAATCCTCGCGCGAACCACCAACAATTTTCTAGCCTCGCACTCGACTCCACGGCCCATGCAGCGCGGCTACAGCCGCTACAGCTTACAGGGCAAACGTGACCGACACCTCTACGCACACGGCGGCGTAGCGCGTAGGCGACCTGCCATTGGCCTTGGCCACTTCAATAACTAGCTCACAACATTACGGACAAACCAAAGCGCAGAACACAATCCATGCACATGCAATTAAAAAGATTTAAGAAGCTTTCAAAGCCTCGAGCTGGAGCTTGCCGTCGCTCCACCGGCGCCGGAGCAGCGAGCGAATCTCCCCACGTTGCTTCAGCTAGCTCATATGTCAACAATGGCAACTAGTTGCCTAGCTACCCAACTGCTGCACAAGCTTTTCGCACGAAACCCCCGTCAAGATCTGGTAATTTCAGTTAGTTAGTTAGTGGCGGCCACCATCTCCAGCTTCTTCTCTTTCGTGGTGTCTTCGGGTTTCTTCAGGTCGTCCTCGTCGGTGGCCCCGAACAGCTTGCTCATCCCCTCCAGCGTCCGGCCGCGGGTCTCCGGGAGGAATGTGAAGAAGAACACCCACGCGAGCACGGCGAGGCCTCCGTAGAGGAAGAAAGCGCCGCCGATGGTGATGGCATTGGACAGCGAGATGAAGGTCATGGAGACCACGCCGCTTGTCACGCGGTTGGTGGCCACGCCGAGCGCGCAGCCGAGCGCACGCACGTGTAGCGGGAAGATTTCGGAGCTGTACACCCACGTGATGGGGCCGAGTCCGATGGAGAAGAAGGCGACGTAGGCCATGGTGGACGCGATGGCCAGGCCAATGGCCCATGGGATCTTGGCGTCCGGGTGGTGGCCGATCACGGTGAGCCCCGCCGCGAGGCAGACGAGGGAGAAGATCATGCCGCCCACGCTGCTCAGAAGCAGCGGCCGCCGGCCGATTTTGTCGAGAAGGAACGTGGCCACAAGGATGAAGAGCGTCTTGGTGACCCCCACGGCGCAGGTGGTGCCCAGGAGTTTGTTATCGTCGATGATGCCCGCGCTCTTGAACACGCGTGGGCTGTAGAGCACGACGGCGTCGATGCCGGACGCCTGCTGGAAGAAGTGGATGCCAATTCCCGAGAGAAGGATGCGCCGCATGGCCGGGGTGGGGGACAGGATGAGCTCCTTCCATACCCGCGCCTCCTCGCTGTTCTGTTGCTTGGGCACGGCGACCACGTCGCCGTCGAGCTCCGCCGGGATGCCAGCGGCAGCCTTGATGTCAGCAAGCCGCTCTGCCGCTTCCTCGGGCGTGTCGGAGGTCTTATCCAGCACGACCTTGGCGTCTCCGAGACGGCCCTTCATGACGAGCCACCGGGGCGACTCCGGCATGCCGAGCACCATGAGGGCGAGCAGGACGGACGGCGCCGCGCCTATGCCGAGCATGACGCGCCAGCCGAGGTGGAGCGGGAGGCGAGCGAACGCAAAGTTCGACACGTAGCCGAGGAGTATGCCGAAGTTGATGAACACCTCCGGGAAGGACGTCAGGAAGCCACGGGCCGACGCGGGGGACACCTCGGCCGTGTACACCGGCGCGATCATGAGCGCGTAGCCCACGCCGATGCCGGCCACGAAGCGGCCGAACATGAGCATCCCGTAGTTGACCGCGAAGCCCATGAGGAAGGCACCCACGAAGAAGATCACCGCCGCGAAGACGATGGTGTACCGGCGACCGATCCAGTCGGACGTCCGCCCCGCTGCGAAGGAGCCGACGAGCGAGTAGACGTTCAGGATGCCCATGAGGATCTCCAGCTTCACGTCGGAGATTCTGAGGTCCTTCTTGATGTACAGCGACGCCCCGCTCATCACTCCGATATCTGCAAAGCCAAGCCGTACCTCATGAGCCTATGCATGCAAAAGCACAGCAAAGCAAAATAAAAAGGGACTCCGTAGTCCGTACTAGCACATGGCAACGCACGCTAGGGCGAAGTGAATGTGTGTTCGTACCATAGCCGAGGAGGATGGAGGTCATGGAGGCGAGGATGGCGCAGGCGAAGGCGAACCTGACGCTGCCCTTCTTCTTGGGCTCAACGGCCTCCGGCAGCGCGGCGGAAGCCATCGTCGTTGATGCTTCTTCCTCTGCTCTGTGCTGTGCAGAGAACGTTTGCTCTAGTGGTGCTCAGGAGAGCTCGTTTCTATGTGGCAGGGGAGGCAGTGCAGTGTTTTATTAGAGGGGATGCATATATAGACAGAGGAGATAGGATCCAATCACCTTCGGGGTTCGGGCTCCGGTTCCACCCAATAGTGTTTCAGAAGAGAAACTAGAAAAGACATGGGCCCATATGCTAGTCACTGTTGATGTGGGCCCAATACCGACTCTACTGAAACAAATTTTATAAGATTTATTTTTACGAAAGATTATCTTTTCTGTGATGATACGTATCCGCTCTCTTCTCTTCAGTCCAGCTATTAAATTGCAGAATAGATGATATTAATTATGCTTTCTCTTTATATGCTTTACAAGCATCTTAGGGGTTGTTTGGTAGAGTTCTTCAACCTCCTGATTTTATGGGCGAAGTGATTTTATGGTAGAAATAGATCATGGGGTGAAAGTGATTCTATTTGTGAAATTGTTTAGTATGTTAATAGTGGAAATGATTTCTAAGAGAAAATTATGTTGAAATTGAGGAGAATCAGTCGGGAATCTGTGAAAGTTAGATTTTTCGGCTCCCATCTAGCTATATAAAACGTAGGAGTAATTATCTTTGATTCTGACGCGGAATCGATTCTGCAGCAGGTCGTTTGGTAACACTCTTGCTGATTCTATGATAAAATTAGCTCTCAAAACTTTAACAAACGAACCCTTAGAGAGTCAGGAAAGATGGCTGCGTCGGGTTCTTCCCTGTCCCAGGTCCTGACGTCGTTGGCCCCACGGGAGCCGCGTTTCTTGAGCACTTGTGATCACCAGCTCCCGCGCGCCGATATGGCCAAATGGGACAACGGCTGCTTTGACAAACTGAATTTAGTAATAGAAATAACAATAAACAATCATAAAAGTGATAAAAGTGGATCGGTGATCGCTTGCTCGCTTTCTCAGTAATATAATTCTTTTTTCTTTGGGATTAAGATCCCAGAAGAGAGGAAAGGTTTCCCTTAAAAGTGTACCGTACAAAGACTTTTTACTCATGCCTTGAATAATACTTTCTGTTCTGTATTAGCCAAACATCAAGACTTATGTCGGCTTATAAATTAGCCATGGCTATTTATTTATTTTGCTCTCCCTGTTTTGTTGCCGTGACATATGTCGGATTATAAATTAGAGTAAATTTTACAAATTTATAACTATTTATATATTTGTAACACAAAACTACAGTTTTTAAGATCTATTTCATAAAACTATAACTACTTATACATTTAATAATGTAAAACTACAATTTTTTTTACCTGGTTCCATTTATCAGCCACATATTACTTGTTTTTTTTATTATACTGAAAATGTGTAGCTGATGGGTGAAATCACTCAAAATTGTAGTTTTGCGTTACTAAATATACATGTAGTTGTAGTTTATAAAATAGGTCTCAAAAGTTGTAGTTTACGTTAAAAAATATAAATTGTTATAGGTTTGCGAATTTTACTCTAAATTATAATGTGTGCTTTGGTTCGTCGCGGGATTTTTCAACGCACAACCACAGTTCACGAGTCGACATGTCAGATATTTTCTTATGTCGGCCATGTGCACCTTGCAATAGATTAGTAGTCAAGTAATTGCAACTTGCAGCTACGTTCACATGTCAGATATTCGCTTGATAAGCGATGCCGGGGTAAAGATTACCTGAGAAAACCATATGTCACCGACTCAGATCTTATTTACTATTTTAAAATGAAAAACACTCTGCCCACTGGAAAATGTTGTCCGTGGGCCGGGAAATGCAACCCAGAGAGTATAGAAGACTAAATGAGAAAAACCTTTTCAATGAATTATATCGGCGTTTTGAATGCTATTGAAAATGCAATTAGCCTTTGTGACACATCACATAAGTTTTTGTCTACCCCGTTAAGAAAGAATTTGGCTAGATTTCCGTCATATGCATATAATTGGAGCATGAAAATTATCGCCAGCTCATGGAGTTCTTTCGATTATATGTAATGAATGATTAAGGTATCTCGCAAAGTCGGTGTTAGTTAATTGTCCTATTTGCCAGCTTTGAGTCAACTGAATGACATAGTTTCAATACAAAAAACTAAACAATTGTAGCTGGGGGATTATCTAATACTGTGTGATTTGTTTAGGACTTGAACCCAATTCGAGAAAAATGATTCAGGATTTGATCCTTCCTGTTTTTCTATGGAGCATCCAAATGGCATCATACCATCAAAATTCAAAATCAATCAAATGGGAACTGCAAGATCACATCGGCACATGGGTGATGATTTGATGTCAATTTATAAACCTAACTAGTTCAAATATGTAACTAGTCCAATTATATTAATAAAAAGTATTTTTTAGTACCAGTGGTGGTGTATTGCTACTTTACATTTGATTGATTTTGAATTTTGATGGTATGATGCCCTGTATATATTTTCCGGCTAATCTTTAGCGTCCCATAAGTCTATATGCACACTTGTGGTCCTAGGTGCTCTGCAGCCCGTTGGTTAAAAAAAGAGCTCTTTTACGGTGGTCCATACTACCTATAGGTAGGAGGTAGTATAAATTTAATCTGACCGTCCATATGATTGGATATTTCTGTAATTGCGACAGTAGTATTAATATTTACTCATCATACTATTGAAGTGCACTGCAATCTTTTTTTATATCTAATTCCTAAATAATCGTTCAACTAAATAATCAACATTCAGGCCAATCTAAATATTAAACATATGAATTTACATGATATAAATAACATGCTATTTCTTTTTTTCCCAAAATACCCTTATACTACATATACTCCTCTCATATACTACTCATACTACCTCTAAATAACGGGTAGTATTCTAACTAATCTAAACCATCCGATCCAAAAAATAGATGGCTCAAATTTATCTGAGACCACCGTAAAATTTGTCTAAAAAAAAGATCATATCCCTGTCCAAAAATCAGCAAGGCAACAAGCCCCTCGTTTATAATTGTTGCAAGCAAAACAATGAAATAAACTATGAAAGACTACAACCGGAGATGCGTGATTCGCTAGCATCAGAAATCTCTTACAAATTTTTCGAGAACGTGCGTGAGCACGTCCTTTTATCAAGAACGCGCGTGAGCACGTCCTTTTATTAAAAGGAGAGAAACAAATACAAGCGACCGGATCGACACTCTTAATCGAGACCAGAACAACTACTACAATTTAGATCACTCCATCAGTCCATTATTTTCTGGCCCAACCGAAGACTCGTTGGCAGATTCGTTGACATTATAGAGACTTCCGAGCTGTAAATTATTACTCCGGGGTCATGGACGGCCTCACCGATCATCCAATCCGTCAAACTTGGCGGAGCGTATGGGTGGTTTGCTCATGTCACCCGGTGATTCTTCTTCTCTACGTGTACGACAAACGTACACGTACAAGCCGGGCCGAGCTAACGTGCAGATTTGTACAGCCGAATGATGTGGAAATCGACCGTGACCAGGTGCACCGCATGGTAACGGTGAGAAGCAAGTAGTGGTGCACTAACCGGACAACGATATTCGACAGGGAATCAGCCGCATACGCGCGCGATTGCGGCAAGTGCCAGGCAGCGTTTCGTCACCGTCGCCGCGAGCCCACATTGACCGAGGCGACCTCCTCGCGTGCTCCGCTAGCCAGTAGTGGTCCAGACTCCAGAACCACAGTCCACAGGTACAAATCGGGCGCCGGATCAGACAGACAGGCACCGCGAAAATTCAGCCAGCCACAGGACAGAGCAAGCCGGAGCCAGTGCAGCAGAGGTGTGCGCAGAATGCCATCCAAGGCAATTGGCCAGGCGAGGTGCTTCCCGTCACTCGCGTAGACTAGAGTTCCGCGGCTTCTGGCGCCAGAGACGTCGCCCTCGATCGGCCTCGGCGCCGGTCCCCGTCGCAACTCCCTTGCTTGGCCGCAGTTGCTCCAGCAGCTCGGTGGCGAGTGTGGACTGCAGGCTACTGCTGCACTGCCACCGGGGGTCACTGTCCGTCTCTGCCCAACTTAGCGAGCGAGCTCAGCCTACGCCCGGCTCGCGTTGCGTTCCTCCTGGTCCCGGACGACTGGTTGGGGGAGGGGCCTTGCATCTCGCCCGTTCGCTTCTGGACTGTGACGGCCTGCGCCTGACCCCGTCGACCCAGACCAGCAACGCGCGCGCGCAGAGATGCCCACGCGGCGCGGCCGGCGTCTCCCTCCTCGTCGCGCAAGCTGCGACGTCCGTGCCTTCGGTGCACTTGATTGCGTTGTGACGATGGCGAGTCGGCCGCGGAGACCCGGGGTTCAGTCGACGACGAGACGAATACCGATAAACCCGTCCCCGTCGGGCAGGATCTCACGGTGAAGGCGCTGCGGGTCCGCGACTGCCGTGTGCTGACCTCTGACTACAGGTTCAACGGGGCAGGTCGACATGGATGCATGCGTGCATCGGTGCATGGTACCCGGCGGTGCCATGGCAAGAAACTGTTCGGCTCGTTTTGCACAAGTGAATATATTATGATCGATGAATGAATGAACATATAACAAGATCACGATAAGTCTACTCATCATTCATGAGTTATCTGCAACCGAAGCGCAGTTCACACCTCATAGTCGCAACTTGCATGCGTGCACCGTGTACTGAGATGAAATTGTCAAAGCTACAAACATGTGCTTTTACTGGTTTAAAAAACAAATACCTGCTCATCCGTACCGTATGATAACGGTTGTTCCGGTATATATAGTATCACACGCGGTACTGTATATGTTTTTTAAAAAAGAAAACGGTTCCAGCTTCTGCATCATTTGATGCAAACACGGTACTATATGTTGGAGCTCGCAGCAGAGCGATTCCTCTGTTCTCACCGCGCCTCAGCTGCAACCTGATGGGAAACAGGTTGATTTCGGAAGATGAACAGTGAAATCAGGGAAACGGCAAACTGAAGATTCAGTTGGGTTAAGATGCGTGGAGTTTTGGGGGTTTTAGGAACTGATCCCCTCTTTCTTCTTCTTTTTTTTCTTTCACCTTTTCTAGGCATCAGTTGACTGTAATCGACCCCGACGTCCAAATCTGCGCCGGCGAGGAAAGGCTAGCGGCGGGGTTAGGGTTCCGATAGGGGGATTATGTGTTGCTGGCTTAAAGGGAGGTCTCGGGGTGGCAGGCCGGACAGACGGCGTGGTGGCAACGCGGCAACGTCGTCGGCCGTGGGCGGTGAGAGACAACCAGATGGACCGGGAGGGGGAGGAGGTGGGTGGGGCGGGGGAGCGAGGTGAGGAAGGTGGAGTGCGGTGTTGCAATCTTTCTGGCTGGAGGTGGAAGACTACTCAATCACCGTTCCATCCTCTCCAAGGGTCACGGCGCGTCAACTGTACAACGTGCTATTTTCAGTCAACTGAACATTAGATCCTTCCTTTTTCTTTTTATTAGGCCTGTAGGCACTCCAACGATACACGCGATCACAATTAACCGACTGATTCTCATGCCATTCCCGTGACCACAACGGCCATGATCGTGCGGGAGTCGGCCGGGCATAACAGACTCAAAACCCACTCAACGCTAACTGAAACACACGCATAACTGATCGAACCACGGAGTCCGGCAGTCTTACAAACTCACTCACGCATACGACTCTCTACTGGGCATGATTAACGCAACACTATATGCATAATGCAAAGAAATGGTTAGCATATCCATTCTTCCCATTCAGCAAAAACGGCTTGCTCACTTTCACTGATGTGTTCATTACATCAGCTTTACAGCATAAACAAGCGCCTTTCCGCGTATTTTCCCGTGCAAATTATTGATTTGTTGTTTGATTGAACAGCTTCTGAATTTATTTCGCTTTCGAATACTACTACTAGTTCACCGAAGGACGTCTACGAGTCAACGGAAGGAGCTCGCTCGCTGCAGCGTGTGCACCGACTGGGATGACGAGGATGTGAATGGAACGCCGGACCGATAGCGCTGCCAGCTACGTACCAAGACCACTGGACGCCATGAAAAGATGATTTTAGGTCGCAAAAAACACCATTTTTTCCTCGTTTTGCTTGCCTGAAGCTCATGCCATCCAAGAAAAATAACTGGTGCATCTGTGCTACGTACCAAGACCACTGCAAGCCTAAATTTTCTCCTGTAAGAATCCGCTCGATTTCATCCTCTGTCTGTTTGCCCTCTCTGGCTCTGTCCATGTGTTTCTAATTTGGACGAGGACACTGAATTTGAGTCAAATCCAAACCTTGACAATGGTGGTCTAGCTTGCTCGAGTCGGAGCTGCTGTGGAAAATTCAGCAAACCCGTATGGGTCCTGGAGAGAAATTGGACGTGCTGGCTAAAAGGTTTCTGTGCTTTGTGGGCAATGATTTAGAGGGAAGTCAAAAGGGCGATCCAAGATTCCCAGCCGGACCTACCCGTGGCCAATCGCTGGGATTAGTCAATGGCACGAGCGGGAAAATCTGGCCCCAACGCTCAGCTCGTTTCCCACTCTAGAGTGACCTCCCAAATCATGTAGGAGTATAAAAAAACTACTGTGTTCTAATGTTGTTTTGATGATCAGGGAAGAATTAACATCGGAGACAGCTCATCCGAAACTCGGGCTAGACTTCATCTCACTCAGAGTTCATTTTGTAATCGTATGTGGACTGTTTGAGTATTGCTATCACCAACTGAATCTTTATTTTATTGGGAAATGCTATTTATCTATCGACATATTTTAGAGAGAGAATCTGATAAATTTCTAACCTTTTAATCGGTGAAGAGATTCATGCTGGACGCCTCCTCTTCCACCTCCGATGAGCTCCAACGAGCTCTATTAACTCCGGTGAAGTTAGAGTTTCAGGTTGGGGTTAGGGGTTGGATTAGGGGGGGGGGGGGATTTAGGTCTTTGGCTGTAGAGATGACGGAGGACTGGTGGTGGGCTAGTGATGGTGGCGGGGGTGTCGGGGATGTAGTGGTTAGAGGTGGGCGACGATGGAGCCAGACGGGGAGGTGATAGTGGCCGGGGGAGTGTGGGAAGGAGGGGCGTCGGGAAGAGAGATCAGCGGAGGGTGGTGGTGCGTAGGGTGGGTGACGACGGGGTCGGGAGAGAGACGGGAGCGGGATTGAATGAGATAGAAACGACTTATATGACTTCTACGTCCAATTTACATCAAAATAATCAAAAGTTGATGGATATTTATTCTTAAAATCAGTTATCGAATAAATAGACAGTCCCTATTGTACTTGCAGGGCAGGTGCTTCTTCAGGATGGGCTGGAACAACCGATGAGACAAGCATGTCGCCGTTTGCTCACCCACTGCGTAGTATCGATCCGCTCGTACGACTCCAAGAGGACAAGATCGGTTGCATTATAAAAACTCCTCTGATGCAAAGTCTGTTGAATTATGGGCGTATTTGGTCCAACAAACGAATCAAATGGTTAAGCTATCAATAGAACTGGCATGGGACCATGGTTTGGCCCATCCGAACAAGGATCAGTTTCATAAATCAAACGAAGTCGGACACTAATCGATTGGTGACGACGTTTTCAACCGAAAACGCGGGGCACAACTAATTATTGCACTACAGGTAGAGATTCTCTAATAGAAGTCCCAATCGATCATTTGAAAACAGGAGACGTGCATCAGTAGAGATTTGGACACATACACAAACAACTAAACTGAATACACAAGTGCAAGTCAGGAAAATGACTCATCAGAACCATACAAGATTGGAGCCCTAGTCAGAGAAGTGGGAAGATAAGTGAAATCACGGGCAGATAGAGACATGATAGTAATTTATAATGTGCTATATCGTTACTGTTAGTTGCTTACTCTGTCCATTTCAGAGACAATGGAGCTCAGACCAACCAAGCTGATATATGCTTGGAACTAACGCATGCAGACAAATACTAGTGAAAATATAATGTGAAGAGCAGTTGGATAATTTAGTGTCATTTCTACGGCAGGAAGGTCTCTTCTGGTGAAACAGTTTTTGAGGAAAGCCGCCTTACTTGGATTAAAAAGCTGTGGTATTAAAGAATTCTGGTGTGATCTGATACCAACAATAAGAGGCTGCGAATAGATGAATTTTCTACATACATATATTTATTATTAATTAATTCTGCAGAAATAGCGTCCATTTGGAAATTTTACAGGAATATGAGCCGGTGACCCCATGAAAAGGCAACAGGGGCTTGATATGCCCGAGTCAGCTAAAAATCGGGTGACAAGGAGCTTATCATCCTCTCATTAGCCGATCTTTGTAAAAAAAACATCGTTGAAAAGGGCGATATGCCCCTTTCTGCAACTGAAATGGAGGAAAGAGGTAAGGCACCTAAATTTACCTACGTTTACGACTTGTGGCGGCTGAGGTGGAGGCTGTCGCCATAAGAAATCGCCAAATGACGCCATAACACAACACATAGAGTCATAAAATCGTGCCACCATGTATAACGCATAGCTACTGTGGTGCAGCCTGTCAATACTTCAAAATTGCCAAGTGTTACCATCTCTGCCTCCACGGGTCATACGCGGTGGCAAAATTAGGTGTCATCCCTTTATTTACTAATACTCCCTCCGGTTCCGAATTTGTTGACGTTTGAGGCTTGGACCCTTTGGATGGGAATTCTTGATGTTTTGGCCTTCGCGTGGTCACTTTGGACTGTTTTACCCCTGCATGCATGTAAATCGCATTAAGTTGGCGCATCGTCTCCAGCGGTGCCGCAACGCGAGCTCCCGAGGCGTTGCTTTAAACTGCGAGTACCCGCACCCGTTTTGATTGGCGCCGGCACCGCTAAGCCGTCTCTCGCCGCTCGCCACTCACCCTTGCCCTTACTCCCTGGCGTTGCTTGCTCCCCGGCGCCATGGAGCAGAAGCTACTTGCGGTGGACGCCAAGAAGCTGCATGACGACGTCGCACAGGAGGGCGAGGTGACCGCCGACGTCGTGGATTAGGTTGCGCAAGAGGACAACATGACTACCGGTGTCACCAAGCAGCTCACGCAGTAGGATGAGATGACCGGCGATGTCGTGGAGCACCTCGCGTAGGAGGTCGACACTGCTGGCGCCATGGAGCAGCTCGCGTAGGAGTGCGATCGCTGTAGCCGAGTCCACGATGTCAATGACCTTGAGGAGTACCGGCGCGCAAGCAGGAGGCCATGCTCTCACTGTGGTCTCGTGCATAGAGACTACATGGTCTCGACTTGGATCTACGACCTCGATGAGTTCGACTATGAGGTACTCCTTCCCAATCTCGAGGATGTCAAGATGGATGGCAATGTTATCTTGCTACCTGCACACATCACCAAGATGCTCGACAATGTTGCCGAGAGCCCAACGCAAAAGGCCGTCGTGGTGGACTCCTTTGTCGATGTCGAAGATTCTAACGAGGTTTGTTTCGTGGTGGACTCCTTGGCCGGTGAGACTAAGGTGCCGGATTCTCAAAACAAGAGATTATGATGAAAATGTACAAGATTTTCATGCATAAGTTCTTCTAAAACCTTGGTAAGAGTAACTAGCAAAAGCTTGATGCAGATTACATAGTTACATGCATACTACTACTCCAATTCTAATTGTTCCTCTACTAATCCATGTCTGATTGTTCCATGCAGCGAGCTTGGCCATAGCATCGGCTACCAATGGTGCCTCACAAGTGATTTGCAAAGGGATGTGCCCTTGTCTTTCTAGACTTTGTTTCTTCATGTTTGGAATATTGAACTTGTTTGAACCATGAACTTTCATTGCCTCCTTCATACTAGTTGAAGTGTAAGATAGATTTATTTGCCTTGCATGGAGAATACTCATGGAAGGCCCGGTTTATGAAAACAAAGTTAGCTCCAAGCATTGAGTATAAAAAAAGCAAAATATAAAACCTTCTTGCTTAGCAGCTTCACAAATCTAATATATTGAAATCTGGTGAATTGGGCGGTTGACAAATAAGCCGAATATCAAAATCTTCTTGCTTAGTAGCTTCACAAATAGTGGATCATCATGATCTAGATGAGATGGTGCAATGTCTTGCTAGATGTAGATGGGTTTGTTGACATCCTCACGTGGCCACTTAGCTTAAATAGCCGGTAACACCTTGTCGATCATGAACGTTCTAATGACATCCCTAGTAATTGAAGTGATGGGCTTCACATCCATTGTCTCAGCTTGCCAGTTAACACTACTCTTAGCACGTTCATATGTAACCAAAGGAAAGCATGCAATATCCATAAAAAATGCAAACTCCCTCTCTATTAAATCTTGGCCGAGCAGTAACAGTCAAGAACATGAGCTTAGGGATGTTTTTCTTACTTTTGCATGTAAGTAAGGGCTCATCCTCATCTGGAAGCATGTAATACCTCTATGATTTTCTAGTAAGGTAGAACCATTTCTCATAAATGAAAACAACATCAAACAACCCCTTAAACCTTGGATTATCATGCATGTTTTTCAGGTTCAAGCATATCCACACACCATTGTAGCCTAGCCTTCTTGTTTGCATTTGTTAAGAGTGGCTTTATACTGTTTGAGTGACGCTTAAGCTGACCTTCTCGTATATATCTCAGTAGCTTGGATTTACTAATACCTAACATAGCACATACATCTTCTAGTGTTGTTCTATGCTTAAGAGCAACATTACGTAATGGTTCTAAATCCAATGGAACTCGCTTATGGCCAGCTCTGCCACGCTTTCTACTAGAAACATCAACCGAAATGCCTTGATCAAGAGAGCTTTTACCTTGCTGCCATGCACGCTGAACAATGCGACGATGGACTCCGAATAGTTTGGCAACTTCTTTGGTAACATGCCTCTTTAGTTTCCCATTTTTGCTTCTTGCCAACAAAGGTTGATATATTTATCTTCTTAATTCATTTGGAGTATCTTTCCTACCTAAGTGCAAAACTATTAGTAGTGGCAAGAAGGCACAACAAAACACAAAAACAAGATTCATGTCATCTTCTACCTTGGACAACATTGTCATTAGCAGCAGCTAGCACGGGTGGTTGCATGTTCATTTCGATCCCACCTTGGAAACATTGTCATCTTCTACGGGTCCCAAGTTCAAGTCAAATCCAACATGGGGTGCTTCAAAGTTCAGATCAAATCCAACGTGGGCTTCTTCCAAGTTCAAATCAAAACCACCTAAAAAAGCATTGACATTGTCATGGGACAAAAACATGGTTGCACGAAAAAGAAAACAAACAAGCATTGCTCAAATAAGGTACTGCAAAATTCGTGGTTGCACAAACAAGCATGGCCAAAAACATGGCTGCACGGCCAAGAACAAGGAGTATAGTACACTTACTAGTGTCATGATCTATCGATGGCTCCATCTTGATGTGTTTAACTGATTGGGTTTGTTCGCATCAAGTGCTAGCTAACCGGGGTTTAGATAGAGGGAGTAGGCAAGGAGTTTCAGCGGCAACAGAGCGGCTAACCAGCGCAACAGCAGGTGTCAAAATTTTTGTTACCGGCGGCAAAACGCGCGGCACCGGCCAAAATATTTGTTACCAGCGCGCTAGCGAAAAAATGGGCATGCAGCCTGACCACAGCATGCACAAATACGAAAAAGTCAAAAAACAATGCTATGCATGCCAACACTCACGCAAAGAAAAAAAATGCAACTAAACCAGCGCGTGTGCGAAAAGTGGGGTGCCAAGAGTTGAACCAAGCACCTGAAGTTTCGATACTGGCGGTCGTAACCACGCGGGCTGAGAGGGAGTATTGATTAGGGGTGCCACACGATTGTATTTAATATAGGTAAAACAGGGAATAGATATCTTAATTAACCACTATTTGGTATGTGAGATAATGTGCAAAATGTCAACAAATTCGGAACTGGAGGGAGTAGAAACTTATCGCCCTTTCAATGCGTGATTCGCCTAATGAAAGGGGCACAAACTCATGTTGCCAAATTACAAAAGCTGACCTTTGAAAGGGGGCTTATTCTCGTAAAAGTTTCAAATGGATGCATGTTTTGTAAACCAACAAACAAGATATCGAAAATAGATGGCGTAAGTTTTCAGAGATCCGACCCGTCTGCTTGTTTCGCATGTCCATTGCATTGCATGACCGTGCGGCCTTCCTGAAAGTTCGCAGCAAATCTCCCTTTGTCATGTGCTTCTTTCTTTCACTCTATTAATTTGTTTTTAATTAGTCCTTATGGGCTTCGGCCACAATATATTTACTATGGGCCAAACAAAAATCATGGCATCTGCAATTCTGAATAAGGCCCTTGCGTGAACGAGCGACCATAAATCTGAACATGTTAGATTAAAAGTGAGCCCATTTAACGTCTTTGGTATTGGCAGCCCATTTAATGATCTACTGAATTCAAACAAGGCGTATATTTCTATCATGTCAATCGTTCTTACTAAGAAGTCGGCATATCTCCCTTAAGATGGCAATGGGTCAAGTGTAGACTAAGCAGAACTTGTCTGACTTGAGATCTGATTCAAGTTACTCAATTATACCCATGAAGGATGACGGGTACAATATTGTGTTCATGCCTGTCGGGTACCCGAAACCTACGGGTCACCTGTGGGGACAAGGGTTGGTCAGGGACGATGCTCAAGGACAGTGGCTGGCGAGTGACACTCGGGGAAGGGAGCTGAGGGTGGCACTCGAGTATGGCAGTGCTCGAGGACAGGGGCCGGTCAAGGGTAGTGTTTGGTACGGTGGCGCATGGGGGCGGTACTCGGGGATGGTGGCTTGGAGGCGGCGCTCGGGGGTGGGGGTCGGGGGCGGCGCTCAGGGACGGGGGGGGGGGGGGGCAACGCTCAGGGAAGGGGCAGTCGATGGTGGTGCTCATGTACGACTCTGGCCAGGGGTGGCGCTCGGGGCGAGGGCTAGGGGCGGACCTCAGGGATGGGGTTAGTCGGGGGCAGACAAACAGCAGTTGGACTGGCGCTTGGGGCAAGGTGGCATGGAGTCTCTGACTCTATGTTGCGCTTGTGCTGAGATAGGCTAAGTAAAGATTGAAGATGTCAAGTTAGGTGAGATGAGTTGGGCTGAAAGTATTGGGCTGTAGCATGTTTAATGTGTATATTTGTGGGCGGATTAAAATACCCATGCCCACCATACCTGTGGACGAAATCTTAGATTTGTGCCTGCACCCATCAGACATGATACCCACGGGTAGGATTGTCATCTCTAATCCCCTCTAATGATAAAAAAAAATATGTGGGGATATATTTAAACTAGTAATGAGATCCGGGGGAAATGTGCTTTTGAGGAACCCAACGTGTTTGATTTGAGGAATGAGGTGATGTAGATCATCCAATCCTAACTCCAAACTTAATTCACTTTTTTGGTTTGAGAATGGAGTGAGTTGATCTATCACCACCTTATGTATCACAAGCACATAATTAATCTACTTATAAGGGAGAGGACGTTACTAATTTGCGTGTGTGAGCCGGTAAATTCGCGCCCCTTCCAACAACCACCATCCTTTTCTTTTTTGGATACTTTTCTTCCCTCCGCATCTTTCTATTTTTGAAAACTTTTCTAATAAACTTTTTTGTCAAAACTTTTGAGAAAAAACCTTTTTGAGAAAAAATTTAGCTCAAAACTTTTGAGAAAAAAGTTAACGGGAGAGAGTTAACGAGAAACGTTTTGTATTGGGAGATTAGTGGCTTTGTGGGCCATTTCACTCGGACGCGTGATTTGGGCGGCTAGCGCGCCCCCGCGGAATAGCATTTTCGCGGTGTCATCCAAAAAAAACACGCTTCCTAGAGTTATGTCTGAAAACTCGAATGCTTTCAGGTGACTATATGAACATAGCGCAACAACCATGGTTAGAGTTAAAGGGTTTCTCCGATAGAGGCTTTCTTAGCTTATGGGCTTAGAAGAAGGTTCCTGGGAGGCACGTAAGCCTGGTGGAGGAGGTAGGTGCAAGGGTAGAGTGACGATGACGCAACCGGCCACGGACGACGAAGGACTGCTAGATGGATCAACGACCGAGCGAGGGCGCAATGTTATGCTGGGTTAGCATGATAGAGGTAGCAAACGTGGATCCAAGGATGGGGCCACCGCCAGAGGTGGCTGTAGCGGGTCAGGTGGGGTGGGGACACCAAGAAAAACGCCTTTCTGCAACGAAGAGAGAAGAAAGAAGTAGTTGGAGGAAGAAGACTAGTCATCAGCCGTTCGATGTTGATCCGATAGATGTAAAACATCGATTGAAAGCTAGCCCATTTGCCGTTGTAAAATAGCAACGCCCAAGTTCATGTCATGATCTCATGATTGGACCATCCCATCTAGAATGAGTTAATCCCTTTAACCAAACACCTCAAAGGGTTTGCCCATCATGCTTTTCATAAGCTTCAAGCTATTGGAGTATTGGTCCGTAATTTTTGAAGCAGATACTTCGAATGATCCGATCTGATTCATTTGCATCCATCAAACTGCTTGGAGTCCTGCTTTCAGGATATTTCTTCTCGGATCAGTTCCTGTGTTCTTGAAACAGTTTCAGGATGGTTCTCCTTGAACCAGTTCATGCGCTCCATCTATACGTTCTCTGAATTCCAACAGTATAGGGATGGACTCGTGCATGTGTAAGATTCAGTGGTGCCGCTTAATAAAGGAAATTTTATAGGACCAGGTCTCACAGAAAGATCTTTTTTCATATCATATGTCTTCTTTTTTCAGTTGCACATGCCAATCGTTGAATTAGTAAACGACAATATGTATAGGGATCTTTCTGTGAAGGATCTTATAGAATTTTCTTCCGTCGCTTCGTGCCACACATTGACATGTGAGCTATTATTGGTGGCGTTAGATACTACAGCCAGGTGAGAACATGTCATCACTTGGATATTTAGTAGAGTTAGTTGTATCTCTTATCTAACAAGGATTAAATTTTAGTTTTGTTCTATGTGTGTCTTATTAAGGTAATTTTTTTCAATAATAGATGAATCTGTCGATAACGAGATATATGTGGTAACTTTGTCAATCTTCAAGTTTCATACCTTCAATCTTTAGTAGACATTATGTAAATATATATATATGTGGTAATGTGAGTATGTATATGCATTATACTAGAGTTTCTAAAAAAAATACTACAACCATTTTCTGGTAGGCACTAGACCCATCCACATTTTTCAACAAAACCAGTTGGTGGCATGGTTAACAAAATCATTTGAGATTAGGAAATCTCTATCCGGCGATTTTTTTAAATTCACGAATATCATGAAAACTGCTCAAAATTAAGTGAGAATTCGCTCAAATTCACTCGATCAAATTTGTAAATTGGAGGAAAAAACCGACCAAATCGACAATTTGGTAACTATTCGATTTGAACCAAAAAACCGCTCGAATTCCATAAAAAACCGACCATATTTTTTGCATTTCATTTGAAAACCGCTCTGTTTTATCGAAAACCGCTCAAGTTCAAGAGAAAAAAGCTTAATATTGTAAAATCGATAACTAATTCATCCAAGTTTCACATCAAGTGAAACAAATTTTGTTGGTTTCCTTGTAACATGATAAAAGTATTTATACTGATAAAAAAGTTGTATATTTTCTGTGAGAAAATGTATTTTCTAAATCTAGTTAAATGCATAGTTGATTATTTGCTAATCCAAAAATCATGAAACTATTTTTTTTAGTTTTTTTATATGATCCTATGTCTTTTAAAAATATATGAACTCATGAAATAGTTATTGTAACAAGCATGATTGTGTAAATGTGTTGCAACTAGATTAATTAATAACTAACCCATCATATCTCTAAAATTAGTGAAACCACTTTGTTTAGTTTACTTATATTATTATTTATGTAGGAAAAATAATTGTGGACAAGAAAAAGTTAATTATTTCTTAATATGTTCACTTTATACTTGTGAACTTTGTAAAAATCATGGAGAAATTAATAAAACTCTAAATGAAGTGAAATCAGTTTTAAAGATCTTTTAAGATACACTTAAAAAAATATGTTTGCATGTTAAACTTTTTCTTAATATGATTGGCGAAATCATCATGTTCATACGGCCTACTTCAACATTATTTTCAAACTTCCTCTCCATGCTGCAAGCAATATTATTTTTGAAATTGTTTTTATAAAAGATCTTAGCATTGCCTCTAGTATTTTTAGAATTTTTTATGATTTTTAATTTTTTATTTCATATTCGAAATCCGGTCAATTTCTAAATGCCCTGCAGACCAAATTAGCCGATATTCACAGATACCAAACAGTTTTTTTAACGATTTTTCAATTCCTGGTTGGTGGCCTATAAGAGCAATTCGAATAAGCTTGGCTATAAGCCAAGTCCACCGTACCTCATCTAAAGATACCACAAGAAACAAGTCATACAATGGCTAGTCTGTTACGTTGGCTCCATACAAGCACACAAGTATTTAATTCATAAAGTACATTTGAAACACAAGGATCAACACTACACACCATCTTTGTGGCAATTTTTGTTGTTGCTGTGAAGGAACTGAAAAGAAACGTGTAGTTTGAAGTACTTGCGTGCTTGCAACATTCAAGCCAATTGAACCCTCACACAAAGAAATCAAACAAGATAACCAGTCCCAGCAAGTTGACAATGCAGTTCTAATATTTTATCTATAAAATATACATCTTATTACAGACTCACGTTACTTTACGTTAGATAAAGAAAGCTCTATTTCATTAAAACTATAAAAAATATTCTAGCATCTACATACATAAATGTATGTGACTGATACTTATTACACGGTTCAACCAAATATGCAACCATAGTTGGTTCAATAAAAGACCTAAAGTTACCATCACATATGGACAGAAAATTATTATGCACAAATGCGAGTACTAAACTTTCATCTATTTTTTGCTCACGTTACATTAAACTAAAATAAACTACAATCTGCAGTGCAACTTTAACATTTTATCCACAAAACAAGGTATGCGATCATAAGAAATGATTACAATCATTACTTAAGGAAATTCAAGCATTAGCTTAAATAGTTGTCGCATATTGAGTCCTAGACATTAGCATAATCAAAAGTAGCCTTTCTTGGGGAAGAACCACCAAAAGCACCTACTGACTTATTGCATTCATATGTAAAATCATGAAGTATGTAATTTAAGTATGTTGAAAGTTATTTATTTTATTTATGTATTCATATGGTGGCATTTAATTTAATCGTATGGATGTTGTTCCTCATATTGCAAGTGAATGTAGTGGATGCATTACGCTTTAACTTGTTATTTGGTTACCTCTATATTTAGTTGCCACACTTTCTAATAATATGAATATGAGTTGTTTGCCTTATTGTTTACTTTTTCTAAGGTTTACCTTGATTATTGATTTGTGAGATGCAGGAAGTGGGTTATGCCGCTTTACAAATGTTCAATACCACCGTATACAATTCTTGAAGTCTATGGATATGTCCTAGAAGTTGTGTTTTCATTTATGCATAAAGAATGTTATATATATGTATCTCACGCATTAGAAGTTATGTCACACAATATTCACATTGTATCGACACATCATCGTATGTTACCCGAGAAGTGGCACGGTATATACCCTTATGTTTCTCGAGAAGGGGTACGAGTGACGAAGAGCATGGCATGTACATCCATATGCATTCGTAAGCATCTTTGCAATGCACTGATAGTTTTGCATTGGAATTGTGGAATGAATGTATCCTTGCTATGTTGTAGTATTTTTGTGTTGGAATTGTAGAATGAATGTATCGTTGCAATGCAACCATATTTTTGCATTGGAATTATGGAATAAATGCATCTTAGCAATACAATGGTACTTATATAGTAGAATGGTGGATGAGCTATCACATGTTGGTTATTTGAATAATTTTTCTTCTTATTCACGGTATGTGGCTATGTATTTTTTTTTAAACTTGTGGAGCTGGTCTGGTGATCTCATAGAGATTTTATTTTGGTTCATGATGTCGTATGATTCATAATGTGCTAAGTTCAATATAACAGTATAGTATATTATGAAGTTTATAAATTACTCTGCCTAGTCTTAGATCTTGAATCCCTTATCTTGATGCCTCAGTAGATACTATTTACTTGAACATGATGTTTATATGATATTGAAAAGTGGTAATGAAACAAATATATATTTAAACTTGATCTTTAATTAACTTGTAGTTTAAATAGTTTATAATAGCAATTTGTTTGTTGAAATTTTCATCTAATTGTTTTATTTCTCTCCCTAGATTTGCCTTAAGCGGATGAGCATTGGGATTGGCAGCAACACGTCCTTTGCACGTTTATCATTGTTCTTTTTTAAATTGTTGTGATGCAGTTTGGCAATCATTAGCCATTTTATTGTACAGATATATCTTCGTGGTGTACATATACTAGGCATGTTACTCTTATTAATGTGGTTGTTACTGTTAGTGTGATATTATCTTTATATATCTATCTCGTGTTAAGATATCAGTTAAATCTCAAATTATAAAGACATACTACCAACACAATTTGTTTCGTAGCGTGTAGAGAGGTTGATAGCACTCCAAACTATGGAGGTGGTGGATGTTACACACCTTTCTCCTCCTTTGTGCGGCCGTCAAGTCGATCTTATTGCGTGTCGTGTTGCGCCATCTTTTTTAACCAACCATTTTGAGAATTGAGATGCATGTATTGAAGCAGTGTTTGTGCCACGGCGCCAGTGTCTTAACTCAACGGCTCAACGCCGTTGCAAGATAGGCCTCGGTCGGGCATGCCTCGAAGGCCCAGAGATCAATAGTTGAATATACACAGTCACACACACAATAAAATACGAGCACACATAAATTTATATATAATAAGATTTAGAAAGACTCTCGTAAAACCTTAGCTATGTTATCCATCTGGTAATCTAATAACTGAATTGAAAAAGAAAAAGTGTGTGCACATATCATCAGATAGGAGAACGTTTTTTTTACAGGATCTGTAAAATTTTCTTCCAACACTGTGGCTCCATTTGTTCTGTCTGTTTGCTGTCGACAGGAGGTTAGTTGCCGCTGCAATGCATCGACCAACCTCTCACACTAACGTGTACGATCGAGCACGCGGTATCGATCACTCGGCAGCGCCGTGCATGCGTGGTTGACAGGTCATGGAGCAGAAGCCAGAAGGGGATAAAAAGTCTCCGTGGTGGGGCTCGAGGCCGGCAGGCGGTCGACACCGCGCACTGTTGGGATAAGGCTCCGCTCCAGGGAAGAGGTCGGGTTCGTGTTCACTTCGACATCTGAACCCCCGATGGCGTCACGTAGCTGAGCGCATGCGCGCGCAGCACAGCACAGCACAGCACGGGGCCCGGCCGCGCGCGCTTGAAGTGAACCGAGCCGACTTTTCCCGTAGCCGGCTTCGCGCTGTGTCCACACGCACGCCGTCGCGCGCGCCATCAAACTATCTCTCGTAGGCCGCGACGCGAGATGCCGGGCCGATCGGCATCGGCCGAGGGAGTGACGTCTCGACACTTGGCACCTGCGCGGCCTAGCCCGGTGGGCGCCTAGGCCGTCGATGCCATCGGCGCAGATCGGCGCGCAAAGCCGCGCGCGGGCGCAGGCTTTTTGGCTCGCTCGCGCTGCGTGCCTGCGGCCCCTGCAGGCTTGCACGGCCAGCCGCTTTGTGTCGCGTCGCGTCTGGCCGTCGTGGCCTTATCCCTTTGCAGAAATGCCAGGGGCTTCACGATGGATGGACATGGACGCTGTTTCGGCGCTGGTCGCTCGTCGCCTTTCCCATATCTGGTGTGTCGATCGCTCGACCGGCGTTGGCCTGAAATGTCGCTTCGCCGTCCAGGCCCCCGCGTACGTGGGCGCTCGTGGTGAGCCGAGCGTTTCGTCCCAAGTGGGACTGTGAACTGTACTAGCAGCACGCTAGCACTGGATGTCTCCTCCAATTTTCGCGAACCGGTCGGGCGGCCGTCTCTGTCTTGGGGTGTGTTGCGTCGATGTGGTTCTGTGTGTGACGGCACGAGCAAAGCGAGATGGAATGTCCAGCAACGACAGCGATACATGGTGAGTTTTGGTGCTGCTAGTGCCGCGAGCTTTGCGAACGCTCGGTGACGTACATGTTGTTTTCACACTTGATCGATCGGCTCAAAGGATGGATGTCACCGTATGGAAAGGTGGCGCCGTGGCAGTTCGTTTGTCGTCCTAGTCCTAGGGCCACGCAATCATATTTTTCTATAATAGCAGTAGATTTTTTATTTTAAATTATGGTGATCGATCACCTTGAGACGGATCGGCTTGAGACGAGCGCGCGTATGCGGGTGCGTAAATGTAATAAAATGTGTAGTGGTTGTCTGTCACCTTTTAAAAGAAAAAAGAATGACAAAACAAAAACATCACCAGTGAGGCGGTCTTATCACTACTTTCTAGTAACTTTACAATTAAATGCGTATTTGAAAAAATACAAGCATCTTACAAAATACATGAATTCTATTTTCTTTAGAACTTTTCCCGCTAATTGTAAAAAAAAAAGGATCAGATTTGTCATGCTCGTAAGAAAATCTATTTTCAGAAAATAGGAGTCCAAGGACAAGTAGAAGAATTGAAGGGAGTAACCGCAATCATAATAATCTTTGTGCTTTCAATTTGCGAACATAAGGCCAGTCATTTATGCGTAGGAACGTTCTTCAATGCTCTCTCCTCAGGTGGCAAATATCACCACTACATTCAAAATACATTATACCCATATAGCTAAGATTGTAATAAAAAAATGTAGCTAAAATAGTTAGAACAATTCTGTTTCTACCACATTACATAGACTCTCCTGACAGCCTGGGCAGCCCCATCACAACAACTCAACGAGCAAATCGTCCTTAAACTAGCTTTGCCAAACGCCCCCATCAGTTGGCATTACTTAATTACTAGGGAAGAACTGGCAATTATACGCTCTATTATTTCCAAAGTTCATTTATTTTGGATTTTTCTTGTATCTATCCGGCTCGATAGGGAAGGAGGTGTGGCACTGTGGCCGATTTTTATGTGAATTTTCGAACCGAATAGCAACTTCTGGTTTTAGGAACTTCTGGTTTTAACAACCAGCAATATTTGCATGGCAAAGTTTTGATTTTCACAACGGAAAAATATATTAGAGTAAGAGTTCAATTTAGACTCAGAATTTTTATCATCAGTTTCGTTCCAACAATAGTAAGGTAGTAGCTGACTGCGTATGCTTGTAGCCATTTTAAAGGTTAAATTATCAAATTGTGTGGCTCGATTTGAATATAATTTTTTAATTGCTATAGTTAAATGATTTCTAAGATTTCCATAATTTAAAAGAAAAAATCTACTGCTATTATAGAAAAATATGATTGTGTGGCCCTAGGAGGAACAAACGATCACATCAACAGGTGTAATCCCCTTCTTCTATTGCACGTTCTCAAAAAAAAAAAAAAAACCCAACTATGATCGAGTCACCGCACCTCTCCACAAGTGCTAATGCATTTTGATTGTACATTGCAACTGGCGGAGCTAGCATAGGACCAAACTGAATGCACGACTACTTCTAGAATTCACATTCTTTCAATCCATGCTACTAGTATATTGAATCAACATTTGAGAAACTAAGCTATAATGTAATTTAATTTATTTATGATATGGGATTGATATTATTATTTATTTGATTCGATGATTTTCGGTTTTATATGAGTTTTGATGTGATTTAAATTAATTTATGATTTACTTGAGCATATTGATTATGGACTAACTAGAATTGAAATTAGAGATGTGTGTTTGCTTGTCTCATGGTGTGCAGATAATGGATGCAACTTGATGGTCAACGGCGGGATGATTAGTGCCGGAGGATCAAGGAGACCAGATAGAGTCAAAGATGATACTAACTGAACACATAAAGGTCAAGCAAAGCCTAGAAGGTAAATGGAGATGACGTGTTGACAAAGTCAAGTGAAGGGGATAGCAGTGCAAATGACAAGGGGGTTTGAGAGATCGGGAGCAGGAGAGACTTGTCGGCGGTTAGGATTGCAAGATAAAGTACACATATCGATATCATAACGCTTGCTTAAGGTGTAAGCAAGTGGAGAGTCACGATTTGAGAAGCGTGCCAGGGTTTCACCGTTTGGCCTCAAAATCGTGGAAGGACAGGAGGAGTACGTGACAGCATCGTGAAGTTTGCGTCGAGACAAAACTAATGGAAGGACAGGAGGAGTACGTGACAGCATCGTGAAGCTTGCGTCGAGACAAAACTAAGTTAGGAAGGCGTCGTAGCCGTCTGATGAATCGAGAAGAAAATGGACCAAAATACCCTTTATGGTAGGTAGAAATATATTACAAGAGAGGGATATTTTAGAAAAAAGCTAGAAAACTCAAATTTTCTAGGCTTATAAATAGAGGAGTAGTGCTATGGGATGAGATGAATCAGCCATTTTGAGTCCCATGTGTCTTCCATATGAAAGTCTTATGTTAGCGTTTTAGATGAGAGGAAGATGAGCATTTAAACTATGTATTAGGTGAGAGTTTGGTGAGGAAAAATCTTTGTAATCTATCTAAAATATAGTTGATTTCTGCTGCAATAAAGTTTATTTTTCTTCATGTTATTGTGCTCTCCACTTTCTAGTTTCCCTCTGTTAGTTTTCTTTCAAGTTTGTAAGTTTTTTGTTTTCGAATTTGATTTTTGTTTTAAACAAGTTTTTGAGCTGATCACTTGTTGACCTTCACTGACTTTATGATCCGTAGGCGATAATTGAGAGAAGCTGGTTCCTGCCTCTTCTACAACGGTAGAGAGTCCTGCAGCCTCTACTTTCACTTCAGCTGCTTTCGAGCCTGCATTAGTAGTGTTTGAGGGGGAGATCATCTTCTAGTGTGAAGCTCATCAACACATTCAGCGGTGACACCCTCCATAGATGATGATCGATGACATCAATGAAAGGGTAACGAGGTCCAAATCTGCTCATTATGCTTATTTCACTGATTCTGTATTTGTTGCTTCCTTTGAGCCACAGGATGTTGAACATGCTTTATTTGATTCGAGTTGGATTAATGGCATGAATGAAGAGTTGGAAAATTTTAAGAGAAACCAAGTTTGGGTCCTTCTAGATCCATCCCAAATGTTCACACGATAGGCACCAAATGAGTTTTCAAAAGCAAACAGGGGGAGGATAGATCTTTAGTAAGAAAAAAGGCTAGACTGGTAGGTCAGGGTTTCACTCGGGTAGAGTCTACAGACTTTGGAGAGACCTTTGCACCAGTAGCTAGGCTAGAAACCATTAGAATCCTCCTTAGATTTGCGGTATCCCGAGATTTCAAGTTGTATAAAATGGATGTCAAGAGTGCTTTCCTAAAGGGTTTTATAGAGCAAAATATCTATGTCAAGCAAGCCCCAGGCTTTTGAGCATCCCAAATACTCTCATAAAGTATACAAGCTTTAGAAAGCTTTGTATGAGTTTAAGCAGTCACCTAGAGCTTAGTATGATAGGCTTAGGTATTTCTTGCTAGTGCATGGGTATGTGATGGGTTACCTGACAAAACTTTATTCACTCTCAGGTATGGCAATGATTTCTTACTTATTCAGATTTATGTGAATGATATCATTTTTTGTGACTCTTCTCATTCACTTGTTGCTAAATTTGCAAAAACTATGAGCAGGGAGTTTGAGATGTCGATGACGAGCAAGCTCAACTTCTTCCTTGAATATCAAATCAAGCAGTGCAAGCAAGACACATTCGTCCAAAAGGCGAAGTACACCAAGGATCTGTTGAAAAAGTTTGACATAAGTGATGCAAAGCCATTGGCGACACTGATGGATACCTCGATCGTGCTTGATCCAGATGAAGATGGCAAGAAGGTGGACCAGCAGGAGTACAGGAGTATGATCGGCTCGCTTCTATACCTGATGGCGATAAGACCCGACATACACTTCGTTGTATGTTTATGTGCTCATTTTCAGGCTTCAGCGAGGACGTCTCACCACCAAGCGATGAAACACATTCTGAGGTGTCTCAAGCACACTCTCAAGTATGGCCTTTGGTTTTCTGCATCCTCTTCGCTTTCTCTTCGTGGTTTTTCGGATGTAGATTTTGCTGATTGTAAAATTGACGTGAAGAGTATCTCTGTTACTTGTCATTTCTTGTGTACTTCTCTTGTGTGTTGGTCTTCTTGCAAGCAGTCTAACGTTGTGCAGTCTACTGCTGAAGCTGATCATGTAGCTACTGCTAGCTATTGCTCATAAATTTTGTGGATGGTTGCTACTTTGAGAGATGTTAGATTAGATTTCAGGAGTGTACCATTTTTATGTGACAACACCAATGTCATAAACTTAGCCAATAACCCAGTTCAACACTCCAAAACCAAATACATAGATGTGATATTTTATTTTCTGAGAGACCATAATGAGAAGGGAGACATTGAGTTGAGCTACATAGATACCTAATAACAGCTAGCTAACATATTTACCAAGCCTCTAAATCCAATAAGGTTTGACTTTCTGAGGGGAGAGCTTGGTGTATGCCATCCCTATAGCATTGTGTGAGAGGGAGTTGTCTTTGTACATACTCTATCTTCTTTATATTGCAGTAGCATTGTATAGTATTTTGTAAGATAATTATGTTAGCAAGCTTCACTTATATATTCTTTGCATTTTCTTTTACTAGTTATGAATTTATGCTAAGTTTAGTGGATGTATAACAATTTGTGCAAGCTGAGACTCTTATTAAAACATGGCATAAAATCTGTTGAGGAAGCTTATCTTTTCTAAGAATGAACTTGAAATGTGAATATAATCTCTTGTCACCATTGAGTATTTGTTTTAACTTGATCAGTGCTTAAATTAGGGCTAGTTCCGTTAAAAGTTTGTGCTAGGCCGCTTTGTTCAGTTCAGCGGATTAGAGGTATTTGATCATTGTCTATGTAAATATTTAGCCTGTGATTAACTCTTAGGAAAGCATGTTCTCTTTTGTGTCACAAAGGCACAACTTGTTTTGGCTTTGTAAAAAATTGCATATCTTGAATCCTACTTTGGGTTAATAAAATGAATGATCAAGTTTTGAGCTAAAATTGAATCAAATGCGATGGCTTAAGAATTCGTATGGTTTGCCAAAGAAGTGAATCCATGGTTACTTTAAGCTTACCTGATGATAGTTAAATGATCAAATGAGAAAGTTAACTTGTGCTTTTTAATCTGTTAATAATGTTCTTTTTTATATTATCAAACTAAGGTTTTGATTGACACGTGCTTGGTGCAGGATGATAAAGAAACCAAGCGGAGTCAAGGGTGATCCTAACTGAACACGTGGAGGTCAAGCAAAGCATGGAAGGCGGATAGAAACGGCGTGTTGACAAAGTCAAGCGAGCGGGGTGCCGATACAAGTGACAAGGCAGTCCGAGGGATAGGAAGCAAGAGAGACTTACCGACCGCCAGGATCGCAAGACGGAGTACACGCGTCAACATTAGACTGCTTGCTTAAGGTGTAAGCAAGTGAAGAGTCACGATTTGAAAACCGTGTTAGAGTTTCGCGATTTGGCCTTAAAACTGTGGCAGGACTAGAGGAGTACGTGGCACCATCGCGAAGCTTGCATTGATACGAAGCTATGTCGTGAAAGCACCGCAGCTGCCCGATGAATCGAGAAGAAAATAGACCAAAATATCCTCGGTGGTAAGTAGAAGTGTAATGTAAGATAAGAGTATTTTGAGAAAAATCTAAGAAACTTAGTTGTCAAATTTTTTAGGTTTATAAATAGTAGGGTAGGGCTATGGTAGGAGGTGAACCAGTTATTTCGAGCTACTTATGTCATCCATATGAGAGCCTTGTGCTAGAGTTTTAGAGGAGAAGAAGAGTACTTAGTCTATGTATTAAGTAAGAGTTTTGTGAATTTTTTTTTAATTTGTCTAAAATAGGGCTGTCCTTTGCTACAATAAAATTTATTTTTCTTCATGTTATTGTGCTCACATTGTTCTAATTTCACTCTATTGGTTTCTTGCAAATTTACAAGTTTTTCGGTTTTCAGATTTGATTTTAATTTTAATGTTTTGGCTAAAATTTCAGTACCTTGTGAGGTCATTCTATACACATTTGTGTGATGAAGTCTTAAATTTACTTGTCTCTAGATAATTAACTTAGAGAGTTTCGTTGCTCGATATTTATTTATCTTTCTTTGTAAATTATGATCTTTCGAGTGCTAAGATATATGAATTAATTTCAAATAAAACATATGATTTATATACCATCCTTAGAGTTATGTTATCTCAATTTTCACTTATTAATTTTTTTTTATTTTTACTTTAAGTAATCTAAATAGAAGGATATCATCAATGTAAAAAAAAAATTAACAATCTAATCATCGATCTTATTCCTACGCCATTCCGTCTGCAGGAGGTAAGTAGTATGTATTTGGAACATCAGTTTTGAAATGTCCCTCCCCATAGCTAGCCATGATGATTGTCAGCAAGCACATACACAGTGCATGCCATGAAACACTAGTAGTACCCAAGCGAAATGCCAAATGATAATACACATCTGAATTTCAAATTTTCAAGTACTACCAGTTGGCTATATTTTGCCACTTAATTTATGTACATGATTAAACATGCAAGCTTAGGAATCGCCATGAGACGATAGCAGTATGAACTAGCTCTAGAATCTGAGATAACATTACTGATCGCTTACATCAGTCCATACAGGCTAAACCACTCGACCACGCTGTTATCAGCGTAGCCAGCATAATCAGGAACGTAAAATAGGTCGTCGTCCCCCAGGTGATCGCCGACGCCGACGCCCGGCTGCTGGCAGGTGCCCGTCGAGAACGACGAGGTCGGGCTCCCGCTGCAGACGAGACGGCCCATGGCGTCTGCGCCGTCACCGGAGACAGCGTAGTTCTGGCTTCCCACGGATCTGAGCCGCGTCAGTTGCTCCTCGGTGAGCACCAGCCTCTCCTTCAGCCTCAGCACCTGCCATGCACGCACCCACGAATGCTCAATATATACTCCAACACCATCAATCCAGCCATGAACTTTAATAGGAGTTCGTGCAGGAAGGAGTAGGACATGCATGTGTGCCGTGTGCGGTCAGGTACCTCGTTCTCGAGGTGGCATTTGTGGAGGATGGCAGCGTCGTGGGCCTGCTTGAGCTTGGCGAACTCCTCCTCGAGCAGCTTGCTCTTGTGGCGGGCGCGGCGGTTTTGGAACCAGACGGCCACCTGCTTGGGGTCGAGCCCGAGCTCGGCGGCCAGGTGCACCTTCCGGCCTTTCTCCAGCTTCCGCTCCTCCCGGAAGCTCAGCTCCAGCATCTCCACCTGCTCGTCGCTCAGCCGCCGCTTCTTGGGGTCCAGCTCGCCGCTGCCGTCAGCGCCGCACCTCGCAGCCCGCCACCTCTTGCGCAGCGCTCTCGGCCTCTCCCCCTGTGCCGCGCCTGTACACACATGCGCACACAAAAGAGTAACAATTACCATTTAGCTGCTGCTGCTTCACGCGCAGAGAGCTAGTTAGACTGTTAGAGATGTAAAAATGTACACACCGTTGGGTACGAGGACGGAGGGGTCCATGTAGGCGGAAGGAAAGAGCTGCTGCTCGTCGTATTGCTCCATGCTTTGCCTGCGCTCCCGGCCGGATCAGCCGCTGCGCCTTTCTCTATCCTTTGCAAGCGTGAGCTGATTTGGAGCTAGCCGAGGGGAGAGAGGAGGCGGGACGGCGATGTGTGTTGTGCGAGGAGAGGACAGGAGGAACTGGATGGAGGAGGGAGGACCACAAGGCACTCTAGCTGGTGTTAAGTAAGAGGGGTGCGTGTCTCGAGAGACCTAGGAGTAATACTATATAGGTAGCAAAGGTACGCGCGCAACGCCGGAGGTGGGACTCGCCGGCCGGGTTGGTGCATGCATGCTAGCTTTATGAGCCAGGCCATGGATGAACATCACCAACTTTGTTTTTCTTTGAAAGTTACGTGACTGCAGCTTACGAACAGGACATCGAGTACTACTCAGCCATGCACTCACCCATGCATCAAGATTGGTTTGCTCATTGCTTAGTACTGTCCATAGGACTTCGAGTCTTTTTTACAACAGGGAGCTCATTTCTGGGTTTGCAAAAAAAGAAGAAAACTTGTTTTAGTTGATTTCGTTTCGTGCCTTCCTCAATAGTTACGTAATTAAAAATGTGAATAATAACATATTTTTTTCAAAGTTTGAATGTACATATTCTAAGACGGCAGCTATTTTGGATGAAGGATGAAGGTACCTCTATTTTCCATCGTTTTATATATTTCAACGATAAAATTAAAGCTACTGTATATGCCTTTTTCCCCCCTTTTGTGCTTTCACTCTGCTGAAGACTTGAATAGGGACCGGATGCATGATGTGTCAGTGCTTAATTTGGTGATTAGTGGGGAATGCACGACCTTCTAGGTTAAATTAACAAGAGTGTTCGACAAAGGTGGCACTTGGTCCTGGAAAGGGCTTTCACTTTCTTTGAATAGATTGGGGAGGAGATTCGATCTCGAGTCTTTATAGAGGCAGTAGCATGTTATTTGATGGTGAAGTAAAGCGAAATTGCTCGATCTCCGATTAGCTTTGTGTTTCAAAAACTATATAAAGTCTACTCTGATTTTGGAACCTATGATACTGCCTACTCTGATTTAATTAGAACACAAGAAGTATAACGAAGCTGTTCAAATCCTAAAGGAACAAGATAACTCTTACGTCTCACATGTGACTGGTACACATGTATATGCAAGTGAAATCTTGGCATGAAAATTACAGTGTAGCTCCCAACAAATATTTGCCGGTGTTTACATCCTAGAGTACTCCCTCCAGTTGAACATAATTAAATGCCATTTTTGAAATATATGCAGCCAGATTATATTTGTTTTGACTAAGAGTATCTCAACTAATACTTAAATTGCCCAAATGAAAATGATATGAGTGCATTTTTCTTTGAACATCAAATATGCCTTATGCCTTTTTGTACATTTTATAAACACATTACCGAAAAGGTGCCAACTCAATATCGGAACCGTGCATGATAACTAAGGCTTGGTAAAGTAAAGATGATAGGAAACCTGCTTTTGAGAGCGACAACTAGGGATGGTAATTTGACCTGTGGATTTAGGTACCCACGAGTATTGCGTCCAACAGGTCTGAGTTCGGGTTTGATATTTCACCTATGGGTCTATTGGGTTGGGTACTAAAATGGCTTGAATCAGGCTCGGTTTGAGTTATGTCCGTGGGTACCCATAGGTCGCCCGAGACTTGCATGCACCCAGGTCTGGCGCCCTAGCCGCAATCCACACTTCGACCTAACCGTCCAGGCCTAGAAGGTCAGCAGAAGAAACTTAACCGGTTGGAGGCTAGGTTAACTCCCAAGCCTTCTCCCAGTCCGGCCATTCGTATTCATCGTCGCCACATGCCCGACGCCCATGCAAGACATGTCGCCCGCCCGCCGTCCGGCCTCGCATCACGCTGTTGCCCCAAACGTCCGGCCTCACCGCCTCCCCGCTCACAGTTCGCACCGTGCCGCTGCCCTAACCGTCCGGTCTCCTCCACGTCTGTGGTCCACGCCGTTTTGCAACCCTTTGGCCCCTACAACCTCGGCGCCGCACCATTCGCGCCGGAGTCCCCATCTGCACCAGAGTCCCCATCCGCGTCATCGCTCCTCTCACACTCAAACTGGTGAGAGCAAGCTCTTTCAGGTTCGAACACCAACCCTAGATGACCAGATTTGAGCACCGGTTGAGAAACACCCGACGGGTGCAGATTCATATGCCAGTTTTCGCTCATTTGACATTTCAGATTCGGATTGAGGTGAAGCTGACGGGTTTCGAATTAGACATAGTTTTGTTACACTTAAACCGGACCTGATCTATTGCCATCCCTAGCGACAACTCATGCTTCGCCCAGAACACGCAGAGTCACACTCCGTGATGCATCTTATCGATGCAGATGGGAGGAGGAACATCTCTGGTGATGCCGTCCCACGCATGAAAAGATCAAAAGAGCCCGATCGATCTGCATGCGCACACAAATGCAGTAAGACAAATTAGGAGATATTTCAAAGCTTCCACAAGGATGCAATGCATGGAGAACAACGGATAAGGGCATAATGATACGCCTCCGGCGTGCAGAAAGGTGAGAGGAGCCGGCGAGGAGGAGCCAAGGCGCCAAGCCGGCCAGCCGGCCGGGTGTGGTAGCCGTAGGAGTGGCACTGTAGGAGTAGCTAGCCCGGGAGACAAGGGGCGTGGATACATGGGCTGCACCGAGGCGCGCGGGTGCGCCAGTGGCTGGAGTGAATAGGGATCTCCACACGTCGCACGGCGCTGGGCTCGGGCGCACGGGACCACCCGCCCCAGTGCCCCCACCGTGTCGCCACCCGCGGCCGCGCACCGCCGACCCAGGGAGAAAACGAACAAACAAACTCCCACGGCCGCTGCTGCAGCGCCATCGCTGCTTTTCGTGCTCCAGGATTCCAAACGCGCCACTGCTCACCGGCTAATTAGTCGTCGGAGCGTGATGAACTACAGTCTACGTTGTTAGATTTCTCACAGGATCGGTGGCTAGAACAAAAAACACACGCGAGTACTCTAGACAATACGGCAGGACAAGAGAGTTTTGATGCTGCATTTCAAACTGCATCTTTTCTGTTTTTCTCCTTGCTATTTGTAGGCTGAAAATTACTACGTAAACACTAACCACCAGGACCGATTCTTACGCCATGCGTTCTTCTGCGTCCATCCCCACAGCGCATGTGTTTCCTCCCGATCGTGGCGAGAGACGCGGGCAAACCGCGAGCTACTCTCGGATACCCTCAGCTAAACTTACAATGCACGGCTACCACATAATCCGGTGAGCTCATGCATGATGACCAAAACAAAACTAGGCACACAAGTTTTATTCTAACATACGTGAGGAAGTCCCGAGTCACTGACGTGCGGGCCCAGCGCTGATCTGCGCCCTGTGGTGTGGCACGCTTGCCATCAACTGTTACTCATGGTTTGTACGTGTAGAAGGGTCCGACTTGTCTTCTGGCTGTGAACTGCAGGTGCTACCAGTAGTTTAGTCCGTTCTTGGAGCGTGAGAACATATCGGGATTTGGGACCTAGGTCGTCTATGCACTGTGCACACCAACGAAAATTCCACTGTTTACGAGCAGAAGTGGATTTCATTTGCATTTTGATCCGAACAATGTGTTCCGCTCTGGTGCAACTTTTTTTCTGGAACAAAGCTCTAAGTTTTATCTTTTTTTTTAAGATAATACAAAATAAAATCCCAGCTTCAACTTTCGTGGAGGCATCCAGTAATTATTACATAACTGCGTTTAGGGCTGACCTCGGCTCGATCCAGCTTGTTAAGATAACGAGCTAGCTTGGCTCGTTAGTGAAACCAGCAAAAAGTCTAACTCGGCTCAGCTCGTTAAAAGCTCGAGCGGCTCACGAGTATCTCGTGAACGGCGGCGCTCAGACGCATACGTATACCGGCGCTAAACGCGAGCACCTCGGCGACCACACAAATCAATGCGTACGGCGGCGACACACCGCGCCAGCGATGGTGAGCGACACGACGGCGCCCTAGCGGATCGACAACGAATAGGAAACCACCGGTGACAACACAACACAACGAAAACAAAACCAACATGGCAGCACAGGTCCATGGCGGCTCACCAGAACTGGTCAAGCCACGGCATGGCAATGAGATCCTTTCTTCGCCGGCGAACGATGACAATATAGGAGGCTCCACCCTTCTCCATCCAATGGAGGCGGCAATAGCATACGCAGGCCAGCCATCGGCGCTCAACATCAATAATGTAGCACTCAATAGCTCGAGCAGAGCGGCGAACGGCGCGGCGCCCTGCCGAGAGAGCGTCAGAAGGAAGTGAGGCGCATCGTGGAGAGGAAGGCGGACCGGTAGCACCGCGAGGAGGGAGGTGGCTGGGCGGGGCAACCGCAGGAGGAGATGCAGCGGCGATGGCGTTGGGAGGAGACCACGGGGCAGGTCGGGCGACTGGATTTGAGGGAGAGGAGGCAGCAGGGCAGGGTGGCCTGCCGGATCTGAGGGAGAGGAGGCAGCAGAGAGGAGCAACCGAGAGAGGGAGAGGAGTAAGGGAGAGAAAGGGATAAGATTTGCTAGTGCCTGAGAGAGTAGATGAGCAGTTAGCTCACTTAGCTGCACTACTGGCTCGCGAGTAGCTCGTTTGGCTCGCGAGCCAGCTCGTTAATTTAAATGAGCTAAAACTCTAACTCAGCTCGTTAGATTTTGGAATGAGTCGAGCTAAGTTAGACACGAGTTCGAGGTTTTCATTTAGCCCTAACTGCACCCATAAAGCTACCATCATCACGCATCCGTGATTAAAATGAATGATCATAAAGCGCGGTTTGAATAGGTACAATCTCTAAGACTACACTTTAAAATTTAATCTCTTATAGGAGTATTAGAGTAAATTTTAAAAACCTATAACTATTTTACATATGTTGTAGAAAACTACAATTTCTGATATCTATTTTAAAAATCTATAACTATTTTTACACATGTTGTAGAAAACTATAACTTTCTCACCGTGTACTCATATGTCATCCTTCATGGCATGTAATAGGAGGATTAACCGTAGACCCACCTGTTGACAGAGGATAACAGGTGGGCCCGCGGTGAGAAAGTTATAGTTTTTTGCAACAGATGTCATAATAGTTGTAGGTTTTTAAAATAAGCACTAAAAGTTATAATTTTTTACAACATGTGTCAAAATAGTTATATATTTTTAAAATTTACTTCTTATATTATATTACCCAAGACCCTAAAGTTGACCTCATATGAAAATACTTTTCAAATATGAACCTAATGTACTAAATTTATACTCTTTATGTCTTAAAATAGGTGATGCTTTAGAATTAGACATAAATATTAAGATAAAAAATAAAATAATAATCTTATCTACTATTAATAGTATTCATTATACGGGAAATAAAATTTGCATTGGAGGAAGCTTAGACTAAAGTTATCTCATGTATTTTGAACATTGTATAAAAGAATAAAACATTATCTATTTTGGAACGGATGGAATTTCATATAATCTACAAATTCTTAAGGTAGTTGTTGATCAAAGATTGAAATTTGAATCTTGAATTGCGTGTGCGCGCATTAAAATAGAAAGGGTGAGAGTACGATTTACTAACTCACTGCCTAGTGCCTACATAGCTTACGGCTGCAGCCAAGGGCGGTTCTAGCTAGCGAGCGAGGGTACCTGCCCCATTTAAATTCATGTTTTTTTATGAATTTAATTTTTTTATGAAGTTGGAAATGACTCATCACTGTTATGCCCCGTTTTTTTTTTTGGGGCTAGATTCACCTCTGGCTGTAGCTGATGCCACACTCCATTTATCTGAACTGTAAAGCCGGCCCCCAGCCCCCCAGCCCCCCACTACGTATCTGATCTTGGATTTATTCGAATCCAACTCATTGGCGACTGTCGCGACAGCCGATAGAATGCACATGCCCGGAAAGCTGTTTTTCACCTGCATGGCTGCTCGGAAACTTTGAACAGTACAGTATGCATGCATGTACACACATCAAGGAGCCCTTCTTCTATCGGCAAGTTTCCGATCCATTTCCTCTCCATGTTGACCTGTGCGTCGTGCATTCAGGGTGAGGCTTTTCTTATCCAGTCATCTTCTCCGGCACCTCCCTGTTTAGGAACTCATGCATCAGCTCGCGAGGCCGTGGGAGGAAATGAACCGCCATGGATGGACGTTCACGCCGGTGTAGGGGCCGGCGGCGGCCCCACGAGGACGAAGCTGTTGGGTGCAAGTAGCTACACGTAGGCTTATCGGCCCAGATTTTCTGATATGCGTTGTCATCGGACCGGCGGTGCGTGCAGTAGCCCTGTTGATTTTTGGTGAATAAAAGGTGCCAAGTGCAAAGAGAACGTTTACTGGGACTTCGCTTATTATCCCATGTCGACGATGTCGTTGCATGAATCACTGCACTTCATCAGAGTTTGTATGTGGGTTAGATTGTTGATAACAACATCGATCCTGATTTTGGCATCTTCCCTTTTTTACATGTTGAGGGGCTTGAGATAATTGTGTGATCCCAGATGCCGATAAATTATTGGAGGGAAAATCTATTCAAAATTCTTTTCATATCATAGCTACTTGAAGCTAGCATGGCGGATAGATACACAAGAAACAGGCATGCCCATCTGCAGGGGTTAAGGAGACTAATGTTCTTAATAACACTCATCAGCCGAGAGCTTAGCTGTGCGAGGCTGTATAGCCATGTTCCTTACACACACACCTAGGCTGTTCCCATCGAGATTAGCTGTGGTATTAGCACTAAGGACACTTGTCTACGTGAGATAGGGAGGAGATCGAGCTGGTTAGGGCTAGTGCTAATCCCAATTTCCCCATCATCTCATGTGCTCGATTCCCTCACATGCTCCGTGATCTCCACTTGCTTTTGTCAATGCTGCAAGGTGATTACTCAAATACAGGCGCCCTTACTCCCGGACAAGTCACGCCCCTGCTTCCCAACCTCCAACTTATCTCCTTGGATCTGCCCAAAACCTGCAGCGCTCATCTTAAATTGGCGATGTAACCGAGACTCGAAGGTGAATCTAAGATAAATTTTGCCAAGCGCAAATGGCCGTTTTATATGGTTTAGTTTCACCCATCACTCCATCAGAGAGTTAATTCCTTGATGCTGTATTAGCAAATACAGTGCTGTTATACACATGGAGAAGGACACTTAAACCTTACTTCATATTTCCAACAGAAACTGATGATCCCAGATGCTACACAAGTTTTAACCGACTGTAATTGGCTCTAGACATGAACTAGTAGCTAGAGACCAGGTGAAATGAAACCTGGTAATGCAAACTTCTGCTTCCCGCGTCTCACGAAATCCAAAAACCCTAATCAACAGATCACCTTTAGCGGCGTCAAAATTCTAAGATTTTATCTTTACTTGTACGTACGGAGCATAGATTTGCACGCACCAGTTTAATTTTCACCCATGTGAGGCACTCAACTTTTCCTTAAAATCTTTTCTTCTTTCCTTGAATCACGCCATTAACCATGTGACATTGTTGGTTCTTCGTGAGGGGCTCGACATGCAGTACGGACTCGAGCTGTACTTTCGAATACGGCAAAAAGAACAAGATACAGTAAGTTGTCTCACTTATACATTGTAACTCACACAAAACTCATGTATACTAAAACTCGATTGAATTGCACTTTGGCCAGATGTACGTATCGCCCCTCCTCTTTTATTTATTTTTTTGCTTTCGTTTTCTCTTGCTTGGTTCAAAAACATATCCTTTTCCCAGCTTATATACATATATGTTGGACTAATCATGATTAAACTAGCCAGGATGCATACTTAACTCTTATTTTAACTTGAAAACCTAAAGTTATTTTGTTTAGAACTCTAATTTCTAGTATACGAAAGCGACTAGATTAACTCAACAGCCATGACCTTTTGCGTCACCAAAACAATTGCTCGATTTCAATGCCTAGGCTAAGCTACGATAGGATACGATACGCGCTAAGCAAGGATAGGGTGATTAGCCAGTAGTCAGGTCGTACGTTGCCGATGGCACGGCGAAACGTGGCAGCAATGCAGGCGCATTTCTTGCAATTTTCCCCCTCCTCCTGTCGGCAGTGAGGGCGTCAGGCGACGAAGCAACCATTTGTTTTCTCATCCCCGTACATGCCATGGTGATGCTGTGGTGTGCTTGCAGAATCTTTCCAAGAAATAGATATGGGTGTGAAATCATTCGCAGACATTTGTAATGATAGTAACATTACTATAAAATTATTTTTAGAGATGGATCATAATCCATTTACATAGACGTAAAAGAAATTGTTTGTAAAAATTTAAAAACCATCTATAATAATAAGCTTTCACAGGTGGTTTTTTAAGTGGACCACATGTGAAAATTAATTACTGCATAAGGTTCACTTAAGAAACTATATGTGAAAATCGATTATTACAGACGTTTCCTTAAGCAAACTGCATGTGGTAGTCTGTCCCTGAATCAATATTTTTTTTACAAAAAAAAAGTGAAAAAAAAGTTTCTCCCAAGGAACCCAAGCCATCGTATCGTCGCAAGTCACAAACCACATTATTTTTTTTCACACTGTTTTCAGCATTTGCGTTCGGTAGGAATCAAACCCTGGACCCTCCGCTCGCGCGCCAACCTCCTTACCCGCTCACCTATCAAATACCTATGATAAAAACTGGATAAAGTATCTTTTTAACCTTTTTTGCCGAAGCATCACAACGATACTGACTACCTTCAGTAAAATATGCATAATTTTTACATATAGACTCTAATTTTGACTTTTTTTTTACTCTACAGACATCTAATAAAAGTTATGCCTATTTCTCCCCGACATTGTCAGGTTTGGCAAATTTTTTGAGGAAAAAAATGGTTTGGAAGATTGAGTTCTTGCTTTGAAAGTTTTTGCATCATTTTCAGAATACACGTTTGTATCCATAGCCGTCACCCTTTACATCAAACTTGAACAAAAATGTACAATGACTCCTATTCTAATACTGCTGAGGTGAGAAAAAGTAAGAGAAAAATAAAATAAAAATAAAAAAATATTTATGACCGTGTTGACGTTTGATGACACTTAGTACTATTGTTATCTCTATTACTTTATAAATCAAGTCTTGTTGTTGATAGTGGGGTCTTTCATCTTCTTGTTAATCTTATTGGAGATGTTGAAGTTGATCATATTCTTTTTCTTCTTCTTATTCTTGATTTTACTTGTATTAATAGAATTTGTGGTAGCATATGTGATCGAAACTTACATGTGAAACTTCAACTGATTATTTAGATATCTAAATTATTTCAAATAAAAAAATTCAACTACAAAATTGTAGGATGGTCGAGGTTATAATTTTCTTATAAATTTTGTCTATATCAGAATTCATATAAAAAAGTTATAATTTTTTTAAGATAAATTGTTATTTATTTTCAGAGATGATTCACTAAAGAACAGTATCTGAAAATGACCCTCTATTTTTACAGGCAGTTCCTATAAGAAACCACATGTAAAAATAACCATTACTACAAACGATTCTTTATATGAACCATCTATATTAATCATTCTAAAAATAAACTTTTATATAGGTGATTCACATAAGTAACCACTTTAAAAATCAACCTATTTTTATAGTCGGTTCACGTAAGCAATCATCTATAAAAAATCATATAGAACTGTCACAGACTGTTCAAACGTGTTTTTATACTAACCGTCTATAGAAACACATTCTGT
Source organism: Phragmites australis (assembly GCF_958298935.1). Classification (NCBI taxonomy): domain Eukaryota; kingdom Viridiplantae; phylum Streptophyta; class Magnoliopsida; order Poales; family Poaceae; genus Phragmites; species Phragmites australis. The sequence goes on from NC_084935.1 coordinate 5,597,355, forward strand.
GTGTCTGGAAAAAGTAGTTTTTCGAGTAGTGTAATCTAAATTCTAAAATGCCTCTGCTTGAACTGGAATCTTGTTTCAAGTGTCAGTGTAGTAGGTAGTACTCCTATATATCAACCGGCGAATAAATTGACAACTGCAAGTAATTATATTTTCTGAAGTACTGCCCATAATAATGTTATTGTAGCTCACTAGGTAACGCATGCGTTCAGCCCCCAGTTTATAATGCGGGAATATCCTTGAATTTCCACATAAGTTCAATCTTTTCTTGAGAAATTGTTTTGGGATTTCTGCGAAAATTTGTTCGCAGTTTCACTCTCTTGAGGGAAAAAAAAAGTTAGAAGGCAGCTGCATTCTGCAGGACTACTTCAAGTTGCTATATAATTCGTACCGATCAAATAACATGCAACACTTGTGGCCATGTCGAGTCGCGGCAGTAGTATAGCAAAGGCAGGCAAAAAGATTAACAAATTACAAGACTGAGGATAACATTGATTAGTGAGGAACCTCGCTGTTGCCGCCACGAGACAAATTCTCTAACCATGGCCGTGCGTGAGATCGATCGACACGTATGGGGCGGCGAATCTTTCCAAATCTCAAAAAGAATTTACCTGAAATATCTACTATATAAAACACACCGTCACATCTCTTATTTTTCTTCCATCTATTAAAAATCTTTAAAATTTGAATAATTTATCTACTTTTTATATCCACCCTTGTCATTTAGCATCCCTATTTCATTACTGACTAAAACTTATTTTACTAATAAAAATAAATAAATAATTATAAGAAAAATTAGTGTATAATCTTCGTTGCAATGCACGGACACCTAGCTAACATCGTTCTTGACGTATTCGTTCAGCGATAATCCTATAACACATCCACTTTTTTTACCTAAATTTGTGTTTGATGTTATCATATCTAATATTTATATTTTTATTGTAACAACGCTTAGCTAGTATCATGATAGGCGTGATGCGTCCAAATTACCTGAGGAGCGCAGCCACTGGCCATTGGCATGCTCTGGACCAGAACCGACAACATGGCGAGTAGATCGGGATTAGCACGTACTGCGATTTGGAATCTGTCAGGAGACCGACTCGGGACCCCTGAGACTTGATGAGGAAGTGCCGGTCAGTCGGAGGAGGAACAAGCGCATACATCAATTGATAACGGGCCCAGAAGGAGCAAGCCCAAGCCCAAGCCCAACAAACGGGTGATAGGCACTGAATGGCTGGCGAGCCAGGCCCACACGACTAGCGCGCATGAGTATAAATGAGTGGGAGAGAGAGAGGAATGCCAGGCTGTGTAATGACTGTAATCTGCTCCTCTGAGCATCCTCTCTGAACCTGTTACGAACTCGTTCTGGCTGAGTGACGAACTCGTTCTGGCTAAGTGACAAACTCCACCTCCCAATCCTTTTCTTCCTCTCTCGATTCTCTCTGGGATCCTCACAACTTAGTATCAGAGATACGATCCTGCGAAATACTGGATACCCACTATTATTTCACCCGGTTTCGCAAGAGATTAGGTGCCATAGATCCCTAATTCCTGCTTTTGTTGGATGAGTTCAAAGCTCTCGCGTGATCGGTTCGTGTCGGTGTAGCGGCGTCTCGATGGCGTTGAGACAACTCTGGGGGACAAGTTCAAGGTTGTGGAGGACTTAACCAGCAGAATCGAGGCTTGGAAGCCGCAAATCAAGTCATCAGTGGACAATCTGCACCTTGACATCAACGTACTCTGCAAGCATGTCAATAGGCTGGTGTTAGATTAGGCCAACGCTACGCCTGGTATTCTCGTCGCACCGGAGATGGTTGCCACGCGCCCACCTACCGAAGACTCATCCATCGGCCGTCAAGGGTACCACGTCGAGCATGATCACTGGGAGCATGTGTTGGGGTCGGCCACTACACTCTCACATCTCCCAGTCACAGGTGCACATTATTATCCATCTCCACCGCTTGCATCTGGTTACACGTCCATGGAATCCTCTGGGCGAATTGAGGCTTCTTAGTTTAGCCATAGGGCTAAGCTTCCTAAGTTGCACTTTACTAAGTTCGACGGTGACAATCCCAAATTTTGGAAAAGCCGCTGTGAAAATTATTTTGACATGTTCCATACCAATCCTGAGTTGTGGGTGAGAGTTGCGTCCATGCATCTAACGGGAGTGGCCACGCGGTGGCTTCAATCAGTGGACCATCGCGTGCGTAAAGTGTCATGAGAGGAATTCTGTGATATTGGGCCTGTTTGGTTGGGCTGATGTTTTTGAAAAGCTGGCTGATGGCTTTTAACCCTGGAGAGGCTGCTTTTGAAAAGCTGCTTCTGTAGAAGCTATGGCTCTTTGGCAACGTTACTTTTGGATGGTCTGGCTGATGGCTTTTGAGCTGATTGAAGTGTGGAATGTTTGTAATACCTCTGAGTGTTTTCAGTGAATTTTTTTTTATTTCTGTAATCTGTTTTAATGAGTGTTCTTGATGTTTAGGCATCGAAACTGGCACATTTAATGTGTATGTACAAGTAGCTAGTATTATTGTAACATGGACATAGTGATTATCCATATTTTTTGAGCTATTCAAAATAAACATTAGTCCTAAAATATGTTCTAATCATTCCCTTGATTACATAAGCACAAAAACGATGACAAGGAAGTACATATAGACTATCCTCTCATGTTCATCAAAGCATTGGCGATATTATCATGAAACGTATTCATGTCTCTTTCTTCATCTCCTTGGATGCTTGATTCAGATGGCGTTGCTTGATCAACAGTAGGCATGTAGTTTTCATTCGCATCACATATATCGAAGAGATCATCTCTCAGAGCACTTTCTCAAATAAAATTGTGAAGCGACATGCATGCATAGATAATCTTTGATTGCTTCCACATTGGATAACTTGGTAATTGTCGTAATATTCTCCACTTCATCTTCAGAACACCGAATGATCTCTCGATCACGTTGCGAAGCGATGAGTGCCAATGGTTGAACACCTCTTTTTTACCCCCTTGGTCCTGTGCCTGATCGAAATTAAGGTAAATGGTACTTCTCACCTTTGTATGGAGAAAGGAACCCCTTCCGATTTGGATACCCCGAATCAACAAGATAATATTTGCTTACAAAAGAGAGAAGTAGCTTGAAGCATTGAAGTGATGGCAGCAATGAAATGAAAACAATTTCCAAGCAAATTTTATACCCTTAGGAGGAAATGGGAACTTGGCAGTATATTTCTCTAATGCAGCATTGAAGACCCTTGTGTCATGCACCGAACCCGGCCATCCAGCCACAACAAAAGTGAATCTCAAGTCAAAATCACACACAGCCAACACATTCTAAGTTGTATATCGATATCGGCCAATATGTGCAACAATCTTAGAAGAAGGCACAACAATAGGAATATGAGTGCCATTGCTCCTATACAATCATTAAAGTACGGTGAAAAGCGATTATCTTCAAGTCTAGGATGCAATGCTCTAAACTTTGGATCTCTTGGTTTCACAATATCAACAGCAAGATCATTCACACAGCGCAACAAATGTGTCAACTTTCTACTAATTGTTTCAGTAGGTCTTTGAAAACGATTCTCAACTTGGCTAATTGATTGTGGACCATCAAGAGTCCATAACAACATGGCCACTGCTTCAGTAGAACTCATACCTATGGTTGACTTCAAACCATAGTTTGACACTAATGTGTTATGTAGACTACCAAGCACAGGCATTATCATCCTGAACTTTTTTGTAACAAGCCCTAGGATTATTCAAAGTGTTGATCACCCAATCATATCCTGTTTCATCTGGTTGTCTATGAGCATCTTTGTTCAAGAAAGTTTCACCATACAATAGGGTTGCATATGATGCATTCATGCATTGCTGAATCATTTTATGCTGCATCATCATCATCAGAGGATGTAGACTCAGAATTATCACTTGAACTCATCTACAACTAGAAAGAAGTGCATGTTACACACTGCAAACAATGATAGAACAAGTATCATGCATGCAGAATACTACACAGTGGTAGAACAAGTCTCATGAGATATATTACACACAAAGTGTCAAAATTCAAAGTTATTACACACTAATAAATAGAAGGTTCAAATAGGATTACAAACAAAGTTGAAGGCAACATTTCATAATAGGATAAATAGGATACAATAGCATCTCTTTAGACAACTTCTAGGGTAACTACTCCCTCTTTTCTTCATAGCATCTCCTTAACCAATTTAGCCTGCCTTCATTGGTCTCAAATGTGAGGAATATTGCATGATTTTCAGCTTTAACAAAAAGCTTTATAGCCATAAAATGCTCATCACTCCCTTCAACAACCCCAGACTCTTTGGCTAAATTCATCACTTCCTTAGTAGCCTCGAGAGTCAAGTCACCTAGCAATGCCTTGGAGGTTACAGAATTAGAAGTGATCATATCATCGACCATACGAGTAAACTGCTTAACCATAGGACATTTCCCTTTCTTGTGTGGGCTAGAAGATTTTTCCTTTCTCTTCAATTGTCTCTTAGCAATCACCTTCTTTTTAGTGCCTTCCTCAACCAATTCTACATCATTCTCATCCTCATCTTCCAAATTGATAGCACCATCGTCCACTTCTTCACCAGGAATGCATGTAGACAAACCAGAGACTTTGCTCTTGTCAAACATGAATTCAAGCTCCTCAAGATTTGCTGGTGGACCATATTTAAGTGCCTTATTTTTTATTTTTCTGAAATAACACAAAAACAAAATGAGTTCAATGTGGTAGGTAATAGAACGAAATTGAATTACACAACCGAAGCACATAATTGAAGTACCGGCGTGTTTCGTTCCCACCATTCGTGACTAGCTGTTATTGTCCCCAATTTTCATCCCACCCAAGTCCAGTGTCTTGGAGGCATTGAAGCCAAAAGTTGTACAAAATCTTCAAATTGTCCCAACGGTTTTTTAGCTGCTTAGCAGTGTAATATCTCCCTGTCCTAGTTGTAAACTTCTCAACTGCGCTGGCATAGCCTTTTGACTTCAATGACCCAAGAGGTCTATTACCAGCCTTGATCTCCTCAACACAGATTTTGCAAAAGACTATTATGACATAGGGATTCCAATTGGCTACACATTTTGCCTTCTCATCAATCATCTACATGAAATGAACAACTACAATATGCTGCAGCTACAAATGGTGATGAAAAAAGATACTATGTATAAAGGAAAACATGGTACTGCATATACAAGAAAATATGGACATATTGCAAGAAGAACAATTGCATCCAAATTGCATCTAACACATTGTAATATTCCAGATCTGCAAGCAATACTTATATACAACAGAGGATTGCTACCTTGGTGTTCTTCGACTGCATGGTGAGCTCGGCGTGGAGGGTGGGGGCGGCGTGGGGACTCGGCGTGGCGGCGCTTGGCTTGGGGAGCTCGGCATGGGGGGCTCGTCGGGCTCCTCTGCTTCATTGGGCAACGTCGTGCCGGCGTGGGGGGTCGTCGGGCCCCGTGGCTTCGTTGGGCTGTGTCGCGCCGGCGTGGAGCTCTGCGCCGGACCTTGACGAGGGGATGTCGGGCGCGTCGGCCTGGGGGGCTCGGACACGGGCGCAGAGGAGCTCGCGAGCACAGGTGGATCGGAGAGGCGGCGGCAAGCAAACCCTAGTTGCCTGGTGGAGGCAACTTGACTGGGTGGGAGTGGCGGCCCGCAAGAATGAAGGAGATGGGCGAAAAAAATGGGGTATCCGGTATATAAACGATGGTAATGTTGGGTAATAATGTGTGAAGTTCAGGGGACTGTGGTTGTCTTAACCCACAGAAGCCCGAGAAGCAGCCCAACCTTTGCTTTTCGCTTCCCATGCAAATGTCCTGGAGAGGGGGCTTTTGGCTTCTCAAAAGTGAGGCGCAAATGTTGGTGTTCGGTTGGGCTTCTCGCTTCCGGAGAGGGGGCTTTTGGCTTCTCAAAAGTGAGGCGCAAATGTTGGTGTTCGGTTGGGCTTCTCGCTTCCAGACCTGAGAAGCTGGCTGGAAGCTCAAGCAAACACGGCCTTAGGCACTGTAGCAACAATAACTCTCAGGAATCAGGATCAGTCGCAAGCGATGCAAATTGAATGCTCAAGGTGGCAGCTGCCGCTGTGTTCATCTGCTTGTCGTGCGAATCGCTGCTAACTGAAAGAGAGATGAGCTGGGCATCGGCATCGCGGCATTCAAGCTCAGCGGTCAGGCAGGTGGTTTAGGTGCAGGTGCTCCCGGTTCGTCAAGCTTTTGCATGTGTTGCCAGTTGCCGCCCAGCACATTCTGAATGCTGAATCCAGCCAGCGTACTTAACAGACAAGGTTGGCGATTTATTTCATTTTTTGAATGTGCTCTTCCCATTTTCGAAATCTTACCACCCTCTTCATCTTTCTCAGTCTCTGGCAACCAGGACAAAGTGGAAATCTAGCCTTGCACCCATATGGAACCATACGACGAAGTCCAGGCTGCGGATTGATTCCGCTGAAATTTGCTTCCGAACTTGTAGGGTCCCTATCCATTCATTGATCTGTACTCTGCTGTACACTTGGACTTAGTACACCGCGAGATGGTACCTACAGTCCGGGCTCTAGGGTTACGTACTTCCAGAACTTCAGATTCAGATGTGGCCATCCTTTGTTAGAGAATAAGCTGCTCAAGTACAAGCTTCTGACAAGTTCTCTTCTTCCATTGTCTAAAAACAGAACTGGCAAGTTCCCAATGGCGTCCAACGGCTCACTTTGCTACAGTCCACTCTCGATGATGCATACATGACTCGTGCAGGGAGAATTGCAGATATAGTTGGAACGTGATCCTCTGATTTTGATGAGGTAAGTCATCTATGAACAATAGCTGTGATTTACTCATAGAGGCAGACTTGTTACGGTAAGATCAACACAGTAATTCATGAACAGTAATTACGCAACAGTATCGCTATAATGGTTTACTATAAATCACTGTTCACTCTCTTACGGATTACTGCTCATTCTATTGTTTACGGTAACCTTCCTCCTTTAAGTCAGAGATCTAGTTCCGATATTATTAGCAGCTGAAGCCAATATGACTGTATCCTAGTTAGTTCAGAGGCAGAAGATGTACTTTCGTTATTTAAAAAGATTAGCAGAAGGCAGTAAGCTAACAAGCACAATTTCTTCTAAACTCTAACATGATCTCCAACGAGATATAAGGTACATGATCTAGTTCGGACGCCGTAACTTCAGTTGGCTGCAGGGTTTTTTTTTGAACGAACAAACACGAGACTATGTCTATTTCATTGATAGAGCAGAAAATTTTACAAACAGCAGCAGTACGGAGGCTGAAAAAAAGGAAGGTAAAGAGGAAAAAAAAATTAGAGCTTTTTACCGTGGTCCAAACTACCTGTAGGTAGGAGGTAGTATAAATTTAATCTGAACGTCTACATAATTTGATATTTCTGTAATTACGACAGTAGTGTTAATATTTAGCCACCATATTATTGAAGGGCACTGCAATCATTTTTTCATACCTAATCCTTAAATAATCATTCAATCAAATAATCAGTATTCATACCAATCTAAACATTAAATCTATAAATTTGCACAATATAACTATATACTATTTTTTTTCCCAAAAATACCTTTATACTACATATAACTCATCTCATATACCATTCATACTACCTCTAAATAATAGGTAGTATTCTAATCAATCTAGACCGTTTAATTAAAAAAATAGATAACTCAAGTTACTCTGAAACCACATAAAATTTTTAAAAAATTATCCTCCCCTAATGAGTTGCGCTAGGTTAGCATTGCAGTAGATGGAATGGCAAGCGAGACATTACCTTTCAGGGATGTCACGGACGGGATTCTTGTGTAGTTTGACATACAGGACACCAAAAACTCAGCTCTGAACCGATCGATAGTCTGGATCGTCAAGCAACGAACATGTGACCAAATTTCCAAGGGCTGCAGCTGCTAAGTTGGTCCTTTACGCCTGCGCCGAACTTAAAAATCTCAGACGAGCTTAGGCCTCACGGAGTGAACGGAATGGCGTTTCAAAAGCATGCCCTCATGGATCTTCGTGCAGATACTAAAAAGGTGTGATTTGTCATCCATATAAATTATATATATATATATATATATATATATATATATATATATATATATATACATATAACACACACACTGAGAGAAAATAGACTAATCGAAGTTATATTTGCTGAAAAGAAAAATATTTGATTAGTTATATCTGTTTCGCCATACTTAGTTGAGTTTTTATTTGGTTGATCGAATATGAGAGCGGATGTAAGATTTAATATTGTGATTAGTTACTCATAATGAAGATAATTCTATGATACTGACATGTGAGTGCGTCTGCATGAGCGAGTACAGGCACATGAAGATGATTTTGTGATACTGACACATATGTTCGTCTGTATGAGCGAATGCAGGAGTCTGCATATGTCAAGTTAGGTTGCGGAGTGAAACTCGAATCTAGCCAAACTACGGACGTATATTTGCATCCACCGAAACATACTGCAATAGTGTATGTAGATAACCAAATACGTTTCACTATAAAATTATAGATATCCACCGAACCAAATTATTCTCGTACAAATAACCAATCATACCTTAAGTGCAACGGATCATATTGGATAAACTAAGAACTAATTAGACTACCTAGATCTGAAACAAACAGCACCATAAAAAACTTAACTTCTAGCACTGAACAACTACGTACCTAAACTAGAACCGAAAAAATCTTCTTTTATACGTGCATTGTCAAAAGTAGGAAAATATCCAGTGCGAGTAGGCCAAGATTTTTTTTTTTAAGATTCAAACACGATCTAGGTGAGCTGCTGAGGTGTCGCTTTTTGGCTCTACAGCTGTAGGGGTGGAAATGGATGGCAGGAAATTCGAATTATTCGATTCTGTATCCGTTAAAATACGAATAGGGATATCTGTATCCGTATTCGTTTCTGAAATGGATATTAAAATGGATATATTCGAATTTGTTTTCGAGATTCGGATTCAAATGTGGATATCCGAATTCGAGATATATCCGATTCGTATCCGTATTCGCCAACCAGGGAACCAAATTTTACTAAAGTTTTAGAAATTTCAGATATGAACAAAATTCCAACCCAATCAAATTGGAACAAATTTCAGTCAAATTTCATCAAATTTCAGTTAAATTTGATCAAAAATTTAAATTTCCAACATGAATTTAGAACAAAATTTCTAAAATTCCGGTCCAATCAAATTAGAACAAATTTCAGTTGAATTTTATCAAATTTCAGTCAATTTTTTTCAAAAATTTAAATTTCCGAATATGGATTCGTATTCGAGCTATCCGATTCGTATTCGTATTTGAGGATATCCAGATCCGTATTCACATTTAAATTAAAATATGATAAATCGTACTATTCAAATTCAATTTCATACGTATTCGATCCGTTTCCATCCCTATACAGCTGGGTGCGGCTTGGTGTGACAGGGAATCCGGCACTAACCGTTCTTGGAAAGTAGGCCGTGACTAGGTTTCGAGTGTTAGTGTGTGTTCCACACGCACATTGCGCATTGCATTTGCAGGATGCTGGTGAATTGGCACGGTTACGAACCAACAGAGAATAACTTTCGTTTCAGTTATGAGTAGTGGTGCTCATTTTCTTTTTTACCTATAAATAAAATTTATCAAAGATCACGGTAAATATGATTTATCGGATATACCGAGCAAAATTTAAATAAAATTCAAACAAATTTCTTGTAAATATAGTAATTTTTTCTACCAGGACTAACCGCTAGACCTGTTAAACCAGATATATCAGATATATGAAGTCAAAAAAAAATTCCCTGAGGTGCTTCGATTCTTTTGCATGGGATTTGGTACGAATGACTAGATTGTAGATTGTATGTGCACTGTTTAACTTCACCTCCTCAGGTCAGAAATTGTTGTTATATTTTTTCGAACCTTTTACAGTAGTTGATATTGCTCTGGATACAAATTATCAATTTGGAGGTGTGTATTTGTAGTCATAAAGGTATAACATTGTGATTTTTTTAGAATTTTGTTGTACTTTTTTTTGGAAGCAGTAGGATCGTCTCCTACTAATTATATTTTAATTAAACAAAAGAGGATACAAGAGAAGAGTTACAAACAAAAACAAAAATTAAGAAAAGACCTATACAAGTTATTCTAAAGAGACAAGCCATTAGAACATAGCATCAGCATAACAAGGTCTAGCATGATGGATAACCAATCTAAATTCCTTCTTGAAGAGGTACCAAACCGCTTGAATTGAAGGATGAACATTATTAAAGATCCAATCATTTTTAATTTTCCAAATACTCTAGCTCATGAGGATGATAATCTCCATAGTGAAAGGAACTCTTAACATTTTCTTGAAGAGTCTTAAAGTATGAGCAGCCCTGTGTTGTACATTTATTCCAAGGTTCAGTAAGAACCAACAATTACGCACAATGCTACAGTGCAAAAAAAAGGTGACATCTGCTTTCCTCCAACTGAAGAATGCAAAGATCACAAGTGTAGGAAGGTAGTTACTTGTCCTTTGTTTACAAGAGCTCCATTGTGTTTAATCTATCCTTCAAGAGCAACCAAAAGAAAACCTTGTGTTTCATTTGACAATAACTTTTCCAATTCCATGTGAAGATAGAGTGGATAGGACGATGTCCAATCAGAACCTTGTGAGATTTGTTGGCCGAGAAGGCTGCATTACCCCAAATATACTTGAAGCTGATCATAAGCCTAAATTGATAGTGGTAAGTTGAAGGCTTCATAGAGACTGCCTAGATTAGCAACCCTGTGAAGAGTCATTCTATTATCTTTAGCAAAAGAAAGAAGATGAGGGAACTGTTGATGAGGAACAAAACCAGCCCATATATCATCCTAGAAGAGAATTGTGCTTCCATTTCCTACATAAGGGTACGATATACCTTTATAGACATCCACAAGCTTGAGAGCATCTCTCCATCAGAAGGACTCCTTCACATCTGTTTGAAGAGTACCGGTTGGGTAGTAGTTAGTCCAAACTAGATCCCAAGGAAGATCATTTTTTATGTAGAATTTATGAAGATTTTTTAGTAGCAGAGCTTCATTGTGTACTCTTAAGTTAATCATCCCAAGTCCACCTCTCTTAGGCCTACAAACCATCTTCCAAGAAGCCAAGGCTAGTTTCTTTCCATTTATGTCTGATCCTCTCCATAAGCAATGATTTCTATATTTATCAATTTCCTTAATAACCGTAGCATGTATTTTAAGAGTGCACATGAAAAAAGTGGGAAGAGCAGGTAAAACTGAGTTTACCATTTCAAGCCTTCCTGCCTAAGTTAGGAAAACTGAGGTGCTAATGAATCTTCTTTCAGCTCTTCTGATAACAGGCATGAACTCCTCAAATTTAGGCTTTGAAAGACTTAAAAGGGAGGCCAAGTTAGGTGAAGTGAAGAGACCTTTTTTTTGGCAATCAAAGGTCATTGCAAGAATATCCATCTTTTCCTCAGACATATTAATTGGAACCATAACAGATTTACTGTAATTGACCTTTAATCATGTGGAGTTTGCAAAAGTATTAAGAAAAGCCTTCAAAATAAAAATCTTTCTGGAACAAGCTTGGAAAATCAAGAGGTGTCATGTCACGTCCCAAATTCATAATCGCATGATTAAGTCTAATTATGTGACATTAGCGTCATGATTAGTTTTAAGGCAATTTATTTTGGAATGCTAGTGCAATTCATTTAAAGTTAATCGGTCGAGAGAAAGAATTTCAGGAGAGAAAAGAATAGAATTCGCAGTTAAAATAGACCCTTTTCTCTAACACATGGCCCCACCACCCATCTCTCCCTCTCTATGGGTAGCAGCCCAACCACTCCCTCACTCTCCCGTGCTCTCTCTCTCTCTTGTGCTCCCCATCGGCCACAAGAGCAAGGAGCTCTCTCTCCCTCCCTATCAAACTCTCTCCTTCTCCCCCAAAATCCCACCTGAAGAGAAGGAATCGAGATATGCATGTGGTATTCACGCGATCACGAGCCCATGAGCTCCCAATCTTCATTTGTTTTCTCAAAGGATTCGAGCCGATTTTGATATCTTGGGTGTTCTTGGTTGAAGCACAAGGAGCACCGGTGCTCTTCCTCTTTCTGAGCTTTTCCTCCTTCAACCGACGGTCTCTAAGCTCGACAAAGCATCTTGGGTGAGTCTCCTAGGCTCCCATGGCATAGATGCACGTTTTGGATGGATAAATCATGAGTTTGAAGCTTTGGATGCAAAGTTCTTGAGTTCTTGAGCTTTGAAGCTAAAATGAAGATTTTGGTGAGTTTTGAGTTAAGAATCGTGTTGCTAGGTTGGTGAATGAGTTATAGACTCTATAAACTTTCTCAAACATATTTCCCTTTGGTTTGGAGAAGCTTGCAAATCAAATCGGTCGAGATTTCCCCTTGAAGTAGCCTCTCTAGAAAACCTGGATAATCCGGATTGACCCGGATACTCCGGGTAAACCTGGAGAAACCCCATTAAATTGTCCTCAGAAACTAAGCAATTTAGGGTGTAATTCGAGTCTAGAACACTTTGCATAGTGTATATCCATGTTTTGGTAGAATAGATTTAGCATGTGAGTTGAATCAGCTAGGGAAAACACTTTAGAACTCAACTCGACTAGAACCCGGATAGTCCAAATCAACCCGGAGTGTCCGATCCAATCCGGAGTATTTGGAATCACCCGGAGGTTCCGGGTTATTTCAAAAAATGGCTAATCGACAGCCCTCACCCGGAGGTTCTGGAACCCAGATACTCCAAGTTCAACCGGGAGTCTCTGGCCTATTGTTACTTTTCTGGCTTTGTTTAGATCGTTAATCCTCTATTTATCTTACACCTTTAGCTTTTTGTTATGCATATTATAGAATACATTGTGCATTTTATTCATGTTCATCATTGCACATGTTCTCCTTTAGTGAACGAAGAACCGGAGCGTGTCACGACCGTGGTTGAAGGCAACGCCGGTTTGCTAAAGTTTTGTGAGTGTTGCACAGGTAGCATAAGGCAAACACCTGAGCAGCAAGAAAAGCATCTAAGCATATTTCTTTCAATACTTTGGATCTCATATGATATAATGTGACAAATTTGCTTTATGTATGTTATGCATGAGTTGTAGTCAATATTAGGTTTATGATGGGTAGAACCTATGCTGATTCACTAATTCTTCTATCTTAAATAATTATTGACCGCATCCTTGTAGCCTAGATTTAATATGATGTCGTCTAACTAGAAATGTTATTCGCAATGCTTAGTAAGTGCTTAGGTCCTCGGTAGAAGTCGAGCGGTGAAATATTTCATCGTTCGCGAGCATAGGCTTTAACTACTTGTACAATGATCATAATGATGGGTTGATAGTGTCAGTTGGATGAATGGGGTGGATGAGGTGAGATGTGGGCAGTGTTAGAGGTGTTTTCATTGCTCGGATGTGGAGTTTTCCTGAGTAGGTTGGGAGAGGAACCCGGACACCATTGATCGCTTGCATCATTTAAGCACCGATCGTTGTCGCAGTTGGCTTTAGCACTTTCCATGCTCACTACATGTCGTATATGGGAATTATAAACTGATTGCCTTTGTAGCTATAGCATTTTCTTGTGCGGGTCGATGGTGTCGGGCATGAGACCAGTTGGGGTATCCAGTTTGCTCTGAGAGTAAATCTAGATGACACCCATACCTATTAGCGCATGATCAAACGATCGGAACTTATTAGAAAATGTTAACATGAGTACCCCTTGTATGAACATGTGTGGTCGTGCAAGTCATATGGTTCTCAAGTCGTGTAGGTAAAGGAGTACCCCTGCAGGGTGTAAAAATATTTTAAAATGTCGCGCTCTCGGTCATTAGCATGCTTTTGTCCATTTGCAACAATTGTAGAGTTACAAATGTTGTTTGGTATGGTTGAAATGTTGAGATGGTTCGTTATAGATGTTACTAATATGGTTCCTTTAACATTATGTTCGGTTGATGTTTATGGGCTAATATGTTACTTTGGTTAGGTATAGATGCTCACCCATGTTTATGTCAAATTTGCTTTTACATATTAATTTACTTAATCATGTGGCTATATTCTTGCTAACATTCCAATGCATCATCCTTGAAGTCGGGCTATTTATAAATGCCTATTATGGATTAAGTCTTGTGATTACCTTCGTACTCAACTACTCTATAGGTTTTGCAGGTGATGATGAGTTGGTTTTTGGCTACTTCACGTCTACCGATGCGAGTGGTGGGAATGAGTAGTGCATCCTACTCTTGGAGGTCGCATGCTCAGGGTGAAGCCTAAGGGTATATGACTTCATCCATCTTTTGTTGTCTTTAGCTTTTGTTTATGTTGTGTAGTTTCTTTTGTTGGTTAGGAGTTGAGCAGGTTTTAATCTCCTCCTATCTTTCTTTTGCTGTAAAATGTATTAACTTAGTGCATGCTTAAGAACTTGTAATATAATGTTAATTATTCGCTCTTTCTTAAGCTTTGTTATGATGTTCCATGTTGAAAAGATATGTGTTCCGATCTTGAGCACAAAACACGTACCGAGATTACCAGAGCGGTATTATGATTAATCATTGAAGTCATGATTAAGAAAATGATTGACTTAATGATTAATTAGAATACTGTTTGGATGGTTCCTCATATGTCATCAGCATATTAAACTACTGGGAAGTCCTGCCCAGCTCCAACCTATAAAGGGAGGTGTAAGTTCTTAGCCTTATTTAAGATAGACTAGAGAAGAACAGCAGCTAAAACAAAATGTAAAGGGGAGAGAGGATCCCCTGCCTTACACCTCTATAGCGAAAATGGCTCCATTAGATCATGATTGTGATTTTGGTAATTAACGATAATATAGTCAATATGACTAATATGTTTGTCAAAAATATATGTTAGTAGGTCTCATGGATGCAATATGTGAAGAAGCCACCGTAGCCAGGACAATGTTGGAGTGAATTGGATAAGTCCCAAGAAGATTTGCCTCACCGGATGGTTCGGTGCTCTGGGTGTTAAACTCACCGGAGCATATTTGGCCAAGGGGAGAGAGGCCTGAAGACCTCACCTGAAGGTCTGGTGATCAGAGAAAATACACACCAAAGCATTTTGTCCAGAGAAGGTTACAGCTATTGAAGTGAAAGATCAAAACATCGAATAGTCCGGTGATCAAAGTGTTGCACACACAGAACAATGAACAGTGTAAAGAGGCAGAATGAAGATCAATGCATCAGATGGTCCTGCGATGAAGGTTGTGCACACTGGAGCATTATTTTCAGAGACGATTGCATTGGTTCGGTTGGCTGAAGTCAACTCACCGGGTAGTCCGGTGATGAAGTGATGTGCACCGAATGCTTACATTGGAGCAATTTACACCGAGTAGAAGGAAAGAGTCGGATGGCTCAGGATAACTTACCGGATAGTCCGGTGATGGAGATGAAGTATACACCAGTGTGTTCGGTGTTCACATAGGCTAGAGTGGGGTTCCAACAGCTAGTTTGTGAGAGTGTACTTACCAGATGATCTGGTGTTATTACTATTGTTCTCACTAGACCATCCGGTGTTAACAACTTTTTCGAGTCTTGGGTTAACAGCTAGTGCGCAAGTTTGAGGCGATAAATACACCTCCACTTAGTTATTTAAAGTTGTGGTATGCTGCTGGAGTCTAGAGGAAGCTCATACACACTTAAGAAGATATCCAAGCCACCAAAGTACTTAAAGTGATTATCCAAGGCAATTAAATATAAGATTAGTGAGTGATTAGTGCTTATAGGCCTAGAGAGAGTGTTCTAGGTGATTGCTGCCTAGAAAGTAGATCAAAGAGTGATCCAACCCTGTACCAAGTGGTACACCGGCACCTTGGAGTCTTGGTGACTCATTGGTAAGCTTGTTGACCCTCTGACTTGGTGTGGTGCGATGGTTAGGTGATTGTGCGAGGATGCGAAGACCCTTGCCTTGGTGGCTCAAGCTCTGAAGTGATCACGGTGGCAAGAAACCGGAAGAAAGGCTAGTGGTGAGACCTTGTCTTGGTGGCTTGGTGGCTCATCCGGGTGGAGGCTTTGTCTTTGTAACTTGGTAGCTCAAGAGCCGTGATCGTGTACTGACCAGGAGCATATCTTTTGTGAAGCTCCAACGTGGACTAGGGGTGGCATTCATGCCATCAAAACCACGGGAAAAAAATCCCTTGTGACGAGTTTGCTCTATCTACCTTATTTATGTTTCCGCATTTACATTCTTACAATTTACCTTTTAGATAGGTTGCAAGCGCTTTAATCGTTAGAGTAGACGCGCTAGATAGACCTAGAGCGCATTTAGATAGAAATTAATATAAGTTTATCTTGTGTTGTTTTTGGAGCTGAAATAGTTCTAAGTATCCTAATTCACCCCCCCCCCTTCTTAGTACGTCATCAATCCCTTCAACTCTTCTGCAATGAAAAGTTTTCCCTAGGACTCCATTAAGAGAGCAGCTTTAGAAAGAAAGCCTTAGATTCCGACTGCCAATGGGCTCCACCATTGCCCCTAAGGATTGAAGAACAACTTGAAAGCTTTGCATTCATAACATTTAGAGTTATAAATGAAAAAAAACTAATGTCCTTTGAGGTAACAGAGAACCGAAAGGTGCGATCTCTCAGATGAATCACATTAAAACCCTTCAGGGAACCGAGTGGAGCGCCAAGGCTACAGGTTCCAGAGAGTCTAAAACAAGAACGGCCGATAGAAACCACTAGAAAGAATGCGGAGAATTCATCAAGATTAGGCACCACCTATCATCCAAACTTGTAGATCACCTCCTCATGAAACAAAAAGCCAGAAGCAAGGTCAAGACGTGGAAGATCCGTGGAAGGAGAGGCATCACCACCGCGAGGAAGAGAAATACTAGACTGAACCCCCGCTAGAGGAAGATTGTAGGAGACGATCACCACCACAGAAGAGGAGCTAGGGACGAGCACCACCAGGGAAGAAGCAGAGGATGATCACCACCAGAGAAGAAGCAGCTAGGGACGATCACCAGTAGAGAAGAGGTAGCCAGGGGTCATCACTACCTAGGCACCTTGCCGGGCCTGAGAGAACCCCCAAGATCACCATCCCTGCTTTGCCAGGCCAGCCTATTGACGCAACCTCCCCTCTAAGCCCGAGGATTAGAGAGAGCCTTGCTAGATCCTAAACCCTAAATCCTCACGAAGATCCCTGCCAAAGGTGGGGAAGAAGAGATGATTTTGATCATTTTTCAGTCGTGGTATTAGACTTGCATAACTCTTCTCTAAATTGCCATAGTCAGCTTCAAACTCCTTTTCTTGTTACTTTTATACTGTTAGATTGAATAATTGAAATGATATTAGTATAGATTTAGAGGAAGAAGAGAAGGTTTAATTGTGCTTTCTCCAACATCCTTATAGTAAGTTTGACTAGATACAACTAATGTTTTATTCATAATTACAAACGTGGCATGCCAAACTTTCTTAGTTAGTGACGGATGTAGCAAAACTAGGTAAGAGACCATCCACCTTTCTCTCCCTCCCTCTTCTTCTTCCTCTTCCTCATTTTCTTCTTTTTCTTCGTGTCCCTCATCTATGGAAAAAAAAAATAGAGAGGCTCAAAGGGCTTCCATTGGCTTCGAAGTACTAGAGGGGCTGGAGCTCCCCTAGCCCCCCTTGATCTGTCCCTGTTCTAGTCAACTAACTGCCAGCAACGCCCAAAAGCAACGGTGGCTTCCTAGGCCACGAAGCTGTATCTACGTTTTTTATGGCTGGCTCAAAGGGCTTCCATTGGCTTCGAAGTAGTAGAGGGGTTGGAGCTCCCCTAGCCCCCCTTGATCCGTCCCTGTTCTAGTCAACTAACTACCAGCAACGCCTAGAAGCACCGGTGGCTTCCTAGGTCACGAAGCTGTATCTACATTTTTTTTATGGCTGAGAAAGACTAGCAACGCTGAGAATCAGTAGCTACATGCTGGCATTTCATGCAGCCAAAACTATTCGTCCCACCAACTCACAAAACTCATATAATGTTGGGTTCAGCGAGCACGCAATACAGAACACATACAATGTTGAATTCAGCGGCCACAACATATCGCGCATCACTTACTATTGTATTGTAACTTATATCAATTAGCTATGCAATATACACTACTACTTTCGCATGTCCTTACTCATGTTTACTTCACGATGTAACTAATATAGAGAATTTGATTAAATACTTCTTACCTCATTGTCGGAGGGTTAACTCCTGTCGCAGGGATCCTGAGGGACCCTTTTTAGAGATTCGGCCAGGGGGATGATCCTGAATATGTTCGCCGGAGGAATAAATGGGTATGAATGCGATGGCTGGTGGGGTGGAGTGATCTAATGCGGAACGGAGTAAATGCGCTGGTGTTTAGACAGGTTCGGGCCGCACGGAGGCGTAACACCCTACTCCTGTATGGATACTATAAATGCCTTGAGAATGTCCCTCAAGGATGTTGCTGGTTACAAGAATGTCTATCTATCTTAGAGCTTGGGGCTCCTTGTTCTTCAGTCTGCTCTTCTCTTCGCTACCTCGGAAACTTCTCAGGGATCGTCTAACTTGCCCAGCTTGCTCAGAGGTTTCAATGCTTCACAAAGAGTAACTTCGAAAAAGACTTCTTCAGAGAAAAGACTTCTTTTTCCCGAGAGCTCTCTCTCTCTCTTTTGTCTGTGCTACCAGCGGCTTTAAATACCCGCCGGCAGTAGCGTGCCCCGAACGGGAGGGGGGCACGAGTTCCAAGATACCATAAATGGAAAGGGCGTCATCATAGCCTCTGTGTGAAGTGACCGGGGGTGGAAAATGCGTCCCACGCCCGGTCATCTGTCACTATAAATGCACTGGCAACGGGCGCCGTGGAGAGGGCCCACCGGGCAGCCGCGGAGCGGCCCGGCGTGCCCGTCCTGTCTTGTTCTCCTGCCACAGCAGCGCGGTAGATGGAACGTCTCGGCCCTTACGACGTTATCCCGAGACGGGCCGAATGGCACGGGATGGGACCCGTGCATTCAATGACCCCACGCCCTTCTGCCAGAATGTGGCAGGAACTGACACTGAGCGTGACGGGAGCAGTTGGAGGTGACAGGCCACGCGCGCTCTTTAAATGCAACATTGGGCCTTTGACTGGCTGACACCTCATCAGTGGACCCCTCGGGGGCCATTGTCAGAGGGCTCTCTGGGTCGTCGGGGAACCGAGTGCTCGGGGGTCACTGTTCACCTCCTCGGGCACTCCCTCCTGAGAGTGCCCTTTCTTGGTCCTCGGGGAACCGAGTGCTCGGGGGTACTGTTCACCTCCCCGAGCACTCCCTCCCGGGCACGCTTGTGCGGATCCTCTTGGGACCGAGTGCTCGGGGGCTGCTACACGCAGCCCCGAGCACTCTCTCCCAGAACTTCCTACAGTGGGTCCTCGGGATACTTGGATGCCCAGGGGGCCACCGCTCGCGGCTCCGGGCACGTTTCTCCCAGTACTTAGCTTTCCTGACCGTCGGGGGACTCGGGTGCTCGGGAGCCACCGTATGCCTCCCCGAACACTTTCTTCCTGGTACTTAGGCTTCGCAGATCATCGGGGAACTTGGGTACTCAGGGACCACCGACTGTGACCCCGAGCGCCTACTCCCGGGACTTAATCTTTTTTACTTCGCGGAGGAGACTCCGCAGAATGACGCCATATGGCGGATTGCTGGCCTGGCCTCGAGATTCGAAGACCCTTGGTTCATGATTCACCGACACTCATATATTTATTTCAAACAATATTACGGTATACATATTTCATAGACACTATCTCTTTAGTTTTGAATACTCTCACACTATCTCTTTTGTTTTGATAAAAAACTAAAATCCTACTCACGCGCTTAGACGCACCAATTAACATAGTACAAGTTGTTTCATCAATAACGATCACCTCAGTGATCTCTAAGTCTGAGTGGTTCAGTGCTTGCCACACTGATTAGGCTAAAAAGACTGTAGATGTGTACGACAGGTCCAGAATCTCGACACGTTCATCCCCTCCTTTTCGTCTCCTGAAAGGAACTTGTGACGTGTCCAATGAGAAGAAGCGATCTTGTACCGTTGATTTCAGAGTGAACACTGAGCAGTTTGACATACAAATTCTAGTAGATGTTGAAGAGTCCAAGAAAAAGACCTGACTTCGGGTAGACATAAACTAAGGCGTTTTAGCCTGTCGCTTTACAAAAGAAACAGACACAAGTCTGATGAAACATACGGTTCTTGGTCTGCTCCAAGTCCTCACGGTCAGTCCTTAGCAGGGTTCTCAGCTTTGTTCCTGCTGTGACAAAACGCCAGGTTGATGACTACAGCAGTGAAACAGAATACACAGTTACTTCGAATACAAGACGCAAGCGATGCCATAGGAACAGCAGGCAAAACAGAGAAATTATACGGGGATCCTCCTAGCTACCAAGGCTCCCGAAGAAGTTTCTTGAACAGCAGATAATGGCCGTGCCGACCAGTACCGATAGTGAAAGTAAAAAACACAGTTCCCATGTCAACCTCGCTGTCCTAATCTCAATCTCTTCTTTTTCCAAAAACAGTACTGAATTAGCTCCACACGTTTTCGGTAATCAAAGCAACTACTCACCCTGTTACTTGATTACATTTGAAAGGAACAAGCCATCAAGGTCAGGTTCCATCTTCCCAGGATCGAATTTCTGCTATAATAACAACTCCAATTGAGATTTCAGAAAAAAGGCAGGATTGGAAGAAGCATCGATCTATATACAAGTCTGCATGTTACAGAGTTCTAGCTCTACCAACACAGCTGCTGAAAGAATGAGTGAACCGAAGCACAAAACCCCTAAGGTTACAAAAAAGAAAACCTCACAGGATCGTGCGGCCGTTGGTCTTTCTCTTGGCGTCCTCCCATGGAGCGGGCACCTGTGCAGAAGACCCCATGTCCAGCTCTCCCCCAATCATCAATGCCGGGAAGCCACCGTTGGTCATGGAGCCACCCATGGTCCCTCCAGTGCCAAGCCCAAGGAAGTCCAGAGTAGCAGGCTTGGGACCAAACAGTGGCGATGGTCCCATCATCAAGTCGGGCAACCCTGAATTTCTACTTTCGCATGCAAGGCCAAGGCCTAGACTGTTAGATAGCATTGACATGGACTCCATCTCCATTTGCTGATTACCCCGGTGGCGCTCCATCTCCATTTGCTGATTGCTCTGGTGGCGCTCCATCTCCATTTGCTGATTGCTCCGGTGGCGCTCCATCTCCATTTGCTGATTACTCCGGCGGTGCCAATGTTGCGTACTGTTATCAGTGAATCTTCCTCGAGGTAGCTGCTTTGATGGAGATGATGACGAGGAGGAAGAGGCAAGCCCAAACTCCTTCAGGAATGATGAGCTTGATTGCGAAGCTCCAACCTCAGCTGCCTTCTGCAGGAGCGCGGTAGCAGACATGTGGGGTGCTGGAGGTGGAGCGAAGGTGCAAGGGTTGCTTGCATTTGTCTGTGGGAACAGAGAGGAGGGCGCACCAATCGCAAGGCAAAGGAAGGTGGGATCAACACCGATAAGATCACGCAGTGATCTACTCTGTGAAGTGGTACTTGTTGTGGCTGATGCAAACAGACCAGCAAAAGTGTTGGTTGTTGTAGATGGCGCAATGGAATTGGAAACATTGCCTCCTGCGCCACAGCTGGTGCTGCTGCCATCGGTACCAATGGCCTCAGAAGGCGAGGGGAGGAAGCATGGAAGCATTGGAGTGTCTTTGTCCAGCAAATTGGAGCCCACGAGCTCAGTATCCTTGTATTGATCAGCTTCCTGAAAGCAGGCATCTTCATCTTGATCAGCTTCCTCTACCTTGGTAGTCACAGTTGGCTCAGCAACCACCTCTGGCTCTATAACATATAGACCAAAACAAGAACAAGTCAGTCATCACTCTTCAACTGATTGGTCATTTGGACAGCCAAATTGGGAAAAGAGAGCAACAGTGCATGCACTGCTTTCCTATGACAGAAGTAAGATTGACTTAAAGAGCAAGAATTTGCAATAAATCTCATCTAGTCTATCTATGGGCAATAAGACAAGCACACAAACAAGATGCAATAGGAGCATACCATCCGCATTTGGCACCAATGCCACAACTGGTTGTTGTGCCTGTGGAAATGGAGGCTGTTTCGGAAGTCGCTGCCGCTGCTGTGGCAATGGAGGTGGAGACAGACGGCGCTTAGGCTCCTGTGGCAATGGAGGTGGAGACAGACGGCGCTGCGGCTCCTGTGGCAATGGAGGTGGAGACAGAGGGCCCTGTGGCTCCTGTGGCAATGAAGGTGGTGGTGGAATGCACTGTGGTTCCTCTGTCACCGACTCCACACGCTGAGGCTGCTCCACCTCAGCCACAGCAGAATTCTCATTCTCGTCCTCCTCCCCCTTCTCCTTATCCTTCTCCACATTCTCCTCAGCTTCCAAATCAGGCGGCCGACGCGATGGCGGAGCCGGCGGTGCCAGCACCCTGCCTGTCTCCTCCACGAGGGCGCCACAGAAGGCCCGGTGCGTCACGAAGCTGTCCCTTCTGAAGCAAGCAAGCATACAATCGAATGAACACTAATGCGAGCTTTCCCCCAAGGAATCGACCATAGGATTGGGGAGAGAGAGGAAGAAGGAAGCACCTTGTGAAGAGCGTGCCGCAGTCGCATCGGTACTCACGGGTCCCGCAGGTCTTGGCGTGCGCCTTGAGGTCGGCATGGACGGCGTAGCGCTTGCCGCAGCGCGGGCACGCCCAGTGCTTCTCGCCGTGCTTGCGGCAGAAATGCTTCTTGATCCCGGTGAGGTCCCCGAGCGCGCGCGCAGGGGAGTGGTGCACGCAGCCGGGCTCCGGGCACACGTACACCCTCCGGCGCGGCGGCGCCGCCCCGGGCCCGCGCTGCCGCAGCCGCCACGGCAGGTTGTGCCCGCGGCGGTGCAGCTGCAGGTTCTGGTCCCGCTGGAACCCCTTCCCGCACACCTCGCACACGAAGCGGTTCGTCGCCAGCAGCGTCCCCGGCGACAGCGCGATCACCTCGGCGTCCGGATCTGCAGCCACACACACACACACGCA
Source organism: Phragmites australis (assembly GCF_958298935.1). NCBI lineage: Eukaryota > Viridiplantae > Streptophyta > Magnoliopsida > Poales > Poaceae > Phragmites > Phragmites australis. The sequence continues at coordinate 5,620,383 of NC_084935.1, forward strand.
ACCCACCGTAAGACCCCGCGGCGGAGTGCACCAACCCCGAAGCAAGCAAGCGGTCGCTCACCAGGCGTCCCGGGGAGGTTCCTCTTCTTTTTCACCGGAGCTGCCACCGGAGCCTCCCCCGGCCCTGGCGCCGCCTGCTCTGGCCCCGCCTCCGGCTCCGTCGGGTCCGTCATCATCGTCCCCGCTCGATCTGGCGCCTCGCTCGCCCGCTCCCTCCCGGCTCGTCTCACTGAATCCCAGCGCTCGCGCCTGCTCCGGCCGGGGAAGTCGGTGGTGCGCGGCCTCGGGCGGTGGACGGGGATTTTTTTTTCTTTCACCTTCTCTCTCTCTCTCTCTCTCTCTCTCTCTCTCTCTCTCTCGTTATCTCTTTTCGCGATTATTTTTGGTGCGGCTTTTCTATTGGGGAAGACGCGAGACGCGACGGGCGGGGGTGGTGGGGCGCTGCCTGTGGCTGGAGCTGTGGTCTACTCGCGCCGCGCGGCGCCAAAGCCAAAGCCGATCCGGCACGTTGGCCTTCCGTCACGGGGCCGGTAGCGTCCCGCGCGTGGCCGTCGGATGGATGGATCGCCCCGCCCCGCACGTGGTCGCCCCCCGCGCGCGGTTTACTGCAGCCTGCGGGGACGGACGCCTCTACCTTTCTCGTCTAGTCGTGTCACGTCCACCGTCTCGCCGGCCGCCGACGCCGGCCGCCGACGACGCTTTGGTCACTTCCATTGCTGTTTCGTGTGCCGAGCAAGCAGTACGACGGAACAGCTGGTGGTAGTAGCATAAGTGCGAGCTGAGAACTGTGAGGTGCGCAGAGCTGTGCGAGATACGCCTTTGGGACGTGGAGTGGTCGGCCAAGTGGCCAAGCAAGCAAAGAACGAAAAGTGTAGCTGCTTATCTGGACACAGAACAGCAGAGGCTGCGTGTCCCTGATCGGCGACCACCGGACGTCGGGGGTGGATCATGTGCGAGCGCGTGTCTTGGGAAACGGAAATACGAGAGGAAAGTCAGGCAGGCTGGGGTGGATGGACATGGACATTGGACACGTATGCTGTGTTTGGATTGAGCCGGCACTCTCCATCATAAAATTAGTGTTGATCCCACTTTCTGCTGTAAGTTTGGATGAGGCTAATAGTTGATGAGACCAGTCTTCTATTGTCCAACGTTTAGTTTTTTTTTTCACTAACCGTAGACGAAACACGGACGCTCGATTACTATGCTAAACTTTTAATGAGCCTATGGATTGACAGTGTTAGTCGGGACTCAAGTGAAGAGTATTATCATCTTATGGGTGTTTAGAGTGTTCGGGTGGTTATTTTTACCATGGGTTTCGTGCTAATATCTTCGAGTTTTAGCCGCTACTGCAAGGCACCTTGCGGGTGGTCTGGACCCGGCTCTTGTGCGCATGCACGGAAGGAAAAGGCGGTGGCACCGTAGAAATGGAGTGTGACTACTCTAACCGTTTCTTTTTTTGTTTCCTTTTGTTAGCGATTTCCAATTATGGTTAGGGATTTGATTTCCTCTTCTGGGGAGTTGCTAGGGTACCTACACCGAGGTTTCTAGTTTTCTCTATTTTGCCTCAGGTTTCGTTGCAGAATTTTCAGGTTTTGGTATTAGATTTAAGCCAGATTTTGACGGTTTTCGTGTTCAAAATTGAGTTTTAACACATCTGAAAATAAGTTTTAGGCTCAACTGAAAAGGCAATACACTAATAAAAAAAGAGGAAAAGGCATAAGTCTCTGTGAGTTTCAAATAAAAACCAAACTTGAAATCTCGAAGGCAGATTCCAAAGGCAAATAATAAAACTTGAAATCTTGCATGCCACCGAAATATGATTTTGAAGACAATGGTGTTAGATGAATCCCCTTGTCGACTTTATCCAATATAGCCCCCTCGGAGGCTTCTTACACCTTAGGCGGCCACATCCTCCTCCTTGCTAGATTGGGCCTAACAACCTCAACTCACCAAATCTTGCTATGTGTTTGCGGCAACATATATTGAGCCATGGCAGGGGATGTGGATGGAGGTACCTAAGGGTGCTGTCAACAACATGTGAAGGAGTGTGATCATCATCACCATCGCCATGAGAGGAGGGTGGAGGGGTGGGGTGGAGATTAAGAATATTGTGAAGGAAAGAGTGCGACAGAGGAGATAGCATAGGCGGTCGTGCCCGTTCAATGGATTGGATCGAAAAGAAGGTATTCTAGTAGAATAGAATCATATGAGACTTGTCATTATTACGTCTTATAGTATAATTGTATAGTGGAAGAGAGTTTTTTATTAACTTTTCTGAAAAGGTAGCATAGTACCGATAATGGTACGAGTGTTGTACCGTCGTGGAGGAGAAGATGTGACACTAGTAAAAAGAAATGTGTTTCTTTAAACAATTTTTTATTTTAATTTACTTATGTTGTCCTTGTGGTAAAAGGGTTATTCCGCCACTTGGTCCAAAGTCTTTTTTTAAGGAATACTTAAGATATTATGTTTAAAACAGAAAGTGGGAACAACCAGATACATGTCACCCTCACAGAGCGTGTAGACTACAACACAACACAGAATGGAGACACGTACATCGACCACATAAGAAGTTACATAGGACACTAGTCAGAACACTAAAGTGCATGCGACCCACGTGTCGATGGCATTGTTGACACCTTGGAGATGGCTTGCCTGGTTCGCTAAAAACTGGCAAGGTTGAACGTCGGTGAAGACGCCTAGATGGAAGGGCCCCCTTTGCTTCATTGGTGGAAAGCAGAGGTTGAGGGAGGAGGGAGAAACCCTGGTGGTAACATACACCCGACGATATAGGATTAATACCAGGGGCAAATGATTGACTTCATCATCTTCAAAGATGGACAGTGTTGTTTCTTCATCATCGATAGCGATCCGCGTGTCGCTAAGATTGGATGGTTGCGTCAATAGGCCTGAAACACATTCCATGTAGCCGTCATCGACCTGCATCACCAGATATGGCGATGTGGCGCATTGTATTTGTTGAATTCCATGTAATGGTTCAAAAGCCTATTACATGGTTGGATAGCATACGTTTTTCTTCTGTTCCAGCTCGCACACTCTGAGTTACATTCATTTTGCTTGTGGTCCCTTCCTGCTTCTTGTGTCGCGTGCTACCATGCCATTTATGACAAAAAGTGACAATGGGAATTGTTTGCTGAGAAGTTTCCACCTAAAATCTGTAGGAACAAGGATACTGACTAGAGGGGGTGAATAGGTGAATTCAACAACTAAAAACTTAGTGATAAAAAAAAAAAGACATGTGGAAGATAAACAAGAGATCACTAGAGCTATTTAAAGCAACAAGGACTAAGTCAAGGTTTGCAATCCTATGGTGACATGCAACAATATATATTTTAGGAAGATAAATGGCAATATCTTGATTTCACTAGAGTAGCACTGTACTACTCCAGTGAGAAGTGCTCAAATCCCTTTCACAATCACACCACTATGGCTCCTTCACAATCTTCTTCGAAGGGCTCAATGGTGCAAACTCCTCCAAGCCATCTAGAATGCGGCAACCTTCAATAGTAACAAGTTGATGACGCTTGTTTGAAGGATCACTAGTGCCACAAAGCTCAAACTCAACAATGCAATGTACTAGATGCTCTCACACTCTCAAATGTGCAATCGCTAAGCCAAGAGAGGGAGAGGAGGGGGGCAAGTGCTCAAAGGATCAGAATTGAGGTGCTTGCCTTTTGCCTTTGAACCAGCAATAGGTCTATTTATACCCCACACTCAAAAATGTGGTTGTTGCTATTGATTTGACAGCACTATGGCTACGGCAGTAAGACTGTAGGTCATCTGATGGTCAAACTGCCAGCCATACAAAAGCTACTAAAACGTGATGATTACACTAACACATGTCTGGTAGTCAGACCGTGAGCCGGGAACAGAGTTCCCAAACTCTCTGTTCCCAGGCGGTCAGTCCAGCTGGCCTCGGCGGTCAGACCAACTGACCTCTACGGTCAGACCGCTATCGAGCAGAGAGTCCAAATCCCTTTGTTCCTAGACGGTCAGATCAGGCCATACACTCGGTCAGACCGAGGATAAAGTTTTGCTCAACATCTACTAAGATTATATAGCGGTCAGACCGGTCATGCCCGGAGGTCAGATCGTCACACATGAAACTCAATAAAGAACTCCTTTTCTATACAGCAATCTAACCGGCCACTTCTGGCGGTCAGACTGCCACAACACAAAATTTCGAAAAGCTTTGCTTTCTTTAGTTCTTCTCAAACTAAAACCACATTCTAGATGAAATGCAAGTTGAGCAACGTGACATTTTTGATATCTCAGGTAAACACATATAAACCTCTCTTAATAGTATGACATTTATTCTATCAAATCAGTCTTTTCTCTTCTCTAAACATTTTTGACTAGTAAAAGAAAATATTCTATATTTATATCTTTATCTTGAGCTAGCCATTTGCATATTCTTCGCACATGCTTCTTCTAGCTTCACGATATTTTTGGAATTAATCTTTTCATAACTTAACTTAAACATGCTAGTCCACAAATTAAATATTATCATTGATTAAAAAATACGAATTAGGAGCTTAGAAGCTTCAATATCCTCTTTTTTGATAATTGATGACAACAAGTCTAAAAAGTGATGTGTTCTATAGGTTGAGCCTATTTTTAGCCTACAATATAAAGAAGACTCGAATATGAATATGAATTTGAATTTTAACAGCAAGAATTTCACAAAGCCACTATTAATGAGAGTGGAGCAACATCTCATAAATTAAATTGGATAGCTAGGTTCATTAATGTACTTCTCTGGATAATGGATTGTATGGCTTGTATGGCAGCCTTCTTTTGCGTGTGTTGAATTGCCGTGACATGTATGTATGCGTATGATTGTTGGCTGGCTGTCGGTGTTTATGTATTGAAAGCAATAATCTTCACATAGGGGTAACATCACTATATATGGTCAAACTAACTACATCCAGTGTGTTCATTCACATCCATCCAACCAAATAAACCTTTAACTTAACTCATTAAAATCATACTCTAAAAAACAACCCTATCTATAAAACAATTAAATCATCCTATTCAACACAATATGGATAGCCATATCCCCTCCAACGTTACTCTCCAACTCAATGGACCTGAGTGCATTATCGCAAGCGACGAGTAGAAGATATCAAGATAAGATGATCTCACACATCTCACTGGTAAAACAGATGATTTTCGACTCTGTTCTTGCTGGAAAAAAAATGTTTTGAGCTCCCCAACAAAAGGAACGGATAAATACTACGGCCAAGCAGCACGAGACAGATGGAGCATATGCAGCAGTGCCAGTGCAGTTCAATCATTCAGTGGAGTGGAAGCGATCGTAGTGACCCGTCGACGAAAATGGAGTCATTTCAGGTAATCGAATTCATCATTTTCAAGCTACTTGTTGGCCGACAGACGGAGTTCTGCACAGTAAAAGACTAATAGTGGAGTACTTAGCACCTATGGGATACAGTTTAATGAAGAACAGTAAATTATTTCATACAAGAGCGAATGCCTTGTCATTTAAACACACTTATAAACCAGTAAGTAAGTGGCTCACGTTAATAGCATGACTAATTTTACTATAATTTTTTCACGATAATATTTGATTAATTATATTTTGTATGGACTCTTTATTTAGGTATTTAATTTTTATAATAATTTGATTTTTAAAAGACTATATTTGATATTGATCCTTCTTTTTTCTATTACCCTAATTACAATTATTATTTTATTTTATTTAGACTCTTTATTTAGATATTTTGTTTCCCAAACTGTATGGAAATCAAACCACTAATTTTCTATAATTTTGAATTTTGAATTTAGTTATTTATTAATCGTATTTGATATGGACTATTTAATTTAATCTAGACTATTAGATATTTATAATAATAAGTAGTCTATTTTTTTTCTAATTAACATTATAATTTTGTGACATTAAAAACGAATATGATGACTCCTTTAACACTTAAATAATAATATAATAGAAGATAGATTGTATTTGGATTCATGAACAACTGCAACTCCTCTTTGCGCCTAAATTTACAGGGTATCTGCTTGGTTAAGCAACTCCGGTTCAATTCTTCAGAGACCGATCATTCCTAAGAAAGGAGTGAAAGGGAAATTTACAGTTACAAAAGCTTCAAGTAGACTCTTCACGTCAGCCTGGCCAGACGAGGGTAACTGATTTGACCGAAACGCCCAGCGCACAGAAACTGCAAATCCCGGCAAATACTTGTGAAGACGACTCACTCTCTCTCCTGCTGGTCCAGACTCCAGAGTATCGGTCCTCAAATGAGATCAGGCCATCAGAGAAAGGCCCATCGCCTGCCCTCATTCTTGATCACCTCAATCAGCTCAAGATCTCCAAGAAAAGTCTTTTTACATTTCTTTATTTCACAAATGGAATTGCCAGGAGGTGGGGGGGGGGGGAAGCAATCCATGCTGATATTGTACTAGCAGAGTAGCAGTTCGCCAGCTATTTCAAAGGTATCCTCTTAAAGAATGCAAAAATACTTGCTGTCAGACATGCTGGTGCAGCTGGTCAAATTACAGCAGCACATCCAGCTAAAAAAATTTGCGACACAGAAGGACTATTCATTTTTTTTTCAAGGACGGACAGAAGGATTGTTCTGTCAGCTTTGTTTCATCTTGGAACGTAAGGGGCGTGGACTAGCAAGAAATAAACAAGGACACTCCAGGAAGAGTTCTGTGGAACCCGTGACAATGGCTTTCAGTATAAGTGATTCTCTTTTTCACATGGATATATCAGATATAAATCGGACATGTTCGGCAATGGCAAACTATCATGGGTGGATGGATGACGGCGACGCCGCGCTTGTGCCAAAACCAAACCATATATGGAAGCTCACTCGTGATGAAGCCCTGAGGATAACATATATTAGTAACTTGATCCTGGAGTGGCTTTGGTCAGGAGCTCAGCTCTCTGCATCAGGCCATGGACGGAGCTTCCGACCTCGAGAGGGACAGGACACCACAGCGCGTCAGTGTCCGTTCTGAGACGAGAGTCGTCACGGCGAAAACACGATTTAATGTGCTATTTAAGGTGCTATTACATGTGCTGCAAATTGCTGGAAAGAAAGAAGGGAAGGTGACTGGAGAAGGGGTGTTTCAACTCTCTCCATGGCTGGGACTGGGACAGCAGAAGAGTGTAGGGCACGCGACTCACCGACACAAAGGGTGATGGTACTGCGTCACTCGGTGGAGTGGGCGAGGCTGGACGCGAATCTTGTGTCAATTCTTGTTGCAGGAGACGGACCGGAGGAGAGATCGCCCGTACCAGTCTGACAGGGCCCGCTTCCAGTTGGAGGTTCAGATTTCAGAACAGGGGGCTTCATCTCGGCAGTCGGCAGAACAGGCAGGAAAAGAAACCAGCTTCAGGCTTCAATCTATCTACAACACATTCTCTGAACCTCATTTTCTTAAGCTCACTACGAAGGTTTTCGCATGTTCAAATGTGTCTGCTACGTTTCCCTGCCGATTGCGAAAAGCAGAAAAGATGCACCGGTCGACCAGTCCAGCTTTGACGAGCTTATCATCAACAGTATCTACTGAGCTTTACATCACTAAATAGATGATACAACAGCATATACAGTATCAGGCCGCTGTAACAAAAGAGCAGGAACAGTTGGCGCGCCGGGAACTAGGACCTGCAGGTGCGGTGTACCTTGAAGAAAAAAGCTTCAGTGTGTAGCGATCCGGCCCAAGATACACGCCGGTCTTCTCGACAAGAGACGAGCCTTACTCCCTGCCATACCTTGAAGAATAAAGCTTCAGATATTCGATATCCTGCGTGGAAGGGCAAATATGAAACAACCGTGAGCACGGGCTAACAGCGAGCAATTACATAGATACGATGCATTTCTAATTTGCTCTAATCCACAGCTGGGAACTGTGGTCTGGAAATAAACTGAACAAGTGGGAAGATGAAAAGCTTCACTTAGTCATGCAACGTTTCTGACACCATTTTGATAGAAAGTTGTGGACTTCGTGATGCCTAATATGCTTCTAAGCAGCACAGCCCTTGAATAATGCCAAGCAGAATTACAAAGACTTAGTTTAGTTAATAAGTCATGAAGTCTAGTTCAGATTAAGTGCTCATCGACTACTTCTGATCTGAATAGTTATAACTCCAAGGCTGAAAATCTAGAATTGCTAAAAACAAGCATTCTCACAAAATTATCACATGCATGCCACTGAGGATGCGCTCTAGCATGGTGGATACAACTGGTTCATGTGACGAAGAAAACACTCATAGGATATAAAGTGGCAACTAGAAAGGGATAAATAGGCATCTCAACAATTTCTTACAAAATAGATGATCTTCTATTGTTTTTAATCACCCAACGCATCTCAAAATTTGAGCGAAAGCAAAATACTCAGAGAGACAAAGCGAGATGAAAAGTTTCAAGACAATATAACTCCACGAATGAAATATGAACTATAGATTTCATTCAAAACTATTTTATGTGTTTTTGTGCCTAAAAGCTCGCAACTTTGAAAATGAACGAAACAGAGACGAGATCACCAAACAAGTAAACTCTCCAAGATGATGGTCTAGAGGTAATGGAATTTAAGACCATATCACATACGCATGTGTATGTGAATTCTATACCTCTAACAACAAAAAAATCAACTTCCCAAGATGTTAAATTACAGCTAAAAAAACGAAAATCAATAACAAAACACAAAGAACTTGCAAGGGAACCAATAAAAGAAAATTAGAAGGAGAATTCAAGCATATGCAAAAACTTAAACTTTATTACTGAAAGAGGTCAACCTTATTTTAGACGGATTACAAAAATTTCTCTCTCAAAACTCTCAACTATTACAAAGGTAAGCACTTCTCTCTCTCTCATTAAAAACCTAGCACAAGGCACTCGTATAGATGGCTCAAAGGGGTGGTTTTTCGACCAGCCAAATCCCTCTATTTATAGCCTAGGAAACTTGACATCCAAATTTCCTTGATTGTTCCCAAAGTACGCATCTCTTGTAGTACATTCCTACCTACCATTATAGGTATTTTGGTCTATTTTCTCCTCCATCCATCGGACGACCGTGGCGCTTTCACGACTTAGTTTCACCTCAACGCAAGTTTCGCTATGATGTCACGTGCATCCCATTTGCTCGCGGTTTTGTGGCCAAACCGGGAAACCAACTCGCACGCTTCTTAAGGCGTGACTCACAGCTGCTTGTTTTTGACCTCAAGCACTCTTCTCTGAGAAAAATTAATCTGGTGCTTACTCTCACCCACACCGGACCTTCTGATGAATGAATTTATCTCTATCTCAGCGTTGAAGAGCTCCGGTGCTCACAAAAACCCTCACACTGGACTATCCAATGAGGTCAAAAAACCTCACACCGAACTATCTAGTGAGTGCAAACTTCCTGCACCGAGACACCGATACAAACTTTAATTCTTTTCAACTTTGGTTAGACAAAATCAACAATGCAATATATAACCAAGCATATGCTAACCAACAAAAATCACACAAACATCAATCACTTATCATACAAGATAAATCAAGTCACATCTCTACTTAGTTTCTCAACACTTTACTAGGATAGAATAGGACCCCATCGCCAGGAGGAAGACCACGTCGAAACAGATCTGTGGCGCCATGTTTACGAATCAGAAACGAAGAAATGGTTGGACACTTGCAAATGTAGAATTGAACTCTAAAAGTTGGAACAACAATGTATGATTCTTAGATTAAGAATAGAAAATGGTATGTTCTAACATTAAAATGTAAAACAGTGCAGAACTTTTAAATTTCAATGTAAACTAAAACCAAAAATCTGTAGAACAATTCCAAAACCAAGACTAGAATTAAACTTTTAAACTAAGTTATCTGCAAAATGTGAATATTCTAAAACAAGAATCACTAGGCACTTGCATATTTGCTAGAGTTTTTGTCTCAATGTTGAAGTAAAAAAAAAAGGGTGTCGTTTAGCATATAACTGGACACTGGTACTTATTATTCAGCATGAACAATTAGTCTGTTCAAATATATTCTTGCTTTTATCTATTAGATTTAGAAACAATATGAGCACCCTAAGTTATATTTACTTGATTACAGTCATAAACTCGTACTGTTGGATCTGCATAAGAGGTCAACAATCAGACCCATGTCCAATACCCATGTAAAATTGCTTGACAGAGGACCTTTATTATTTAATATTCCTCTGCAGTTTTGACGTTTCTCATCATAAAAAACCCCAAACAATCTGTATATACCTGCAAATCTTGCAACATGGTATGGGTATCAGACATCAATATACTAAGAGGTAAATCTTACAGTGAGGTTTTCGTAAGTCTGGAAAAATAATCAGATCATGTATTAGTTAGTGACAGGGTCAGATCAAGAGCTTTCCCATGCAACAACATACCTCAGCACTTGGAATCATAGTCTTCTCACAGCAGTTGGCACCCCAATACAGGAATCCTGTCCCACCCTCTCAACATCACTGCCCAGTGCTGGGTTCCACGCATCCCAAGGTGCCAGTTCGGTTGAGGATCAGAAGGTCCCATACAAACATATATCCACCACTCCTAAATAGGATTGAGATAATCTCATCAAGATATAAACTTAAAGAAAACAGAAAACTCCATGCCTGAGTGAGAAATGAATAGGTTCAAGCTAAATGAGAAAATCAAATAAATGCTATTAACCAGGACCGTCGAGATGGTCCACACTCTACAGTTAAAAGGCATCAAATTTGGAAAGAGTAGGCTCTAACACAATATTGAAACAGAAACACAAAGCTTGAATGCAGATAACAGTACATGGGTAACATAACCATGTATTTAAGGCTATATGTGTAGTTCTGAAATGAAAAGTATTGAGCTTGATGGATAAAGGATTGTTCAAGCTGCACCGACTATGTCAACCTTTTCCATCTCTCTGATGGAAACACATTGGTCACAGTTCACATCCGTAGTTCAACTAATACACGTTTCCCAGATCACAAATTGGTAGTCAAAACTTATGTTCCACTGATTATCTATTGCAAACCCATCATTTGGTGCTAATTTACTAACTCCTTGTGCGGTCCTTTGGATGCCACCTCCTTGTATCCCCCTGAATATAATCCAACCAAACCTCATCCAATGGCTGATGTGTGGAGATAGCATGTTAGCACTTCAAATATGAACTGCAACAGATATTTCTCCATTTAAGTATCATATAGATACGGGCGTGCGCATTAATCACTGATTCTTGTGTTGAACAAGACAAAGGCTCCGTGGTTAATCAGATATGAGTAAGAATCCTTGAGCTTGCACAGAGATGGTGCTTCTCGAGCTAGTTAGTCATTCAGCCTCACGACGTTATTGTTTCACTAGCATCCCTTAACCTTTTGGCTCATCCATTTCCTATTCTGAGATGGTTCCACGTATGCAGTAAAACCAAATTCCCCACATGTTCTTCCGCTATGTGTTTTGCATGGTTTTGGCCTCCAAGAAGTCATGACATGAAACGCACTAGAACACCCGCGTAGGCTCAGAACTGATAGGAAATGGGCTCAAACCGATGCCTCAGGAAATGCCAACACAAGCTTGAGCATCCCCATCAAAGTTGTGTTTACTTTACGCCATTAAACTTCCCAGGAATGTGGCGACCAATGGAAGTAAGTTCAGTTGACAATCCAATAGCCTATTCAACGACTAGACTCCTACAAGCAAAGAGCAGAGGCGAGAAAGCTCGCCACATTGGTCCCTAGAAACGGCACAACGCGAACTCAACTTCAGAGCAGTAGAATCCAGCGCCCGACCAGAGCTCACACATGGCAGGCACTCGCACACCTAGTGCCCCGTACAATCCGAGCACATAGCACTAGCATTCAACACCAGCTCCACACGGGCAGCAGCTGAAAGTAAAAATGGGCGAAGGGCGATCCGAGAGCATCCACGATCAGATGGTGGAGGCGGGAGATGGGCGGGGGGAATTAGTGGGTACCTGCGGCGGAGTTGGAATCTCCAGGTTCCATGGCGTCGGCAGAGGGCGATGGATCGGGGAGGGCAGCGGCGGTGGCGGTGAAGCGTTGGAGTTGGGGGGTGGTGGACTGGTGGGGGGTGGTGGTTACCGGGACACGGTTGGGTGTCGGTGTCCGGCTCCCGTGGGTGTTCGCAAACAGTACAAAATTGGATTTGGGATTCGGGATTCGTCTAATATTTTTTTTAATTTATAAAAGTAAAAAATACGTGTTAAATTTAAATTAGTTAAAAAAATCATTTACTAACACTCCTATAAACGAGGGTATTATCTATTAGACTGGTCCATCCAACCCGTCTGCTACCATCTCCTAAGCCCTAACTTCACTCATGTACGCAAACTGCCGCTATCCTCCTTTGCTCAGGCCTCAGTCACTGTCGCCTATCTCCATCCCTCGGCTCTCCTCTTCTCTGTTCAGTCGTCGTTGCCCTCCTCTACTCAGCCTTCGGTGCCTCATTCTGCTGCCATCGTCCATCCCCATCCCTCCACCATTTACTAGTCCATCGTCGTAGCGTTACATTCACAACCCTATGTTTAGGGTGTGCAGTCAACCACTCTTCTCTCTTCGCTACTTCTCTTTTTCCACATTACAAAGCCAGCTCCGCGAGCGACGAGTCCGGTGCATGTCTCACTTTGTTTGATGCGTATTGCCATGAGGATACGTGTCGATATAGAAAAAAAATCCGCATTCACGAATCTCGATAACACCGAGAGTGAAGGACTGGAGGGGTAGGGAGGGAGCAGGTGCTGCGTTCCCAAGTCCCAACTCACATGGAATCGGAACTGGGGCGTACGTCAGTTGATTAAAATCTGCTCATCTGAGTTTAAATTTTAAATTCAATATGAATGCTCATATTTTCTTTAAAATTAATTTTTATGAAGAAATAGTACATGCAAGTGGATACGTTCAGTGATCCAGTGATCCAAACGTATACCAACATTTAGACATGCACTAGAAATAGTACATGCATGTGGGTGTCTGTGAGTGCATGTCCGACCTTGTACTTAAAAAAAAAAGAATTGCAAAGTCACCTACAACATCTAATACAAAGTCATTGCACACACCACGCGTTGTCAGGGTAACAGCAGCATAGACTAGGACAACGTACCAAAATACACGAACCAGTACAGTCTAATCTAGATACATTGTAACACTGTCCATCTAAGACTGCATTGCATCATCTCCATCTGCTTCCCCTGGCACTTCACTGAACATGTACTGGCTCTGATACTCCATCAGGTACTGCGTCGACCGCTTCACGTCCAGAAACAGCTGGTAGACCCGGCTTATGTTCTCCATCTCCACCACCTTCCCCTTGCGCTTCTGGCAGGCTAACGTGGCCGAAGTGATCAGGTGGATCGCGTACCGCAGGGAGGTCTCCACGCCGATCTTCGTGAGCAGAACCTTGGCATCTGTGGACATTTCCACGTCCTCTTCGTCGCACCTAATGTCCAGGATCTTGCGGATCTCGTCCTCCGTGTACGGCTGCGTCGTGATGATCAGGAGGCGGTCGAGAAAGTCCGGTGGTATCCCGTGTGGCGACCGGTAATTTGTCCCGCGGATGGATGTGATCCCGCGGTTTGTTGCGATGACTAGGATTGGAGCCATATCATTTTCCAGCGCACGGTTCAGGAAGGAGAAGCATTCGATATCTAGCATGTGGACTTCATCAATGAACAGAACACCAGGCACAATCTCAGCCTTTCCTTCCTCTCTCCACTCTGCAACTTTTGTGTCAATCTGCTCCCTAACCTCTGCACGAATTTCGCCAGTGTCACCAGTGAACAGCGCAAGAAAACCCTGTGTCCTGGACAGAAAATAACAAGATATTAGAAATGAGTTGGCTAAGACACTTTATATTTCACAATACAGATCAATGCAAACATGACAAAAAGCGTACCATGACAAAATGAAATGCGGCAGAGCATATATGGGAAAGATTTGACAACAAAATGGTAAAAGTTAAATACAAATCCAACCAAACAGTATCTTCTAGTGCAACCATAGGATAAAGTCAAAAGTTTGGTAAAGAGCATTAGCAAAAGATAGCATCAAGATCAGTTCCAGATACCAATGGTTACAGATTTTTGCATATATTATGGCAAAATATCTCTCAAGCTCATCTTTAAGTAGAGTCCAAATCCTAAACGCACAAATAATAACTTCTAGTGTATCATTGACTAACTCTGTAACATGTATCAATAGAATTAACTTATTTTATGGGCCCATGTGACCATGTCCTCTACTTGCGCACCCCTGAACCAAACTGGTCTAAAGGAAGATCTTGTAGGTCCTTTCTTTGACTAGAGTTACAAGGGTCTGTTGGATGACATATCACTTTCTATTTCTCGACAAGCAAAAAGGCAAACCAGATGCCAATTTGTGCGGCACAATAAGAATTATACTTCTGAGTGTATTTCAGCTCTGAGCCTACAAGACCTGATGCTATGCGAGTGGATAGTCTTTTTTCAAACTTAATTATAATTCTTAAGGGCTGCCTAAATTAGCAGGTAAAAATACTATTCCAGGATTGTTTAATGGGATTGGTATTTCCAGTGGGAGTAGATACAGATTCCAGTCCTCATTTGGATGTACATAAATACCAAATTAATCTGCAATGGATATCAACTGACCAGAGACTGAATGGGGAAAAGGTTGCAGAACCACATAGCACATTGGAATTGTAGGAGGGAACAATTAGCACCCACAGAGAGCAGTTCGATACAAGGCACATCAATAGCATGACAGCCTCGATACATAAAGGGCAAATATTTGCTACAGTCAACAAATATTTGAACTGAGGTATCAAATTTATCTCAGTATTGTTTTATTACATCCAAATACATGGAACACATATTAGAATATCTAAATCTAATTTCGTTATGCCATGCATTTTCTAGACACTTCTCAAGAATTGTCAAGTCAAAACATTAAGTTGATAACCGCAAGTTGCTGCATAAAATTTTAAGGAATGAAATATCAGTTTAATAAAGCTCCAGAGTGGGTGAGCATATAAGACAAACGATTTTTTCTCACTGGGCATATGCATAATGATGGTCAGATGTACAACAAGTCAACAATAGCTTGATAAATAATAGATTTTTTTCCAGTTCGTGCTGGCAGAAGTCAGAACTGAACTATAAACTTCGTTGAGCTAACAATCATGTCGCGAACCTTAAAACATGCTCTTTTTCAAAGATTTTCCAAGAACACGACAAAACATTTGCAGCTAGCAATACAACCAAGGTAGAAGCAATTTAATGTATATTATCCCAGTTTGCAAATTCTTCCAACGATTTTTTCTATATTGGTGTATATTTTCTTGATTTGGTAATTTGCAAGACCAATTGCCCTTTAACATCACTATATACATTGATTGATACATTCTAAAGGTTCAATGCGAATTCCCTAGTCAAAACTGTTAAAGTTAGGAAAACTGCTAGCTGTAGTAGCATCTACTCTAGTCTGGATACGAAATAATTCATGGGAAGGGGTGTGAAGATACCTGCTATTGATGACATCAATCTCATGTAAGGTGACACAGTGCACGACCTCCTTGCGCTTTTGGAGTTCACCATCAGGACACTTGACAAACTTGGTGTGCGGGCCAACAGCATCATAATCCCGCGACCTCCCGATGGAGCGGCCAAGCTTGGTGACCTTCCCGGAGGCCTTGTCAAGCGCAATCACATCCCCACTCTGCACCTTCTCCTTCCCAAGAGCCTCAATCATCTTTCCCCCTAGCTCGTACACAGTCTCCATGTCCGTGGTCTTCAGCGTGAGTCGCCCGGTCTTCCCGGCCGCAGTAGCACCGGAAGGCGCGGCCGAGCCGCCGCCAGCACCAGCGGCAGATAACGGGCGGTCGATTGAGATCTCCACGACCTCTCCCTCAATGATCTCCGCCTCCTCCTTGATGCGGACGCCGATGGCGCGGCGGAAGGCCTGGGTGAGCGCCTCGGTCTTGGAGAGGTCGAGGGAGAAGAGCTCGGAGGCGGCGACGGAGGCGAAGGGCGTCTCGGCGCCGAGCGACTTGGCGATGCCCATGGCGAGCGCGGTCTTGCCGGTGCCGGGCTGGCCCGCGAGGAGCACGGCGCGGCCAGCGATCTTGCCCTGGCGGATGAGCTGGAGGATGAGTCCGGCGGCGCGGCGCGCGGGGAGCTGCCCGACCATGCCCTCCGAGGAGTCGCGGGCCTCGAGGGAGGAGTCCAGCCCCAGCCCCCGGATGTGGGAGTGCGCGCCGATGCGCTCGATCCGCGTCAGGTCGCGGCTCTCCGACAGCCGCTTCAGCTCCGCCATGGTCACTACCACACGCCGCCGCCGCTTCGGTGTTCCGCTTCGCCTTTTCGCTTGAGGTGGTGGCGGCCGGAGGCAAGGTGAGGTTTAGCACGAGAGCGGGGAGCGGCCAGGGTTTTATCAGTGGATCGAGCTGGAAGGATGTCACAGCTGAGGCGTAGCATAGTGGGCCAACTATTTGGCCCATCTACAGATATGGCCCATCTATGGTTATGACCCATTCAGCTTATCGTGGTCACTTTTATTTTTTTAGGACTAGGGCCAGATATAATTACGGCCCATATGATTATTTTGACGAACTTTTTTTAAAAATATTGTAAATATATACGCCATTTTGAAAATTTATATATCTAGAATCATATCGCCCGCTAGAAGAGCAACAAGTTTAAAAATAATAAAAATATTACCTTAAAATACTCTCAAAATTCAAAACACTATTTAATAATCATGAAAAAATTAAAAAAATATATGATGTAGAAAATGTTATCATATATCTCTCCAAAGAATTCAATTCAAATAATTAATTGTACAATGAGAAATAAAAAAGATAAATTGCATCTCTAAATTTTGTCTTTTTATTTCTTGTACAAATTATATCTTTGTCTAATTTTTTTAGAGCTAGATGATAACATTCTCCGTGCCATATAATTTTTTAGAATTTTTTATGGCTATTTCAATAATATTTTAAATTTTAAGAGTATTATAACGTAATATTTTTTGTTTTTAAACGGGCGACAGTTGGCATGTCGTACTTCCAACTTTCGACATGAGTCTAGATTTACAATTTTCAAAATAAACACATATAATTTTATTTTTTATTTAAAAATATTTTATCTACAGTGTACGAAAAAACTTTACAACCAAATCCTACTTATGATGATATTGAGGCTTCCACTGGTGCTACTTTATCTTGCTCCTACGGAGACGTCCTTGTTGTCCTCTAAGCTGATTTTTTAGCGCTACTTACCAAGTTAATGGTCCGCATCTATTGTTAGGCCGGCCAAGTGGTTGTCATTACTCGACGAGCTCATTATCAATCTTTCCGGTGTCGTACTGTATTACCGTTGTGTCTTTTTTTTAACGTACTGTAGCAGTGTTACATGCCTGCTCGTTGTCCTTGAAAACATGTCTTCTCGTACACAGCAACTTCTCTCCCTAAAAGATTCAGAGGCGGAGCCCGCGAAGGTTAAAGAAGGTGTTGATCTTCTTTATCCATCTACTTTGCTCCTTTCATCTCTTTTCTTTACTCTTCTTTCTCTTTTTTTTTTTATTTCCTATCCTACACAGCAACTTCTCTCCCTAAAGGAGATGCATGCTGGTAGAGCATGCTGGGGCTACAGCACCCTGGATCCACCCCTGGTCACCGTTTCTCCAGCACTTTGACACGGGGTGCCGTTACCGTGGTGTGGCCAATCTTAACGAGAACATCCACCCCACGTAAGAACCTCCGAGCCTTTGTGCCTGAAGATCTTTACCTATTGATCGGTGAACTTTTGCCATTTGATAGTGTTCACCATGAATAATATACGATTATATCTATAGACGTATGATAAAAACGTATCCGTTGTGTATGTGATTATATGAGTAGGGTGTCTGCACATGCGTGTGGAGTTGTATACGCACGTGTTACTAAGACCATCTCTAACTATATTTTTTTCATTTCATTCCTTTTTTTTTCTTCTTTTTCTTTCATTCCTTTTATTTTATCTTATCCAACAGTTTCTTTTTAAAGAGATTTATGAAAAAAAGATGAGATAATTCTGTTCTGAAAAAAATAATCTTAAAAATCTTTTCGTAATGGAAACTATGAAAAAAAAACTGTTGAAATTTAAAAAAATCTAAAATCTATTTATGAAGGAATTCTGGGAATCGGCTGGGATGGTCTTACCTTGTAATCGGAAGGGGAAAAAAAAGCGGCTGCAGCCGGCCCGCTGTCGCCGTCCGACTGTTGTGCACGCCCATGCCCTTCCAACATTTGGAACGGGACGAGACAAATCGGCCCGCTTGCTTGCACTCCGCACCCACCTTGTGTCCCTTGCCCCACCGCACCATACGCTGTCTCCTCCCGGGTCGTGCGGGACCTGGCGCCCACATCACCGTCCAGCCCCCGACTAAACTAATCCGGTCTGGGCAGCCGCCTGTCGGTGCCGTGGAACTTCCTCGTCGCCTCGAGGCGGCTAAGACCGACGGCGGCGTCGTTAATCACGGCATCAGAACTCCACCAGCCCCAGCGCCGGATCGTGTCGCGCCGATGGTTAACGGCTTCTGCCCGTAGTAGGTAGCCGGTTAACGTCCCTGTTTGTCCAAACATGTGGTCGGTCAATAGGACTACAGGAGCACTACTACTTTTTTTTCGGTGGCCATTTTTAGCTTTCGGCTGTAATGGACACCGCCGAATAGAGAGCTTTGGGTATTGCAATTTCGGTTTTTTTTCCAATAACGGTTGATCCGGCACTCGACATGTACTCCTTAACCTCACCACCATCAGTGTACCTCCGCATGCGAGCTTTGCTCGAACGGAGCGGTGGTTCGGCCAAAAGAGAAAACGAACAACTCTTTGCTCGAACGGCATGCTTTGCCGAGTCAAATGAACGCGTGAATCTAGCAGTGGAAGATCGGGTCAGAACTCAGAAGGCACGCGCGGAGATGGCGAGACTGGAACTGGATCCCAACCCCGGAGACCGACGGCCGGACGGACCTGCGAATTCAATGGCTCCGGCCTAACAATCACCGAAGATGGAAGGTAACTTGGCGTGCCAAATCGAAACTCTATTTTAGCATAGACAAGGCGCTCGCTGGGCCTGGAATTTCTATCATCGCCGTCGCTGATCGGATCGCTCGCTGTCTGACAAGCACTGGTGTGCAGAAAATTTCTCGATTTGATGCCCGTGATGACATTTCAGTTGTCGGTCCAATCAACTCATTGTTCTTTCGATGCTTCGATCGGGTGACGGATATTCTCATCCCAGGAATTGACGTACAATTACAAAGCCCTCACCGCGAATCCAGAACTGGCGCCGTGGTTTAGTCGCCACCACATTCTCACAAGTCAGAAGCCGGAAACCCAACTAACTACAAAGATTTCCCATCCAATGACCAGACATAAAAAAGCTTCAGAGATTCCATCCAGGATTAATATGGGTGTGATTCGTCGGTCATATGGATTGTATACAGGCTGGATGAATGTACGCTGAGTGAAGTTATATTTATTTTTAAAATAAATATTTAGTTGGTCTATCAATCTAGACAATTAAGTTGAGTTTCTGTTTAGTTAATCAAATATGAAATTATAAGTAAATATAAAAATTAAGATTATAATTAGTTACTCATATAAAAATAATTATATAACAATGATAAATGTATTCACCTATGAGTAAATATATAAGTTTACTCTTTACACGGACGGTGGATCTCGAGGCATGTATGCAGGAATAGACTAGAAGTACTAAGCATGCATTTGGTTCGTTGGATAAGTCCATTCGGGAGATGGATATCCGGTTTTTGAGGTATTTGATTTGTTGAATAACTTGGATGGGGAGACCAGGCTCAAGAAATATTCACTTAGATGTTGGACGGAGCTATCCACGTGAAAACGGGCGGACAGAGCGATCTAGTTCCAGCTCATTCACTAGAGACGTGCTCGTGTCCGTTATTAGTTTTTCATTTAACTCTTAATTTTATCTAGAGTATATTAGTAGTCTAAAAATTCTAAATATTTTTATAAATAAATTAGAGCGCACTAGCAACCCGTTTAATTGGTTTGATAAAAAAACATGAGCCAATATTTAATTAAAATTCTCTAAAAAAATCTACTTTATAACTTTAGCAGTTTTTAATATCTAAAATAAATTCCTAAAAATATGAGAAAATTTACTAATGTTCTTCTCATGTGATATATTAATTTATAAAAATATTTCGAACCCTAATCTATTTGATAAAAAATATAATGCTCTATTTACATACAGTTTTATCATTTCATAGAATGATATAAATATAAATAGATTATTTTATCCATTTTATATCATCAAGCAAACAGAAAACTGACTCATACTATCTACTCTAATCCTATCAACTAAATAGAAAACTGATTCATCCTACCAATCTCAACTAAATAAAAAATTAAATATACTATAAAAAACATAAATAGTCCTAGCACATCCAATCTCGCATTTCAACTAAACACACCCTAAAAACATAAATAGTCCTACCTGCCGTCCGGTTTTCTATGATGGATGGCTACCACGCCAAGAAAAGCTTCGAGTCCTCGAGCTTTGCTTGCTACGCGAGGAAAGGCTCGTTCATCCATCCAGGGTGCAGTCACAAAGTCTCTTGCGTAACATAAACACTGCAGCGTATAACGATTCACGCAAAGCACACGTCGCAGAAATAGTAGTACACGATCTGAAGAACAAGAGGTTCGTGTCCGTGAGCCACGCGAGTGAAATGAGCTCTCCAACTTTAAACGGAACCGGTCGCGGGTGCTCCACCTACTGCTTTAGAGCATGTACAATAGTACTTAGAGAAGGTATTTATAAAAAAAAATCGAATTATCTTCCTTAACTGCACTAACATATGTTCGGTGGAGCTCAAGACGTATATTTAAACATTGCTGTTTATATTAATATTAATAAAATAATTAATTATATCTAAGTATATATATAGTTTTTATTTATATTAAAAATTATAATTTTTATATAGACATTTAACACTCTATTCCGTTAATCACCTGGATCACTCAGCATTGTTCATGCCCGGAAGAAGCAAGCAAGCAAGCACGGCGCCTGCCGGTTTGGAGAAAAATCCTGCGCCGCGACGCGGAAAAATAGGGGAAACTGCAAGGAAAAAGCGGCCCCTCGGCGCGCCCCAGATCCAGCCGAGGTCCCGACTCCCGAGAACACCTCCGGCCTGTCGCGTCCTTCCTTCCCCGGTCTCGTGGCGTCGTCTTACACCTCTCACCGACCACCACTTCCCGCGAAACAGCGAGTTTTTCACCATTCAGCCCCCCCGTGCCCGTTGACGTTTCCGCCCGCACCGCAGGCGGCCCCCAACCCAATTCGAAACCCTCCCTGGCTCTGGCTCCCTCCCCGTCCTCCCTTCCTTGGTCCTTGCCTAGGCGGCAACGCCCCCGTCCTTTATAACGGAGTGCCCCTCCCGCGTGAGGGACCGAGACGAGACGAGCGGGGACCAGGCCAGACCAGCCGAGCCGAACCCTTCCTCGTCCGGTTTCGCGTGGTGGGGGCAGGAGATGGAGGCGGAGAAGAAGCCGCCGGCGGTGTCCGACGTGGGCGCATGGGCGATGAACGTCGTCAGCTCCGTCGGCATCATCATGGCCAACAAGCAGCTCATGTCATCCTCCGGCTACGCCTTCGCCTTCGGTACCGTCTCTCTGTTCCTCCTCTCGTTTCTCCTCCTCGCGGAGCGCAAGCGGATCTGGAATCTGGATCCGCGGCTTGGGGCCATGGGGGAACTCGCGGATCTGATTCTGATGAGGCGTTTGAATGTTTCTCTCCTTGCCGATATGCGCAGCCACCACGCTGACCGGGTTCCACTTCACGGTCACGGCGCTGGTCGGGTGGATCTCCAACGCCACCGGCTACTCCGTCTCCAAGCACGTCCCGCTCTGGGAGCTCGTCTGGTTCTCGCTCGTCGCCAACACCTCCATCACCGGGATGAACCTCAGCCTCATGCTCAACTCGGTCGGGTTCTATCAGGTAACCCATGCTTGCTTTGCCATGCCTACGCCGTCCATTGGCCTGGGTTACTTGTGTGGCTGAAGGTGCGAATTTGTATGTAGATCTCCAAATTGAGCATGATTCCGGTGGTTTGCTTCATGGAATGGATTCTGAACAGCAAGCACTACACCACCAAGGTCATATCGGCGGTGGTCGTTGTGGCGGCGGGTGTCGGGATTTGCACGGTCACGGATGTGGAGGTTAATGCCAAGGGATTCATCTGTGCTTGCGTGGCTGTCTTCTGCACGTCACTTCAACAGATTGTGAGCTTCTTTTCTTGGTCACCGCCTTAATGCTAGATTTTTTTTGCATCGTGCATTCATGTGTAGCAGTGTAGGATGTGAAGAATGCAGTTGTCGATGCCATAACGATAAGAATATTGCTACACCATTATGGAATTGAGTAATAGTCTGTATTTGAAACTGGTATTGCCAGTGATGATGAGGACATGAGGTATAGTGAAACTGGTTGGAGATTGTGTGGTTCAGCTAATTTGATGCCTTCCCTTTCTCCTCCCAACTTAGTATTTTTCAACCTGTGGAGCTGCTTTGGACATTACTGTTGTAGCTGCAACATTAGTGGCTTATTGTAGTAGCACCGATACCGACGCGTAGTTACTGTAAACAGGGGAATAAGGCCCTGAATCCCTTGAGGTAAAAAAAACTCTGCAACACGGATCTGAAACACAATAATGCAGGCCATTGAATAAATAAGTACTTGAGGTCTATAGCATGATTCGCCAGTTAGGAGTAATACAACTTATTGCATCATACGCTGAAGATTCACAGTTCTCTTCGTAGAAACCTCTGGCCCACACCTTTTTGTTGACTTCTGTTGTAGCATTTCTTTGCTAGTCATGTACCCTTTTTAAATACTTACAATCAATTTGAAGCAACTTTTTGACTATTTACATTCTCTTGTTACATTCAGAAACGACAATGTATTTCTACCCTAGATGATGTTTTACTAACAGAAATGTGGACTTTGAAGTTTGTGGAAGATGGTTACTGAATTTTATGATGCTTCTCAACTGTTGACCAATAGTTGCAATTGTTATCTCAATGCTAAAGATGATCCTTCTTGGGAAATTATTTTCCATAATAATCTATCCAGTTTAATAAATTCCCCTATGCTCTTAGTTCTGACATTAGTGCTATTTTGTTTTATTCCAGACAATTGGCTCCTTCCAGAAGAAGTACAACATTGGGTCATTTGAGCTGCTGAGCAAAACTGCACCTATTCAGGCACTTTCACTAATCATATTGGGCCCCTTTGTGGATTACTACCTTAATGGACGATCTTTGTTGGAGTACAATTTTTCAGGAGGGGCAACTGTAAGTTATCACTTTTGTCTTCCAAGTTTCAATTACTGAAAGTATGCTCTTTATTTATCCTCTAAATCCATCTCAGTATTCTCGGCTCTTTAACTGACATGCTTCAGTCTATTTTACTGGAGTGGACACCCAGCCAGTGTCCACCGGTAATAAATTTGAAGTAACCTGCAAGATATAGCTCATTCTGTCATGAAACTGCTACAACAGTTTCTATTTTGGTTTTTCCTGTACCTGTTTCTTAACATTCTTCTGAGGTTTTTCTTGTTGCTTGGTTTCTAAATATGGCTTCTACTCGGTTAAACAGCAATTTTATGAATGATTGCCAAATGCTAAACAAAATGTTAATAGCAGTTAGTAGCGTGCAGCTATAAATGCAGTTGTTCATGCTGCTTTCTGTTTCAGACATTGTGCAATTCTTGATGCTGGCTGGGAAGTGGAGACTGCTGCAGTATGATCTAACAGCTTCTGCTATAATCATTTTGCAGTTCTTCATACTGCTCTCCTGCTCCTTGGCCGTCTTCTGCAACATGAGCCAATACCTCTGCATCGGCCGGTTCTCGGCGACCTCTTTCCAGGTCCTGGGACACATGAAGACCGTGTGTGTGCTGACCCTCGGCTGGATCCTGTTCGACTCGGCCCTCACCGTGAAGAACATCCTCGGGATGCTGCTCGCCGTGATGGGCATGGTGGTCTACAGCTGGGCCGTGGAGGCCGAGAAGAAGGCGGCCGCCCCGATCCCGCGGAACAAGAGCGACATGCTGGACGGCGAGGACGTGCCCCTCAAGGCCCGGGTGAGCGGCCTCCCCCCGGTCGACCTCGAGGAAGGCGAGATGAAGAGCTAGCTGCTGCTGCTGATTCGTTCATTCTTCTTGTTCTTTTTTTTTTTTTGGGTAATTGTACGTGCTCGCTCGATCCACACTTCTTGCTCGGGAGTTGCTGGAGCTACCTATACTTGGATGTTAATTCTGCTTCTGGTTGGTGGGGGAGTCCTAGTCCATCATAGGTGACGACTGCCCCGGGCAGGCGGGTAAGACGTAGATGATGGAAGCTTATTAGAGATTTGCCCTGTCACGGGTGGAGGTGGAGACATGTCGATTTCGTGATGGCGTGTTGTTATAGATGACAAGAAGACTTACATAATGTGATACGGGTGTTTCTCCGTGGTAGGATGGCTGGGATCCAGCCGAGCTGGCGCTGCAATTCTCTTTTCGAGTTTTCGCTGTCGTGTTCCGGTTGCTGGAATTGTGATTCCTTCGCACCACGGGTGCTTCGTCTTCGCCCCGAGGGGGGACCGTGCGTTTCGTCGGAGTTGCCTGTCCCACATGGGATGGGATAGGAGGGATTGGGCGTTGTGGGTGGCACGTGGCGCGATTGGCAGACGAAGAGGTGGATGGCGGGCAGCAATCCACTAACCTCTTTAGTTCAATTAAGGCGGAATAGCCGATTTGAGAGACTTAATTTCGTCCCTTATCTTTTAAACCAGTCAATTGAGTTCCTTAACTTTCCCCTTTGATCCAATTTCGTCTCTGATTCGATGTGACAGTTCACGCTGGCCTGCTTAATCAGCATGATTCGATGTGGTGGTTCATGTGCACATGCCAAAAGTCGAGAGTGCCTCTGCATATCCTGCATCATAGCTTGGGTCAATTTGATTTAGGGTTTGACAATCATTTTTGTTGAAATTGAGGGTACGAGGGGTTGTTTGTTGTTGAACTTAGTTGTTTTTCTGGGTGATCTATTGAATTTTCTGGCTTCAGCTCAAGCATAGGTTTTGATGTGATGCCAGTTTGACAGCACACGATCCCTCGTACCCTCAATTTCTGTGTTGCATAAAAATAGACCCCGGAGTACATGTTAGGCTACTAAAAGATATTTTAGAAATGCTATACGGAAGCGCAAAGGCAGATTTTAGCAACATAACAATTTAACCGCCCAAACTACTACCAAACATGTCTTAACTAAATCCAGGTCGACCTGCTTACATGTATTGTCGGAGCCCGCGTGGCAAGGGATGACATGTCAGCGAACAGACTCTGTCACATGCCACTGAGTATGTCATGTGGGATCTAGCTGTCAAAATGTATCTAGGAAAGGAGAGTATAGCTCTGTGATACTGTTGGTTAAAAATAATGTAGTTCTTCGATAAGGTCATATAAAAGTTTAGTTTTTTATAGTTTTTTTAAAGTATATGTAATTTTATGAAATAAAAGGATAGAAAAAGTGTAGTTATATGAAATATCTTTCTAAAAATATAGTTTTGTAATACTTTTTAACGATCATAATGTAGTTTTACGAAATTTTCTCTTTTTTAAAAAATACTTAATTAAAAAAATACTATTATTAATCGAACTAAAAAGATCGGTGAATATTAGTTCAACAATTTGAACCAACGGCCTAGCGAGGGAAGCCCGGGCCAACCTGAACGCCCTCCACGGCATGTGGTGTTGTACTCTAGTCCTGTTGCTTTGCTTCAGCTTGTTGCTTGTTATGCTTCCTCCTTCCTAGTTTCGAAGCTGTTCATCAAACCAACGTTTTTATTTTTTTTTATAAAGGAAGTTTTTATTTAACTCAGACAATTATATCAAGGTAATACAATCGAGTTAAGAATACTTCTGATCACTGCATAACTAAGATGCACACAACCATAAAAAGAAAAGAGAAAACACAACAAAGGTTTAACTTCGGTGGAAACAAGAGTTGCTAAAGTGCGTCGATTCTCTGACTAGACCGCCACCCATTTTTCTGAGTAAAAAACTCACTGACCACCTGCTGCAAGTGCTGACACGCCTGCGCAACCATACCCTAAGACTCCGGCATCTGTAGGATAGCCCAGGTACGAAGCCAGTAAGTACATTGGTAAACAATCTGCAAAGGAGAAGAAATAATTCTCTTATCAAACATCATATCATTTCTACATAACCATAACGACCAGCTAGTAGCAGTCACCCCAACAGGATTTGCGATTCCAAGTCCTTCCTAATACCCCGTAGCTAAATACCGAACATATGAAATACACTACGAGGTCTGAAAAGTCCTGAAGCCACTTGTATGATAGACCACACAACCCGAGCAAGACGGCATTAAAAAAACATATGTTTAATTGTCTCCTCTTTATGATAGAAGCAACAGTTCGTACTGCCTTGCTAATTGCATTTAGCCAGATTATCTTACGTCAGAACTACCCCTTAGCATAAGTACCCAAGAAAGATTTTGACTTTGAGTGGTACCTTCAATTTTTAAAGGCGTTTGTTTAAGTTGGGAACATCACAATTCCCCAAGGTAAGACAGTGAGACTTCACCATGAACTATTTATTGTGGGTTAAATTCCAATAGGATTCATCTTGCTCCCGAGTAAGCTCAATATTAGCGATTCGTGGAAGTAAAGTATTCCACACTACTAATTTTGGCCCTATAAGGTTCCTTCAAAAAGAAATATTCGGAGGGAAGGTTCAGAGTACTTCCGCTACAGTATCATGTTTGCTCCTAAATATATTGTAGAGGCATGGATACTATTTTCGCAGAGTTGAATTTTCTAACCATCAATCTTCCCAAAACCTGATATGGGTGCCATATTTGATTATGAAGTTTCCAAAGCGAAGAAAATCACGCTTCACCTTCATAAGGCTGGCGCAAAAAATGTGAGTCCTCAACTTTCCACTGGACTTGCGAAAGGGGCTTTGAGCTCAAGTAATTGTTGCGTATAAGTTGTTACCACATTCTATCAACTGTGAGCAACTTAAAAAGCCATTTATTAAGCAAGGCAATATTCTTGGAATCAAGATCCAGAATCCCTAGACCCCCTTGTTCTTTGGGTAGGCATAGGATATTCCATTTAGCAAGATGGTATTTTTTTTTCTTTTGATCATCATTTTGCCAATAGAATCTGAAACAAAAATAATCAAGCTTTTTAAGGACTCCCTTGGTAAAGCAAAGAAGGACATTATGTATATAGGCAGGCTGATAAGCACTGAATTAATCAATGTTAGTTGCTCGCCAGTTGAAAGGTGTTTTCCTTTCCAACTATTGAGTTTCTTCTCCAACCGCTCCTCAACACCTTTTCAATATGCATTTCTCAATTTCCTATAGTGGATAGGAATACCAAGATACCGCAAAGGGAATTCGCTAGTACAGTATCCAAAAAGCTCGGTGTATTGCTCGGTCATGGCTTGAGCATCACCAAAGTCAAACAATTCACTTTTTTGAAAATTGATCTTAAGACCCGATAGTTACTCAAAAGCACAAAGCAACAACTTCATATTGCGAGCTTTCTCAAGGTCATGATCCATAAAGAATATCGTGTCATCAGCGTATTGTAGAATAGATATACCATCATCCAAAAGATGAGGTATTACTCCACTTATGTGCCCATCAGCTTTGGTCCTTTTGATAAGAACAACTAACATGTCCGCAAAAATATTGAATAACACCGCGGAGAGTGGGTCTCCCTGTCGGAGTCATCTTTTTAGTTTGAAAGAAATGTTCAATGTCATTATTCACTTTAATTGCTACACTAACTCTCTAAACGAAAGTCTCAATCCAAGAGATCCACTCGGGCAAGAAGTCTTTCATCCGAAGAGTCTATAGTAGGAAGGGTCATTTGATCTTATCGTAGGATTTTTTAAAATCCACTTAAAAATAACCCCATTTAATTTTTTTCTGTGCAATTCATGAATTGTTTCATGTAAGATGATGACTCCCTCTAGAATATTTCATCCTCGTATGAACACCATTTGAGTTGGACTAACCACATGATCCGCAACGGAATTTATTTGATTTGTGATCACCTTTGTGAAAATCTTAAAGCTAACATTCAACAAACAAATAGGTCTATATTATTGGATCTGGTTTACCTCTTTTATTTTCAGCAGCAGAGTTATCACTCCAAATTTGAGGATAAATAACGACAGTTCGCCCATATACAATTCTTAGAATAAATTCATCAACTCAAACTTAATGACATTCCAGAATTTTTGGTAAAATTCTACCGAAAATCAATCTGGGTCTGGAGCTTTATTGTGTTCCATTTTAAACACGACATCCCAAACTTCATTCTCCAAAAAAGGTGTCATAAGGAAATCATTATCCGCCTCCGAGAACTGGGAGACATCGTCTTTCCTGGAGTCATCAGGAGAGAAAGAATTATCCTCACGCGGTCTGAACAAGGACTAATAATAATTAGTGATATAAGCCTTTAGGGCGGATTCACCTTCGATTTTACTTTCCTCTTGATCTAGGCAAAAGATCTGTTACTTCCTATGTTTTTTGTTAGCAACCAACTAAAAGTATTTGGTGTTATTGTCCCCAGGTAAGACGTCCGTCACCTTTGCACGTTGATACAACTTGAGTTCTTCTTTACGAAGAAGTCTGGCCAGTCGATCTCTAGATTGAGCTAAATGCTCTCTCTCAACGTCGGTCAAGCCGTGTACCTTGACGTCAATATCCAATTCATCTATGGTGGACCAAAGGTTGCACTTTTCTTGTTTGTAAGCTTCATTGGTGTGGGCCACCCAACCCCAAAGATGTCTACGCAAGACGCTCATCTTATTATTCTATCATTGGGTATGGTTACAGTCTTTTACCGGCTTATTCCAGATTTCCACTACTTGATCATAAAAATCATCCCGAGTGAACCAACTTAATTCTAGTTTGAACATCTTCCGGTTCACTAGGAAAGTTGTTGATCGAGTATCTAGCAACAAGGGTGTGTGGTCTGAAACACCTCTATCCAGAGCGCATACAGAAACCAAAGGATACTTGGACTGCCATTACTTAGTCATCATAGCTCTGTCTAACTTTTCATAAGTTGAATTAGGAAGGGAATTTGCCCAAGTAAATTGTCGCTCTATTAAAAAAATTGCTCTAAGATAAAAGCTATCAATGAAATCATTGAATAGAAAATACCAACGGTCGTTATATCTATTGTTGTTCTTCTTGTAATTGTTCCTCAAGATATTGAAATCTCCGTCAATCAGCGTGGGAAGGTGGTTCTGCTGGCAGGCCTGTACTAGCTCTACTAGGAAGCTAGATTTAAAATCGTCTTGCGTCGGTCCGTAGGCCATCATAAGTTAATTTTGTCTAACTTGTTGCTTAGATGGAATTTGACCCAAAAAAAACTCTCCTTCAGCAATCAGAGACAAATCTATAGTGGATACATTGATACTAAGGAGTATTCCTCGAGATCTGCCGCAAGGAGGAAGGCAATGCCAAACAAAATCAGCGTCACCCGAAAGGCGAGTCTGATTCGTTCTTGATAAATCACTCTTCCCAGTCTCTAATAAGCCCACAAAATCTAAATTATGTTCCTTAATAGCATCAGTAACGTACCGATATTTAGCCAAGTCGAAGAGACCTCTGCTATTTTAAAAGATACCTTTCATTCGGAAATATTTTTATTAGATTTCTTATCTCTAATTGTTGCTTTTCGCCCTTTTGTCTTAGAGGATGATTTAAATTTTCTAGCAGTAGCCATAAGGTCACATATTTTTGTGCCTAGCTCCGCCTTATCCCAATCGACTTCGGACACATGCTTAACTAAGTGAGCGAGTAGAGCAGCATTAGGTTCGGTGTCCTTGTTATCACTTCCGTCAAAGGGATTAACCTTTTTCGTGAAACCATTGTATGAAAAATTATTCGTAGCTTTTGAATACTTAACCACCTTCATTCTGTCTACTTCAACGTTTTTCAAAGCTTTAATAGATAGATTTATTTTATTGCTACAGTTATCCAAAGAAACACCTAATTTACTCAGTATGGATGTAAATTTCTTCTTAGGTAAAGAAGCAATAGATAAATCGGAAGTAGATTGTGATGTACCTAAAATGATAATAACATGAGAGCGTGGTGAGTCGCCAACGCAGACCTCGCTGGTGACTCCAGATTGCGGGCAGCAATCCGCTTCATAGTCTTGATCACTGATTCTTCATCCGCCACCTCAATACCATCTGAAGAGTGGATCGCATTGAAGCGGTTACTTCGGTGTGGACCATCCTTGCCCACCAGCAGGGACGCATCACCCTTGCCCACCAGCAGGGGCGCATCCCTCCTTGACGGCGCATCAACCAGCTTCGGTGCAGCTTCCTTGGACGGCACATGCACCTGAGGTTTCGCCACTCCATGAGCGGACACAATCTGCGCTGGGCCCCCAGTCGCTACCAGGGACGAAGAAGGGACACAGCCACGGCGGATGTCTGGCGTCGGAGCAGCAGTCGATGAAGGAGATCGAGGAAGCGTCATTACTTGTGAATGCGGATGGATGAGTTCTAGCTCTAGGCTTCTAGCTTCAGGCTTGGTAGCAGGCCCCTCGGCGTTGCAGATCGAATACGTTGTGGGGACTGGGGACTCGTGTTGGGAATCATTTTTACATTCTCACTCTGAACTCGCAGATGCTTACTGAGATGCAGAGCACTTTCTGGAGTCCTGAGTTGAGCCGTGTTATGTGTCTTCATGATTGCCATAGCGTCGGTGGGATGCGTTGTTAGTGTGGAACATTCAAGCTGTCAAATCATGCTACATGTGAGAATCCGAGAACATTCTTAGTGGGCTAATCATAGTTCATCTGTTTAAGAATGTGTAACTTGGACAAGACACATTCTTTAATAAGAAGTTGCCATATGTTAGCAAAAAGAATACAAATATTTTATTTGCAAACAACTGTAATCATACCATTTTTCATATCAGCAATCTAAATAGTTTTGAACATGGGCAAGCAGTAGATTTAGAGGCCATTGAGTGTTGGGTGACAAAGAAGGATTGAGAAATGTGAGACACAAGATGGAGTTTTTTTTTTTTTTTTTTTTTTTTTTTTTTTTTTTTTTTGCGAAAACGACAATAACAAGAGCCACTAGACTTTAGGGCGTGTGGCAAGAATTGGCTATTTGTTGTCAATAACTTTTAATTGAGAAGCGAAAAAAAAATGTCAAGGAGCGGCATGAATAAGTTACTGTTTGGCTCAGATAGTCTATCTTCGAGAAGCTCGAAGGGAAGCGAGAATTTGAAACTATGTCCTCTAGTAAAAAGAATATATTCCGAGGAGAGCCTCCTTGTTTTGTCATTAGGAAGGAGTTATTATAATAGATACATAGGGTTTGAAAGGTGTTCTAACTTCTAGCTTACTATAAGCAGAAATTATAACTCGTTAAATATATCACAAGCTCGAGATTTAGGTAGGGGAACGGGTGGTACATTTACCACACTTAAATCCGCTCCCACAGTTTGAATTCATTTGACCGCTGAAAGCATTATTACGAAACAACAAGAATAACTTTATGCGGTATAATCCTACTGGAAAGGGACATATACAAAATTTCCTGTATATTTTAAGGTGCTTTAAAAGAAAGATAAATTTCACAAAACTACAATTATTTGTATATAACTATCATAAAATTATAACTTCTGATACGAGTTTCACAGAACAAGTACTTGTACCCTAGTAACATAAAACTATATTTTTTTTTCCAAAAAATACAATTATCAAGGTATAAGTACTTATATTTTTATTAAATTTATTTTAAAAATTGTAGTTTGTGATAATTAGATGTAAATAGTTGTAGTTTTGCAAAATTTACTTTAAAATTTACTTTAGAGAGAACTTGCATTGTGCATAGAAAAATAGAGATATTTGCATAGGCAACTCGCAAAAAAAAATCTTAGTATGCGTCCAATCTCGTAGTACTCCACTTGTCCTCAGGAAAGGTTAAAAGGGAGGGAGATTTCCTATGGAACTCGTTTGTACTAATCCTACAATCAAAACAAATTCAATGCGAACCTATTTTGTACAGTCCCCAAACAATGGCCTGGATTGAAGCACTCAATGTTAAAAAAAAAAAGATTAAAGTAATTTCATAAGCAACAGTAACTGAACTATTTGTTGTATCAATGTAAATCAAAAGCGAAACACGATTTCCGCGCAGCGTGTCACGCTGCTCCCAAGACGAAAACTGGCCGTTCCACCACAGATGCAAGTGGCGTGGGCCAAGCACTAAAGACGTGTTTGGGCTCCTGAATGCATCCGCCGATGCAGTACGTTTATGGAGACATTTGTTTGGATGTCTGGATCAGCGCTAGAGGCTTGCATCCGTTTATGCAGTTGCTCCGTCCAGTTAGATTCGGGGAAATATCGGAATCGGTTGTTTCTGTCGGGCCTGACTGGGGAGATATAAAATACTGTGTATACGAATTTTTTTATTTAACTTTTGATTTTATTTAGAGGTTAAAAAATTCTAAATATTTTTTTAATAAATTAGATATCACTATCAACCTATTTTAATTAGTTTGATTAAAAAACCTAAGTCAATATTTAATTAAAATTCTCCAAAAATTATTAAAAAATCACTAATATTTTTATCTGGTGATGTATTAATTTATAAAAATATTTTCAACCTAGTTTATTTGGTAAAAAGTGAGTTCCTTTGTAATACAATATATACTCATACAGACAACAATATAATCTCTTTTCAACCAGACTAAACACATACAACCAACTAAACAGACCCTACTGTATCTCTCCAGCTTATCTTAACTCAGCCTATATGACTCATACAGTCAGACTGAGGACATACGGACAACCAAACAGATCCTAAACGTCCAATTGGTTAGACGACGGAGTAGATTGGTAGATGTGTTGGATGGGGTGGCTAGCCTGAGCGAATATTAGCTTAGATGCTGGATGGAGCCATTCGGATGAAAACAGCAGGATGGAGCCATCCAATTAGTGCTGGTTCAACTCGTTCATGCTTTGTGTGTAGTATTTTTTATTTAACACAAAAATTTATCTGTAGTATATAATGATCTAAAAAATTTAAATTTTTTTTATAAGTAAACTAGAGTTCACTAACAACTTATTTTAATTGGTTAAATTTAAAATACTAAGCTAATATTTAAATAAAATTCTCTAAAGAAACATAATTTTATAACTTCTAGCAAATTTTTAATGCCTCAAATAATTTTCAAAAATCTGAAATAATTCAATAATATTTGCTCATATGATGTACTAATTTATAAAAATATTTTCAACCCTAGGTTATTTGGTGAAAAAAGTGAGTTCTTTGTCATGCTATATGTATATGTATTTTTATCATTTCATATGATATTCTTTTTTAATTCAATTGAAATTCAAATAAATTTAAACATGCACAAATTTATTCAAATACTTATGGAATGCATATAAATATAAATAGATCATCCTATCCACTCTAATCCCACCAACCAAATAGAAAACTAGTTCATCCTATCCATTTTAATCCCATCAACCAAACAGAAAACTGACTCATCCCATCAATCCAAACCAAACAAAAAATTAGATCATCCCATCCAAAAAAACATAAATAGTCATATCTCATTTAACCTCGCGCTACAACCAAACGCAACCTAACCCACTGTGTTGTCTCGTGTTGTAAGTTCACATATCGCTATAAGTTAGTCCATAAAACTAGAGTGGCTCTACGTGGGCAATCCATATCAGCCGGTGACAAAGATTGATTGAATTGGAGAAGTCCCAAGAGAATTGACC
The DNA here is from genome assembly GCF_958298935.1 of Phragmites australis. Lineage (NCBI taxonomy): Eukaryota > Viridiplantae > Streptophyta > Magnoliopsida > Poales > Poaceae > Phragmites > Phragmites australis. The sequence goes on from NC_084935.1 coordinate 5,654,264, forward strand.
TCACTAGATGGTTCGGTGTTCAGGGGTTAAACTCACCGGAGTATTTTATCTGGAGGTAAAGTGAAGGCTGATGACTTCACCGGATAGTCCGATGCTCTATATGTTGAACTTATCGAAGTATTTCTGACAAAGAAGGAGAAGGCTGATGACCTCACGGATAGTCTAGTGATATGTACTGGTAACACTGAAATATTTCATGTAGAGAAGAATATAAGTGTAGAAGACTAAAGATCAACCCACCGGATGGTCCGGTGCTTGATTTGTGCACACCGGATTATAACACTGGAACATTTCTTATAGAAACAACTGCAAGTGTTGAAGAATGAAGAATAACCCACCGAAAGGTCTGGTGCTTTGAAGATTAATGCATCAGATCATTTTACATATAGAGGCTACAAAGGCTCATATGACTCAAGATAACTCACCGGAAGGTCCGGTGATGAATTTGAAGGTACATTGTAATGTTCGATGTTCACAGATACATTAAGTGGGGTTCCAACGGCTAATTTATGAGGCTATACTCACCGGATGATACGGTGTTAGTACTACTGTTTTTACCGGATCATCCGGTGTTAACAGCTTTTCTGAGCCGTTAGGAAAACGGCTAGTTGGCGGGTTTGCAGCTATAAATACACATCCACTCAGTCATTTGAATGTGTGGCATGCTGGTGGAGTGTAGAGAAAACTGATATACACTTGTGAAGATATCCAAGCCACCAAAATACTTAAAGTGATCATCCAAGGTGATTAAGCACAAGATTAGAAAGTGTTCAGTACTTATAGGCCTATAGTGAGTTGTAGCTAGGTGCTACAGCTTGAAGAAAGGATCAATGAGTGATCCTAGGTTATACCAAGAGGTACACCGACATCTTGGAGTCTTGGTGACTTGTCGGCATCTTGGGTCTTGGTGACTCAAGCTTGTTGACCCTCCAACTTGGTGTGGAACGACAACAAGACACATGTACAGGGATGTGAAGACCCTTACCTTGGTGCCTCAAGCTCCGAAGTGATCACAACGATAAGTGATTGGAAGAGAGGTTAGCGGTGAGACCTTACCTTGATGGCTTGGTGGCTTATCCGACTTGAGGCCCTATCTTGGTGGTTTGGTGACTTATCCAGCTTGAGGCCTTACCTTGGTAGCTTGATGGCTCAAAAGTTATGACCAGATGTCGACTGAGAGCATATCCTTTGTGGACCTCCAACGTGGATTAGGGGTAACATTCATGCCATCGATACCATGTGATAAAAATTATTCGTGCCAAGTTTATCTCTTTATCTTATTTATGTTTCCGCGTTTACATATTGCAATTTACCTTGCTAGAGTATGTTTCAATATCCCTTGAGCGGTAGAGTAGACACACTAGATAAATCTAGAGCATATTTAGATAAAAAATAAAATATATTTATCTTGTAAAGTTTTTAAAGCCAATTTAATTTAGGTTTCTAAATGTCCTAATCCACACCTCTCTTGAATGTCACTGTTCCTCACAACATCTCTAGTAAATTATTGATTGCTTCACTAGAAATTGTTGATGTCTTCTCCCAGATGTGATTGGGATAATTTTGCATAATTTTGATTTTATTGTTTCACTTGCTCGAATGCCAAAATAGTTATCTATAAGAACGAGGTTCTCCTGCACTTCGGTATTGATGTGAGGACCAAAGAATCCAGGGTCTACCTAGCTCGTCCCATTTCTGAAAGAAACAAAGACATATAACTTGATTGTGTTGTTTTTCACCTTTTTGAACTATAGAAACTTGACAAAAGTCTATGCGTATGCTGTTATAGGTTAATCTATGCAGAAATCTAAATCAGTCTACCTCTATTTTTTACTCGTTTTGCTACAATTGTCCCTATAAGATTTTTTTCCATTTCCAAGATCAAGGATGTTGTCGGAGTATGAACTCCACAAGCGGGGATCCGGAGGGACCCCCTTTGAGATTGGGCCGGAGATGATTCTGAATCCACCTTGTACGTGAAATAAATGGGAGTAAATGAGATGCAGGTGGGTTGGATGATCGGATGCAGGAGGAAATAAGTGCTCTGAGGATTTTAGACAGGTTCGGGCCGCACGGAGCGTAATACCCTACTCCTGTATGTATGCTATAAATACTCAGGGAATGCCTCTCTGAGGATCTCTTGTGTTACAAGGATATTTGTTTAAGTCTAGAGTTTCGTGCTTCTTGTTCTTCGTTAGCTTGTCTTCTATGAGTCTTGATCTTCTCCGAGTTCCAGAGTTGTTCATCCGATCCCTTCTCTCCAGGGAGCCCGCCCTCCTTTTATACCCGTCGGGTGGGTGGCGTGCCCAGAAAGGATGTCGCGAGTTCCAAGACATCATAAATGGAAAGCAACCATCATAGACTGTAGCTTAATGTTACGGGGAGGGTTCAAAACGCGCCCACGTCCGGTCTTGTCGTCATCATCCTGCTTTTTGGCAGGTGCTGCGGGAAGGGCCCACCCGGCAGCCACCGAGCACCCCGCGTGCCTGCCCGGTCAGAGCGAGATTGACACAGCAGGGTGGCAGGCGATATGCCTCGAGCCCTACGACGTTATCTCGAGGCGCGTCGGATGACGCGTGATGTGACCTGCGCATTAAATGTCCCCACGCCTCCCTGCCAGACCATAGCAGGGACTGACAGTAGGCGTGGGGGGAGTGGTTGGAAGTGACAGGTCACGCGTCCCCTTAAATGCAGCATCGGGCCTCTCACCAATTGACACCTCACTGTCGAGTCCCTGTGGGGACCACCGGCGAAGGAATTCTCAGGCCCTCAGGGAACTATGAGTGCTCGGGGACTACTGTTCGATGGCCCCGAGCACTCTCTCCCGGATATGTCCTTTCTTGGTCCTCGGGGAACTCGGGTACTCGGGGACCATTGTTCATAGCCCCGAGCGCCCTCTCCTGGAACTGTGTCTGCTCGAGTCATCGGGGAACTCGGGTGCTCGGGGACCACTATTTATGGTCCCGAGCAACTTCTCCCAGAACTTGGTCTTCTCGAGTCCTCGGGGAACTCGGGTGCTCGGGGACCACTGTTTATAGCCCCGAGCACCCTCTTCTAGAACTTGGCCTTCTCGGATCATCGAGAAACTCGGGTACTCGGGGACCACTGTTCATGGCCCCAAACACCCTCTCCCGGAACTTGGTCTTCTCGGACCTCGGGGAGATAATTCCCGAGGGAGGGCGCCACGTGGCACTCTGCTGTCCTAGCCTCAGGACTTGGGGACCCCTGGTTCTCATGTCACCGACCGATGTGTACTGTATCGACTAGTGTTGCACAATTTTGAGGAATAGTGCTTCTAATATGCCCTTTTTTAGGTTTTTATAATCATGTTTCATTTTTTATAGCAATAGATTATTTTTGAAGAATAATAGCACAAGCTAGCTAGTTTGATTTTGCATTGAAATTATTTTGCTAGCTAGACTTCTTGAAATAATTAGAAGTTCAAGTTCTTTAGCATTCGCCCGTTGAAAAAATTAGCTAGCTTGTACTATGTTGTATGCAAGTTAGAAGTTTGATAGAATTTGAGTACGTCCATTTATGTTCCATTTATCATTAATGTGGAAATCTGTCATTGTGCATCATTGACAAGTTGTCAGAATTTAAGAAAATTATGTAGTGTTGGTCATTGAATTGTAGAGAATTGAAGATACACATGTATTGTTTTATCTATGGGTAGGAATGATACAATATTTTAGCCTTAAAATTATGCAGTACATAGGTGAGAACATGCAGTTGATCTTGGTTATTTTTGACAATCAAAACAACGGGAATGTGAGGTGTGAATTGTGATTTAACTATCCTTGTAATTGTGGGTGTGTGTGCTAGCAATCAGTAGCATATTCTTATCATCAGGGAAGCATATAGATTACATACTCTCCTCCTTTCAAGTTGGACCGCAGAGAATGAGATATTGAAGTGATATTTTTTAACCATACCATGTGGTTGTCGTTGAGTTCAGTTGAGATGCCACTCATCGGGGAAGCATGAAGTCTATTCTAAAGCCTATGGAGCTCAAGCATGATGTTGCCTACTGCCACGGTTAAGTCCAAAATATTATCTCCTAATTTAAATGGAATCCGAGTTGGTACTTAGTTCCGAGAAAATCAAACATCATTAATGATGAAAGTGGTTTTTGGGACAGCAACAGGTTTAATGACCAAAAAAACACAAATATTTCTCGAATCTATCTAATGGGCAAAGACTTGACTTCATAGCTATCTCAAAAACATGAAGGGATAATTTCTCACAACCGTATCTTAAAAACCTTTGTGGTGGAAATTTTTTTTTATAGCATAGTAAATCACCTAGAGGAAGATCAGAAGGTATCTTGTTGGGATAGATTTAGACTCCTATGACATAGGAGGTATTACCGATGATGATTATTATGTCAAATTTTAGTTATGTGATATGTTGGATGGTTTTAAATGGGCTTTGGTTGTAGTCTGTGGACCAACTCAACCTGAGTTTAAAGACATTTTCTTGACGGAGCAGTTCATATGTGTAGAAATGAACCTTATCCTATTCTAACATAAGGAGATTTCAATATTTTGAGAGGTACATATGAAAAGAACAATGACAATTATGATCATAAATGGCCTTTCTTATTTAATACCATTATTAGTGGGCTAGATCTAAGAGAATTTTATACGGAAGGAAGGCAATACACATGGGCAAATTCGTTAAATGTTCTGACTTTTGAAAAATTAGTTAGAATTCTAATGAGCATAGAATAGGAGCATAAATTTCCGCTCTCAACTGTTCAAGCTCTGACAAGAAATATTTCTAATCATACGTCTTTTCTACTACACACAGGGGATGCATCAGAAGCTAATAATCAACCTTTGTTTAAATTTGAACTAGGTTGGTTACTACAGAATGACTTTATTTTATATGATAGCTGAAGTATGGTAAAATGAAACAAGGGGTAACACCCTTATGGAGAGATGGCAGGCTAAAATTCGGAGATTGAGATAACATCTAAGAGGTTGGAAAAAATGTGAGTGAGAGGTATAAGAAAGAGAAGAAAAAACTTTTGGACACGCTTAATGAACTTGATAAAAAAATCAGAAAGAACTTTGTTATCTCCGAATGAAGTAAATCTCAAGTATTGTCTCAATGAAAGGCTAGCTCATCTTTTGAGAGAAGAAGAGATTAAATAGTACCAATATGCAAAAGTCAAAGAGTTACTTCAAGGTGATTCTAATACCAAATATTTTCATTTGGTAGCAAATGCTAAACATAGAAAACAAAGAATTTTTCAACTAGAAAAGGATGGACAAATAATTCGAGGAGATACGAATCTAAAGAAATACATCACATCTTACTATAAGGGTTTGTTTGGACATGCAGAGAGTAATCATTTCTTGATGGATGAGACATCACGAGATGACATTCCCCAGGTTTCGGCTGGAGAAAATGAAATGTTAACATTTCAGATAGAACACAACAAAGCACTGAGTCCAGATGGATTCCCAGCGGAGTTCTACCAGGTTTTCTGGGAATTGATAAAAGCTGACTTGATGCATTTGTTTAAGGACTTCCACAAGGGTTTACTACTTCTGTATAGCCTTTATTTTGGGACCATAATATTAGTGCCTAAAAGTAGAGAATCCACTCAAATTCAACATTATAGACCTATTTGCCTATTAAATGTAAGCTTCAATTTTTTTGCCAAAGTGGCTACAAATAGAATTGCTAGCGTAGCGCAAAAGGTAATAAGTCCAACACAAACTGCTTTTATTTCTAGAGGAATATTATAAAAGGGATAGTTATTCTACATGAGACTTTACATGAGCTACACCGTAAGAAATTAAATGGAGTCCTCCTAAAAATAGATTTTGAGAAGTCATATGATAAAGTTAGATGGCCCTTCCTACAACAAGTGTTAAGAATGAAGGGCTTTTCGCCAACCTGGTGCGAATGGATAAGATCTTTTGTTCAAGTAGGAAATGTTGGGATAAAGGTGAATGAGGAGTTAGGACAAAAATTTTAAACTAAGAAAGGTCTTAGACAAGAAGATCATTTATCTTTCATCTTGTTAAATATAGTAGTTGACATGCTAGGCATTCTTATCAACAAAGCTATGAATAATGGTTAATTCTCTAGGGGTGTACCGTATTTAGTTGATGGAGGTTTGTCCATTTTACAGCATGCGGATGATACAATCATCTTTATGGACCATAATTTAGAACATGTCAAAAACATGAAATTATTTCCTTGTGCTTTTGAACAATTATTGGGCCTTAAAATAAATTTCAACAAGAGCGAACTCTTCTGCTATGGACTAGCTAAGGAATGTGAAGAACAATACTCTCAATTGTTTGGTTGACGCATGTGTACCTATCCTTTTAGATATTTAGGTATTGCAATGCATCATAAGAAATTATACAACAATGATTGGAGGATCATTGAAGATAGGTTTAAGAAAAAGTTGAGCAGCTGAAAAGTAAACATATGTCAGTTGGGGAAAGACTAGTTTTAATAAACTTAGTTTTAACTAGTTTGGGAATATTTATGCTCTCTTTTTTTAGGTCTATAGGGGGGTCTATAAAAATTAGAGTATTATAGATCAAGGTACTTTTGCAAAATGATGGTCACAAAAAGGAGTATAGGTTAGCTAGATGCGATATCATTTGTCAACCAAAAAACCAAGGAGGGTTGGGTATCCAGAACACTGATTTACAAAATCAATGTTTGTTAAGTAAATGGTTGTTCAAGTTAATCAATGAAGATGGGTTATGGCAGGACCTCCTGAGAAATAAGTATCTAAAATTCTAAATAATTGCTCGAGTGAAGAAAAACCTGATGATTCACAATTTTAGTCTAGACTAATGAATGCCAAATACAGATTTCTAAACATGGGTAAGTTCCAAATTATTGATGGAAATCAAATCCGGTTCTGGGAAGATAAGTGGCTGAGCAACTTCACTCGTAGTGAGCAATATCCATCACTATATAACATTGTTCATAGGAAAAATACATCCGTTGCAACGGTGTTTAAGAGTTCCACTAAATATTTCTTTTTAAGATCCTTAGTTGGTAGTAATCTAATGCAATGGCATCAACTAGTTGCTCGTATTGGACATGTTCAATTGAATGATCATAATGATATATTTTGGTGGAATCTACATGAGAATGGATGTTTCTCAGTTCGTTCGATATACATGGCTCTTGTACACAATGATAATGTAAATGCGAATAGGGTGGTTTGAAATTTAAATGTCCCTTTAAAAATAAAGATTTTTTTGTGATACTAAAAAAAGATGTTATTCTAACCAAAGATAACTTAGCTAGATGAAATTGAATGGCAATAAAAAATGTTGCTTCTGCAGTAGCATGGAAACATTCAACACTTATTTTTTTACTATCTTTTTGCTAAGTTTATGTGGCGTGCAATTCAAATTGCCTTTAATATCATTGTACCATCTAGTATGGATAATTTATTTGGAGACTGACTTGCTAGCTGTCGAACTAAGTGCAAAAGACAATTATTAACTAGGACATCTGTTTTATGTTGGGATTTATGGCATAGCAGAAATAATATAATGCTTGATAAACACCTTCTAAAAATTATATGCATGTACTATTCAGAGAGACATGCACAACTATGAAGGTGTGAAGAAGACAAGGACAATATTCGACTTGCATGTCATACTCTAGAGACTACGATGATGCAATTTTTCGCCAATCATAGATGAAGATTTAGCAGTAGAATTACTGTTTAATAAATTCTCAGTATCCAAACTATGCTAGTTTTTATTGGTTTAAATTATTTCACTATCACGTCGTTTGATATAGCAACTTGAGTACTGTAACTTTATAATAATAACATTGGTCAGATACTCTCGTGCTAAAGGCCGAAATATTCTATTCCATTATTAAAAAGAAGCATTATATTGCCTACTGATGAAAGATTCATAGTCATTCACTTACCCATCGAACGCAATATAACATATTATATATTGCTTGATTAATTTATTATTGTAATGGTAAATACCTTTGTATAATAAAATAATTCACAGTTCATTTTGTGTTCTGAATATTTATGTCAGCTTACAGCCATCTACCAGCTAGCTTAACATGCACGCATGCAAGCTTAGCTAGCCATCAAGTTCAGTACGCATGCAAGCGGCGGCCCGCACCTGCCCGCTCAAGTGCTTGCGGCAGCCGCAACCCGCCCCACAGCACAGCACCGGCCGGTGGCCACGATCACGAAAATTCCATTTGTCATTTCGTTCGTTTATGATTCATATTGAAGATATAAATCAAAATTTGTAAAATAAACAAGAGAATCAGCGAATAAATAAATATCTAGCAGAAAAAATAGACAATCAAACTATACCGTATACATGAGCGCATAAGAAATTGCATTTCCCCGATGACCACTCCACTTCTATTGGAATGGGATCTGACCACTCCACTTATATTGGAATGGGATCATGTGATGTCTATCTTATATTTACTAATTAGAGATTTTTTTTCCTTCACATTAAACTAAAAAAATCATAAAAATTTACATAAAAAAGCAAAACATCCGACCATCGAATTAATTGATGGATTAATTGTAACCATGAATCAACAACCAGACGAAACAATATAGAAGATTAAAAAATAAATCATAGAGTCCAGCTCCAAGATTATTCTTGCCTTGTCTTTCCTTTTTTTGGTACCTTTTGTCCAACAAGTTTACATCAGCAAACTCCAACTTAGTTACGTTAGCAATCAACACACTTTTTCAAATTAATTAAAACATACCAATTAAATATGCATGTAATCAAACATTACAAAATTAAAACAACAGAACGCAAACATATTTCGGATTATCACATAAAAATAATATCAAAGAATTTATAATGTATTTAAAAAAATAATATGAGATACGGTGATGACATTAAAAATAATAATAATTTCAAAAAATCAAGAAACAAATAAAAATAAATTTGCATAACACATAAAATGAAAATTATAAATTAGATCTATTCACAAATAATAAACATGATTCCAATATTATGAAAAAAAAATTACATTTATATTTTATATTCTAATATTTAAATATAAATAGCTGATGTATCTTAGCATACAACCATTATTAACACAAATATCTACAATTCAACTGTAAGTTAAATTTTTAGCATGTGTTGTCGCACAAGTTGATGCGCTAGTAGAGTAAAGTCGGAGGTTGCTCCACCTCATTCGTGATGAATGAACAGTAAACGTTGTACAATATTCTCATGTGAGACGCATTTTACTGTTTAACTCGTTTTACTTTTATGGACGTTGATGCACTACGTATCCCGTTTCACTTCCACTGCCCTTCACCTCAAGATAAGCAGATCGCAACATCAGGGCCACCTCCAATCTTGCACGACGCCCCCCACTTAACCCCAAAGCCACTCGCCTCGCCACCCATGGCCATGGCCTTCCACCCCCTGGCCGGCTCGCGCGTCCACCGCTCCCCTCTCCTCCTCGCCGCGGCGCCATCCGCCCACCACCGGCGCCGCTTCTCCGCCATCGTGGCCACGGCGGCCGCCTCCGCCTCCGCCTCGGCCACCACGGAGTTCGACTTCAGGGCGTACATGGGGGAGCGCGCGGCGGCCGTGAACCGCGCGCTGGACGCGGCTGTCCCGGCGGGGGAGCCCCCCGCGGCGCTGCACGAGGCGATGCGGTACGCGCTGCTGGCGGGCGGGAAGCGGGTGCGGCCCGCGCTGTGCCTGGCCGCGTGCGGCGTGGCCGGCGGGCGGGAGGCGTGGGCGATGCCCCCCGCCGCGGCCGTCGAGATGGTGCACACCATGTCGCTCGTCCACGACGACCTGCCCTGCATGGACGACGACGACCTCCGCCGCGGCAAGCCCACCTGCCACGTCGTCTACGGCGAGCCCATCGCCGTGCTCGCCGGCGACGCCCTGCTCTCCCTCGCGTTCCGGCACATGGCCAGCGTCGACTCGTACCCGCCAGACGTCGACCCGGACAAGCACCCCGCCCGCGTCGTTCGCGCCATTGGCGAGCTCGCGCGCTGCATCGGCTCGGAGGGCCTCGTCGCCGGCCAGGTCTGCTTTTTCATCAGATTCTATTCCTTTCCACCACTGAGCAAATAAAAGGAAGTAAAAATTAGGCAATGCGCTAATTCTGTGTATGTAACGCCTTGCTAAAAGTGATGATGTCCATGGTTAGATGTATATAGCAAGCTGACTTCGAGGTTGACAATTAGTAGTACTCACTGACACAGAATGTGACTTGGAAGAGATCACATTGCTGAAAATATTTTGTCTACTTTCTCCAGGTTGTTGATCTTGAGATGACTGGCTCAACTGAAATTGTGCCCCTGGAACGCCTCGAGTACATCCATCTGCACAAGACTGCTGCATTGCTCGAGGCCCCGGTGGTCATTGGGGCAATCATCGGGGGTGGCTCGGATGAGCAAATTGAGCGGCTGCGGAAGTATGCGAGGTCAATAGGGCTGTTGTTCCAGGTGGTTGATGATATACTTGACGTGACCAAGTCATCCGAGGAGCTAGGGAAGACAGCGGGGAAGGACTTGGCAAGTGACAAGACGACATACCCCAAGTTACTGGGATTGGAGAAGTCACAGGAGTTTGCGGAAAAGTTGCTTTGTGATGCAAGGGAGCAGCTTGCAGAATTCGACAAAGAGAAGGCGGCACCTCTGTTGCATTTGGCCAATTATATCGCCCATAGACAGAACTGAGGTGATGCTTATTCTGTTGTTGTTCATTGTTGATTTGTGATTTTGTAAGATCATTAAGCTTGGGTTCCAGGAATATTCGAATTATCTCGGTGATATATACTAGCTGTAGGTCTCTACCTTGGTGTAATGTGAATATTTAGTCGACAAATATTAATATCATATCGAGTTAGTTAAACCTGATTGAAATCAATCTTTCTGGCTTATAGTTTTCTGGATGATCATCAGCTGCATGTACGACATCATTGCAATGCTCCAAGCAGTCTCAGTTAGAATAACATAGCACTTGTGTATTTCTGTCTTGGGTTGATCAAAATTATTACTCACTTTGATAATTGATTTGAAAACTGAAATTCTTCTGCTATGTGGTACATTACTATCTGAAGCAAGCATAAATGGTTGAATGAAATCAATTTTATATTCTTACTACCACTGCATATGCAAGATCATGTTGACTTCCATTTTCAGGGCACACGCTTGGAATGTACCATGCAAGAATCATGTGGTGTGTTCTCCCAGGTGAACTATCGCCATATCTTGAACTTTTCTGGGTCTTGGTTAACAACAAATGCAACGCTACAAAATTGATACATATTCAACAACTTTTAGGCCAGTAGTGGGAAGGAAGTGTCCAATAAATGCGCCAATCGAACCAAAGATCTGGCTGCGGTTCAGTATTTTTTTTTTCACTTATTTTTCTCTGAGAATGTAAACAAACTAGGAAAAGAGTAAGCATGCCTTTAATGTGATGAGTCACGACACACTGCAAAAATAGGACATGCAAGACCTTAGGCATGTGTCCTGTCGGGATGTATGGATGCAAATATGTAGAAAATCAGGAGTATATCGGCGCCTTCAAATTCACCAACTTGTCTATTTTGGAAGATAAATCTGTTACATGACTGTAACTATGTTTTATTTGCTCAATGGAAGACTCCAACACCTAGTGAAGTATACTCTGTGTTTAAGCAAAAACAATGAATCGAAAATCAGGTGTATGTGAATAGTGCATCTTATATGTGGTAAAAAATTATGCTGCCAGATGTTTTAAACTTTATAATCGTACTTAATTACCATTGAGGTTAAATAGACCGTATGAGGTATCTCTTTATGGTGTCCTGATTCTGATGTACATCACTGCACTGCATAAGCACCTCACTTTATTTGGCGCCTCATGATGTACCTAACACTTATCGTGTGTTCTGATCTGCTTCACATGTTGGAAAATGTATGAATGCATATGACCAAGTTTTGGTCGATCATGGGAGCCTCTGCTTATGTCTATTTCACCAGTATGTATGCTTGATTTTTTTTTATTGATGCATATAAGATGTGTTTGAATCCGTTCGTTTTTTCTTGCCATGTCATCGTAAGCAATCTTGACTAGTTTCTAGAGTCTGGACATTGTGTTGAACATGTTGAATTTTACTGCTGATGATTTTCATGGTAATCAGTTCCTTTGCACGGACCATTTTCTCCCAAAGCTTGTGTCTTTTTCATGCTAAATATAAATCCCAAAGGAAGTTGTTTAATGGCTACAAAGGTGCACGAAAGTTTTTTTAACTGCCTGGAGCAAAGTTTAATGTCTTGCACTCTTGCCAGGAATACTAGTATTGACATGGTATTGCAGACAGCGTTTACTGATACTGCTGAGAAATCGATCTGAATGATTTGATTTCCTGTCATTTTCTGAAACCAACAGCCGTTTGAGAAATGCAACCCCTTGCCAAGGCCACAAGGATTTCATTAGATAGTGATAGAAGTAGAGTTGTACTGCTTCTGCAGCTGTCTGCATGATTTCCCACTATGAGATTTGTTGTCGTGGTCACTGTTCAGCGATCGCTACTTCCTTTGGATTCTTTGGCCCTCCCTGAATTTGCTACCAAGACCTGCACAGCAGGTCAGCAGCAGTGATTTTACTCGTGCCGTTTCTGTTCTGTGGACTAGTTTATTTGAAGACACGTGAAGGGAGAAAATAACAAGCGTTCATAACTGGGACGTACAAAAAAGGAAAATTTATTTTTGACGACTGTGAATCAGCGCTCGCCAATCAGGATTCTGGGATAATAAGTCTAGGGAGAATCTAGCGTCCGGACGTCCGATAGATCGAATGCTTCAACTGCCTGTTACAACATCAAAAACTAACATCTACAACATTTAAAAATTAACGTTTGTAACATTAAAAAATGCTCAAAAATAGCACAGATCTGGATCGAAAAAATTATTCAATTGAGTTAATTCCTATATTTCGTATCTCTAATGTTTCAGATGTTCAAATTTAATATTTCAGACGTAATAGAAATTTGTTGCGGAAGTTATTTTCGTTTGTTGCACTCAATTCATGCATCAAAATAGCACACAGATTCGGATCAAAAAAATTATCTATTTCAGTTAATTCCTATATTTTCGCATTTTCAATATTTCATATGTTCAAATGTAATATTTCAGATGTTATAAAAATTTATTGTCATAATTATTTTTTATGTTACATTCAACATTCGGTGTCCAATTTTTTTTTATCCTTCGGACATTTGGAGCAGAGCATTACCGATAAATCTATGCTTCCTTGTTTTTTACTGCCTATTGCCGATTGCTTTATTCCGTTTTCCGGAATGATTGCCACACATCGGTAATGGCTTTCAGAATGTTAGGATGCATTTCTTCCGCAATTGCCTTTCTGTTCTTGTCGGGAAACAGTAGCGCGTCAGCGAGAAAGAGCCGCATGTGGCGTCCGGCGTCCGCCAACCCAGCCTCGCGGGTTCGTGGTACCCGGCCGGGCGCGGCGGGCGCCCAAGTAGCGGGCGTCCTCGGCATCGGCCCGGGTGCGGCACGGCAGCATGCGCTGACGTGCTAACCGATCGACCCGCCACGGCCAACGCCTCGCCGGCCCGTCCCCGAAACAGTCAGTGCGTCCCGGCGTCGGCCGCTGCCCCGGTGCGCCACTCGGCCAACCGCCAGCGCCGTGCCGCCATCCTCGGGAGTCAGGAAGCATCGTCAGCGCACCGTGTTTCTAACCTGCCAAAGCGATCAGGTGGGCAGGTTTCACTCTCACGAAGGAATCGTCCCGTTTGTACGCCAGCCTTTGTTCCGGGGAGATTGATTACGGACAACGTCCTTGTGGCATATGAAACGACGCATTTCTTGCGGAATAAGAGAAGGGAGAAGGAGGGATACCTAGCTCTGAAACTGGATATGAGAAAAGCTTATGATAGAGTTGAATGAGATTTTCTAGAGGCCATGCTGGGTTAGCTTGGGTTTAACGAGAATCAGGTGGAGCTCCTTATAAAGTGCTCCTTATAAAGTGTGTAAGATCAGTGCGGTGTCGTATTAAGGTCAACTGTGAGCTAACGGAGGAAATTATTCCACAACGTGGATTAAGACAGGGTGATTAGGGATGGCAATGGGTCTAGATCTGTCGGGTTGTATCACTCCGTATCCGTATCTGTGTGAAAAAATTACGCCCGCTACAATACTCTTACCTGCACATGGGTATGATATTTACCCATACCCGTACCCGTGCGGTAACGGGTACCCAACGGGTTACCCACATCCGGAAACTCACCCTCAACGATCGGGAGAGGCGACAGAGGGTGAGGCGGCGGTGGCGGCAAGGAGGGGTGACGAAGGAGGAGGCAACGGTGGCGAAAGCCACTGGAAGGAGCGGCAGAAGCCCACCTAGGCCCAACTAATCCGATTAGGTATACGAGTACAGGTAGTAGGAGAATGGGTACGGATAGTCGGAGAACGGATCCATACCCGCTCCACCCGATGGGTGACGATTTTTCCCATAAATAGACCCGCGGGTATGAGAAGTGGTCCATATCAGACCCCTAATGGAGTAATTACCCACCAGGTTTCAGGTTTCGGAGCCCCATTGCCATATCTAAGGGTGACCTTTTATCACACTATCTGTTTCTGATTTGCGCGGAAGGTTTTTCTTCCCTGTTGCATCATGCAGAAGAAGCTAATATGATTGAAGGGATTCATTTATGCGAAGGTGCACCGAGTGTCTCCCACCTGCTCTTTGCCGATGACTCACTTATCTTGATGAAAGCAAATCAGAACAATGCAACACATCTACAATCTATTCTTGATCTCTATGAAGAGTGCTTGGGTCAAAAAATAAATAAGGAGAAGTCGTCTATTATTTCAGTCGAATTATAGGTGCAACGCGTCGGCAAAGAGGTAAATGATGTGCTTGATTTTTTTTGGGGGGCGGGGGGGGGGGGGGGTGGGGTGGGTGCAGCGAACGAGAAATATTTAGGCTTGCCTGTTTATATCAGCCACTCTAAATCCAAGGCCTTATCAAGGATCGAATTTGGAAACGAATACATGGTTAGAAAGAAAAAATTGCTATCCAAGACGGGTAAGGAGATTCTAATCAAAGCAGTGGGCCAAGCGATTCCCACATACGTAACGACATGCTTCCATCTCACAAAAAGCTTTTGCGATCAAGTGAGCTTGATGATCTGCTGGTATTGGTGGAGTCACACTAGCTTGCTTGGGATAAACTGAAACAACCAAAGCCAGATGGTGGTTTGGGCTTTAGGGATCTCCATGCTTTCAACCTAGCGATGCTTGCAAAACAAGGCTGGCGCTTGCTCCAAGAACTACAACCCCGTTGTGCCAGAGTGTTAAAAGCGAAGTATTTTCCTAATTGCTCTATGCCTCTATTCTCACGGCCCAGAACACGGAAGGGATGTTTTACACTTGGAGAAGTATTATGAAAGATATAGAATTTCTCAAAGAAGGTATTATATGGCGCATTGTCAATGGGTTGTAAGTCAACATTAGAGCGGATCTAAAAGTCGCAGCAGGTCGCATCAAGTCGGGTCCCATAGATTTTAGACACGGTAAGAGCAGAGTGGGTTTGGGTGTAAAAACCGTCATATAGCCTATCAGATCAGGCCTCGATCCGAGCTGAGTTCAAGGGGTTGTTTTTTTTTTTTTTCCTAAAAGGTTAAGCTAAAATCTGGTCAGAGGCAAATCATGATAGTGTCAAATTTTAGCTATTAAAATAGTATTTAATTTGAGGCTAAGTCAAAATTTGACCGGCAAAAAATTTTAGCGAACGATTTGGTCGCTCGAGATTTGCCCAGAAGCTATAGCAAAATTTTTAATCAGCAAATTTTTTCGAGTCATAATTAAATTTTAATCTTTAAATTTTCAAGACACGATCAAAATTTAATTTGGCTCCTTTACCCCTTAACCAAACAGTTCCATGTTTATTTTTACACCGTGGTGCCCCGTAGCTCCAAAATCTTGTGACCCATTAGTTTTTAGAATAATCTACGATTTGCCACTAAATAAATACATGTTCTACGATATGCCATTTATTATGAAAATAATATGTCAGATCTGTACCCATATATCATTGACATACTAATAATATATCGTAAAACAGATAACTTATTCAGTGTGGTAAATAGTATAATCTCCCTTAATTTTTTGCCCTTACTCCGCGTCTCCCGCCACACAGCCCAAACCCACCGCTCACACGCCACAACCTAACAGAGACACCGCATGCACACACAGGGGGAGAGAGGGGAGTGGACGACTGGTCACATTTGGAGGTATCCGCATCGTCACCGTCGCCGGAGCAACTGCTGCTCCGGAGCCCGACCCCGCCGCCCGACCCCGGCAGTTGGCGCCAGCTCCGGGAACCCGCCTCCGCCCTCATCAACGACGGTGAGGTTGAGCCACCTCGCGTCGCTCATCGGGCGCGCGGTGGGGCGGCACAGGCCCTCAATGCTGGTGCGCGAGACGGCGGCGTTGCAGCTGGAGCGGAGGCGGGTGGACTGGGCACACTCTGACAGCCCCTTCCGCCGTCGCCGCCTGTACCTCTCGATTCTGCCGACGCCTGTAACCCGTAGAAATCCCGCTCGCCTCGTAGGAGAGCAGAGCTCCCTCCGACCCCGCGCTCGGATCCCCAGGTGAGGAAGGGCTTCAGCTTCCCGGGTCGCATGGTGCGTTGCCTTTGCGGTCGGGCCGTGGTGACGAGCTCGGCCTCCAGGATGGGGACAATGGCGGCAGTCTCCCTGAGTATCTTCTGCTCCAGCAGCTCGACGCGGAGGCACAACTCCCTCTCGTGGAGCGGCTCGATGGCGCGTAGCAGCTCGGCGACCTGCGGCGACGCACGCGCTGGTCACACCTGCGCCGACGAGCGCGGGAAGTACGAGCCCAAGGACCGCACAAACGCCGACACCTGGACATGATGACCGGACTCAGATGACATGTTTATTAGGATACACTTCTTCTCAATAAATATAACTTATGTAGTTAACACATAATTAAATCACATGATATTTATTCTCAACACAACCACATGAACAAACATTTACGCGCCATCATATGACTCTGCGGCACCATACAATCTCGTGATGTAATCTATCACCACCACATAGTCACATAATAGTTTGTATATTTTTCGTGTACATCCTATGGTGTTTGTGTTCCAAATTTTTCTTTATTGCGTAACCTTTACATGCATGCATGCATGGGGCTGTGAATAAAAAACGCATGGCTCACGTGAGCAGGTGGCCCAACTGGCACATGGCGTGTGGCTCGGGTGGCCTGGAGCTGGTGCAGCCAGGTCACGCGAGAGCTCGCCAGGACAGCAGACTGGAGTGCTGACGTGGCCCAGCGCAGGTGGCGCGGTTGGGCTGGTTCGGCTGGGCTGAGATGGTCCAGGAGCTCGTCAGATGGGCTGGCGGACGTGTGTCGGCTGACATGTTCAAGTAGGATTCGGCTGCCGGCTGGAAATAAAAAGGGAAAATGTCGATCTGTTGCCGTGTGACAACAGACGGGTAATAAGAACCGAGATTTTTTAGATGAGAGGGAAGAACAGAGGAGTCTAGGTTTTCTTTCATTGAGATCTAGTTTTTGATGTTTTGGAGAGATAGCTTGTAAATACATTCATCGTAATAAAGATCAAGATTTTCACAAAGATGTGTTGGTAATTTCGTTCCCTCTTGTGTTCTTCGGCTTATTTGCTTAGTTTTGATTTTAGATTGATTTCATGTTCTATTATAGTTTGTCTTGGTTTGATCTATTCAAAATTATCCTACAGCAATAAGGTAACTCTCTGAAAATTTTGATGGATTAATTTTTAGTATTTCTTGCATAATCGCAATGTTAACCTTTAATCTATTTTTGTCAAAGTTTGTCATGATCTGCTTGCAAATTTAATAACTCTAGATCAAGAGATCCAATTAACTTGATTTTTTTTAGTTTCGCATGGTTATCTAGCTTTCTTATGTAAAAAAATTGAGTTTTGCATGGTATTTCTATATATTGTTTTTAGTGATGTGATAGTAGTTTGTCCTAATCTGATTTTAAGATTAATTTGAATATTTGATTAGGGTGAATTAAGACTTAAATTTGTCTTCTGCAATCATTCACCCCCTCTTATTATATATTTTACGTGTAATCGATACTACAAGTGGTACCAGTGCCAGATTGTTTATAACCAAAAAATAGAAATATAGCGTCGGATAGTTATTTGACAAAATCTAGTGTTAGATGGTGTTTATTTTTAGGTCTGGAATGCAAAGATGAAGGTGTGCATTCAAGCACAGGACTTTTTAATTTGAGAAAAGGTCTACAAGTCGTATGATGTTCTAGAGAATAATAAAGTGATGACATAAAACATGCCACATATCAAGGCGAACAACAAGGCAAGAAACTTGGTGATACAAGGCTTAGGAATGAGTGACTTTGATCGAGTTGTACATCTTAAATCGGCGCACGAGATATGAAAATCACTTTTGTGATTACCATGAATGTTCATCTACTATTAAAGAGGTACATCAAAATTTATTTAAAAAAAACTATATGAGATTTGAGATGAAGTCTAGTGAGTCACTTGATGATTTCATTGCTCGCTTTAATAAAATCCTTAGGAATTTAAGTACTGTTAATATTACATATATTGATATGAAAATGCACATCTATTACTAAGAGGTTTAGACGCCGATGAATTTGCCATTTGCTCAAATCCTGTAGATGATGAGGATGGATTCCCATATCTTTTGCACAAATCCCATCGGCAATGGGATGGAAGGGGCGTGCTGGTAGCATGGGTGGATGGGGAGAGGCCGGTGTTACCTGATCTTTGTGGTGTCTTCATCGATTGGGGTATCTTGAAGGCGAGGCCTATGGGGCAACTAATGATAGGATCTGCACAGAGTTTATAAAATTATCGGTAACTACTCAGTTATCATAGTTATCAGTCAATTCGATCCGCACCGTACTCATAAATCAATCGACTTTCGGTTAAGTTCAAATTCAAAATTAGAAAAATTCAAAAAGTTGACAAAATCCGATTGGTTTCTACCGAATTTCACCTAATTATTATACAGTTACCGCGATTTTCGTGGTAATTGCTGGGGGCCGGTTTTTGGAGGTCAAACATATTTGTAAACCCTAGATCTGCAACGGTGATGGGATCAGGGGTGGATGGGGAGGGAGGAGAGACTAGCAGGTGGAGGCAGGGAAGAGAGAGGGTGTTGGGAGGGGAGGGGAGGGGAGGGGTAATATTATATAGTGTTGATATGTGGGGTTCATAGTAGTCTTAAACCATGTGCGCAAAAGTTAGACTGTTGGAGTTTTTTTTTTTTGGTTATCTTAGCATGAATTGGCAAATTAAAGTTAGCAATTATTAGAGCTACCCTAAGCCTATAAATCGCATGGTCAAACCTACCAACAGGATCTCGACACACGGTCCACGTCTCTACGGCACCGTCAGATGGTCCCCGTTTGCCACAGAAATCTTTTTTCACACGCGCGTATTGCTCTTTTCACGCCGCCTCCCTTTCAATTTTTGGAATTTTTTTCCGAAAATTTTTTCTTAAAACTTTTCTGGTTAACTTGTCAAAAAAACTTATTAAAAAACTTATTTTGATAACATGTGTCGACAACTTTTTTAAAAAATCCAAAAAAATTACAGAGAAAAAACTTTTCAAAAATAAAAAATTACGAGTTACTGTACTAACACATACGCCAAATAGCAGGGTCTGTCTGCCGTCCAACCAATTACCGCTCTCCCACCTTGCGCTCGGCTCGATCTCATTATCGCCACGGACGGCGTGGCATGGATCACGTAAATCACGAGTGTTAGTACGGCCCAGTCAAAGCAACAGAGCTTTGAAGGCACTGTCACTGGCTCACTGCCAGCCTTGTCCCTCCCCCTCCCTGGCTAGTATAAATAAATAAACTAATCCAGAACTCGGTCAGAGGCGACATTGCTCCCGTGACTAGTTTTAGGGTGTGTTTGGTTACCCGCATGTCCTCAGCTTGACTCGTATGAGTCATGCAGTCTGAGTTGAGACAGGCTGGAGAGATACAGTAGAGTCTGTTTGGTTGGCTGTATGTGCTCAGTCTGATTGAGAAGAGATTGTATTTGGTTACCCGTATGAGTATACGTTGCATTACAAAGGAACTCACTTTTTTACCAAATAAACTAGGGTTAAAAATATTTTTATAAATTATTACATCATATGATAAGAATATTAGTGATTTTTTTATGATTTTTGAAGAATTTTAATTAAATATTAACTTAGGCTTTTTGGATCAAACTAATTAAAATGGGTTGCTAGTGAGCTCTAGTTCGCTTATGAAAATATTTAGAATTTTTGGACTACTCTTGCACCTTTAAATAAAATCGAGAGTTAAATAAAAAAATTCATATGTACAGTGAATTTGCACCGTTCTGAGCAGGCCCGGTGGATACGACCGAATTCCGCGTACGCACCGAGCCAGGCTGGAGCGATGCGCCTGCACGGGCGGATGCAAGCGCGAGCCAGCGGTTCAGGCAACCAAACGTACATCTCACGCCAGCAACTGCATGCCTCGATGCTTGCACGAGCGGAGCAGAGGAACCAAACAGGCTCTTAATCATTCATGGCATCCAGATTACGAGCTCCAGAGCGGCAGGCAAGGCATGTTGAGTGTTGACTCATTCCAACAGGGTTCCCATAGGACGGAGTACAAGCCTGCTGGCGGAGGCACCGGAGCTCACGCAGCGAGCGGCGTACACGGGGCCACATCGACCACGTGGAATTTTTTATATTTTTGGCCTTTTAAAAAACTTTTTTTTACAAATAAAACCTCCTAAAAAAGTTCTTTAGAAATAGATTGTTTTCACAGTGCCATGTTACGTGACATTGTTGGTCTATGGCACGATGCTATGGCCTCTGTCGCCGTACCTTTGCCAAGTAGGATCTGTGCTGAATGTGTAGGTTGACGTGGACTAGCATGGTGCTATAGCCTTTGGCGTCGTAGTTCTAGAGAACGACGCCATGACCTCTGATGTCGTGCTATATAACTTGGGTCTCGACCTCATCTTTCCTTGCATTGACCCAACCATTCATCTTACTTAAGCATTCACCTCATCGCCCCACCCCAGTCGTCAATGTCGCCAGCTCCACCTCGTCGCCGTCCCACCCCTGCCACCAACACCACATGCGCCGCCCACCGCCACTCCGTCGCCCTACCTCCAACTCCTCCCCACCGCTAGCACCAGCCTAGCTCCAGCTCCTCCCCATCACCGGCCCTTCAACAGCGCCTCCCAACCACCGGCTCGCCTCCAGCTCCCTCCCTACCTGTGGCTGACTTCAAGGTGAGGTGTATTGGAATCTCAAACTATCTTTTGGCGAAATGTGAGATGGAATGTTGTTATGTTGTGTTAGACCGTAGGCACTCGTGTATAGCAAAATGTGAGATAAAATGGTGAGGTGTATGATACTAATATTTTACTTGCTACTTCCTGATGTATATATGTACATTACTTGTAGTAACTGCCTTTGTGAATTAAGGTATTTGTGATTTTTGAATGCTTGTTCTTAGAGCATGTGAAGCCCAATGGTCTAAACAACAAAACTTTTGCAACTTCAATGTGATAGGGAAACGAGAAAACAAAATCACTATCTTCTTTTATTATCATAATATATCTTCTTATCAAGTTTCATATGAGACCAAAGAGTTGCATAAGTTTTGATGATAGACTAGCTCATTCTAAAGTTAGAACATAGGTGGTAACGAAGGCTTAGTGATTGAAGAAAACTGAATAAAAACAATTGTCGGGGGATGATACCTCACAATAAATCCGAGGTATATCGAATGATGGACACATTGATCTACATTTCTATTAGGTGCATATCAAACTAGACCCAAGAACACAAGGATTTATCCAGATTTAGACCTCCCGCTGGATAATAACCCTATGTCCTGTGTATCGTCTTATTCTCCTTTTACAAGCAGGGTCTTCACCCCTTTATATATCAGGGGAAAAGATGTTCATACAAATAGACCGTGCCAAAATAGATAACAGACCTATGCCTGACGAAGCCTAGCTATTCCTAGCTCATCATGATGATGGGCACGCATGCCCACCCCGCTCTGGTCATACTACACGCCCTGTACCATCACCAAACGCCATCACGCTCACCCGTCAGACCATCCCGTGATATTAAATACTACGGGATTTTTCACTGCAACACCACGCCGCCCCACGGCCATGCCTCGCTAAAAGCGAGCACCTACAGAAGGAAAATACTAGAGTGAGCATCATTAAACAAGATTTGACTAGTTAGGTGAGTACCTACTCTGCGACCATCAAGAGCTGGTCACAAGATCTTGCTTTGCGACCGAGGGGCTGGTCGCATGAGCCTCACTCTGGTCGCGCGATGAGGCCATGGTCTTGACTATACTTACTGTTGCTTGACACATGATGGTGTAGGATTCACCTCGTGGGGCACCCCTTACCTATTACACCGACAGAATCCCTCAAGCTCCCTCATGGATATGGTGGACTGAGTGGTTCGCCGCGGGGGGTCCATGGTCGCTGCATACAACGTGGTCATTGATGGGTCTGGTCGCACCCCTTGGGCCCCAGGTGGTCATAAGTTTGCACAGGGAGTGGTTGCTACATACCAGTGGTCATGGTCGGGTCTGGTCGCACCACTTGGACCGCAAGTTGTCTCTAACGCAACCCATAATAGTGGTTGACTCAGGAAACCGTATCCTAAGGGGGGGGGGGGGGTTAACGTCTAGACAGAAAGAGAGAATCATGGGAGAGAGAGAGGGGAAAACATGAGAGAGAGAAACATTAATTGCCACCAGGCCCGAGGGAATTTAGATTCCCATGCGTGACCTTTCGAATTTTGCGCTGATCAGACTCGTGATAGTTGAGATATCATGGCGACCCATTAAATTAGAGTACCCACAACTCCGCATGAATCCTTTCATCATCCCCCTTAGCCTCCAAGCCTTCTCACTTAGATACCTTTGTCTCCATCTCCATTCTTTCCCTCGCTACATCCACCATTTCGTCAGATGGCGCGCACCAGCAGCGAGCCCGCCTTCCCTCAATCCAAGTGCGATGGGGCAAGGCTGAAGACAATGTACGACGCCGGTCTGCTCACCCGCCAACTTTCCTCGGGGTACCACACTGGGGATAGCGCGCTCGCTCCCCACTAGGGAGAGATCGTGTTTTTTTGACCCATTCTACTTGGCAGGCCTCGTGCCGTCTTTCTCTGAGTTCTTTACCACCGTCATCTCCATCTACGACATATGTCACCTCCATCTCAACCCCAACTCCATTCTCATATTGAGCATCTATGCTCACCTGTGTGATAACTTCATCGAGGTCGAGCCATGTCTGAACCTCTTTAGGTTCTTCTACACTTGTCGGTTGGTGATCGGGCTGCCCATCAGAAGCTGCGGGTTCTGCCTTTGTGACGGCGGCACGGACTCCTACATTGAGGTGGGCCTCAAGTCATCACAGTCGAGCTGGAGGGATGATTGCTTCTGTCTCGCAGTCGACAGTTCCTTGGATAACCTTCGCGTGCTGAGCGCGTCGGCACAAGTTACAAACAACTAGGCGAATCCGCCCGTTACTACCCCGGAGCTACTGACTCAGGCCTAGCAGGTTGGCCATCTTCGAGAGGCCAAGCTAACAGGGACGGATGGCGTTCGTGACTTCATGAAGCGCTGATTGTTCTCCTCCGAAGGCGAGCACATCCGGCGTTTCTGTACCCCAGTCTGAGCGATGCCTCCTGGGAGAGTGACACAAGTAACCCTATCGCCGTTTTCTTAGTGTCACCTTTTGTATGGGTGTGCGACCTCTCACGCCCTTATGTTATTCAGATCTCACTAACAATGTCGTCGAAGCACGGATCTGGATCCTAATGTTAGCCTCCCCGAGGAAAGATGGTCCCCTAGTTGGCGCACTCCCGTTGTGTGATCTCACCCCACCAGAGAGAGCGCAAGGCAGGAGGGTAAGTTTGGTATTTTTAAAATTCCTGCCCTTGATCCTTTTCAGGAGTTAGATTTTCACGATTGGCACCATTGCAGGGCCTCCTTGATGTCGACATTCTGTGTCTAATCACTAATGAGGTTCTGGAGGTCTTTGATCTAGCCGTCTCAGGTAGGGGAATTCACCGCGACCACCATCCCAACGCCTAGCAGAGCACGACCCCGACTTCTCCTAATCCATATGGTTGCACCTCTGAACCGTCTGGTTGTGAAGACAGCTAGCCTACCCTGGGCCGAACGCAGACCATGAGCGGAGGTTCTGCAAGCACTGCTAGTCAGCAGAGAAGCGACCAACCTCGCTCTGAGTCAGCCAGGGGCAACCAGACTACTCGTGGTCCATTGTCGATCCCGACGGAGGTTTTGTGAGTGGCGTTGGCCCTCAAAGGAGTGACCAGTCTCGCCCTGAGCTAGCCAGGGGTGACTAGACTGCACGCCAAGCCTCTGCACAAGGGGAGAAGAGACTGGCGGAGGATTCAACTTCTGTAGAGGTGCCCAAGTGTGCCCATGGGACACCGACCGCTCTCGGCTCGATGGCGGACATGACCTCCTCCTCGCCCAATCAACTCAGTGGCTTTGCGAGGTCGAGAGTTGTGCTTACCCCCAGATCACGCGGTAAGCCTTCCTGCTAGGCGTAGGTATTTTGAGTCATTTCTTGATTCTGTAATTTGTCGTTGTTGCAGGTCTTCTACCCTGGCCGTGACCACTCCCCCAGTGCCTCGATTGGATATTACAACCCTTGAGCCCGTAGTGGCCCCGATGTTCAAAGTACTGACCTTGACCCCCGTGTCTGTAGAGCCTTTTGTAGGGCCCACTCATGCCTCCAACCTGCTTTCCTTGGTCACTAGCCTCCCCTGCTTCTATCAGCAAGCTGATTGCTGAGAAGGAGGCAGTAGACCGTAGATGCGCCGATCTGGAGTGGCTGGTGGCTGAAGAAAAAGTGTCGGGGTGCACGCTTCAGCGGGAGAAGGCCACATTTCAGAGGGAGAAGACCGTACTTCAAGAGGAGAAGGCCGCACTCATCACTCATAATTCGAAGCTAATAGAGGATGAGCGGACGATGTGCAACTTTCTACAGGATGCCTTCATGGTGATGCGGGGGCCTCTGAGAAGCATCAGGCTGGAAGCAAACGAGCCGAAGGAGGAGTCTACGTAGTGCTGGGCCTATGCCATCCATGTCTTGGTAGAGAAGTTCACCCAACTCCTAAGCATCTTAGCAGCGTGGGCAGCGGAGGACATGGCGAATGTGGCGAAAGACGCGACTGGGTACGTGCTCAAGTGCTACCACAACCAGGATCACATCGTCGGTCACCCCAGGATCACATTGTAAGCGGTCTCGAAATCCGCAACATCAAATAGGACCTTCTCAGTCCTGAAGTTACTTAGTGACCCGAAGGTGACGGACAGCTCCATCTACCCCCAACGACTTGGCTGAAGAGTGGGAGTGATTCCAAAGAAGGGATGAGATGATTTCAATGCACTTCTCAAGATCTGTAGGGTGTCCAGCGAGTTGGCGAAGAGGAGGTTGATGGAGCTCCCTCCATCGAGCAGCACGCTCCCCATTCGGAGATTATGCACAATGTGCTCGACCACGATGGGGTAACGACTAGGGTCCTTGACGTATGCGGGGTGGTCCGTCTGGCTGAAGGAGAGGGGTGCCGATGACCACTTCGGGCATGGACTTGAGCCCGACACGGTCACACATACTTCACGGACCACCGACTTGTACTCCGTATTCAAGGAGTATGTTGTGGCGCCCCCAAAGATATGATGGACCATGTGCTCGGCCTGCTGGAAGCCCAGAGCCGACTGGTCGGGGTTGGCCCTGTCCTTGTTATCGTAGTTGCGCTTGGGCTTGCGTTCACTAAGCTCTTAGTCAATTATGTCTCACACGAGCTTGCATTTGGTCAGGTTGTGGGTGTTTGTACGGTAGATTAGGCAGTAGCAGATGTAAACTATATGTATGCCAGGATCAGTTATTCATACATATAGCGACTTCATTAGTGTAACAGACACAGTGTTTCTTATTACAACGGTAAAATATTACAAAATGACCACCCACGGGTCTAAAGAAAAGAACACCACAGCGGAAAAGGGAACGGCGTAGCTCCAAACCAACAGGCAGCCGACCGAGAGATTCCACAAGCCTAGAACTCGGCATCATCCTTGGGGAAGTCATCCTCAGGAAAATCTTCAAAGGTGTCACCTTCTGAAACAGCAAGCGTGAGTATTTCCAATACTCAACAAGTGGGGGAAAACAAATGAATCTAATATGGTGGCTTGAAACAAGGTTTTCCTAATCTAGGGTTTCATTTGCATAAAAGCTGGTTTTTAGCCCTGAACTACGGAAACAAATTTTTATTTTAACCGAGAAAAGATGGACCAAAGATTTTCTTTAACCTCCGGGAATTCAACCCAATTCCCAGACCAAGAAAAACACCCACCCCGACTAATCATGCGAGGGTCCAGGCTGCTCATAACCGTGAGCACGGCTGAATATTCAGTTTGACACTTTGCAGAGTTTGTGCACTTTACCCACGAGTCGTGATCTTCTCTGTTGCCGGCACCTGATGGTACCTTACACACTTCCGAGGTGTGCGCCAAGAGATCACTACGAGGCTTTTCCAGAGAGTCTCCCAGTATGCACTTGCCCACTGAGGTTTCACCGTCGTACATAAGTGGAATAACCCTCCACCCCAGAGGCCCCCTCTTGTGCCGGGTAGAATCGGAAAGTAACCCTCCCTTATCTACACATCCGATTGGCTCATACAACCCTGGGAGAACATCTAGTTACTAGGCCAAGCCGTACCATATTGGTCTCGTGGTTGCCTTGTTTGCCATGGGTGTTCGCTCCACGAACCGGTCCTTAAAATGGTCTGGGCAAGACCTCCAATAACCCCATAAGGGTATACTACCCAACAACCAAACAACCAACCATGTCGGGAAAAGTAGCCCTTTCTTGCCCATAACCCCAATTATCTCTGTTGTTAACTCCCTTAACAACATTAATTTTCCATGATATTCTTCCTATATCAATTTTTTTAGTTCATAACTCAAGATTCATCATCCTACACACTACATGTTCATCTAGAGCATGGCTAAGCATAAACATGATGATCTTGTATGGATAAAGTATCTATATCCAACACTAGTATTTGCTATACTACCCATTTTTGTAAAACATCATGCATATTTTGAGAAAGACTAACTTGATGTAAAACTGGGTTTGCAACATGGTCAAGACACTTGCCTTCGTTGAAGTGTTGCACAGGTCCTTGAAAATCTTCTTCTTGAAAGTTGCCGAACTCCTGGACTGAATCGTCTACACGAGCACACAATCTAACATGAGAACAGTACACCAAACATTCCTAAAACTAGATGAAAACCCTATAGACAGATTCTACACGACGCTACGATCGTTTGAGCGCGAAAATCGCCTAAATCGGAGCTACGAACAAAAAGTTATGAGCGTTTGAAGTTTCAGGGGTGTTTCTGCAAAATTTTCTTATTATCAGAGAATAAAACCGATTATTTTTATACTGAAAACGGGTTTATTGTGCAATGCTGATGTCATAAATCGGACATCAATTATTTTGTGAAAAAAAAGGGCGGTGGACCGGCCGAGATCCTTCGGTCCATGGTCCACCGAGGACCGATGGCTCTGGACGGCTACGGGCCGGCGGCGGGCGGCCGGTGGACGGCCGGAGTTGGCCGGGAACACGCGCCGGTGAGCGGGAGGCTCCGACGAGCGGCGGAAGAGAAGGAGGGAGGGGCGGCGAACTCACCCCGGGCGTCAAGGAGACCGGAGCGGCGCTGGAGTGGTCGGGCGACGACGAGAACGGCAGCGGCGGTCGGCTAGGCGGCGAAAGGGGTGCTCCGGCGACCGAAAGACGACGGCAAACCGTGGAACCGACTCCGGAGGGTCCCGCGAAGATGATGAACGGGTCAATTTGGCCGGAGGCGGTTCGGTCATGAAGAACGGTGTCGGCGGAGCTCCTCACTGGAGTTGGCAAAGAAGAGGCCGGCGACGACGAATTCGGCGAGGAAAAAGTGTGGGAGCTAAAGCAAAATGCGAGGAACTTTGCCACGGAGAGAATAGGCGGCTTAAATAGAGGAGAGGAGGAGTAGGGTGGCCGGAATTGGAAGAGAAAGGGGGCGGCAGCCATGGATTAATGGCTGACGGTTTTTCTTGCTTTTACCGCGCAATGGAGAGGGGAAATGAGGGGGCAATGGCCGGGGAAACTTAATGGGGCTTTAGGGCTCGGATCCGGCAGTTGTTGGGAGAGGAGAGGGCGCGAGAGGAGGGAAAACGGCCGACGGCCGTTGGAGCTTAGGCGCGGCCGGAGGAAGGAGAAGAGGAGCCGGGGAGTGGGCGGGGCTCGGCTCGGCGCGGGCGGCTCAGCGCGGGGGGGGGGGGGTCCACCCGACAGAGGGGGGTCGGCGGAAAAGGCCGGCTGGGGCTGCTGTAGGCTGGCTCGGCCGATGGGCCGGTGCGGCGGGGGGGGGGGGGGGAGAGAAGACGGCCCACGAGAGCAGGAGAATGGGAGGGAAAATGGGCCGAGGGAGAAAGAATCGGCCCGAGCGCTTTTTCTTAATTTTCAAAACCTTTTGAGGCTGGCTTGGTAGCTGTTATTGTAAGAAAACTCTGCATATGGTAAGTTTTTATCCCAACTCTGCTTGTACTTCAAGGTGCAGGCTGTTAACATATCTTCCAGCACTTGGTTGGTCCTCTCTGTCTGTCCATCGGTTTGGGGGTGATATGCAGAACTGAAGTTCAGTTTAGTGTCCAAGGATTCGTGTAGTTTCTGCCAGAAGCGAGAGGTAAATTGGGTACCTCTGTCCGACACAATCTTTTTAGGTACCCCATGTAGACACACAATTCTTGACATATACAACTCGGCAAGTCTCGCACTTGAATGTGTTGTCTTGACTGGGATAAAATGCGCAACCTTCGTTAAGCGATCCACCACTACCCAGATAGAATCGTAACCTGCTTGAGTGCGGGGTAACCCGACGATGAAATCCATACCAATTTCTTCCCACTTCCACTCTGGAACTTTCAAGGGTTGCAATAATCCTGCTGGCCTTTGATGTTCTGCCTTTACTCTCTGACAGGTGTCGTACAAAGCCACATATTCTGCAACATCTCTCTTCATACCATACCACCAATAATACTCTTTCATATCCTGATACATCTTAGTGCTCCCGGGGTGAATGGAATGTGCAGAATCGTGTGCTTCTCGCAAAATTAAATCCTTCAAAACTTTCTGGTTGGGTACACAAATCCTTTTCCCAAACCACACTATTCCTTGATTATCCTCCGAGAAACCCGGTGCCTTATCTGTTTTTATGAGTTCTTTGATCTCCTTTATTTTCTCATCTTCCCATTGTCCTTTTCGGATGTTTTGTTCCAATTGTGACTTCATTTCTATTACTGTTGCATCCATGTCGGCAATAAAACCTAAATTTAATCTCTCAAATTCCTTGCATAATTCCGGCTGACTTCCTCGCAACATAGTCATATTGCAATATCCCTTCCTACTCAGGGCATCTGCCACAACGTTTGCTTTCCCAGGGTGGTAATGTATTCCCACATCATAATCCTTGATTAGTTCCAACCATCTACGTTGCCGCAAATTAAGATCCGGTTGGGTGAAAATATATTTTAGGCTTTTATGATCCGTATATATTTCACATCGGTTGCCAATGAGGTAGTGCCTCCAAATTTTCAGGGCGTGAACTACTGCAGCTAATTCCAAATCGTGGGTCGGATAATTTTCCTCATGTTTTCTTAACTGCCTAGATGCATATGCTACCACATGACCTTCCTGCATAAGCACACATCCCAACCCTTGTCGAGATGCATCACAATACACCGATAACGACGTCTGGGTGTCTGGCATGATAAGAACTGGCGCGGTGGTCAACTTTTTCTTCAATTCGTTGAAACTGGCTTCTCGAGCGGCTATCCATTTGAATTCTGCTCCTTTTCCTAGTAGTTATGTCATTGGTTTCGCTATCTTAGAAAAACCTTCTATAAACCGGCGGTAATACCCTGCTAAACCCAAGAAACTGCGGATCTCCGAAACATTCTGCGGGGTTTTCCAGTTTAGTACATCCCTTACTTTGGACGGATCTACGGACACACCTCCCGATGAAATAATATGACCAAGGAAGGGTACTTCCGTCAACCAGAACTCACACTTACTCAATTTGGCATAAAGTTGGTTCTCCCTGAGTTTCTGTAATACCATCCTTAAGTGTTCCTTGTGTTCTCCCTTGTCCTTGGAGAAGACCAGGATATCGTCAATAAACATTACGACGAACTTGTCCAGAAACTCCATGAAGAATTTATTCATTAGGTACATGAAGTATGCTGGCGCATTTGTCAAGCCAAAAGACATTACCGTGAACTCATAAAGGCCATATCGAGTGACGAACGCGGTCTTTGGAATATCCGAAGCGCGAATTTTCAACTGGTGGTATCCGGACTGAAGATCAATCTTGGAGAAAATACACGCCCCTTTCAACTGATCAAACAGACCATCCATGTGAGGCAGTGGGTATTTGTTCTTGATAGTTACTTCATTGAGAGCCCGATAGTCAATACACATCCTTTGCGTTCCATCTTTCTTGGGTACAAAGATGACCGGAGCTCCCCAGGGTGAAGAACTAGGGCGGATAAACCCTTTGTCTAACAGCCCTTGGATTTGCTCCTTGAGCTCTGCCAACTAATTGACATCCATTCTATATGGTCTCTTATATATAGGTGCAGTTCCTGGCACTAATTCAATCACAAATTCTATTTCACGATCTGGCGGCATACCTGGAAGATCATCGGGAAATACGTCCGGGAATTCATTCACCACATTGATCTCTTCGATAGGAATACCCTTCATTTGATTCAGTGAGCCTTCCTCAGTCGAGGGTATAGCCGCAACAAACTTGACCTGCGTGCCTTCTTGTTTAGTCAGTTGAACTGCTCTTCTGGCACAGTCTATGATTCCCTTATATTTCGCCAGCCAGTCCATTCCCAGTATGACATCAATCCCATTGGATTCCAGAACTATAAGGTTGGCTAAGAAATCTACCCCCCTTATATAAAGGCTTAGCTTTGAGCATATATACTTTGCCCTCATCTCTCCTCCAGGGGAGCTAATAATCATTTGCTGCTTCATATTTACAATTGGCAGATTAAACTTTGCAACATATCTTGCAGTGATGAATGAATGTGATGCTCCTGAATCAAATAAAACTGATGCTGGGTTTGAGTTGACAAGGAACATTCCAAGCACCACATCTTGCGCCCCTTGGACTTCTTCAGTAGTGACATGGTTGATTTGCCCACGCGCGTAATTCTGTTGAGCCCGGTTGGTTGGAGCTGGTGTCGGGTTCCCATTGCGGCCCGGAGCTTGATGTTGTCCCTGCTTTGGAGCATTCCCATTGCCATACTGCACGGGAGAGTTGCTGGGTTTCTTCCTTGGGCATTTATTGGCATAGTGCCCTACTTCACCACAGACGAAACATGCCTTTCCGGTGGAAGGTGCCTGATCACCAAACTTCTGTTGAGGCGTCGGGGGTTGGGTCTGACGAGGGGCTTGAAAATTTGAGCGCTGAGCTTGCATCTGTAGCTTGTTCTGGTTCTGGTGCTGGTTCTGTTGGCGGAACATGGGTCCTTGTTGAGGTGGGTTATAGCGGGGTCGGGAGCGACTGCTTGAGCCTTGGCCTTGAGAAGACATCTTTCTCTTATGCTCCATCTGGCAGCGTTTGTGTTCCACCACCAGGGCTTTATTTACCATAGCCTGGAAGCTTGCGAAATCTTGGGGAAGCAATGCATATTGGATACCATCATTCAGGCCCTCTAGGAAGTGTTCCTGCTTTTTCTCATCTGTATCGACATCCTCGGGGGCATACCTTGATAGTTGTGTGAACTTTGCCACATACTCACTTACATACATAGCTCACTGCTTAAGCTCATGAAATTCCTTCTTTTTGAGTTTCATTGCCCCAGCTGGTATATGGTGAGTGCGAAAACTGGTCTGAAACTCCGCCCATGTGATGGTTTGTGCGTCTTCATGGGCATTGACGTATGCGTCCCACCAATGAGCCGCGGGCCCGGAAAGTTGGTGTGAAGCAAACAAGACCTTTTCCCTGTCGTTGCACTGAGCTATTCGGAGCTTCTTCTCCGTGGCGTTCAACCAGTCATCGGCATCCTTTGGTTCCATAGCCTGTGAGAATACTGGGGGCTTGGTTCTCATAAACTCTCCCAACTTATTCTGCGGCGGAGGAGGAGGGGCTTGCATGTGCACGGGGCCTGCTGCATATTTGCCATAGTTTGAGCTAGTGCTTGAAGGATTTGCGTTTGCATGGCCATCATTTGCTCCATGTTGAATTGAGGTGGTGGAGGAGGAGGAGGCAGTTGCTAGTTGTTGTTGACTTCGTTGTTGTCGGCGCGGGGGTTTCTCCTGGTGTTCACCATCTGCTGGTTGCCAAGGTATGAGCGGGGAACGGAGGAGAAAGCCAAGACGACAAGATAAGACTGAGACAGGAAGAACAAGAGCAAAAAGACTCCCAACTATTTATTATTATAAGATAACTGATGTAATGTGGAGAAAGAGCATCCACCTTACATCGACAAACACAAAAAGATCCAACTCATAACATGATCACAAGACAGACACGACGACACCAGGACTAGACAACACAAACGGTATAGACGACTTATTAAACTAGCTTCAGGTACTCTCCTAAGCATGCGATTCGACAGATGGTTTGGCAGTTGACTGGTCGCCGTCCTCCGAAGACTAATCACTGGAAGGATCGCTGCGGCGCGGCCTCTTGGGAGAGGGCGAGCGAACAGACTGGTCCTCTGAGTCGGAAGAGCTGTACATCCCATTGAGGCTCTTCTGCAGCTCCCTGATCTGTGCTTCGGCATCACGAAGGCGCTTGCGGGTGTCCTGAAGTTCGTCCAAGGCTTCATCCAAGTCCTCGTGCAGTGTGGTGGCCAGCAGCACCTGCTCTCGAGCCACACCGCTGTGCTCGTGGGTGGTTGCCTTCACCTTGATGTCCCAGCTTCCACGCTCTTGACGAGGGAAGTAGTCGTAGGAGGTCCCCCTTAGAGTACTCCTGTGGCGCTCACAGACACGAGCCAGTGCCTGCCTTGCTGCATCTCGGATCCCCGCCTCGAAGCTTGCACGGATGGCCATGGCTTTGTGGATGCCCACGATCTCATAATTGTCGTCGCCTTCCAGAGAACCGTAGAGGCACACCTCCACTATCCACTCCTCACGTCCTAGATAAATCTGGAGAAGACCGTGGTAGACAGGCGCCTTGGTGTACCCTAGACGCTGCAGCATTTCCACCAGTATCATTGGTGCCTTCCCTGCTTCGAATCCCTTGGAATGGTACAGCTTCTTGCTTCCGTTCTTAGTGATGGTGATTACACGGCTAGGTCCAGCAGAGGCGTTGGGTGCAAAGGTGGCCGGGGCACGGGGAGGAACATAGCCGCCGGTGGTCTTGCGGGCAGTCTGCTTGACACGAGCCATCTACAGTTTGGAAACAAGAGAGAATCAGAAAAACATTTTTAATAAAGCGGTAAAATGAAGCTCAAGGGTAAATGAAGATTTTGCAAATATAATTTTTTTTATAAATTAATCCTTATTACGCGACCATTTCTAGCTAGGCTTGCGACCTACGATCAACACGGCTCTGATACCACTTCTGTCACACCCGGTTTAAAGACCAAAACCAGATGTAAACTATATGTATGCCAGGATCAGTCATTCATACATATAGCGACTTCATTAGTGTAACAGACACAGTGTTTCTTATTACAACGCTAAAATATTACAAAATGACCACCCACGGGTCTAAAGAAAAGAACACCACAGCGGAAAAGGGAACGGAACAGCTCCAAACCAACAGGCAGCCGACCGAGAGATTCCACAAGCCTAGAACTCGGCATCATCCTCGGGGAAGTCATCCTCAGGAAAATCTTCAAAGGTGTCACCTTCTAAAACAGCAAGCGTGAGTATTTCAAATACTCAACAAGTGGGGGAAAACAAATGAATCTAATATGGTGGCTTGAAATAAGGTTTTCCTAATCTAGGGTTTCATTTGCATAAAAGCTGGTTTTTAGCCCTGAACTACGGAAACAAATTTTTATTTTAACCGAGAAAAGATGGACCAAAGATTTTCTTTAACCTCCGGGAATTCAACCCAATTCCCAGACCAAGAAAAACACCCACCCCGACTAATCATGCGAGGGTCCAAGCTGCTCATAACCGTGAGCACGACTGAATATTCAGTTTGACACTTTGCAGAGTTTGTGCACTTTACCCACGAGTCGTGATCTTCTCTGTTGCCGGCACCTGATGGTACCTTACACACTTCCGAGGTGTGCGCCAAGAGATCACTACGAGGCTTTTCCAGAGAGTCTCCCAGTATGCACTTGCCCACTGAGGTTTCACCGCCGTACATAAGTGGAGTAACCCTCCATCCCAGAGGCCCCCTCTTGTGCCGGGTAGAATCGGGAAGTAACCCTTCCTTATCTACACATCCGATTGGCTCATACAACCCTGGGAGAACATCTAGTTACTAGGCCAAGCCGTACCATATTGGTCTCGTGGTTGCCTTGTTTGCATTGGTGTTCGCTCCACGAACCGGTCCTTAAAATGGTCTGGGCAAGACCTCCAATAACCCCATAAGGGTATACTACCCAACAACCAAACAACCAACCATGTCGGGAAAAGTAGCCCTTTCTTGCCCATAACCCCAATTATCTCTGTTGTTAACTCCCTTAACAACATTAATTTTCCATGATATTCTTCCTATATCAATTTTTTTAGTTCATAACTCAAGATTCATCATCCTACACGCTACATGTTCATCTAGAGCATGGCTAAGCATAAACATGATGATCTTGTATGGATAAAGTATCTATATCCAACACTAGTATTTGCTATACTACCCATTTTTGTAAAACATCATGCATATTTTGAGAAAGACTAACTTGATGTAAAACTGGGTTTGCAACATGGTCAAGACACTTGCCTTCGTTGAAGTGTTGCACAGGTCCTTGAAAATCTTCTTCTTGAAAGTTGCCGAACTCCTGGACTGAATCGTCTACACGAGCACACAATCTAACATGAGAACAGTACACCAAACATTCCTAAAACTAGATGAAAACCCTATAGACAGATTCTACACGACGCTACGATCGTTTGAGCGCGAAAATCGCCTAAATCGGAGCTACGAACAAAAAGTTATGAGCGTTTGAAGTTTCAGGGGTGTTTCTGCAAAATTTTCTTATTATCAGAGAATAAAACCGATTATTTTTATACTGAAAACGGGTTTATTGTGCAATGCTGATGTCATAAATCGGACATCAATTATTTTGTGAAAAAAGGGCGGTGGACCAAGTCCACCGAGCGGTGGACCGGCCGAGATCCTTCGGTCCATGGTCCACCGAGGACCGATGGCTCTGGACGGCTACGGGCCGGCGGCGGGCGGCCGGTGGACGGCCGGAGTTGGCCGGGAACACGCGCCGGTGAGCGGGAGGCTCCGACGAGCGGCGGAAGAGAAGGAGGGAGGGGCGGCGAACTCACCCTGGGCGTCAAGGAGACCGGAGCGGCGCTGGAGTGGTCGGGCGACGACGAGAACGGCAGCGGCGGTCGGCTAGGCGGCGAAAGGGGTGCTCCGGCGACCGAAAGACGACGGAAAACCGTGGAACCGACTCCGGAGGGTCCTGCGAAGATGATGAACGGGTCAATTTGGCCGGAGGCGGTTCGGTCATGAAGAACGGTGTCGGCGGAGCTCCTCACTGGAGTTGACAAAGAAGAGGCCGGCGACGACGAATTCGGCGAGGAAAAAGTGTGGGAGCTAAAGCAAAATGCGAGGAACTTTGCCACGGAGAGAATAGGCGGCTTAAATAGAGGAGAGGAGGAGTAGGGTGGCCGGAATTGGAAGAGAAAGGGGGCGGCAGCTATGGATTAATGGCCGACGGTTTTTCTTGCTTTTACCGCGCAATGGAGAGGGGAAATGAGGGGGCAATGGCCGGGGAAACTTAATGGGGCTTTAGGGCTCGGATCCGGCAGTTGTTGGGAGAGGAGAGGGCGCGAGAGGAGGGAAAACGGCCGACGGCCGTTGGAGCTTGGGCGCGGCCAGAGGAAGGAGAAGAGGAGCCGGGGCGTGGGCGGGGCTCGGCTTGGCGCGGGCGGCTCAGCCCGGGGGGGGGGGTCCACCCGACAGAGGGGGGTCGGCGGAAAAGGCCGGCTGGGGCTGCTGCAGGCCGGCTCGGCCGATGGGCCGGCGCGGGGGGGGGGGGGAGAAGACGGCCCACGAGAGCAGGAGAATGGGAGGGAAAATGGGCCGAGGGAGAAAGAATCGGCCCGAGCGCTTTTTCTTAATTTCCAAAACCTTTTCCAATTGAATTTCAGCATATTTTCCAAAGGGGTTTTAAAGCGGCGAAACCTAGCGAAATTTTGCAGACTTTTTCCACCCAATAAAACCTTATTGCATCTATAACGGCATGAATGCATCAAACAATTATCCTAGGCCAAGTTAAATTTAGAAATTAATTTTCTATTGAGCTAAGTTGCAACACCGGAGTTAAATCTAAGAAAGTTTTAAATTATTGCAAAAATTGAATTTTGGGTGTTACAGGGAAGTTCTCCCCGTCAATCTCTGGTCATCAAACACGTTGAGGTGGATCTCTCCTTCTCTCTCTAGGGTTGAGTGAAGAGTGTGAGTGAGAGTGAGAAGTGAGAGAGAGATCGAGAGAGTTGGCCTATTCCTTAAGTGGGTGCTCTACGCCCTGGCGGTCGGACCGTGTGAGCTCCCGGTCAGACCGCAGGAACAGACACTTTTTCCTTTTTCTATTCTTCTTCTTCTCAAAAGTTTTGGGGTTTTTCCTAAAGATCTTAAACCATTTTTACTCACAAATATACTCACATTTAGGCGGGGAAAACACATAAAGGTTTCAAACATAAAAACTTTGAAATCCAATTGAACGTTTAAAATAATAATTATACACGTAAAACATAATGCAATGATGATTAACATACTTAATTACGTAATTAACGCCTTGGGATGTGACCGTATACACTCCAAAAATTCACGCCAACCTTCAAAACTCTCCCAATTGCACATCCGTGTCTCTTGCAACATAATTTCTACAAGTTAGACTTCCAAATAACTAACACAAATATTTCCATAATTCCATTACTCATCCAGTCATCACCAACCATATTTCCACAGAAGTATCCATGTTCGAGCTTAGAAGGCACTACGCCCTTCTGAGCCGGGATCCCATATTAACACATTATCGGTGGGTTCTTGTTGCATGGCATCTTGTCATATGACATGTATTCGGACACTTCCTCCTCTGGTCAATACAACTTTGGACCATATATGAACTCTTCGAAATTGCAAACAATCCATTCATCCCGCAACACATGTTAAAATTAGCATACAAATGGTACGAAATTGTCATTATGATTCACATGTTTCACAACTTACATGGTCCTGTCTTGAGCAATCTAAGAAAGTAGTATACGTCAACCCCTCAAGCAGATGTTGTAGCTAGGCACGTACACCACAGTGGCACAAGGGGAGGGGTTACTCACACATGTATCAATAGCTTCATCCTTCTCCTCCTCCATCATTTTTGGTGGGTTAGGTGGAGGCGGCACCCAACACTTGAACCGACGGTACGAAGTTGTGTGGTGATACTAATACGAGAATAGATGGATTCACAGGTCATACATCTCTAGGTCACCAATCCATTGGAAGAAAAAGCATCTCATGTCATCCTATCAAATTGTGAAAAAGATATCAACAACCATATAGTTTAAAGATTACTATAAAAGGCTAATATGCACTTACACGATTGTCCGAACTAGTAAGCACGAGCAGCCGTCGAAGGATGTCTCGACTGCATAACCTCGTCGGACACTCCACATTCGCAGTTTGGAATGGAAATAGCGGGAGGCACTGGGGCATCACAATCTTTGACGATGGGAAAGTGTTTGTTGTCCCTTGGCCGAGGCACTCTACATCTTAATGACATCTCAACGCTACAAATTGCACGCAAAACTATTAAGATGTAATTGATATGCATAAATCCAACAAAAAAAATCTACATATATAAGTACACCAAAGTTCATTATGTAATTACTTGATAGATATATGTTAAACTACCTTAAACACTATATATATAATATGCCATATCTCGCATCGCTAATTCAAAAAAATGACCTACCAACCAACATTTGCAACGAACTCTAGATTCTAGGTACCTCCCAATGTCATCAAAAAAGAGTTTGTATTGCACATAATTGATGAATGGGAGAGGGGTTACCTTGCCAATCCTTCTCCACCAAAAGAAGGCTTCAATCCCTTCAAATTTGACGGATTTTAGGGAGGGGGGAGGGGGGAGAGAGGGGAGGCATTGGTGTAGAAGTTAGGTTTAAACTCTGGTGGGGAAAGTGAGAGGGAGATAGCTGAGTGAAAGAAGCGGGTCCAATTTTGTAGTCCCACAAAACCGCGCTAAGTGATATGGCGTTATGCCTTTCACAAATAACGTCAAGGACTTTGACGTCGTACTACGCCATGTTAGATGCGGCTCGATGACGTAGCCCTAGTACAACATCAAGGTTTATGCCACCATTTATTGTAGCTACACGCTAAGGTTTATGGAGCCCTGAATAGAGTTTATTTTTGGACTAAGTTCTCCAAAAGATCTATTTGTAAAAGATGTTTTTGAAAAGGGAAAAAAAATCCACCATCGACCACCTGATCAACGTCGTATGATACGGAGTCCACACAGCCTCACTGCTCTTACTGCTTGCTGCCCTGCTGCACCAAATAGTTACCCTTGTTAACTTTTCCACGTTTTACTCCACCCGGCCACTGAGCTCGTCAAATATCTTGGTGAGACTACACGCTGCTAGTCTACTACATCACCCCATAAAGTGCCAATGCCAACTTTGCAAAAGAAACGTCCTGCCCACACTCCCGTTCGTACCTACAATGCTCCTACGACGATGGCATCACCGTAAAACTCGCCGCTGCAAATCCCGAGGCACCCACACATGCCATGCCATGCCATGGCAGGCACCACCGCGCGCTGGCCCTACACTTACCTCGCTCACGCACACCACGCTCACCTCGCCGTCCCCAAAAGCCGAGCCTGGCAGGCAGCGAGGCAGAGGAGGGAAAAGTAGGACACACCCACCACCACCACACCGTCGCCGGTGGTACGTGGCAGTGGTAGAATCTAGCCAATTCAAGCTGCAATAAACGAAGGTAGTGTTTGGTTTTCTTAAATGAGATAGTATATATACGGGATAATTATGAATATGTTTATATTTTTGTGTTTGGTTGTTTAAATTGTATCATCTTATTCAGAATAGAGTGGTGCAGATTTTAAAATATTCTTAATATCATATATCACACTATTCAAAAAAAATTGGCGAACAACCCTGTATAGTGTTTGTTAACTCCGCTATTCAGTTGTGGTTAGTGATGATTAGTGATTATCAATAGTTATTAAAGATTTTTAGTTAAATTTTATTATAATTAGATGTTATTAACTATAACTAATTATTATTATTATATGTATTTAGTGAAGATTATTGATAACTTAAGTTATAATTAACTAGATTAGTAATAATTAAGTACTAATTAGTATAGTTTGTTGATAATAATCAATATAAAAATTATTATTTTTATAAAATAATTAAGTTATATATAGATATAATATAAAATTTTAAACAACTAAACACATTCTTATATCATTCAATATATCTAACAAACATATTCTCGTAACATACTACGTATCTAACAAAAGTACAAAACAATATCATACCACTAAAACTATTCTATCCATCCAAAACCTCCCCACCATTCACCTTTATTCGACCAGGCAAACACTACCTAAAGTTACCGTACCCACCTTGTGAGCTAGCCCAGGAAGGCAGGCAGGCTCACCACCTCCCGGGCCCGCCGCCCAGCTAGCCCGGCGCCCACGAGAGGGGAAGCTCAAAGTAAAAGCAGCTATAGCTCGCACGCCATGACATCACCACCACCCTACTACAGCCTCCAGCCACCTCCCTCCCTCTCGTCAGTCGCCGCTCCCACTGGTCAATACTGTGGAGTGCCCACCTCACACCATTAAAGAAAGAGAAGGCAGGTGGGGGGGGGGGGGGGGGGAGAGGGCGGAGAGGAGGGGGAGGGGGAGGGGAGCGGCATGACGTCGGGGGCGGGGGCGGCGGCGGCCGCTGCTGC
The DNA here is from genome assembly GCF_958298935.1 of Phragmites australis. NCBI lineage: Eukaryota > Viridiplantae > Streptophyta > Magnoliopsida > Poales > Poaceae > Phragmites > Phragmites australis. Next base: position 5,694,561 of record NC_084935.1, read on the forward strand.
GGCCGGGGCGGGGCGGACACCGACGTGGAAAGAGCGGGAGAACAACAAGCGGCGGGAGCGGCGGCGCCGGGCCATCGCCGCCAAGATCTTCACCGGCCTCCGCGCGCTCGGCAACTACAAGCTCCCCAAGCACTGCGACAACAACGAGGTGCTCAAGGCGCTCTGCCGCGAGGCCGGCTGGGTCGTCGAGGACGACGGCACCACCTACCGAAAGGTGAGAGCTTGGTCTCGTCTCTGGGCCTGCTGCGCCTCCTTCTCCCCGTTTCTTGGATCTTGGATGCGTCATGCGTGCGCAGATCTGGACGGAGCTGAGCTGACTTCCCGTGCGTTCTTGGTTCTTGGAAGGGATGCAAGCCGCCGCCGGGCGCGGGGATTGCGTCGGCGGGGACGAGCCCCTGCTCGTCCTCGCAGCTCCTGAGCGCGCCGTCGTCGAGCTTCCCGAGCCCCGTGCCGTCCTACCACGCCAGCCCAGCGTCGTCGAGCTTCCCGAGCCCCACGCGCCTCGACACCTACAGTAACGGCACCAACAACGCGAGCCCCTCCTACCTGCTCCCGTTCCTCCGGGGCCTCCCCAACCTCCCGCCGCTCCGCGTCTCCAGCAGCGCGCCCGTTACGCCGCCGCTCTCGTCGCCGACGGCGTCGCGGCCGCCCAAGGTCCGGAAGCCCGACTGGGACGCCGTGGTCGACCCGTTCCGGCACCCGTTCTTCGCGGTCTCCGCACCGGCCAGCCCCACCCGCGCGCGCCGGCGCGAGCACCCGGACACGATCCCCGAGTGCGACGAGTCCGACGTCTCCACGGTGGACTCCGGCCGGTGGATCAGCTTCCAGATGGTGGCCACGACGGCGCCGGCGTCGCCCACGTACAACCTCGTCAACCCGGGCGGCGCCTCCGCCTCCAACTCCATGGAGCTTGACGGAACGGCGCCGGCGGAGAAGGGAAGAGGCGGCCCGGAGTTCGAGTTCGACAAGGGCAGCAGGGTGACGCCGTGGGAAGGCGAGAGGATCCACGAGGTCGCCGCCGAGGAGCTTGAGCTCACCCTCGGCGTCGGTGCCAAGTGATGACGGCCATCGCTCGCTGAGCCATCGCACAAGCTCGGATCTTTGCCGTCCTGTAACGCCATGAGCAAAAAGACGGTTCCTTTCATGGACCTCGCGTACCAGCTGATCGCGGTTGTTGTGAGATCAGCGGCAAATGTGTAGCGTGCGATGCATTCGTGCTGCGATTCGATCGGGCATTTCGCTGTAGGTTTAGGTGATGTTGTTTCATCATTCATGGACTTGAGAAATTGAGGAAGCGTAACAATCGTTCATCTATATCCATCGTTGATTGTTTCATCACTCATTTGGATGTACTACTACTAGGAGTAGCTGCCAGTTCCTTCTAGCTTTTTGTTCTGTCTTGTGTAACTCTCCTCAAAATGCGTGATCTTGTGAGAATACGAGTGTGTCCAAGTGACGAAAGGATAGAGCAAGGGTAAAAAGACGGGGCCGAACTTTGTGACTCGGTCTTGTCTCTCTTGGACGTGTCGGTAAACGCAAGTACAGTGAGACACTGAGACTGCAGTTCTTTACTTTTGCGTGCTTTCTTTCTCACATATTACAATGGGAGCATCGACTTTGGAAACGTGAGCTACCCTGTTACAGATTCTCCACCACCACCATCGCCATGTTTGCGAACTCTCTCTCCGGGCACGAGGATGCCTTATTGGAGATCAATGTTCATTCACGACGTGCTGATGAGAATATGAGATGCCAAATGGCTGGTTTGCACACAGTTTCTTCCAATGGCAGATGAACGGTACTCAATCACAATCAGCCTTGCCGGTACCCTGTAGATGCTTCTGCCTCCACACCAAACCAATCATCCGTTGCGCGGGCAGCACACGCACCAATAGGAAAATGCAGCTCGCCGGTACCGGCACTCCCACTGCGCGCATCAAGCAGGTTCGGTTGATCCGGTTCTATCCAGCTGCAAAATCATTGGAAACACGAGCCATGTCTTCCTTTCCGCGATCTCTCCTTGATGCGTGTTTGGAAGACACGGTGCAGTGCATTTCGAGCTCCGGCCAGTCCGATCGGTCCCACTCCCGACCGGTTGTATAGGCGCATCCACCATCCAAATATCCGCCGGTCTCTGTACGTGCTCGCAGTATTGACGAACCCTGCAGCGTGGCGGGGCCGGGCTGGGTATCTCCAACAGTGCCGCTGCACAGTCGCGCAATGGGCAGGGCACGCACGTCCGGTAGCTTCCCAGTGTTCAAGCGGGTCGGCGGCACCTCGAACTCGAATCAGACGGAGCCCGTTCGTTGCGTCGCGGTTGCTCGGCTCGGCTCCTATCCCACACAGGTGCCCCCCGTAGCACGCATCGCCGTGCGCGTGCCGAGGCAGGGATCGGTAGCCGAGCCAAGGTTGTATGGCTGAGACGGCGCTGCGTTGTGCCGGCGACGCCTTGCGCAGCAGCCGGCGACTGCAGTTCCTGTTGGTCGCTGTCCTCGTGTGTTGGTCTAACTGATCGTTCGTGTTAAGCACATAGTCAATAGTAGCCTTGTCGAGGAACTGTACCTACCTCAATGGGTTGATACTCGAGGGTGTCAATGTACACCTAGGTCATACCTGTAGGATGTGGTGTCCCGTCTCACCTTTTTTTTTAACGAAACCAGTAAGATAGGATCCTACTGTATATACTACACATTGTGGCTAACTAAAATGTGCCAGCACGTTAGTAGTACATCTCCAATCGAAGCTCTGTTGCTGAGCTGCAAATTTCAAGAGAAGAATAAGTATGCGATGGTAATCTAGTTCACCAACCAACGAAAAGCCGCAACACGCCAAACGCATCAGGGAAATATCCTGAGATGCATGCACAGGATCGGCGTGCTCTACCGTCCCAGTCATAACCGGGCGCCCGTTGAACACAGATGGCTGGCGCTGACCGCTGAGCTCGGACGTATCCCTCGCACGGCCAGCGTGCTTCGCCAACGCCATGCGAGCTGCCGTTCCCTTCCCCGAGCATCCCTCCTCCCCTTGCCCCCTGCTGCACGCGGCCGAGCTCTTGTGGCTTGTCGCGGGCCGCCGCGGCGGCGGCGGCGGCGGCGGCGCGGGTGGCCTGTGCAGGCATGCTCCGTGGGATTTGCAAACTCCCGATGGGCCGATTCTTTCATGGCCAGGGTTAGGCCCACGAATGTGGTGTCTGCAAGGCTTGACAGATAGGCCGCGTGATGAGACAGGCGTAGCCGGGAAGATAGATAGATAGATATAAAATAATTCTAAATATATGTGTTGTTTTGAAAAATTTCAGGTCTACACTCCTCAGGTCAGTTTGAAAGGCGACAGTAGCATGTCACCTGTTGGAAGAGCCATAGGCTATTTGTCGTCCTTCCCATGACGTCAGGTTTAAAAATAAAAAATATTGTATTACAATACATTTAAAATTTAAAATACTATTGAAATTGTCAACAACAAATTTTGTAATACAGAAGATGCTATAATCTAGCTTAAAAAAACAATTAGACAAAAATATGACTTTTGCGATGGGTAATAGAAAAGACAAATTGTTTTTTTATTTCTCATTACATAAGTAATTGTTTGAGTTGAAAATCTATACACCATAAAAAAATTCATGATAATTAAACTAGTGTTTTGAATTGTAACTTTTTTAAACTTATCGTCCGTTGGAAGGGCGACATGAGTCTATATCTATAAATTTTCAAAACAGATATATATTTACAATTTTTATTTAAAAATAGAAAAATAAAAAATTCGCCGGGAAGAAACCAAACGGGCAGGGCCGAATCCGCGTTCCCATCTGGATCCGCACCATGGACGATCGAACCGTCGCGCCTACGGATTCGTGTCCGAGTGGGAAACGAACGCGACAACCGCCGCGCGCGCGCCTTTTTAACCAGAGGGTGGCCTCCCACTCCAGTTGTTCTTCTGGCCGGTGCCCGCCTCCCGCCAAACGCGCACGTAGAGCACGCAGGGCATACGGGCACGCGCGCTCGTTTCAGTCCAAGCCTTCCGAACCCTAGAGCAACTGAGCAAGTAAGCAAGGCAAACGACGCAGGCATGGCCGCCGGCGCCGCGGTGGTTTTCTCCCACTCCCACCGCTCTGCCGTTGTGCGCCCGCGCAGCCCCGACGTCGTCCCGCTGCCGTGCTCATCTTCTCGCCCGCGCGTCGTCAACCCCGCCTGCGTCGCGAGCCCAGTAGAGGACGCCGCGGACAAGGCTCAGAGACAGCGCCGCTATCGCCCCCGCCACGGGGAGCCGCCAAGGTCGCCCCCCGTCAGGCGCCGACGACGTCGTGACGACGATCGCGACGCGTCCCCGGATAGGAAGAGGAGGAGGGAAAGTGTCTCTCGCGGCGACGCCAGGAGGGGTGGTTCGTCTACCTCGGGCGGCTCTTCCAGCAGGATCAGACCGTCAGCCGCTGCGGGGGGTGCAGATGCTCACCGCTGTGATCACCGCGAGGTCGCCTACCGCGCAGCCAAGAAGCAGGAGTGCGAGCGGGAGCGTGTGCAGGAGGCCACGAGAAGGAGCGGCTCGGCGAGCTCGCGGTCCGAGCAAAGGGCACAGCATCACATGACGATCACTGCACGATCTCGTGCTGTGGTCGACAGGAGTCCGCCGGTGGAGATTGTCGACGACGCCGAAGCCAGGCGCAGACAGGAGATCCAGCGGCAGAGGGTGAAGGCCCGGCTGGAGCTGGATAAGATGGTGAGGACCGTCGAGTTCAACAACCCCTTCATCTCTCCCCTCGACGTGCTCAAGCCACGATGCCCCGGTGGCTAAAGTAGAGGAAGGAGAGATCGTCTAGGATCTTGAGATTTTGTAACTCTTCCTAAAGTTCCATTGTTGAACACTTGAACGGTTCCATTAATGTTCTTCTGTTAGTAAAGATGATTAAATTCAGATCTGCATTATATTGCCATTGCGAAATGAAGAGCCTAATAGTTCCAAAAGAAGACTTTTGCAATATTTGGTTTTTCTCTAGACTGGTTGATCTGGACCATGGTCATTGGGAAGTGACGGTTTGGTAGATTGATTTTTTTCAGTCCGTTCGAATCATACAAAAGTTTGCATCTGAAGTGAACAGAACACTAAACCTTAGTCAGGAGTGCATATATTGAACTCATTTTTTTCTTTTAGAGAGAGAGAGAGAGAGAGAGAGAGAGAGAGAGAGAGATGTATTGAACCCATAAGAGGCAAATTTCGTTGTACTTGATTCTTTCCAAAACTATACGGAAACTGGACCGTCCCATGTAGCTTAAAGTCGAGGCAGCCCAACTACCTCGGGCCCAATCTTCGATAGTTTGATACAGATTCATGGGCAAACGGGATCCAGTACAACTTCACAATTAAATCACGTTTTTTTTCCTCTACAAAAATTCAACAAACTTCTATTTTTCCCTTTTTGTGAAGGCTGGCTCTTTTCTGAAGATGTAAACTTTCTAGATACATAACGACAACAGAACTCCGAATACTACATCAAATTTATTCACTGTTTGATCAAAAGACAAATTTACAGTATGCATCTAAAATTAGCCGAAATACAGAATAGACATCCAGTGTCTAATTTATTAAAAAAAATGAAACAACAGGAGGCCAAGCGCAAAATACAAATTCCCTGATGCATCGCTAGTGCAATCAGAGATCAGGAAAGAGGTGCTTTCTGTCAAAGTATAGCAAGAAAGCAATAGGCTTCATTACATCCTTTCCGACGCGGCGGGACTAATTGGAATAACACCAGAGGATGAGACCAGCGAATCAATAGGAACATCCGTTGAGTTGACTGGGATGATTCCTTCCTCCATAATTTGCACCGAGTATGAAAGAGCAACTTCAAAATACAAAAGGGGAGCATTAGATCTCATTTTATCAACCAAAATGGCATACAACATACAATGATGGAACCATGGAAGAACTCAAGAGTACTTCCATTTCGATATACAGATTTGGTGGGAATGTAAATCGCAGAAGTAACTGAAAATTGTAAATCTCTCTATTCTGGAAATTAAAGGTTTCGGTGCAATTAGAACCCATAGTGAATTTTCCAGTCGACTTGTTGATTCACCATTTTCTATGACAAAAAATTGTGATCCGATGTGTGCAGGAAGCCAGGAAGGCGTACTAACCTTCTCGTTGATGCAAGCTATACTATTTGGTTCTTGAACAGCAACATATACTTTCTTGGTTAAACCTTGCTCAAAATTCTGATCCAATTTGCATACTTTGCTTGACAGTAGTGAAAGGTATAGGTCGACAAGATCCTTAAATCAGTAGGACATGCACTGTTGGCACGTGTGGCTGGGTCACATCCAATTCACCTAGATGGCCGTAATCACATCAACCATTATAAGAATCAGCAATCTAAACAAACTTCGCTGTCAGTAGACCGCTCTTGATAGCTGGTGTAAGTAGAAGCTTAGCATTTATCATCCCCACAATCATTTCTATGGGCATATGGGCATTTGGAAATATGGAACAGAAGCCCACAGTAGACCAGAAACATGAGTACTAAGTCGTACAAAAGAGCAAGAGTTTGATTGATCTTAGAAAATCCTATAGTTCAAGCAGAAATTTGCTTGTAAACGCAACAGCCCCAAACATTGATTTGCCACTCCATAGTACCAATTAGACCATGAAAAACAATTCAATGCATCAAAAGCCCCACATAAAACAATATGTGAGCTACAAGTTTAAAAGTACCAATGGAATATAAACTAGCTTGTGGTAAATATTATTGGGATCTAATGCTGAAACAATAGGTCAGCTAGATGACTACATCTCACCAATGGAATCTAAACTATCCTCCAATTGACCTTACTGGGACTAATTCTGAAATCTGGCTCAGTACTGTGGGACAAACGTCCAAAAACAGACCACTTTGGTCCTTTTTTGCACTAGACATACCAAATGATCCTAACAGCAAAGATTCAAACGCCTATTTCAACCAAATATAAGAAACTAAAATACAATAACTTGCTGCAGAACAGTATCAGAAGAAAAAAGATCCTTAGTTATTAAGACAGTCGAAGCAAAATATAAACAAACAATATATTAGAATGTGTGCAATACCTAAGAGAGGCTGACTCCACCCTTTCTCTTTAGCAAGTTCGTGATATTTCAGCAAGAATGTGTCGTAGTACCTTTTATATTTGGAAAAAGAAGCAAGCAAATTAGATAGTGGGGAAAAAGTTTTTCAATTAAAAACATTAATTGTGTAATAAGGGCATAACATTTTATATCTTTGAGGTTCATGTTCTCCTTGACATACAATTGAGAAGTATACAAACTTTCACAGAACCGTGGTCTATTTGGTGGGCAGTGTAACAGCAAGGCAACAGAAATAAAGTAAAAAAAAAACTGACAAGCATGATGGTATTTCTGCAACAAAGAAAACAAATAGGCATTAAGGAGCTGTACCATACTACCAGTCTACAGAATCAAGAATGAAACAGTAAGCTTATAGGCTTGCAGCAGCACCAATAACATGCAATTGCTTTTTCAACTTTTTAATCAGATTGTACAGGATTCATGTTTATGCATCTTGGTTCTTAATCCACAGGCAAGCACAAGATTTCAGATTGCAAGTTAGTTGGTCCACAGATGTCATGACAAACATTTGATTTCTTTACTAGACTGAGAGTTTGCATGAGTGTGAATCGCCGTTTCCAGGAACTTATGTATCTGAAACATATATTTACTGTCCTATGTGGAGACTATTGTTATCACAACTGGCTCCTCTAGTACCAGAATCAATGGCACTCAAATTTCAATATCATTCAGAATGCATGTCTCTTAAACAAAATGCATTTATTCAGGACCACATTTGGTGAGCCAAGATGTTGTTGGATTGACAGAAGACTATATTAGAGTACTCTGCTTTTTTTCTAGACTATGTAAGACAAAACTTTCTATTCCATGTCTAACTATCTTAATAAAAAATTGCATTTTGTGTTCCAATTTCTCATGTTAGGACATCAATAATTCTTTTTACTAGCCCTGAAAAATAGCAATTCAGTACAGGCTGCTAGAATAGTGTGTAGTCCTACCCTCCACCACGCCCTAGTCTTCGACCAGTTCTATCAAAAGCTTGTCCTGCATGAATAACAAGCATTAAGCAATCGAATGTTTTAGTGATGGAGCACATATGTAGTAAATGATAAAGGACCTACCAGGCAATAAAAACAGATCAATAGGGGAAGAGGCTGATAATACTGCAAGGATCAAAAGTGGATCAGAGGTAATGTATAGACATCAAGTTAACTACCCCATTGACGAAATAACTTAAATCAATAAGATGAGGGGAAAAGCTTCCACATAACATGGAAATAAACTCCATAGTTCATACCATCTTCACGATCATTCCCGCTAGCATCCTGTGGTGATGGCTCCAGAATGTTCATTGAATTTTTAACTAAATCATCCATGGTGGTGATTTTGAGCATCCGCATATTGCGGTTCTTATCCTCCACTCGAGGAACATAAAGATGCTTTACCTGTTCCTCTTGTCCTTAAAAAGAACCAAATCATTAATGATAGAAATAGTAATGAGCATACCTATATATGGACTCACCAGGATTTGAAGATAGACATTCTGCTAGTATTTTTGATGTATCAACTTCTCGCAATTGTGCACAGCTTATATAAGCGCACAACCGTTTGCTTGCTTTGAACCAAGAAGAGTTCAAAATTGTGCTTTGAATAGCCAGATCTGGAAAAACAAGAAAGTTTGACATATCAGGACAACGAACGTCTGCTTTGTTCCAATAGTGGAAGCATAGGTAGCAGTGTAGTACACCCGTCCTTTTTTCACCTCAGGTTTCTAAAGACTAAAACAAATAAAAGCAAGGAAAATCCACTTTGCTGCAGCAATATAAGCTACGGTAGAGCACACTAATCCTTGTTTCTCCGAGTGTGTTATCTGATTTTCTCATTATAAGCACTTAATCGCAACTATAACCTTTAATCGCTAATTTCAAATCTGCAGTTAAATAACACTTCTCATCAGGCCGGGATACTCCTAAGGTGCGTGACCTAATAGTAACTAGTCTCGAGAATTTGAAAAGCTATGAAGAATCAACTGCGAAGTTGCACAAATTTTCACCACTCTTTCTTATCTCAGGCTAATTAGTAATTTTTTTTACTCGACTGTAGTCAAGCAAACCCGAAGTACTAAATCTCCATTCTGTGTCTGCGTAAAAGCGCCAGAACAGTTCCTAGTTGACAAATCGACGAACAGGTGGTGACCAACGCTTGAACAATCGCGTTACAGACCGTCACCAAACGCAAGCACTCCCCTACACGCTCGAGTCAGGCGGGAGGCATCACCTTCGCTGGCGCGCTGTTCGGGGGAGATGGCCTTGAGCGCCCTGCGCACCTCGGCGCGTAGCGCGCGCTTCCGGTCGGCGACCGCCTGCTCCACTGCCGTCGACATGGCAGCGACGGGGTGCAGCGAGGCCGATGCGGACGCGGCCGCTCGCAGCCGCGGGAGAGGGAGCGGGAGCGGAAGGAGCGCGTGGTGGTGGTACAGGCGGCGGTAGGTGGGACTGGGAGCGGGCGCCGCGCGGGGCAGGTGGTGGAGGCGCATCATCACCACCGAGGCCACGGCATTTTTAATCATCTCGCCCTCGTGTCCTGCCGCCGTGCCAGTGCGCTTTCGCCGCCATCGGTGCGGCGCGTGGCGTGCGGCTGCGGCCGCGCGAACTTTTTTTAATATATATTTTATTTTTTAATATTATGAAGAATACAGAACAGTTTAAAAAAATCTCAGGCATAATGTATGTCGATTATTCAATAGGCGAGAATAAAGTCGAGATTTTATGAGCTCTAATGGTTAACGAATTAATTAATCGGAGAGAGGAAGATTTCGCCTGTTTAGCGAAAGAGATTTTCGTGTCGCTCGTTCAGTGGGCGAGTAATTGATCTCGCGTGGCTGAACGGGTGATATGTGCATATAATTTTTATTTCTTAAATTTAACTTTTTTTATACGGCAATTTGAAGAATAGTGCGTAGGCGAGAAATATTAGTTATGTAAATAGTTATCGATAGTGGTTATTGTTTTGAAATTTTTGGTTCAATGTAAATTTATCGACATTTCTTTAGTTCTTTGATGTAAAATTATATGAGTATTTTTTTTAGAGAAGTTATGTTAGGAGAATACAAAATCTATTTTTTTAAACAATTGTAGTTGTGAAACAATATTAGTATAGAACCCGGTATGAAGGTTACATACGCTGATAAATATTATATGGAACATGAGGTTTTATCATCGCTATGTGAAACGACTCTAACAATAAATATATAACAATAACAAACGTTGGCATGTACAATATGTCTAAAGACTAACCTAATATCGTGTTGTTGCTGCTTCTAACATGCATTAGGGAATGAAAAAATATCAGGTTACAATAGATGCTCTCTACTGAATGTACCTAAGATATTTGCTCTTTCGTAGTGTTTTGAGGCTATGTGCCTTAGTGCGACGGGACCCCTCCCGTTTCCTTTCTCTCTCTGATTCGTGTGCTTTAGCCACGACGTGCACCTTCGCTATATTCCTCATGAGCTGCTCCTGCTGACACTTTAGTCGTAGTTTTTTCTGTTGTTGCTCGTATTCCCAATATACGTACACTTCCCTTCTGCACCGTATGCTCAGGTTGACCCACCGCTTCTTGTACTTATTTTGCTCCATGTTAAATCATTTCATGAAGTCATAGATAGGTGGAGGAGATTGGATAAATAAAAAAAGATGAGAGATTAGTAAGATAATGTATGAAATCATATAGAAAGTACCACATAAGTGATCTATGTCGTTATATCGGTGGGTACTCGTACGGTCTATATCAATGCTTGTTGTACTGATAGTTGGTATACATGAAGAAACGTAGGCCATATATGTAGGAGGTGTCCTAGAACTCGCGAAGCATGCAAGGGTCACCATAGAAACACATCGACGGTTTGACCCCTGGAGGATAAAAATCCCTCAATGTTTCTTGGGTAGGCTTGGCGAAGCGGAGGAAGATATTGCAGTTGAGAGAGCTGATGAAAGAGTGGTGTATCAATGGATGAGGGTGGGGTTATTTATAGTGACTGGGGTCTGGTGCATGGAATAAGTGCATAGGGTTGCATGGGGGCTAGAGCATAGGATTAGCTGTGATATATAAAAATTTATGGCATTGATGCTTGACAAAGATTCCCTATAAAAATTGTTACTTGGTGTAGTCATTTCATTCTGTAAAAGTTCAGCAAGGAGTTATTGATGTCTCTGCATGAAAGACAAGGAATACTATGAAAGTATTGGGCTTAGAAAAAATATGTTGGTATAATGATAAAATCCGACAATTTCATTGAAGAAAGTAAGGTACATCACAAATAAGGGTCATCTTTAGCATTCATTGCATGTCTGTGGGTACAACATATAAGGCAATATGCACCGACTCATACACATTCTACAACAAGTTATAATGGCATGTAGTAATCTATCGCTAAACAAAGCATGCCTTATGGAAAGACAGATTGTCGGGTGTAAGAAAATATCTACGAAAACTACAATGTTCTTCCTTGCTCATTTTGGCTGCCATGTCGACATAGAGATGATGTTGTAGTCCAAGTTTATGAGCATTTCAGTGACGTAGGACGTCGATTCTTCTGTTGTCCATATTTCAGAGTACGAAAAAAAAAACTCACCTTCTTTCCTATTTTTGCAACACTATTTACTTATCTCATCTAAGCAAAGCACCAAAAATCCAAGCGGAGCGCGTCGATATACCTCGGCCTCCGTGTATGGAGTCCAGCGGACACGGTCCACCATTAGCTCATCAAACTGGTGAACAAAGTCCGGGTATGCGCGATATGCATGCACGCTGGATCAACTAGGCTGTGCAACCAAACTAAGTTAGAGAAACAAAAATATATTTGTAATAAACATATATGTACACAAGTAGCATAGCACTCACCATATGTCTGCACCACAATGACCCCATGGTCGGGTCATCGACGCCGTCCGCAACAACTGGTATGTGCTATGGTTGACAACAGGCCTGCCGATGGCGATGCGATCGTACGACCACATCTGAAGTAGCGTGGGACACCCAATCAGGATCGCGTTGATGTCGGTCTTCGTGCAGCCATCGCACAATCAGTGGTACATCGCAGTCAGCAGGACCTCCCAGGGGTTGGCGTCTGAAAATTCTCTAGCGTAGAGGATCATGCTCCTCGAGACCATGTTACCGTTGGTCCCGGTGAACATGACCAACCGAACAACAACAGGAGGTATGCCTTGAGATGACGGGAGACGTCCTTGTCGCCTGCCTGAGGGTGGATGTTGTCAGCTTGTACAAAAAGGAACATGTACAAATATCTTATTGTATTAACGTAACGAAGATGGGAAAATAGTAAGAGACATACGTACAACAAACTGAATGAGAAAGGCCTTCGTCGGGATGTACTTCTCGGTCCCTGGAAAAGGCCTGAACGAGGCTACATCGTCCCTTCATTCAACGATGGAGAAGCAGGCCAGTATCTCGTTGTGTCAGCCCACGCCTGCATCCCTAGCCCCAACAGCGGCACCCGCGCAAGGTAGGCCCATCTGGAGCGAGACGTCCTCAAGCGTGGGCGTCATCTCGCTGCACGGGAGGTGGAACGTGTGCGTCTCAAGACGCCACCTGTCAACAAGCGCCGTGAGGAGGGCTTTGTCGTAGCTGAACCGCTTGGCCGTCTCCAAGGCCCCCGCCAATGCATCCACCTCCACTAGCTGGCACAACGGAAGTAGGCCAGCAACACGCAACTTGCAAACATAATACAATTAACGACGAATAACGATAAAAATCGATATGAAACGTTAAATGTAAAATGGACAAACCTTGGAGCACTCGTCAATCCTCATGATATCATCCGATACACGAGGTCATAGTACCGGGAGCTCCTCAGCCTGCACCGCGGTGTGGTATGAACGGTGCCTCACATCGACCTCAGGGTCAAGCAGATCTATATGCGCCATATCTGCATGTTCACAGGTTATTTACATTTGTATATGCAAAACAAACATAGAGTAAGAAGTGTTGACTATTCTAGACCTGGTCTAAACTAGTCTTTATTTACGGGAACTGAACAAATAAATGTCCAATATATAACATGACATAATATATTGTTCAAATCAACAAATCACAACCTAACACGTTACAACCTCGCACCTAGTGACAGTCTCAGTACTAAGATAGTAAAGTACAATGTTATGCATATGAATATCCATCACACCACGAATTACAACATTAATCGATCTAAATGAGCCAACGAAGCCGACAACAAATGACCCTGAGGACGTCTGCCATCTGCACTAGATTCGAAAGGACCTGCTTCCGCGGGGTTCACACTTAGGACACCAACGGTGCATTTCTCGTAAGTGTCTCCTATTCTGCTGCACTTGCTGCACAATTTCACACGACACCCAACTTTTGCTTCATTCATGTCATTATGGAGCCTCGTAGTCCTGTGTTGCCCATTCTTCTGCTTCATCTTGTCACAATCAGGGATGAACACACAATCGGGCCTAATTTCCTTTGTGAAAGAACCATAAATCCTGAAACTATAGATCTCATGGTTCCAAGTGTCAAACAAAGCTTCCTTCTTGAAGTAGTCAGAGACGTACTTCAGAGTCCTAATACCCGTCACAACACACGTGGTAATCGCATGAGAGCATGGCTTTTGCAGTAGTATCGGCTTGTAGCGGGTGCAAATGCACCTCTCACGCTTTTCACCTCTCCTTCATTTGTTTCTGCATAGAATTTCATATATGTGCTGTGCAATTTTTATGATTTTTACTCGGTGTATCTTTTCCTTCTCCACCCTATCTTTCATGTAATTAGTCATCTTCGTCCCATAAATCATACTAGCATTATTCAACATTGTGTGCGTTACTGCATAGCAATCTCTAAAATACTTGCAAAAATGTCCCTTAAAGTATGAACTCTACAATCCTCGCCAGCGATAACCCCCTCACACCTTTCATCACCTAGTTGTAGACATATACTAAATTTGTAGTCATAATGTTGTACCTAGCCTCATTTGTGTCATAGAGAATATCTCACTTCTCCTTTAGTTCATTCTCAATCCACTCACTAAATGACCTGATAGATGACCCGGTCATCGTGATGCCAGCTTCATTGTCCTTTGGCAAGGACTCAAGAGGTACTGGTTCATCCTCTGACTCACTCATAGGCCTCCCTGCACGCTTCTGTGTTTGTTTGTTTTTATCTCATCAAGTGTCTTCCAAAGATCATCAAACTTCTGCTGTTGGTTCTGACTACACAACCACTTGAATATTTTCATGAGGCTCTTATTCTTGAATTGGCGGAAGAAGTTTGCACCAAAATGCTTCATGCACCACCTACTCTGCAGATCTAGCCACACAGGTCCAATCAAGCCATCATCCATTCCATTTTGCAGATCCAGAATTGCCTTGAGCATCCAGCATACCGGTCATCTATAATGCACACGTTCGGCCGATCACAAACAATTATCATCCTCACACTGTACAAAAACTAATATCAACTTCTATTGTTCTCACCCTCCGCAAATACGAAGGCCAACAGTTAGAACTTGATTGTTCCCATCGGCCCCAATAGCAGTTAGGATCTGTCCCATGAACTTGTCGGTAAGGAAAGTGCCGTCTATGCACAAGATAGGCGGACAATGTTTGAAAGCTTTGATACATGCCCCTGTTACGAAGAAACACCGCTTCAAGGCGTACTTTCTAGGTTTGGACATCAATGAGTACTTATCAATGTCATAATACGTCATCGGATTCCTTCGAGCAATGGTCTATAATAAATGTGGTAGATCCTCATACGACGCTTCGTACATCCCGAACCTCATCTCGATTGCCTTCCTCTTCGCCCTCCATGCCTTGTTGTAGCTAATAGTGGACTTGTACTTCTCAATTTGCCTAATTATGGACCCAGGTTCGTAGTTCAGGTTGTTCACAATCTGGACGTACATCACATTGGCGACAACGGATGAGGTTATGTTCCTGTGGCTGGGCTCAAGTTCGTCTATCATGCAAGTATGCTTGACCATAATCGACACCTCCCAATAGTCAACCCACTTTCCTTTGAAGCCGTGCACCCACCATGGGCAATCTTCATTTCGCACATTTGATATCATATTCCTTCTTGCTTGACTTGACAACATAAAACTTCCGCCAAAGTGATGTCGTTCATTGTGTCACAGCATCCTTCATGGCCTGATCGGTAGGATACGTGGCACATTGAGTCACCTCATTCTGCGTATACCTACAGGTCACTTGATTCCCCTCATTCACCACAAGGTTGTTGAAGTTGGGATTGTCCCAGTCCGCGAGAACCGGAGCATCATCCTCATCATTTGAGATGTCATACTCAGGGGATTCGTTAGCCTCACAATAATCCCGCTCCATCTGTTTAATTAGAGAAGGGATTTGTTCCCCCTCGTCTGCCTCACCGATAGGCTCATTCGAATAATCCGGTGAATATGCACCATCAAGATCGATATGCTCCTCTTACTCTTCCTCATCACCCTCCTCCTACATGTACCCCACACCCTGCATCTTCCCAACTGTCTTCTTATTCTTTCATTGTACAAGCAACATAGGAGGTCAACCTCTATGCACAACATCTTGTAGGTACCTCTTCCACACTTTATCTTTCCAGAGCGGGAACATCTCTCAGTACATACCTTCTTTGTAATGGTTGCCCACAATATGAATGGTCATCTCTCGGATCTTGAGGTCTATTTTAAAACTTCGCATCAACCAGACATACAAGTGTTCGACACTTTTGTGCATAGGTTTGGAGATACCCTTATCCATTAACTGAAATACGAACAATACTATCCCTTCCAGACCATATAATATTTCACTGTCCCTATAAAAAAAATCTAAAACTATCACATATCCAACATACCTGGCAACCATTGACAAAAACCCTAACATTATTGCAATAGCACATAAATAATTATGTAAAACTACATCTCCAATGAAAAATTCATTAAACATAATCCAACATGTAATCTATACTGCAATAAAATATTCTTGAGCCGTACATACAATACCTCTAAATCATACATCTACCACATCAGTTATGACTACACTATATCTAAAACCTACATTTAATACCTAATATATGTCTAAATACTACATTTAATTGCTAAAATAAGCGTATAAACGTGATCTAATTGCTAAACTATATCAAACTCTAATTCTAAAACTAGATCTACATTCTAACCTACGTCTAGTGACTATCCTACTAGATTTGTAAAAAAAATTCTAGATCTAGCACCTAACCTATGTTAAAACATAGCACTAGTAACTATCCTACTAGACTTATAAATAAATAAGAGAAAAAAATATACTTTTTTCCTTTGGCAGGACTTCGTCGGACAATTTCCCCCTCTCCCCTCCCCTCCATTCCTCTCCTCTCCCCTCCTCTCAATATAGTGAGAAACAAATGAGGTGTGACTTCGGCAGGGCCAACCATGCCAGTTTAAATACCCAAAAGGTCTCGCCCCTAGGGGCGAGACCTTTTGGGTGGACCCGCGCGATGGCAACTGTCGGAGGATGAACTCCAGTCGCAGGGATCCCGAGAGACCCCTTTTTAGAGATTCGGCCGGGGGGATGATCCTGGATAAGCTTGTTTGGGAAATAAGCGGGAACGGAAACAAATGCGATGGCTGGTGGGAGATGATCGCCCTAATGCGAGAAAAATGGGTGCACCGGGGTTTAGACAGGTTCGGGCCGCACGGAGGCGTAACACCCTACTCCTGTGTGAGCGCTATATTTATCCTTGAAGGGAATTCTTCAAGGATGTATCTGGTTCCAAGGGGAGAGCCGTTTACAAAGAGCTTGAGGCTCTCGTGTTCTAGCTTGGCTTGAGCTGGTTCGAGCGTCTGCGTCCTCTTCTTCATACACTTCCGGTCCCTTTTTTACGTGTTCTCCATCCTTTCCTTTTATAGGCGCGCCGACCTCAACATATCCTGAATGGGAAAGAGGGGATGCGAATGCCAAGATACCACGGAGAAAGGCGTAATCATTTTGTCTTGGCGAAGTGACAGGGGCGGTGGAGAAATGCGGCGCGCATCCGACCACCCGCCACTGTGGAAGCCCTCGGGCGCCATAAAGGGGGCCCACCGGGCAGCCTCAGAGGTGCCCGGTGCGCCCACCCTGTCTTGTTCTTCTGCCAGGGCAGGGTGGCAGGCGGAGCGCTTCGATTCTGGCAACGTTATCCCGAGGCACCCGGATGAAACGGGACGGGACCCGTGCATTTAATGGACCCACGCCCCCCTGCCAGTGCATGGCAGGGTCTGACACTGGGGCGTGGGCAGCTGAGAATGTCAGGATGTCAGGCCGCGCGTGCCTATTAAATGCGGCATTGGGCCTTTGACTGGATGACACCCTGACGACGGGACCCTTCGGGTCGTCGAATGATCTTGCGCGAACCTTCGGGGAACCGAGTCCTCGGGGGCTGCCACGTGCAGCCCCGAGCACTCTCTCCCGAGTACTTTGGGAGGATCTTCGGGGAACCGAGTCCTCGGGGGCTGCCACGTGCAGCCCTGAGCACTCTCTCCCGAGTACTTCGGTGGGACCTTCGGGGTACCGAGTCCTCGGGGGCTGCCATGTGCAGCCCCGAGCACTCTCTCCCGAGCACTTGGTGGGACCTTCAGGGAACCGAGTCCTCAGGGGCTGCCACGTGCAGCCCCGAGCACTCTCTCCCGAGCACTTGGTGGGACCTTCGGGGAACCGAGTCCTCGGGGGCTGCCACGTGCAGCCCCGAGCACTCTCTCCCGAGCACTTGGTGGGACCTTCGGGGCACCGAGTCCTTGGGGGCTGCCACGTGCAGCCCCGAGCACTCTCTCCCGAGCACTTGGTGGGACCTTCGGGGCACCGAGTCCTCGGGGGCTGCCACGTGCAGCCCCGAGCACTCTCTCCCGAGCACTTCCTCCCCGGTATTTGGGCTCTACGGATCATCGGGGAACTAGGGTGCTCGGGAACCAGAGGCGGCGGCCCCGAGCACCTTCTCCCGGGACTTAGCTTCTTCTTACCTTGCAGGGTGGTGACATGTGGCGGATGGCCGGCCTGGTCTCGGGACTTAGGGACCCCTGGTTCTGAATACACCGACAGTAGCCCCCGGGCCCGTTGGTAGCCGACAGGACGGAGACTGCGAATGGGCCCTTCGTCGCGACCGAGGCCGAGGCTGGCGCGGACGCCATGTGGCAAGCTTTCGAGAGGTGGCCCTTGCGGACCTAGACCTCAAGTACGCCCCAACGGGAAAATGAGTGGACGCGTGTCCACACAACTTCCGAAGGGTATAATGACCATACGGGCGGCACGCGCGGTCGCCGCGCAGATCGAGGAAAATACGCCTAGCAGCCGCTGACATCGCGCGATCGGCCGGAGATTCGCCTGGCAGTTGCGTCGATCGAGGCGACGCTTCACCGAACGAACCGTTTGGGTGGCAGTTTTTGAACTTTGAGATATAAAAGGGGGAACGGATCGGTCTGTTCCCCTTTTTATGCTCTCTCGCACTTGTGCTCCTACCTTCTTTGTGCTCCGAAGCCCTTAGGAAATTCTCAGGCGATCGGAGCATTCTTCCTTCTCTCTCTCTCCACCACCAAAACACCTTCCATCTTGTCAAGATGACGAGGGTTGGAGGAGGACGCCGGGACAAGGCTTCGGACAGCATCTTGCCGGAGTCTCGTCTGAGGAACGAGGAGGCGGCGGACAAGATTAGGAAGCTACTGGTGCCGGAGGGGCAGGAAGGTGCTGTGGTGGTGAGGCCGGCGACCCTGACGCCGGCGACGACCGTCCCTGGGAGGATCATCCTCTTTACTTCCTTTGTGGCGGCGGGGTTGGTGCCGCCGTTCTCCGCTTTCTTCCTGCAAGTGCTGGAGACGTACGGCATTCAACTGGTGCACCTAAGCCCCAACTCTGTGGTGGCGTTGGCGGTCTTCGCGCATCTCTGTGAAATGTTCGTGGGGGTGATGCCGTCGGCGACGCTGCTTCGCCATTTCTTCGTCCTTCGGCCGGTGGGGAAGAAGAGGGGGTACTCCACGGCGGACGTCGCGGGGTGCTGCAACCTTCGGCTCCGGGACGGCCTGGGGGATCGTTACATTCCCCAGGTGCTGCGCAGCAAGTGGGAGGAGTGGCGACGAGACTGGTTCTTCGTTGACGTCGACCCCCACGAGCGCCTCGAGCTGCCGGAGGCGACGGCGGAACCTCGGCGATCGACGTGGGAGGCGCCGCCACCAGAAGATGCGAGACTGAAGCCGGTGCTGGAGCGCATCCTGGAGCTGCGCGAGTGTGGGCTGACCTCAGTCATGGTGGTTGTGGACTTCCTGCGCCGTCGGCTGGCGCCTTTGCGAGAGCGGGCCCGGCCAAGCTGGTTCTACACCGGGTCGGAGGACATCACCAGGACCCAGATCGGCGCGAGCTGAGATCTGGGGCAGGCGGAGCTGCGGGGGATGACACGGGTGATCACCGGAACGGAGGACATGGGCCGGACGGAGCTCCCGTGGCCGGAGATGGCGCTCTGCGCCAACCCCAACCGGGTGGCCATTATGGCGGGGCTGCCGGAGTTCGACGCCCAGGGGCCTGTGGACCGACCACGAAGCCGGAGTCCCGAGGCCTCCGAACTCCCCGGGCTGGAAGAGCTACTGGGCGAGGAGGTCGCTGGCAGCTCGGCACGGGCTGGCGACGGGGCCACCGCAAGCAGCAGCCGCCGTGCCAGAGAGGAGGGCGCCACTGAAGTCGTAGAGGAGGTGGCGCCGGGAGACCGGGGAAAGCGTCCCCGGGCCCTGATCCTAGTGCCGGACTCTCCGCCGTCGCCAACGGCAGCGGTGGCATTTCCGGTGCTGGAGCCGCGCTTGGTGCGGATGGGGCCTGCATCGGCTCCCGCGATCCGCATGGCGGAGACCGAGACCCGCGCGGTGGCACCTGAGGCCCGCACGACGGCGCCCGTGGCCCGCGCAGCGGTTCAGCCGAGCCCCCAGCGGAAGAGGCGGCGGGAGGAGTCCGGACCGACGGCACCGGACCCGGACATCAGGCTCCCAGCGGCCAAATGGCGGTACCGGTGAGTCTCTTTTCTTGCTTCTCCATAGGCATTTCTGGCCCGAACTAAGCTTCGGCATTTTTCATTTGTCTCCCGTAGGCCGGCCGCAGGCGCTACTGCGATGGAGAAAGAGCGGGCGCCGAGACCAGAAACGAGCCTGCCTGCTGTTGCAGCGGAGGCGGGCTTCGGAACGGCGGAGGCGCCAATCGTCGTGGCCGCCAGCGGGAGAGAGACGGAGGCGGCGGCCGAGAGGAGGACAGAGCAAGCGTCCGGATCCTTGGCGCCGGCGGAACCTACCCCGGGCGCGGAGAGCCCGGGGCGGATGATGGTGGAGGTGGATGTTTTGCCGGGGCCGGCGGACAGGGCGGCCGATGCGGGAATGCGGCCGCTGTCCGAGACCTCGGCGCCGGCGGAGCCTACCCCGGGCAGGCAGAGCCCGGGGCGGATGGCAGCGTAGGGCCCTGCAGAGAGCTCGGCCCCCCTGGAGGCACTCTGCGGAGAAGCCTGGGCCCCACTGGCGCCCGGCCAGCCCGCCGACCCCTTCCTGGCCGCAATTGAAGGCGTCCAAGTAGCGGTCGGGCGGCTGGGCGCAGCGGTGAACGCCAAGGAGGGGGAGCTCGAGGCCGAGCGCGCCCGCCTGGCGTTGGAGAAGGCGCAGCTGGCGGGCGCTCAAGAGGAGGCCCGTGCGGCAGCCGCGCGGGAGCAGAAGCTCCTAGAAGACATCCGCGCGGAAGTTGCGCGGGAACAGGAAGTTTTGAAGATCGCGCGGGCAGAAGCCGCGCGGGAGCGAGAAGATGCCGCCCGCTTGGCTGAGGCGTCGAGGCAGCAAGCTGCCGAGGCCCTTGCCAGGATGGGGCAGGCGCAGGAGAGGGAGGTGGCAATCGCAGCCCGCGAGCAGGCTGCGGAGGAGCGGCAAGCCGAGCTGGCCCGCCGGGAGGGCGCGGTCGAGAAGACGTGCGCTGACCTCCAGCGCAGGGAAGACGACCTTCGGAAGATCAGGGAGGAGATCTACCGTTGGGAGGAGCACGTTTCCTTGCGGGAGGTGAACAGCGAACTATTGGCGTCGGAGCTCGACGTTCGGGAGGATTCGGTGACTCAGCAGGAGGACGTGCTGGCCCGGCGGGAGGGCGAGCTGAGTCGCCGAGAAGGCGAGGCTGACGCGGCGGCGGCGGCCATGGCGACCAAGGTGGAGCAGAACGCGAAGCACGAGGCGGAACTGACCGCCCGTGAACGTGCTTTATCTGAGATGGTGGCCAAGGCGAAGCAGGCTGCCGCTCCCGCAGCAGTTGGCGGTTCTTCCGGTCCGGTCGGGGACCAGGGACTTGAGGCATAGCTGCGGGCCGCCAAGGAGAAGCTCGAGACCGCCTTTGTCTCGCGGGTCAACCTCGAGCATATGCTGGAAGACGTACTCCGGCGGATGCGGCGAGCTGTAGAGAAGGGTGGTCTCGGACGGCTCGTTGGAGGCGAGAAGGGCGACGGCCCCGGACGACAAGTGTTGGGGCTGCAGCAGGTCTGCGAGCGCCTCGAGGCCCTGCCTTGGGCGGTCCAGGAACTCGCCGCCCGGGAGGGACGCGGCCTGGCGCATGCAGTGGCCGAGCACGTCCTGGCCTGCTACCGGAGCAGGGACCCTAACTTCCCGCTGGAGCCGGCGCGGGAGGGAGTGGTCGAGGCTGAGGGAGAGGCCGCCCGGGCAGCGGTCCGAAGTACCGCCGCCGAGGTGGCGGCCGTCTTCAGGCGAGAGGTGCCACCACCGCCAGCCCCCGGGGACGACTCAGCCGACTCAGCCGACGCCTCTGCTGCCGACTAGATCTTTTGCAGTCTTTTTTCTTTTGTTATCTTGATGAATGTAGATGTAGGAGTGAACTCTTAGAAAATGCCTTGTATCTATCCTGTGAATATTAATGGCAATTTTTCCTTGAGCTCGCAACTCCAGTTTCTCTGAGTGTATGATGCTTCTTCTGGTGTTTTGCCTGGAAGTCCCGGGGAGTACTCAGTCGGGCCGTTCCCGACCTTCCCGTCCCCGAGGATAAAGTGGTCCTGATTGCTGTTGCTGGCGCAGTCGGCCTTCGAGCTCTCGCGAGTCCGTATTTGCCTAAGTTAAGAAACAAAGACACAGACTCCCTTGCCCGGGAGATAGATCGATCCCGCTCGGAACACGCCATACCTAGTGAACACTTTTTCACTTTGCGACCACTCAGTTAGCAGAAGGGAGACACGTGTGGGCGAGAACGTGACCAAGAGTCCTCGGGGTCCGGTGGTGCCCGGGCTTAAAACGGGCCGGACCGAGCACTGACAGCCCGCCCCCGAGGCCTGAGCTCCGGACTACCCGAGTAGCTCGAGCGATAGGATTACACAGGGTACCCGAGGACTCGGTAGTGCTCGGGGTCCTTAAAAGCGGACCGAACACCACGACCACCACGAAGGGCTTCGGTCAGACATTATCGCAAGCACGCTACTCTTTTCTGCAAACCGTTCTGTCGTTCTGGGAAAAAGTAGACACGCGGCAGGGTTTTTGCGCGCGAGGAAAACATCCCACCGAACAGATTAAGGCGCGAGAGCCCCCGAGAATGACTCGGGAACATAAATTTACTGAAAGTAGATTTGTCTGAATATAACCACTCACCGGACAGCTATCGGCCTTCCGGCCAATCGATCCAGGAGGGGTGTGCTTCTGAGCATGGGTGCCCGGGAACTTAATTCTTTCAACGGGGCGCCCGAGCGCTCGGAAGGCGTACGAGGCTCCTAGGGTCGGGTGATCTCGACCACCCATGCCTAAGTGGTAGGACCACCCGAGGACCCTTGGGGCCGACCAGAGACCGGGGCATTGAAGCCCTCGCGGCCGAGCTGCTCGTGATCGCCAGCCTGTGACTTAAGAGAAAAAATAGGTTTTCTTTGTCTGGTGCGCTCTGTCAGTGCGGTACTTGCTATAGACTGCTCTCGTTTTCGACCCGAGACCTCTCGAATACCCGAACCGGCGGACAAGAGCGGGCAAAGGCGTAACCCAGAGGTCCTACGGTTCGGTGGCGCCCGGGTATGACAGACCAGACCGAGCACCGACAGCCCGCTCCGGGGGCCTGAGCTCCGGCCTACTCGAGCAGCTCGAGTGATGGGATTACCCAGAGCACCCCGAAACTCGGTTAGTGCCCGAGAGCCTGCCACGACACCGAATACCACAGCCTACCATGTCGGACGTAAGTCAGCGGTGACTGCTCGCATGTATACCGATTGGGATTCTTTTATCAACGGGGAAAAATGAGAGAGCGAACTTTTTCTCGCACAACCGAGCACCTCACCAAACAGATTAAACATAGGGAATCCAGAAAAATAATTTGACATAGCGATTGCTTATTGAAATACTGAATGTGCAATATTTACAAGGTTGGGCGACAGCGACTTACTCCACGGGGCGAAGCCTTCAGTTTGCTCGGGCGGGGAGAAGCCCCCGGCCTTGCTGACCTGAGCCGCGAGCACGACCATCTACGGGTAGAAGCGTCGGAGATGCTCGATGAAGGCGACAGCATGCTCGGGCTCCTGGAAGCCGAGCTCGGCGTTGTTGGGGACGACCTCAGTATCGCCTCCTCCGCGGGACTCGTCGCGCTCCCTCTGGCGCTGCTCCACGAGTCCTTTGACCGTACGACACTCCGTGAGGTCGTGCCATCTGGTCTGGTGTATAGGACACCATTTACCTGGCTCGGGCCCCACGGGAGCGGGGGCCCTCGCTGGAACGGGAGCTCGGCCAGGGGCCGGGGCTCTCGCTGGAGCTGGCGCCCTTGCTGGAGCCGGGGCCCTCGTAGGCATGGAGGCCCGAGGAGGAGCCCGAGCAGGGGCCCTGACGGGGCGTCGATCGACACCCGGCCGACGCTCTTGCCGGTGATCGGGCTCTTGCGGCACCCTGTGAGTGGGGACCTGGGCTGGCTCAACGGGAGCGGCCTCGCGCTTCCTTCTCTTTTTCTTTTCCCGCTTGTCGGAGCGGGAAGAACTCGGCTGGTCGGAGGCGGGGCGAGGAGCATGCCACGCCCTGGCCTCCGCAGCCATGGCGCACTTATCGGCCAGTGCGAAGAGTTCCGCAGTGGTCTCGATCTCGTGCGTACCTAGCTTTTTGAGCATCCGCTCATCGCGGACGCCCTGCCGGAAAGCAACAATAACAGCGTGGGGGGCCACTCGCGGAATGGTATTGCGAACCTGGCTGAAGCGCTGTATAAAGCGCCGTAGCGTTTCCCCCTCCTGTTGTTGGAAGGCATGAAGGTCGCACTCCAAACCGGGGCGCGTAAACGTGCCCTGAAAGTTGGCCACGAACTGGTGGCATAGGTCATCCCAGGAGCCGATAGACCCTGGGGGTAAGTTCATAAGCCAAGAGCGGGCGGAGCCCCTCAGGGCAACATGAAAGTAGTTTACCATCACCTTTTCGCTGCCTCCGGCCGCTTGGACGGCCGTCGTGTAGATTTGGAGGAACTCGATGGGGTCGATGGACCCGTCGTACTTCTCCGGCAGCTCGGGGCGGAACTTGGAAGGCCACCTGACCCGGCGGAGCTCGGTGGTGAAGGCACGGCAGCCGGTGCCGTATCCCGCAGCGCGAGCGGTGGTCCTTGGTGACGAGTGGCGGTGAACCGGGGATCCCCGGTGGCCTTGGGCCGGGAGAGAGGAAGCCTGGTCCTCTGCCCCGACCCCCTGCCGGGTCTCCCGCTGACGCTCGAGAGTAACTCGGGCATCCTCGTGGCCCCTCCGCTCGTCAAGGCGCAAGCGGAGGTCTCGGGCTTCAGACACGGCCAGGGGGACGGCACTCCGCCTGGAGGCCCCTCGGCCCGTGCGGGTGTTGCCCGTTGAGGAGCCGGCTCTGGCGGCACCATGCTGAGAAGTGGTGCGAGGACTCCCGGCCTGCACCTGGCGACGAGCAGTGCCGACCAAAGCAACGACATCTTGGATCCACCGACATTCCGGAGTGTTCGGCATGGCCTGAACGGGCGGATGCCTAAGGAGAGCATGTGCTGCAAGCAACGCGCTCCCTGGGCTGGCCTCGCTGAAAGCGAGCCTGCGCCGAGGCGGCACCCGACGTGGTCCAGAGGCGGACCTAGCGGCCGGGGTCCCGACCACCTGCTGGGGGTCGGAAAGTGAGTCGGCAGCGGCGGCGGTGGCCCTGAAGGGCCCAGCGCCTCGATCCCCTTGAGCGGGAAGAAGTGCGCCCGCGGATGGCGGCTGCTGCTGGCATGCAGCAGCGACTGGGCTCCTTCTGAAGTTGGGCAGCGCTCCGTCACTGGAAGTGGAGCCGGAACGCTGGAGACGGTGTCCACCGGCCATCTTTTCCTGCGGAAAAAAGTGAAACAAACAATCCAGGGATACTCCCCCCTACCTGGCGCGCCAGCTGTCGGAGGATGAACTCCTGTCGCAGGGATCCCGAGAGACCCCTTTTTAGAGATTCGGCCGGGGGGATGATCCTGGATAAGCTTGTTTGGGAAATAAGCGGGAACGGAAACAAATGCGATGGCTGGTGGGAGATGATCGCCCTAATGCGAGAAAAATGGGTGCACCGGGGTTTAGACAGGTTCGGGCCGCACGGAGGCGTAACACCCTACTCCTGTGTGAGCGCTATATTTATCCTTGAAGGGAATTCTTCAAGGATGTATCTGGTTCCAAGGGGAGAGCCGTTTACAAAGAGCTTGAGGCTCTCGTGTTCTAGCTTGGCTTGAGCTGGTTCGAGCGTCTGCGTCCTCTTCTTCATACACTTCCGGTCCCTTTTTTACGTGTTCTCCATCCTTTCCTTTTATAGGCGCGCCGACCTCAACATATCCTGAATGGGAAAGAGGGGATGCGAATGCCAAGATACCACGGAGAAAGGCGTAATCATTTTATCTTGGCGAAGTGACAGGGGCGGTGGAGAAATGCGGCGCGCATCCGACCACCCGCCACTGTGGAAGCCCTCGGGCGCCATAAAGGGGGCCCACCGGGCAGCCTCAGAGGTGCCCGGTGCGCCCACCCTGTCTTGTTCTTCTGCCAGGGCAGGGTGGCAGGCGGAGCGCTTCGATTCTGGCAACGTTATCCCGAGGCACCCGGATGAAACGGGACGGGACCCGTGCATTTAATGGACCCACGCCCCCCTGCCAGTGCATGGCAGGGTCTGACACTGGGGCATGGGCAGCTGAGAATGTCAGGATGTCAGGCCGCGCGTGCCTATTAAATGCGGCATTGGGCCTTTGACTGGATGACACCCTGACGACGGGACCCTTCGGGTCGTCGAATGATCTTGCGCGAACCTTCGGGGAACCGAGTCCTCGGGGGCTGCCACGTGCAGCCCCGAGCACTCTCTCCCGAGTACTTTGGGAGGATCTTCGGGGAACCGAGTCCTCGGGGGCTGCCACGTGCAGCCCTGAGCACTCTCTCCCGAGCACTTGGTGGGACCTTCGGGGAACCGAGTCCTCGGGGGCTGCCACGTGCAGCCCCGAGCACTCTCTCCCGAGCACTTGGTGGGACCTTCGGGGCACCGAGTCCTCGGGGGCTGCCACGTGCAGCCCCGAGCACTCTCTTCCGAGCACTTGGTGGGACCTTCGGGGCACCGAGTCCTCGGGGGCTGCCATGTGCAGCCCCGAGCACTCTCTCCCGAGCACTTCCTCCCCGGTATTTAGGCTCTGCGGATCATCGGGGAACTAGGGTGCTCGGGAACCAGAGGCGGCGGCCCCGAGCACCTTCTCCCGGGACTTAGCTTCTTCTTACCTTGCAGGGTGGTGACATGTGGCGGATGGCCGGCCTGGTCTCGGGACTTAGGGACCCCTGGTTCTGAATACACCGACAGCAACGCCACGAAGCTCTTGCTCGTTTAGTGGGCGAGATCTTCCTCTCTCCGGTTATTTAATTCAATGATTGTCGAGGCCCACAAGATCTTGCCTATTCAACAGGCAAGACTTCTCAACCGTTGAACGTGCGATGATAGATTAGATCTACAATTTTTTAAAATGATCGTGTATTCTTAAAAATATTAAAAATAATAAAATATATAAAAATTCACTGCTATGCTGCCCTCGGCCTGTAGATCCCTCGGCCACAGGGTTGTGGGCCGTACAAGTTGGCCCATATTCTCCATGGCCCAAGAATCCAAGCCCCAAGCATGCTAGTAGCCCATCGGCCCATGTAATTGTCTGAGATCGAGCCCATTTCTTTGAGCTTTGGCACTCTAGGAATAGTCGACGCTCAATAGAGTTGAGCTTTTTTATTTATATATTTTTACTTTTCAATATTTGCAAAATACATGGTTATTTCAAAATATTTTACATCTAGATTACCATCGCCTTTGGTAGGGCGATAGCAAGGTATCGTCCGTTGGATAAGCGACACATTGTGAGGCCCATGACGCAATGTGTTAAAAAAAATACTCTAACCAATGTGGTATCCACATTAACATGTTACCTAACCAATGTGCGACACATGACATCTCTGCTGGACTCATTGAAAAAGGTGTCATGCCGTTCAATGCATGCAAGATGATTCTAGAAGTAGGATGCAAGTTGTATGTATGTAGGGTGCATTGGGGACAACAGGGGGCATCATGTTAGATGCATGCATGTTGGGTGTATGTGCATGCATGCTTGCATGGCCCATGTGGGACTCATCGGGTAGTGGTCCTGTGAGATGTGGTGGGATGTTTTTGACTGAAATCGTATGTGAAAAGGTGTCACATGTTGAACGGACGACACATTTTTTAGTGGGTTCAGCAGAGGTGTCATCTGTTCAACGGGTGACAACAAAGATGTTGCATGTTGACTGGGCGACATGTTGACATGGACACCATGTGGGTTAGGGTATTTAATTTCTTATCATTGTGTCGTGAATTCTATAAGGTGTCGTCTGTTGCGACACCTTACTACCGTACTTCTAACGAGCGACAGTAATCTAAATGTATAATATTTTGAAACGGTTATGTATTGTTGCAAATATTGAAAAATACATGGTCATTTCAAAATATTGTACATTTAGATTACCGTCGCCTTTGGTAGGGCGACAACATGGTATCGTCCGTTGGATGAGCAATATCTTGTGAGGCCCACAACACAATGTGTCAAAAATTAAATACTCTGACATATGTGGCATCCACATCAACATGTTACCTAACTAACGTGTGATACGTGACATTTCTGCTAGACTTATTGAAAAAGGTGTCACGCCGTTCAATGCATGCAAGATGATTATAGAAGCAGGATGCAAGTTGTATACATGCATGTAGGGTGCATGGGAGACAATAAGGGGTCCATAGATGCATGCATGTTAGGTGTATGTGCATGTATGCATGGGCCATGTGGGGCTCATCGGTCGGTGGTCCTGTGTGATATGGTGGGATATTTTTTATTAAAACCGTATGTGAAAAGGTGCCACATGTTGAACGGACGATACATTTTTTAGTGGGTTTAGCAGAGGTGTCATCTGTTTAACAGGTGACAACAAAGGTGTTGCCTATTGATTGGACGATATGTTGACATGGACACCATGTGGGTCAGGGTTTTTAATTTCTTATCGTTGTGTCATGGGTCATAAATATGTCGCATGTTGGATAAGCGACACCTTACTACCGCCCTTCCAACGAGTGACAATAATCTAAATGTGTAATATTTTAAAATGACCGTGTATTTTTACAAATATTAAAAAATAAAAATTCTAACAGAGTCCATCCTTTAAAGCATATAGTTTTTTAAGAGCTGTACTTCTAGAGTAGGGATATATTTGGCAGACCTCAAGATTTAAGAATTCTTGAAGAGGGTCATCTTTAGCTCTTAAATTTTAGATTATATTTGACAGAACTTTAGCTCTGAGATCCATATATGATTTAGAGTTTTTAAGATAAAATAAATTAATTTAAATATCTGTTTTTAATCTAGAATAAAAACAAGATGCGTGAACCAAAGATCATCGATCTGCCCACAACTCCAGCTATAAATTTTTTTGAAATTATGAATAATCAACTCTAAGATTTTTTTGGAGCCGGAGCTATGCCAAATATGTCCTAAATACCCATGGTATTTCTCAGACTGCAAATCATGTATATGTTTTTTCAGCCATCAATAAAGTTCCTAAATCGGTCTGCGAAAAATCTGATGCCCAAGGAGTTTTCTTTGCCAGATCAAAGCTGAAGCTAAGTCAGGACAACCAAATGGCACTCAGATTTGTTTGAGCTGAGAAAACTCTCCAACTCGATACATAACCACTAGCAAGCAACAGTTCTTGTTCGTCAGTTAGTTCACGGTCACGTCAGATTGAGATGGACCAGTCGTCCAGTTAGGCTTTCAGATGCAGAGCGTCCCATTGACCAGTGACCTGCAGAACCTTCCAAATTGCGCCAGTAAAGCACAAGGTGGAACGGAAAGAGTAGAATATAAGAGGAGAAGAACATGGATAGTACAAGCTCATTCTCCAAGTTTGAACTCCTGAAACTTTTAACAACCTTGCAAATGGTTTGTGATGCACACTTCTTAGTCTCTAGATGTGTTCCTACGACTGTCGGTGAAGACCAGAATAAAAGTCTCGGTCAAATCCTGGCTTGATTCTGTGGTTTCACATTGGTTTGGTATAGCAGATCGATGATTCAAGCAAGGCCATCTCCAGAGGAAGCATTTTTCAGATTCGGATGGTACAGTGTTTTTGCGGGGGGGACTGTTCACGTACTGTAGCAATTCCAGCAGAATCGGTACACTGGCGCTACATGGTTGCTACAGTACTGCAGAGAGAAAATGGCCCGCAAATGTGCGGAGCTGCTGTAGCACCCGTAACACTGTAGCACCACTTTTCGCAGGGACGGACAGTGGGCCCGGAGGAAGGAAACAACGTTTGTTACTGTACCGATACTGTAGCACACTGTAATAGTACTGTTTGCAGAGGTCGACAGCGGATCCGGAGAGAGAAAAAGAGGAGTAGAAGGTAGAAAATATGGTAGCTGCTGGAGATGAAAAAAATAAAAGATGCTGTAATAATGATAGGGGATACTGTAATAGTATTTTTGAGGATGAAAATTTGAGTAGCTGCTGGAGATGGCCTAAAGTTACACTTGAAACTGGTGTCACTGTTTCATGCATTATAAATATTAGAGGGAATACAAAATCTTTAAATTCATCTTTTTTAAAAGGAACAAATCTATATGTTCTGTCACATAAATTATAGTACTCTACCTTTGTTGAAATAGAGGTCAGCTGAAAGAAGCAGAATACACGACTGACATAGACGCAGCCACTGCAATCAGAGCAGCAAAAAAGAAAGAAATAAATAAATAATCAACAAAGAGTGCCCAGCCAGACCTACCTTTTTTTCCTCATACTATTTGTGCTAAATGAAAGTATCATCATGGTAGGTGTGCACTGATTCAACTCGCTATCGATACAGATTTGGCGAATCCATACCAGGATTTCTTAAACATGTAGAAGATTCTTTCACTGACTAAATGCTCTCGCCTCTCTGGAAGGATTTGTTCAGATCACAATAAGATCTTCAAGTGCCACTGTTCTTGCCCCTAGATCCTTTGTTTAGGTTACAAGTCCATTTTAGACAATATATTTTGCATCCACAGGACATAACTTTTCTTTGTAATGTCCAGTCTAAAGCAGTGGATAATAGTGGATGAATCTTCATGTATGGATTTTCTAGTGGTGACAGGTATACCTAGGCAATAGCAAGGTTCCAAGCTGTCAATTCAATGTCTGAACCCCAATCAAAAGAAGCAAAGGAACCACAAGAAAAATATTATGCGATAAGCTAGGGCCCATCCTAGTCAAAAGAGTGGAAAACTTGAGGAATTCTTCACGAAGGCATGTGAATTCATGTACTTGTCGATGAACAATTCCAAAAATGATATTTGCAAACTGTATGCAGCATATGCATGGCTTGAAATGTTTTGGAGAAAAAATGCATGATTTGAATGAATCTAAGCAAGGGGCAGCCTAACCATCAATCTGCTTCAATTCTCGTAACCATGTCTGTTTTGCGCGTTTTCTCACAGCATGAAAAGGATCGCAGGATGCATCAATATCATGCATGTATGCTTACACTAGAATTTGGACGAAAGGTGAACTCCCTGAGGTGCATGAACTTCCTGATGCAGGCACACCTCTGTGCATGCATGCATAAATTATGCAATGACCGTTCTTGAATATTTACACAGCAATTTTCAATCCTTATCTTACAATTTTTAAACTTCCGGTTCTGGCGAGTTACACAATGTAAACATACATGCATGATACAGTGTCATTCTTTGTAGTTTGTTCTCTGAACGTGCAGCTGGTTAAGAACAATAATGCCCTCTGAAACAACTGATTCAAAACACTAAAGAATTTATCCAAGGGTCTATCATTGTGGAGATTGAATATCGGAGTAGATCTAATAAAGGATAAAATTCAACATTATATGCTGACATTTGCCCGGTGACGTCACATATTCCGGTTCAATCCATTGCATGGTGATATTCATCACCACCAATGATATACCCCTTTTCTTTTTAAAAAAGCAAATGATATACACGCATCTTGTAGGACCGAAATAGGTGACTAAATGGATGGATAGGTTCCTTATAAAGTTTTTACGAAATAGATGGTCTACTCCTTACTCACTCGACGCTCCTCAAAAACGCATAAACAGAAGCATAAATTTTAGAGAGACAAATCGAGAAAGAAAGTTACAAGGCAACATGACTCTATGAATGAAATATGTAGGACCGAGATAGGCGACTAGATGAGGGTGAATATGCGCTTTACAATTTTCTTGTAAAATAGATGGTCTATTCTTTGTTCACCCAACACACCTCAAGAAGGAATCATCACAAAGAGAAACATAGCAGAAAGTTAAACTCAACCCAGAAGTTTCAATTCAAAAACTAAATTTGAAAATCTAACAAAAGGTGAGTCTCATGGTTGGAATCGAACCCTAGATTCCACAGAAAAAACCTCTAAGTTGATGGATTATAAACAAAGGAATTCAATACCCAATTCTATACTTTTATACGTGAATTTTATGCCTCTAGCAACTAGAAGATTAACTCTAACAAGGTGAAAAAATTCAGCTCAAGCACGAAAATGAAAATTGCAACCAAGATCAAAAACTTGCAAAAAAACAAAAATAAGGGAACCAATAAAGGGAAACTAGAAGGAGGGAAATTCAAGTATATGCAAAAACATAAACTTCATTACTCAAAAAGATCAGCCTATTTTGGCGAATTACAAAGATTTTTCTCTCAAAACTCACATCTATTACATAGAATAAGCACTCATCCTTCATTTCCTCTAAAACCCTACCACTAGACCCTCAAATAGGTGGCACAAGGGCTCAAGTGGCTGGTTAACATCTCCTATAGCTCTACCCCTTCATTTATAGATAAAGAAAACTTAACCCATAAGTTTCCTAACTTGTTACCAAAATACCACTCTTTTGTAGTACACTTCTACCTACCAACGAGGGTATTTTGATCTATTTCTTGCTCCGTCCATCGGACGGCCATTGCACCTTCACGACATAGCTTCGCCTCAATGCAAGCTTCGTGATATCTTCACGACATAGCTTCGCCTCAATGCAAGCTTCGTGATAGTGCTACGTACTCTCCAATCCTCCCACGATTTTGAGTCCCAACCATAAAATCCTCTGCACGCTTCTCAAAGCGTGACCCGCCACTTACTTACACCTTAAGAAAGTGCTCTGATGTTGACACGTATACTCCGTCTTACGATCCTAACCGCCAGCAAGTCTCTCTCACTCACGATCCCTCGGGCCTTCTTTTCACTTGCACTGATATCCCTTTCACTGGACTTTGTCAACATGACGTCTTCATTCTCCGTTTCATGCTTTGCTTGACCTCCACATGTACATCTAGAATCACCTTTGACTCCGTCTGGCCTCCTTGAGCGTCCGACAGCAAGCACCCACTCAGCCCCGATCACCCGTCGTCGATCGCCAAGTTGCATCCATCACCTGCACATCATAAGACACGCAAACACATTTCTCCAACTCCAACTCCAGTTAGTCCATAATCAAAATGCTCAAACCAAGCTCAAGCAATCCAAAACTCGACAAACTAAATTGACAACCTTATCAATCACTCATCACATATAAACCAAGGAATATTTCAACTTGGTTTCTCAAAATATGAACCATAGGCTCTATTCAAGACCATTCTGTATGTCTTTATGTATAAAAGCTTGAAACTTGAATGAATAACATAGCAAAAAGACAGTAAGCAACTCTCCAAGTTGATAGTCTAGAGATAAGGGGATTCAAGACGCTCTCAAATAAATGAGTATAAGAACATTTATGCCTCTAGCAACAAGAAGAACAACTTCCTAAGGTTGAAAATCGCAACTCAAAGGCAAAAACGAAGATCAACAAGAAAATCACAACTAAAAAGGAAAAATATGCAAGGGAACCAATAGAGAGAGACTAAAAGGAGAGGAATTCAAGCATATACAAAAACATAAACTTCAGTACTCAAAGAGATCGGCTAAAAAACTCCCACCTAATACATAGGCTAATCACTCATCTTTCTCTCCTCTAAAACCCTAGAACTAGGCTCTTAAATGGGTGGCACAGGGGGCTCAAGCAGCTGGTTCAAACTTTCTCATAGCCCTACCCCTCTATTTATAGGCGTAGGAAACTAGACCCCTAAGTTTCCTAGCTTGTTATCAAAATACCTCTCTCTTGTAGTACACTTCTACCTACCACTAAGGACATTTTGGTTCATTTCTTACTTCGTCCATCAAACGGTCATGGCGCATTCACGACTTAGCTTCGCCTCGACACAAGCATCGCGATGTTGCCACATACTCCTCCAATCCTCCCACGGTTTTGAGGTCCAACCATGAAACCATCTGCACGAGTCTCAAAGTGTGACTCGCCACTTGCTTACACCTTAAGTAAGCGCTCTAATGTCGGCAAGTGTACTTCGTCCTGCAATCCTGACTGCCGGCAAGTTTCTCTCGCACCCGATCCCTCAAGCCGCCTTGTCACTTGCACCAGCATCCCTCTCGCTTGACTTTGTCAATACGTTGTTTTTATCCTCCATGTCAAGCTTTGCTTGACCTCCACGTGTATAGTTAGGATTATCCTTGACTCCGTTCGACCTCCTTGATCGTCCGACACCAAGCACCTGCTTAGCCCCGATTACCTGTTGTCGACTGCCAAGTTGCATCTGTCACCTGTACACTATAGGACAAGCAAACACATTTCTCCAACTCCAGTTAGTATATAATCAAAATGCTCAAACCAAACTCAAGTAATCCAAAACTTGACAAACTAAATCGACAACCGTGTCAATCACTCATCACATATAAACCAAGGTGCATTTCAACTTGTTTTCTCAATCTCCCTTTTGATGAGTGCATTGGCAACACCTCAAAACACAAAGATTTTGGTTTGAAGAAGATAGGCTCATCCAAGTGACCAAAAACTCAAGAAAAGGCAAAAACATATCACTTGACATAAAAAATGTTACATAAGGCCTAACAGAGGCAAAGATAATCCAAAAACCTCAAAATAGCAATAACAACTCAAAAACACAAAATCAAATGCTCACCTTGATGAATGCACATTTTCATTTATGCAAGATTTTTCTTTGATTTTGTGCAAATTTTTCATTTCTCCCCTTTTTCATTCATTTCTCCACATTTGGCAATGCAAAGATCATGAACAAAATATTATGCAATGTATGAACATGCAATCTTAATGAGTTTTCACAAGTATACCATAAAACATTTGTAAAAGCTAGAAACGTCAAAGGACTATGGAAAGTAGAAGATGGAGCTCACGAATACACAAAGGCTCAAAAACAAACATTGACACAATAATATGAAGCTGTACAAGCCAAACCCGAAAAATTAGTTGGCACATTTAATTTCACATAGTCGAATCATGTTCAAAACAACCACCACATAAGCATCCACTCATGCCGAGGCAATACAAGCATTAAGAACCAAACAACTTCAGTCTCAAACTAGGCAAATAAGCATCCATGACAGTAGACTTTGCAAACACTCACATATAAAACCAAGATTACTTTCATTTTTATCCTCAAGTGATTTAAAACAAAATTGAGCAATTAAGCACATTACTTTCATTTTTATCCTCAATTTGCCTATTATCCAAGCAAAGTATCGCGCGACTGGGTACGACAAACACCTTAAGGATTCAAGACAACCGTATTGGATCATATTTTAGCACAAGATACTTAATTTCACAAGATTATTCAAATTTTCACAAAAAATCAAGTTTTTACATGATCAAGTCAAGTAGTGTCTTTGTGACACAAGGAACACATGTTCCCTAAGGTTCTATCATAAGCTAAACATTTGACAAAGACAGAAAATATAGTGCAATGTTCCCTAATCCACTGACTTGAACCAAGAAGTCTAAAGCAAGATATTCATCAAGCTAGTCTTAACACAAGCATTTACTAAGTCAAAGCAATTACGAACATGGTAATCAAGAATATAGCATTTAATAGTCTACATAATTCATAAAATTACCAAATTTCATCTTACGGAAAGCTAGCTTGCTTGAAAATGTTTCATGTCAAAGTATCAAGATGAACCCAAGATTAAAAGCTTGCTTCGCACAACTACTCACCTTAGTCCAAATTCAAACATAGCAATCGAAAATGCTAAAGACGTACAAGTCAAAACTCAACTAGTATAATTATCTTACAAGGATGCGATGCAATACAAATGCGACAAAAGTAAGATAAGTATATACAAAGATAACTCCCCTACACACAATACCATAGGGATGACACACACTAAGTTTTTCCCTCAAATAGGTAAATCTAGTAGCATCTAGAGGCTTGGTGAAGATGTCGGCTAGCTGGTGTTGGGTATCAATGTATTTCAAGTTTATATCCCCCTTCTCGTTGTGGTCTCTCAGAAAGTATAATTTCATATCTATATGTTTGGTTCTGGAGTGCTGAACTATATTATTGGCTAAGCTTATGGTACTGGTGTTGTCGCACAAAAGTGGCACACTCCTGAAATCTAACCCAAAGTTCCTCAAGGTAGCAACCATTCACAAAATCTGTGAGCAAGAGCTAGCCATAGCTACATATTTAGCTTCAGCGATAGATTGCGCAACGCTAGACTACTTCCTAGAAGACCAACACACAAGAGAGGTACCCAAGAAATGACACATACCAGAAGTACTTTTCCTGTCAATTCTACACCCAGAAAAATCCGCATTGGAAAAACCTCAAAAAGAAAGCAAGAAGGAAGCAAAAAACCAGAGTCCATACTTGAGAGTGTGCTTGAGGTACCTCAGAATGCGTTTTACCGCTTGGTGGTGAGACGTCCTCAGTAAAGCTTGGAAGTGCGCATAGAGGCAGACGACGAAATTGATGTCCGGTCTTGTCACCGTCAGGTACAGGAGGGAGCCAATCATGCTTCTGAACTCCCATTGGTCCACTGCTTCGCCATCTTCATCTAGAACAAGCATAATCGAGGTAGTCATCAGTGTCGTCAAGGGCTTCGCGTCGCTCATGTCGTACTTCTTCAGTAGCTCCTTGGTGTACTTCGTCTGATGGACGAATGTACCCTGCTTGTTTTGCTTGATTTGAAGTCTAAGAAAGAAGTTGAGCTCGCCCGTCATCGACATCTCGTACTCCATGGTCATATTTTCAGCAAACTTGGCCACAAGTACATGAGAAGAGCCACAAAAAATGATATCATCCACGTAAATCTGAACAAGTAGGAAATCTTTGCCATACTTGAGAGTGAATAAAGTTTTATCAACCGATCCCATGACATACCCATGCTCTAACAAGAAAGAACTAAGCCTATCATACCAAGCCCTGGGTGCTTGTTTAAGCCTATACAAAGCTTTTTGAAGCTTGTATACTATGTGAGGGTACTTGGGGTGCTCAAAGCCTAGGGGTTACTTGACATAGACCTCTTTCTGTATAAAATCATTTAAGAAAGAACTCTTGACATCCATTTGATGCAGCTTGAAATCCTAGGATGCCGCAAATGCTAGAAGAATCCTAATAGCTTCTAGCCTAGCTACTGATACAAAGGTCTCTCCAAAGTCTATCCCCTCAATTTAAGTGAAACCCTGAGCCACTAGTCTAGCGTTGTTTCTCACTACAGATCCATCCTCGCCATATTTGTTTTTGAAAACCCATTTTGTACCTTTGATATGAACATTAGGGGGTGACTTTACAAGGACTCAAACTTGGTTTCTCTCAAAATATTCAAGTTCTTCATGCATGGCATTGACCCAATTAAATCAGATAAAACATGTCCAATATCATGGGGCTCAAAGGAAGCAACAAATGCAGAATCGGTAAAATAAGCATGAGAAGTATATTTGAACCTTGTTACCCTCTTATTGATGTCACCGATCATCGTCTGTGGAGGGTGTCACCGCTGAATGTATCGAGGGGCCTCACGCCTTGAGAGAACCTCTGTGAGGAACCATACAAACAGTATTCTAATTAATCATTAAGTCAATCATTTTCTTAATCACGACTCCAATGATTAATCAGAATATCGCTCCGGTAGTCCCGGCACGTGTTTTGTACCCAAGATTGGAACACATGCCTTTCCAACATGGAACATCACAACAAGACTTAAGAAAGAGCGAGTAATTAATATTATATTACAAATTCTTAAGCATGCACAAGGTTATTACAGATTACATCAAAAGAGAGATAGGATGAGACTAAAACCTGCTCAACTCCTAACCAATAAAAGAAACTGTGCAGCGGAAGACTAAAAACTATACAACAAAAGAAGCATGGAGCCATATGCCCTTAGCCTCCATCACAAAAACACGACCTCCGAGAGTAGGATGCACTACTCATTCTCGCCACTCGCATCGAGGGGCGTGAAGTAACCAAAGACCAACTCCTCCTCGATGGTAACACCTGAAAAGCAGCGTGAGTACAAAAGTACTCGCAAGACTTACTCTATAATGGGCACGCATAAATCGCCCGACTCCAAGGATTATGCATTTGGATGTTAGCAAGAATGCTACCACATGGTTAAGTAAATTTACATGCAAAAGCAAAATTTGACATAAATATATGTGAGCATCGATACTAGACTAATGTAATAAACTAGCCCATAAACATCGACTGAATTAACAGAAATGGAACCATGGTAATAACATTTGTGATGAACCATCTCAACCATAACAAACCACATTCGCAACTCTACGATGACTGCAAATGGAATTTTGAAATATTTTTACACCATGTAGGGGGTACTCCTTTACTTACACGACTTGAGGACCATACGGCTTGCATGACCACATAGGTCCATACAAGGGGTACTCATGTCAATCTTTTCCAATAAATCCCGACCGTTTGATCATGCACCGATAAGTACGAGGGTCATCCCGAAGCAAATTGGATACCCTAACCGGCCTCATGCCCGACACCATCGACCCACATGCCAAAAAGCCAAAGCTACAAGGGTAATCGGCTTATTGTTCCTATATGCGACATGTAGGAAGCACGGAAAGTGCTAAAGCCAACTGTAACAACAATAGTGCTTAAACGATACAAACGGCCTACGGTATCCGGGTTCCTCTCCCAACCTACCTACGGGAACTCCACATCCGGGCAGGAGAAACACCCCTAACACCACCCACATCTTGACTCATCCTCACCACTCATCCATCCAACACCATCAACCCATCATTGCGATCATAGTGTAAGTAATTAGGCCTATGCTCACAAATGATGAAATATTTCACCGCTCGACTTCTACCGAAGAACATAAGCCTGACTAAGAAATTCGTTTAACCTTTGAATTAGACATCATCAAGTTAAAGCCCGTCTACAAGGATATGGAGTTCCACTACTCAAGACGGGAAAGTAATGCCTCAACATAGGTTCTACCCATACCAAACCCAACAACAACTCGAACTTATGCATAACATACATAAAGCATATTTATCAATATATATCATATGAGATCCAAATTATTGGGAGAAGTATGATTAGATGCTTGTCTTGTTGCTCAGGTGACCGCCTAATGCTACCCGCACAACACTCGTAGAATTCTGATAGATCGGCATCGCCTTCACCACGATCGCGACACACTCCGGTTCTTCGTTCACTAAAGAAAAACGTGTGCAATGATGAGCATGAATGAAATGCACAATGTATGCTACAACATGCATAACAACAAGCTAAAGGTATAAGACATACAGAGGAATAACGAAACTTACGATCTAAACAACGCCAGAAAAATAACAGGAGGCCAGAGACTCCAGGTTAAACTCGGAGTATCCAGGTTCCGGAACCTCCAGGCTATCCTCTAGACTGGAGTCCCAGTTAGCCATTTTTTGATTAACCCAGAATCTCTGGGTGAGTCCGGATACTCCAAGTTAGGCCGGACATTTCGGGTGAGGCTCCGAGTGGGACTCTTTGCTAACTCCAAAATGAATCTACCCGGACTCTCCAAGTTTAACCCGAACTCTCCGGGTTCTGGCCGAGTTGAGTTCTAAGTGATTTTCCTCGATCGATTCCACTCGCATGTTAAATCTATGCTACACAAATATGTATATGCACTATACAAAGGGTTCTAGATTTAAATTACACACTAACTCCACATGAATTTTGAATACAATTCGATGGCATTTTCATTGGGCTACCCAGACTATCCGGGTTGATCCAGAGTATCCGGGTTGTCCAGAGAGGTTTCTTCGAGGGGGGAAACTCGGGAAACCTCTCGATTGGTTTCTTAGAGAGGTTTATTCGAGAGGTTGTCCAGAGTATTCGAGAGGTTTCTTCCAGAGAGTTTTGGAAGAGAGGTTTCTTCCAGAGAGATTTGCGAGCCTCTCTAAGCCAAAGGGAAACATGTTTGTGATAGTTCATGGAGTCTAGAATTCATTCAACAACCTAGAAACTCGATTCCTAACTCAAATCTCATCCAATTTCTCTAAATTAGCTCCAAAACACAAGAATTCAAGAACTCACAACTTTAGCTCTAAACTCAAAATCGACCAACCAAATCATGCATTCTTACCATAGGAAGCCTAAGGTACTTACCCACGGTGCTTGTATAGGTTGGTGACCATCGGGGGATGGAGGAAATGCTCAAAAAGATGAAGAACACCGGTGCTCCTTGTTCTTCAACCAAGAACACCAAAATGAGTCAAAACCGGCTCGAATCTTCCAGGAAAACGAAAATGAATTGGATGGAAGGGTAGCTTATGAGCTCGTGATCATGTGAGTACCACATGCATACATCAAATCCTTCTCTTGAGGTCGGATTTTGGGGAGAGGGAGAGAGTGCTTGAGAGAGGGAGGAAGAGAGGGAGCTCTTAGCTCCTTGGGCCGGTTAGGAGCATGGGAGTGAGAGAGAGAGAGAGGGGGGGGGGTGGGTGGGGCAGCTGTTGCCCATGAGGGAGAGAGAGGGGTGGTTGGCCCACTCCGTTGGGGCCCACGTGTTAGAGAAACAAGATATTTTTAATGCGATTTCTATTCTTTTCTCTCTCGAATTACCTTATCTTATCCAATTGACTTTAAATGAATTGGACTAGGGTTCCAAAGTAAATTGTCCTAAAATTAATCATGACCCTAATGACGCATAATTAGACTTAATTACGTTATTACAGTTTCAGGACGTGACAACCTCCCCCTCAAACATAGCTGGTGCAGGCTCGAGAAGCTGAAGTGGAAGTAGAGGTTGCAGGACCCTATGCCAAAGTACAAGAAGCAGGAGCTAGCTCTGGAGCAGGTGTTGTCAAGAGAAGTAGTGGATCATCCTCGTCCTCACCAAGAGCTGGAAGGTCGCCATCTACAAAGATACTCTCATTCATCTCCTGATCACCTGCACACTTAAAGACATAACTAGCACAGGGGGTTGACTAATCAAAAGTCACATCACATGATTTCATGATAGTGTTAGTGTCAAGACTATAAACCTGTAAGTATGAATATGAAGAGAACACCACAAGAAAATACCATCAGAAGAGCGCGACTCGAACTTATCAAGATTGACACACTTTAGGATGAAGCACTGGCAACCAAAACTCTCAAATGTAAAACTTTCGGTTTCCTCCCAAAGCGTAACTCATAAGAAGTCAAATTCAAGATCGAGTGCAAGAAAATATGATTTGAGATGTAACACGCTGTGCTAATGGCTTCACCCCAAAACTTCCTAGGAGTCCTATGCTCATCGAGCATCGTCCTAGCCATCTCCACTAAAGTCATGTTCTTTCTTTCAACCATGACATTCTGCTAAGGAACGCGTGGGGTAGAAAATTAATACTCAATGCCATGTTCAAGGCAGAAAGCATCAAAGAGATGATTCTTGAACTCAGTGTCATTATCACTGCGAATTGCTTTCAATGCACCTGAGAGTTCTTTGAACAATCTCAAAGCTAAGCTCCGAAAGTGTGAGAACACTTCATCATTTCTTACAAGAAAGAAGACCCAAGAGTAGCGAGAGTAATCATCAATAATAACAAGTACATACAACTTTTCATTTGCCGAACGAACTCGGGAAGGATCAACAATGTCCATATGGTAAAGTTCTCCCGATCGTTAAGTCATCAACAGATTGACTGGTAGGTGAAGAGCGGC
Source organism: Phragmites australis (assembly GCF_958298935.1). Lineage (NCBI taxonomy): Eukaryota > Viridiplantae > Streptophyta > Magnoliopsida > Poales > Poaceae > Phragmites > Phragmites australis. The sequence continues at coordinate 5,736,163 of NC_084935.1, forward strand.
AACCATCTTGCCATGCTGATAAGGAGCACAAATAAGATTCTTCTCAAACTTGAGCTTGGACAATTCTCGGATCAAACCTAGGGCTCTCAAACAAGTAAGTAAATCAAAGCTCATGTGCCCTAGTCTCCTATGCCACATCCAAAGCTCAGAAGAAGGTTGGGCAATTAAACACCGAGAAGAACAAGAAGACTTAGAAAAATCGGCTCCAAAAACTCTCCCAACTCGAGAAATCTTGCAAATCAAAGCGACAGAAGAATCAAGAACTCGAGAAGTATCGCGCTTGAAGCGTACTTTCAAGTCCTCATCAAGCAACTGAGATACAGAAAGTAAATTATATCCCAGATGCTCAACTAAAGCCACATCTTTAAAAGTGAAACTCTCATTTACCTTTACCGTTCCTTTGGCTTTCACTCTACCTTTTCGATCATCCCCGAATTTGATGTACTCATGATACTTCATTGGGGTGGGACTGGAGAACCATGATAAATCTCCGGTCATGTAACACGAACAACCAGAGTCCATGAGTCACTTATTCTCTAGACCTTCACTTGCCACCTACATATGAGAAGAATAGAAGGTGGATGGCTTAGTACTGGGTTAGTCAAAAACCTACTGGGAATCCAGTACTAGGTCATCCACACTGAAGCAGAAACAGTAGGTACATGCAACTTAACACCAACACGCTGGAGGTGAGTACCACGATGAGAAAAATGTTGTCTGCCTAAGCGTTGTGACTCAATGCCTCTTACACGTGGACCAAAATCATACGAGTCATGGTAAAATCCATGCCGACCAACGCCTCTAGGAAAAGATTAAAAAACGCTAGATACTCATGGGTAGGAGCAGGGAAAAGGCTCATATACACCAACAAAGGGGCAGTACATGTCCAAGGTACTCCACTCTTAGTCACGCCACTCATCTCTCCTACGGTGAAAGCAAAAACCAACCAAGTGACCCTCCCATTGATAGTAGGTGCAATAGTAAAGTATTTCAAGAGCTCGATTATTGGGTTCTCTCACAGAGGCTCTCACCTTAGGTAGTGGAGGTTTTTTGGGTTATGGTGTGAGTTTCTTCTTGATGGGTGGTGGTATGACATTGATTTTGGATTTCTTAGCATCTAGGGTAGTAGGTGTGGTGAACACAGTCTTACTCTTCCTATTATACGCCACCCTTTCAAAACTCAATCCAAGAGACAAACCCGCCTTGTCAGCACACATTTTGATCTTGGCCAAGATCAAATTCATTTTTCCTTGGCCCTCTGAGCACTTCTTCACTAAAGAAAGGAGATGCTCATTTTGAGTCAAAAGGTTTTGAACTTGCCCTCTAACCCAGCTAAGCTTATTCTAAAAGATAATGTAGGTGAAACAATTCGGCTGCATATCCTTCGAACACCCAGCACTCTCCAATCTAGATTCTAACTTCTTAAGGCAGTTGTCTTTCAATTCAACATCCTTTGCAAAAAAAGGGCAATTCTTACCAGCACCTAAGAGAGTAGACCTAGACTCCTCCTCAAGGAGCTCCTTCTTAGCACTCTCAAGCCGACTGGTGATTTGAGCATGCACATTCCGAAGCTCAGCAAGTTCAGTCATGACAATCAAACAACTCTCACACTCCTCAACATTAGGCCTAGACCTAAGAAATGCAAGTTCAGCAGACACAAACTCATACTTAGGTCTAAGATCTTTCAACTCACGCATAACTTTCTTAAATAACCTATCCTAGCTAACAAGAGCATCATTCAAGATATCTACTTGGATGAAAAGCTAGTCATAGGAAGGTAATACCTCGAAAGGATCAAACTCGGGGTCGCTATCGTTGTTGTTGTCATCCACCATGAAGCAGAGGGCGGTAAAGTCATTGGCCTTCTTCTTGCTCTTCACTTGCGTTTCCTCCTTCTCCGAGCTCTCCTCCTCGTTTGAAGAGGTGTCGATGTCACTGAGAGCTGCCACGAATGCCCTAGAAGCCGCTTTGGCCGCCTTCTTGGCCATCTTGTCGCGGTTCTTCTTGAAGAATAGCTTCTTGTTCTTTTTCTTGTGCTTGTTGTAGTCGTGGTCATTGTCCTCCTTCTTCTTGAGCTTAGGGCACTCTGCCTAGAATTGAGTGGTTTCATCACACTCAAAACAAGCGTGAGAACCCCCTCTTCTCCGGTCTCTTCTATTGTTGTAGAAGCGAGTGAACTTCTTCACAATGAGCGTAAAGCTCTCATCATCCAGTGCATCCACCTTCCCCTCTATGATAGAAACTAAGGAAGACAAAGGAAATCCACTTTGTGAAGTGTTAGCACAAGAAAAACTAGCACCAGCCTAATTGCCACCACTAGGTCCGGAAACCAATGCCATGTTCTGAGACAAGGGGTTTTCAAGATCTATTCTAGCCGCTTTGGTTATCTTGGTGGACTTGAGCTTGCTGAAGAGTTCATCAGAAGTCAATGTGTCATAACTAGATGATTATTCAATGCTCGAGATCTTCACTTCTCATATGCTACGGTCAAGAGCATAGAGAAGCTTGATCAATCTCTCTTGGTCAGAATAGGGAAAAACACTAGTGGATCTAAGGTTGCTAACAATTCCATCAAAACGAGGAAACATAGCATCCAGAGATTCACCGGGCCCTTGCACAAATATTTGATATTCTTGGTTGTATGTACTTTGATGTTTGACCTTAATCTGATTAGTGCCTTCATAAGAGACACTCAGAGTAGTCTAGATCTCCCAAGCAGTACGGAGGTGCTGGACCCTATTAAACTCATTCTGACTCAGACTTATAAACAAAATATTTCTAGCCTTGTTGTTAGCCTCATACTGTTTAATTTGAACCTGAGTCGTGCGAGCAGCAAGGACTGCATAGCTAGGATCAACTATTTCGCATATTGTACTTCCTTGGCTTAGAAGATAAGCTTTCATGCACACCTTCCAGTATGAAAAATCACGATCGTCAAATAGCGGAATCTTCCTACTTCTCTTCATATTGCCTACGGATCACAAAGCCGGTTAAGCTCAATAAGTGATCAAACCAGCTTTGATACTAATTATAGGACTAAGATAGGCGACTAGACGGGGGCTGAATAGACACCTTACAAATTTTTGCAAAATAGATGGCATACTCCTTGTTCACCCAACGCATCTTAAGAAGGAATCACCACAAAAAGCAATGCAGCAGAAATTCAAGCTAAACATGAATGTTCCGATTCAAAAACCAAATTTGAAAATCCAAGAAAGGTGAGTCTCATGATTGGAATCGAACCCTAGGTTCCACAGTAAACCAATCCATAACTCAACCCTCACATAAAAATTAGATCTTTAGGAGAAACACCAAAAACTCAAAGAGATGATCACTAGGTGAAGAAAATCTCCAAGTTGATGGATTAGAGACAAAGGAATTTAATATCCAATTGTATACTTTTACACACAAATTTTATGCCTCTAGCAACTAGAAGATTAACTCCAATAAGGTAGAAAAATTCAGCTCAAGCACATAAATGAAAATCACAACTGAAATCAAAAACTTGCAAAAAAAAAAAAGGGAACCAATAGAGGAAAACTAGGAGGGGAATTCAAGCATATACAAAAACATAACTTCATTACTCAAAGAGATCAGCCCAATTTTAGGCAAATTGCAAAGATTTTCTTCTCAAAACTCACACCTATTACATAGTCTTAACACTCATCCATTCTTTCCTCTAAAACCCTAGCACTAGGCTCTCAAATGGATGGCACAAAGGACTCAAGTGGTTGGTTCAACCTCTACCATAGCCCTACCTCTCTATTTATAGGCCTAGAAAACTTGATCCTTAAGTTTTCTAGCTTGTTACCAAAATACCCTTCTCTTGTAATACACTCATACCTACTACCGAGGGTATTTTGGTCTATTTCTTGTTTCGTCCATCAAACGGTCGCGGCGCCTTCACAACTTAGCTTTGTCTCGACACAAACTTCTCGATAGTGCCACATACTCCAATCCTCCCATGGTTTTGAGGTCCAACCATGAAACCCTCTGTACGCTTTAAAAAACGTGACTCGTCACTTACTTACACCTTAAGCAAACACTCTGATGTCGACAAGTATACTCCGTCTTATGATCCTGACCGCCAGCAAGTCTCTCTCGCTCCTGATTCCTCGGGCCTTCTTGTCACTTGCATCGATATCCCTTTCGCTTGACTTTGTCAATACATCGTCTTCATCATCCATTTCATACTTTGCTTGACCTTCACGTGTACAACTAGGATCACCCTTGACTCCACCCAGCCCCCTTGATCGTCTGGCACCAAGCATCCACTTAGCCCTGATCACCCACCGTCGACCGTCAAGTTGCATTCGTCACATGCACACCATGAGATAAACAAACATATTTCTCCAACTCCAACTCCAATTAATCCATAATCAAAATGCTCAAACTAACCTCAAGCAATCCAAAATTTAACAAACCAAATTGACAATTGTGTCAATCACTCATCATATATAAACTAAGACACATTTCAACTTGGTTTCTCAAAATATAAACCGCATACTCTATTCAAGACCATTCTATATGTCTTTATACATACAAATTTGAAACTTGAATGAATAACAAAGCAAAAAGACAGTTACCGAAAAAAAACTCTCCAAGTTGATGGTCTAGAGGCAAGTGGATTCAAGAACCTCTCAAATAAATGAGTATATGAATATTTATGCCTCTAACAATAAGAAGAACAACTTTCTAAGGTTGAAAAATCACAGTCCAAAGGAAAAAACAAAAATCAACAAAAAAATTATAACCGACAAAGAAAAACTTGTAATGGAATCAATGGAGATAGATTAGAAGGAGGAGAATTCAAGCATATGCAAAAATATAAAATTTATTACTCAAAGAGATCAGTCTTATTTTAGACGGATTATAAGGATTTTTCTCTTAAAAACTCTCACCTATTACATAGATTAATCACTCATCTTTCTCTTCTCTAAAACCTTAGAACTATGCTCTCAAATGGGTGGCACAAGGGGCTCAAGTGGTTAGTTCAAATATTACCATAGCCATACCTCTATATTTATAGAACTAGAAAATTTGACCCCCTAGTTTTCTAGCTTGTTACCAAAATACCCCTCTCCTGTAGTACACTCCTACCTACCAACAAGGATATTTTGGTCCATTTCTTGCTCTGTCCATCGAATGGCCGCAACGTCTTCACGACTTAGCTTCATCTCGAGACAAGCTTCGCGATGGTGTCATATACTCCTCCAATCCTCCCACGGTTTTAAGGCACAATTGTGAAACACTCTGCACATTTCTCAAAATGTAACTTGTCACTTGTTTACACCTTAAGCAAGCGCTCTGACGTCGACACGTGTATTCGGTCTTACGATTCTAACTGCCCGCAAGTCTCTTCCGCTCTCAATCACTCGGGTCATCTTGTCACTTGCATTGACATCCCTTTCGCTTAACTTTATCAATACGTCATCTTTATCCTCCATTTCAAACTTTGCTTGACCTTCATGTGTACAGCTAGGATCATCCTTGACTTCGTCCGGTCTCTTTGATCATCCGGCATCAAACACCCGTTTAGCCCCGATCACCCATCGTCGACCACTAAATTACATCCATCACATTCACACTATGAAACAAGCAAACACATTTCTATAACTCCAACTCCATTTAGTCCATAATCAAAATACTCAAATCAAACTCAAGCAATCTAAACTTGATAAACTAAATCGACAACCTTACCAATCACTCATCACATATAAATTAAGACACAATTTAACCTGATTTCTCACATCTATCTATTCCTCCATCTTTTCCGAAAGGAATTGGTACATTAGATGATCTCCTAAATACTATCCGATGATTTTCCCAACCACAAGACAGTTTGAGTGTTAAATGATAACATGCAATGCTGAATTAGTCAGGAGACACCATGGAGTAAGGCAGACCTGATCAAAGAAAACGCTCTTAATCTTATAATAGTCAGATACATGTATGTGAAATCCTGCCACTGCAACAGCCATACCATACATTCATGTCATCCAGACCAATCTAACAACAATATTACAGGTACATTTGATCTGCTGCAGATCATAGTATCTACGAAAGCAGTAGATGCGATTTCGTTTATACTTTTCGGTAAAATACTTCTTTTCTAGTGGCCAAGTTCAGTGAACATGAGATGCAGGTAGCATTATTGCGATCCTATGATACTTGTCCGGACTTTTCTGACAGAACATGCAAAAGCTAGGAGAACGAAGGAAGGTAGAGAAGAAGTAGTAAAGCAGCAGAAAAGCTTGCGACGATAGTCATAGAACACAAGAGCTGCGCTTCACTGCGAGTCTGAAAATGTTGACCCTGTGAAAGAAAGACGTGATCAAACTTACGATGGCTGTTAAAGAACACTGGGATCGTTATTTAACTTTTACCTTATCTATATGAGCATACTTAACCCCATCATGGAAGCTTTGCTTGGAGTAATCGATTATTATAAGATGAAACCGAATCTGGGTTTCATCATCTCAAAAGAGAAGCCCAACGCACAGCAATGTTGACCACGGACCTCTGCTTTGTCAGAACCTGGAGAGCCCTGCTCTCAATGAACTGGACATAGACCAATCACGATTCACAATTCGCAACAACTAGAGCAATCGAAGCAAGAAAGGAGGAATCTAAAATGGTCCATGGGACAGCTTCTGCTGCGCTGTTGGCGCACACACAAACATGAAAACGCTGGAGTCTATGAAAGTTACTGTACTCCTGCGTGTCAGTAGTGTGCACACTCGTGTTCTCACTTAACGACGCGCGCCGTTGAGGCGCTGACCATACCTATCTCCAGTGTGGAAGCGAGGGTGTCAAAAATTTCCCTTGTGAAAGCACGAGCTTTAGCTGGTCAAAGCTTCGCTGGATCAAGGCGTGCCCGCTGTCACGGCTGGACGTCACTCGCCACCCGCCATGAACGCATGCATCAATCAGTCTCTGCAGTGGCAAATAGAAACGCCTGCCGCACACAGTGGTACTCCCTGCAGCCTCTATATGTAGACAGCATGTTGTGTGTGGATGTGAAGAGAGCAAGCAAATATTTGCAGATAGGTAGCAGTAGTGTGTGAGCGGAGAGGAGACGAGAGCCGATCAAGCAGGGACGAGCTTCCCTTGTGGGTGTGCGTCCTACGCTCAGGAGAGATGACACCGACTTCAGACGGATCGGTCGATCGATCTGTGCTGTGTCTGTCCGTCTGAGGCTGGTGTCATCTCGCCTGAGTATAGGACTCGCTAGCCCTGAATGATGAACACATGCGCCACCTGTTACCTCGACGAGCCGTCCTACTGTTTGACACGCTTGACGCTTCCTTGTTCTTGGGTCGCCTTGGCTCGTTGTTTACAAGGTAAATCCAACGGCTTCGACCTCCAGTTTGTCTGCTCGTTTCAGTCTGTGTTCGTTTTGCAGGTGTGGAGAAGGTGGAGTACTGACATGGCATGTGAGTCGGGATGACATTGGAGCAATCATTCGCACAAGGTTAGCCATGCGTCCAGAATTAGCTGTTCCTTAAGCTGACGGATGACAAGCACTTCTAGCATCTCTCCTACTTTTGCTTCTCTGAAAACAACCTTTCGTCTGCTGCTGTTTCAGAAAACCTGAAACGTCCTGACAGCATCTGTGTACTTGAAGCTTTGTATATTTTTTTGTTTGATCCATCCTTTTCTCTTCCTGCATGTGTTGCATGCCTGTATATGGTTGAAGTTAACATGCACACAGTCTTGCTTTCATGGAAGTGTCAGTTCTATGAAGAAGCAACCGTGCAATCCTCAGCCAAGCAACAGTGGTAATCTGGTCCCTTGTGATTACTTTCTGGCTCGAGCTTTCTCCAGGGAGAAGAGAACTTTCTGCATCTGATAACTCTTTGCTGATTGCAAGAAAGTAGTTGGTTTTTTTGGATGAAACCGTCTGCCTGAACTTACCCTCTCCAAAAACAGGCACCTGGCTAGCTGTGGCTTTGGCTTCAACGCACTGAAAACTAGTCGATTACAATCTGTTCTGTGGTGAAGTGAAACAACTTGTTCTCTGTATTCTCTTTTTCTTTGATCAATGTACTGTTGTAAAAATAAATTTCTGCATGAAACAGCAACGCTGAACTCTTTAGATTATTAATTTACCATACTTGTTCATGACTGATACTCTCCGAAAACTGTTTTCTTCTTAAAAAATTGATCGAACAAGAGACACAAAGAAGTATGAGAAAAACGTGGGGAAAAGAGGGCGTGCAGTCAACTGACCAAAGATTGACAAGAACCGACCCTTTCCCTTTCCAGAGCCAGTCTCGTTGTCGAGGGTTGTTGTTAGCATTGACTAGGAGAAATCGCAAAAAATCATACGAAAAGAGAATGATGGAATAGCCGGATAAATTCTCTCAGATCTCAAAGATACCTTCGGTCTCCAGATCTCCGCACGAATGGAATTTACCTTCGGGCAGGCCTGGTGCAGCACCCGCAGTTCACGCCCGTATCCATCCCCATGATCCCAAGCTCCGAGGTCCGAGCACGCGAAGTTGACAGCTGCACCTGCAGGCCAAGGTGCCCAGGCCAGCACATCGGTAGGATCAGGCCGCCGGCAACGGCACGGCCGCCTCAACGCAGCTCCGCGCGGCACGGCCGCTTTGCTCTCATTTGCGTTGACTCCCCAGCACAAATGGCACAAGGGCGTCTCACTCTCACGCTTGAACAAGGCCCAACCGGCAACCGTCCAGGCCTATTGGGTCCACTCCATGCGTAACCTTTTGCGTATGTTTCGACGCTTTGGGCTTTGCTATAACGGGCCCAAGGCAATATGCGGTTCACGTACGTTTACAAGTGGATTTTTTATAATAACATTATTTTATTGAAAAGTTAAAAAATAAAATGAAAAATTACAGATATGGATGCCTATCGATACTTCAATTACTGACTAATTCATTGTCGACAATAGGGTAGCCTATCAACATTTGGTTTGTTGATAAGGGATCTATCGGCATATCAATTGACGATAGGTCATGTGTCCTGTAAATAATATTTGATTGAAAAAATCATAAAGTTTTATATGATCTCGGATGAAGATGATTTTTATATAAAAATTATACATATCGATGATATCTATAACTTTATAGTTAAATGTTTTCATTTAAATCCGTTTAAATGCCTAAACAAATAGCTAGGAATTTTAAGCCGCCAAAGAACTAATCAGCGATTAGAGTGCCAATCGGCTTCTATATATGCATTTTTCTCATTTTAAATTATAGTTTTGCGATTTTTAATAAATAATATTATTTTAAAAAATTCTTTACAAGTGCTACTAGTACTTCCTCTTTAAAAAAATACTAAGTGCTACTGGTACTGGTACTGTAATACTAGGATGTAACAAAGCATTGCTACTAGGTTCAGAATCACACCAGCACTGCAAGATCACGAGACAAACAGGTACCTTTCTAGTGGAGAGAGCAGAACAAAATGTGTACATTTTCTTGGTGCATCCAAACGTCACCACATGATTCCGTGACGATACAAGGAGGTGTTTAGATAAGTCATTTTATTTTTATTTTAAATTAAAAATAGATACTTAAACTACTTTATTTTAGTATATAAACTCTAATATGAGGTGAAGCTGTGAGCTAGAACTCTTATGACCTAAACTGAGATATTTTTACTATCGTAGCATGTTCAAACTGTTGCTTGCACCGCTAATCCATCCAAACTCAGAGTAACTTTGTCTCTTGGTGAGAATGGGCGTCTAGCTGATGAAAATGTCGTGCATAAGCCACATTTAGCTTTCACCTGGTACAATATCGATATATGGCTTGTTTTTTACAAGGGCAACTTCGAAGCGTGTCTCCTATGTGTCACGGACTACCCTGATGGGCTGATGCCCTCTGGGCTGGCTGGGCCACTAAGGAGTACAAAGGGAAGAGAATCCCAGGAGAGAAAGACATCGAACAACAGACTAGAACTGGCTTTCTTTTTCCCACTTCCTCCTCTACTATCTCCTCTTTCTTCCCCAGCTCTCCCTACTCCGATCCCCTTTTTCTGCACCTCTCCAATTTCCTATTCCCTTCTTCTCTTAGTCTAGGATTGCTTAGCTATACTACTCAGTGCATCTATTTCTCTTTTCCCAACTTGTACCTCATGTCGTGATTGACTCGACTAGCAATAGAATTCTCTTATTTAGAGGTGATTTGGTGTGTATGTGGTGATTGGAGTGCTTGGATCGAATGAGGTCCGTGACAGTTAGTACCAGAGTCTCTTCCTGCTATAGTGATCGCCGAGTTAATGCTGGAGTCACCATCATGGGCCTCTCAGAGCAGTTGACGATGTACATGGAGATGATGGACAAAGAACGTGTCTCAAGAGCTAACACCATGAGGAGATGATGGCTCTGTTGAACAGCATGGTTGTCTTCTATCACTCCCTCCTCAGCCACATCCCGTCCTGCAATGATGTCGGCAACATCGATGAACATCGCCTCTGCACGCATGGCCAAAGCCGCCCAGGCTGCTTATGACACCCCTATGCCCAAGATGGGTTCGTCCCCATCCTCCTCTACATTTGTGGAGCTACCAATCTGCCTATTTCCTTGATGACATATGCAACAACCGAGGAGGTCATCCCCGAATTCAACCCCCATATCATGCTCCAAGCTATAATGGCGCCTACGACGGCCGAGGAGGTCATCCTCAACCTCGACCCCCATACCTCTACTTCACCAGTCAACAGAATCGTCCACAATGACATCAATGTTGAGGCACATGCCAACCGTTCGACGATATGCTCTGACTCCAGCTTCTCGATCTCGATTGGCGATGGAGAGCATGGTCGATGCATATCGTCGCGGAACTCTATGTGGTCAACATCATTGCTATGGTTGAGGTGGCTGTCAAGGCCGAGGATCTCACCGGCGGTGACCTAGCGGGGCGCTACGGTTTTGATCTCGCCAAGGTGCCGGCCCGCGTGCCCGCAGACTCTTCGCTGGCACCCCAGTGGCACCGCCTAGAGAGCAAGTGTGGCGAGCTCATGTTCTCTGAGTGGCTCAAGACCCAGGACGACGAGGCATTTTTGGACGCTCTGGCACTCCGACGTGCACACAACAACCAGTCTTATGGCTGTCGCTTCCACATGCGCCAAGATGATGTTGAAGCTGCTATCGTCAGACCTGTTGTACGGGATGCATGACGAGGAGCAGCTGATCAATTTCGGCGACATTGATATCCAACGGCCGATGGTTGTGTACATGTCAGTGTTTGGCCAATGTGCTCTCATCTACGCCAACGACACACTTCTCTTCTACGGGTCATGTTCCACAGCGTTGGTGGAGCGACTACATAAGGCCATGGAGGTGGCATGTCCATCCACACTGTGGGTCTGGGCCATGGCGCAGCTGCACGCGGAGGAGTGATGGGTCGTGTTCTTTGGGCTTGTCCACCTTGCCATGCTCCTCCATGCCTTGGCACCTTATCGTCGTGTAGAAATACCACCGGCATGTTCACCGACACCTGCACGAGGTTTGTTACACTGTTCTAGCCACAGTTCTTCCTGGTGAGCGCCGGTGAGGCGTTCGTTTACATGGGGCAAATGGAGTTCTTCATCCGTGAAGCGCCCAAGTAGATGAAGTCCATGAGCATAGGGTTCTTCTTCAGTGGCTTCTTGGTGTTCACCGTGGATGGTGTGACGCGGGGCATGTGGATCCGAAACAACCTAGACCACGGGAGAATCAACCTCTTCTACTAGACGCTGGTCGTGCTCAGGGTGGCCAACTTCGCTGTGTTCCTAGTGTTCATGAGGCGGCACGAGTAAAAGTCCAACAACGTTTTCTACGCGCACGAGTACTACACAACGGTGGAGTTCTACTGAGCACCCTTCCTGATGGAGTCCATCCGACAAAGCTAGGAGATCTCTAATGAGGGCCAGATGACGTCAGCTTATGGTAGGGGGCTCTTAGCTGAGATGGAAAAGAACAAGGATGAGATGACAACATCGGGTGATGGATAGTTCAACTATGACTCATAGCTGGTGATTGACGAAGGCAAGACGTTCTTCTTCATGAGGCACGAAACGTCTGTGTTGCTGCTCACCTTGACGTTAATGCTGCTCGTAACGCACTCAGAGTGGCAGGACATGGTGCGCGCCGAGGTCACCAGTGTTTGTGGCGATGACTCATCGCTCGCTAACCACCTCTCCAAGTTCACCGTGCTCCCCAGCATCGCTCTTTTTGAGTTCATCCCTCTGAAGACCAGTTGTTATCCTAAGAAGAAGGAAGCCAAGTATGATCAACCACTTCTACTAGAGATGCACTACATGCAGCCAATCTTAGTGATGCAATTGGACTACATGAGGCACCAGACAATGCAGGTTGTTGTAGCGAAGCTCTGAGTCATCCTACTAACCATCCTCGTCATCACCCACAGGTTCTCCTCAATCCATAAGGCCATCCCCATTGCCATCCTCCATAGCAACGTTGTCTCCGAGCTGGGCACGCACGACAACTTCATGGCCACAGGGACAAATGACACCTACACCAAGCTCATCGCATGCAGAAGTAGGCGCATGAGACCACCTTAGTCGACAGTACTAGAATCCAAGTCCCATGGGAACCGGATGGTGCGACGATAGTGACTTGGGGGCAAGCCGCTTTTCAAGTGAGGAGGAATGTCAAGGACTGCCCTGCTAGGCTGGCACCCCCTAGGCTGGCTGGGCCACCAAGTAGTACAAAGGGAAGAGAATCCCATTAGAGAAAGGCATCAAACATCAGACTGGAACCGGCTTTCTTCTTCCCGTCATCTTCCTCCTTTGCTATCTCCTCTTTCTTGCCCAGCTCTCCCTGCTCTGATCCCCTTTCCCTGCTCCTCTCCAACTCCCTATGCCCTTCTTCTTCTACTAGTCTAGGATTGCTTAGCTATACTAATCAGTGCATCTATTTCTCTTTTCCCAACTTGTACCTCATGCTGTGATTGGCTCGACTAGTAATAGAATTCTTTGATTTGGAGGTGATTAAGTGTGTATGTGGTGATTGGAGTGCTTGGATCGAATGAGGACACAATGCTCGATAATGAACAACGTGAGGTTTCCATGCTAAGATTGTGCTAATAAGGACAAGAAAATGGTATAGCTTCCATTCTCTTTCCACACATGCGCGCACACACACCTATGGCATGTGCTCAATTCTCCCGCTCTTGCGTGCGGCACAACCTCATAGATTCAGTTCAAAAGCAATGGTGGGTACTTATTAAGAGTTGCATACATCTATACTACTTAAAAATGAAGATTTGATCCATCAAAGAAAAATTTGTTCGTAAAAAACTTGAAGGTTTGGGTTAATGAAGAAATATGTACAATATACTTACTTTTCTTTAAAAAATGCCAAATAGGATCCAAACTCAAGACATATTGTCTCTGATATTGAGTTTATGTATCAGGTAGTTCATAAAACACCTAATCTAATAACGAAAAGTGAACTACCCTCATACCTCTGTGGTACTATTGAAATTTCCTCAATGCCCTTGTGTTAGACATGGTCACTTGCCAGAGCGCGATGACTAGTGTTGCTAATTTTGGGAGAATAATCTACTTGTGTAATTTTGGGTTTTATTTAGCTTGTGGCCTCGCAGGTGTTGGACTATCCCTCTAGTTAATTTGGAGCCTAGCAAAACAGTCCATGAGCCTAGTGCTTGTGCACCGTTGATTTGCTTCTTAAATCATTGGTTGAGATTACCTCCTCTTGCAATGGTGGGAAGAAAAACCCTAGCCCCCTCTTTCCCCAATGGTTGCTGGCATTGGAGAGGTAGAGAGAGCAACACAATGGACACACACAACCTGAGAGAAGGGAAGAAGATTTGGTGGCTTCGGATCCATCGTCTTCAAGCTTGTGATCGGAGATGCAAACGTGGTTGGATCAACACCAAACTTGGTGAGCTCCTTCTATAGTTAGAGTACTTCGATTTGGTCAGTTGGTTGCATTGGTTTAGTGGAGCATCAAATTTGAGAAGGGGTTTGTCAGTTCAGGTTACTGCAGTTTTAGCATTGAATAGCTTTGGTAGATGATCGGTTTGGGTAGTGAAACAGTATCAATGTGCTGAAATTTTGATAGTTTGTTGAGGACTTGTGGAATACATGCCTACCAAATTTCATGCAGTGTGGATATGTGGTTTGTGAGATATGAGCTGATGACTGGAGGGGACTTAATTTGTGTCATCTCTCTGCTTGACTATTGTCATACATCTTGTTAGTAGTGTATGGTTATAGTTGTTGACTCCAAGTTTGCAACTTGATGAATGTGTCGCTGATGTTGTAATCCTCTAGAGGTTCTAAAAAAGACTCCTTGTACCCATTATTCATCATAGTGGAAGTTTGGAGTGGACTCATTGGTCCCGTGGTTTTTTACTCCTAACTTGAGGAGGTTTTTCCACGTAAATTGTTGTGTCAATTATGCATGTGATTCTCATTGTTTTGTTGTATATTTGTTGGTTGAAGCTCTTCTCAATGTTCATCACAAGATGAGGGGTTAATTGGTGCATTGTTGTTGCTCTTTTATCCCAACCGCAAGGTCATAGGTGGTAAAACTCTTCTTTGATCAATGAAATTGGCACAATCTCATGCTGATCCGTTCAACAAAATAAATTTTCTCAATACAAATGCCTAGACAAGAATGTAAATTATAAAATCAGAGGACGTACTAGACCCTCGTGCCAGTGGATCAAACTTAGGCCTGGCAACATGGTGGGTCAGGGCCAGGTGCAGCTGTAGGGATCGGTGACGTTCTAAGAGGGAGTGAATTAGGATATTTAAAAATCTAACCTAATTGGTTCCAAAAACTTCACAAGATAAACCTAATCAATTTCTATCTAAATGTTCTCTAGGTTTATCTAGTGTATATATTCTAACGCTCAAAAGGTTTGCAACCTATAGCCAATTCTAGCAAACTACTTTAGGAAAGTAAATTTACAAAGGTAGATTGCAAGAATGCGGAAGCATAAAGACGGTAGAGAAAGTAAACTCGGCACAAGTGATTTTTATCCTTTGGTATCAATAGCATAAATGTTACCCTAGTCCACGTTGGAGCTCCACCAAAAATATACTCCCGGATGGCACCCAATCATGGTTCTTGAGCCACCAAGGCAAGACCTCAAGCCGGATGAGCCGTCAAGCCACAAAAGTAAGGCATCGCCACTAGCATATCAATGGTATAAATGTCACCCTAGTCCACGTTGGAGCTCCACCAAAAATATACTCCCGGATGGCATCCGATCATGGCTCTTGAGCCACCAAGGTAAGACCTCAAACCGGATGAGCCATCAAGCCACAAAGGCAAGGCATCGCCACTAGCCTCTCTTCTAGTTACTTACTACTGTGATCACTTTAGAGTTTGAGCCACCAAGGTAAGGATCTCCGCATCCCCGTACACGTGTCTTACCACCGCTTCACACCAAATCGAATAGTCAATAAGCTTGAGCAACTCTGATCGTTGCAAACCCTAATGGAACTGATGACTCGAATCAAGCGAAGTAGAAAAGCCACCATGTGAACCGTCGATTGTGTGATAGGAATCACTAGACGGTCATACAAATATGCACTCCCGTTGTAGCGGTATTTCAACTACGGCACCAGACCCGCACCGACCCGCATGTTGCCGTGTTGGGCGAATGAGAGCTCGCGCAAGTATAAATAACCGTGCATCCCTAAGAATTTTGTCTCAAGCCAAACCTCCACAGTACATCAACAATGGCGTCCATGACCGCCAGTCCCTTGCGATGCTTAACGTTTTTACTTCTGCTTGCACAAGCCTCAACCTTCGTCTCAACACCAAGTAGTCCGAGCAGAGCCCACCTTGAGCACAAGTCTCAGCCTTCCAAAGCCTAAATCATCTACACTGACCAGTGACCACCTCTTCAAGCCATACCACTTCGCCACCCTCGACTCCTCGAGCACTGGTACAACTCCATGGTAGCTTCCCTCTCCCCGGCCACCAATTCTAGCTGTGTCTTCTACGTGCACGACACCGTGATGCACGGCTTCGCGGCTGACCTCACCAACAACGAGGCCCAGCGCCTGTCTAACACTCCGCCGGGCGTGGCCGGCGTGTACAAAAACAGGGTGGTGCATCTGCACACACCAGGTCCCCGAGCTTCCTTAGCCTTGACACGGACTTCGGCATCTGGCCGGACACAAACTTCGGTGATGGAGTTATTATTGGCTTTGTCGACACCGGCATCTAGCTGGAGAGCGCCAGCTTTGACGACAGCGGGCTCGGCCCTGCCCAGTCGAGCTGGAAGGGCCGGTGCGGTCGACGGCGAGCGGTTCAACGCTAGCATGTGCAACAACAAGCTAGTGGGCGCTAGATTCTTCACCGCCGGCACACACGCGGGGATGGAAAATTTTCATTCTCCAAGGGGCAAAGACGGGCACGGCACGCACGTAGTGTCGATGACCGCCGGCTCAGAGGTCCTCGACGCTGGCCTCTTTGTGTTCGTGCCCAGGAGCGCGAATGGCGTAGCTCCCAGGGTGAGGGTCACCATGTACAAGGCGTGCGGCATTTCTTGGACCGAATCTCATCTCATGGAGTTCAAGAAAACAGCAAACTGTTTCAAGTCCAAGTACAGAGATAGAGTACAAGTCTCTAGTCAATGCTACTGCAGAACTTCTATGGATGCAGTCATTCGAGAGCTCAGAATTTTTCAAAACAGACCACCTATATTGTGGTGTGATAACCTAATAGCTACATATTTATCAGCAAATCTAATGTTCTATGCAAAAACAAAATACATTGAAATCGACTTATATTTTATTCCAGAAAGAGTATCCCGCAGAATCTAGATGTCAGGTTCATATCAACACATGATCATATAGCAGATATTCTCACCAAACAGTTG
Source organism: Phragmites australis (assembly GCF_958298935.1). NCBI lineage: Eukaryota > Viridiplantae > Streptophyta > Magnoliopsida > Poales > Poaceae > Phragmites > Phragmites australis. The sequence goes on from NC_084935.1 coordinate 5,753,007, forward strand.
GCAACACGTTACTTTGAAATTCCGAAGCGAATCTGAATCTTGTGGCAAGATCAGATTGAAGGAGGCTATTGAAATACATGGTTTGTTGAGATTATGAAACAAATATTCCAGTAGTCCAAAGATCTCATCAAAGATCTTCGATTCCTGTAAATCAGCGCCGGTTACCAGTTATCCTATAGCAGATACATCAAGCACCGTATGTATATAAAGCATGTAATTGCCGCTGTATTCAAGCAGGCAAAACCACAAACAATCATCTTGATTTATCCCTTTTTCACACCTCTTAGTTACTCATCTTTATTCAATGTCTGAAGTCTGAACTGGTCTGCCATAAGATTCAGCCCCACATGAACGCGACGGGGCTCGTCACCGCATGCACGCCGTTCTCCCACACGATGTGCCCGAACTGCGTCATCCCCGCCGCGCCATGCGCACCCGCGGAGCTTCTCTTGCTCTTGAACACGACCTTGTAGCTCTTCTTCTCGTTCTTCATTCCGAACTCCAGCCTCGCCGGCGTGACGGTCACCTCCACTAGCTCGTCCGGAGCCACGACGCTCACTGTGTAAGCCTCGGGACCCTCCGACACCTTCGTCACCATCCGTTCCAGCATGCGGACGTCGGTGCCGTTACCGAACGCAACGACGAACGACGGGTAGTTGAGGCCACCGGCGCCACCGAGGAGGGTCCTTGTGCAGCCGACGAAGCCCGGCATGAACATTTGGATCTGCGCGGTAGTGTAGTTCAGCGTGCAGAGGAAGTCGATGTAGTCCTGCTCCACCGCGTCGTAGACCAGGCCCGGGTCGAGCGCTAACTGCGGCCGGACGTGCCCGGCCCCGGCTGCCATCGGCGTCGCTTTGCCACCGCCGCTGGTCCAGGCGTTATCAGCGATGGGCCGACCATGGCTATCGATCATCGTCGCTGTTGTCATGATCGCCGACCGGATCATGGTCGGCGTCCAGTCGCGGTGCTTGTGCCGGATTAGCGCCGCAACACCGGCGACGTGCGGGCACGCCATGGACGTACCGGATATTATATTGAAGCTCGATCTTCTCGGGTCGCCGACGATGGCACGTGTCAGGGGCAACTTGTCGGGCCAGGCAGCGAGGATGTTTAGGCCTGGCGCGATGACGTCCGGCTTGAGGATCTCACGGACGATGTGGTTCGGCCCCCGTGACGAGAAGGACGCCACCATCGGTGCGCGGTTCTCGCCGGTGACCGTGCGGCAAGTGAAGCAGAACGACGCCACCGGGTAAGGCACCGAGTGGATGTAGGCCACGAGCTTCTGGGCTTCGATGGTGCTGAGGCTGACAGCCGGAAGGGTGAAGGCCACGACCATGAGCCCGTCCATACGCCAATCCCAGGATTCGAGAGAAACTAGGCCGGAGCCACCACCTCTCTGCACCTTAAAACCACTTGATGCACCCACGCGAGTGCACACGACGACCTTGCCCATGATCCTATCCGGCACCAGGTCGTCGGTGCAGTTGCTGGGCAATAGCCGGATCATTTCTGTTTGGTTAGCCGTCTGGGAGTAGAGGGACTGACCGGTGAGGACTTGGCCATTCCCGAGTGTGACGCTCACCGGGAACACTCGATCCACGGTGGCGGCGCCGACCGTCGTGATCCACGGCGCCACGTTGCTTAGCGAGAATTCTAGCGGGCCAGCGTTGCCGGCTGAGCAGGCAACGAAGACACCAGCCCGGACGGCGCCAAACAAGGCAATGGACATGGGGTCTTCGTAGAAGTCGTGGTCGAGGCCTCCGAGGGACAGGGACAGGATGTCGACGCCGTCTTTCACTGCGGCGTCGACCGCCGCGACGATGCTCACGAGATCGAGCCGTACAAGTTGCACGCCTTGTACATGGCGACCCTCGCCCTGGGAGCCACGCCCCTCGCGGTCCCATGCGCGAACATGAAGAGGTCGGCGTGGGGGACTTCCGAGCCGGCGGCCGTCGACGCTACGTGTGTGCCGTGGCCAAAACCGTCCCTCGAGGACTGGAAATTGTTGTCGCTCCCACTGAGTGTTTTCATCCGCATGCGCGTGCCGGTGAGGAAGAACCTGGCTCCCACGAGCTTATTGTTGCACATGCTAGTGTTGAACCGCTTGCCGTCGACGCACCGGCCCTTCCAGCTCGACCGGACGGGACCGAGCCCGCTGTCATCAAAGCTGGCGCTCTCTGGCCAGATGCCAGTGTCCACAAAGCCGATGACGACGCCGTCGCCGAAGTCCGTGTCCGACAAGATGCCGAAGTCCTTGTCGAGGCCGAGGAAGCTCGGGGACCTGGTGGTGTGCAGATGCACCACCCTGTTCTTGTACACGCCGGCCACGCCCGGGGTGTTAGACAGGCACCGGGCCTCATCGTCGGTAAGCTCCGCTGCGAAGCCGTGCATCGCGGTGTCGTACACGTAGAAGACACGGCTGGAATTGGTGGCCTGGGAGAGGGACGCCACCATGGAGGTGTACCAGTGGTCGAGGGTGCCGAAGTGGGATGGCTTGGCGAGGTGGTCGGTGTGGACGATGTAGGCATTGGAAAGCTGAGGCTTGTGCTCATGTTTGGCTCTGCTCGGACTGCTCGATGGTGGAATGGCCACTGAATCGGCAAGCGGTTCAAGCAGAAGCAGAAGAGCTAAGCAATGCAAGGGACTGAACTTCATGGACGCCATTGTCGATGCGCTAGAGGTTTGGCTTGGGAAGAAATGCATAGGGATGCACGGTTATTTATACATGGCAGGAGCGCTCGTTTGCCCAACCTGTCAATGAGGTGACGAACGGGTGCAGCACTAGTGTTGCAGCTGTGTAATACCACTGGAACGCGAGTGCATTTGTTTGTGGCCGTCCCATCACACAATCGATGGTTCACGTCGGTTTTCCACTGCGCCTGGTTGGTGCCATCCGTCCGATCCCCTCGCCTGTTTGTGTGCAATCACACTTGACTAATCGATCCATGCATGCAACACACGAGTCTAAGTACCATTTCACATCCCCACCACAACGTTGAACGGTGCATGTGCCATCTGCGTAACTTCGTTTTCCATTTCATTGCGACATCATACAAAGCCTAACTTTGTTTTTTCTTTCTCCCTACACATAAAAAACTCCGGCATTGCTATTTGTCACATGCTTCAATTTTTTGTCATTTCATCCAATTTTCTCTCCGTCCGATATGCTTCAAGATGCGATCTTTATTCTAGTGGGTGAAACATTTTCTGAATTTTTCATGTTTTTTTTTTTTGTAATTGCACCCTTTTTTTTTCTAGTGAACACATATATTTCTAACTCAGAGGTACAATACATTTCTACTAAGATTTCGTACCTTCTGTATTGTAAATTTAGGATAGACAATATGTAATTTAGGTGATTGAAGAAAAATTAGGCTCAACGATATGTAATTTAGGCTCTAAAGAATATGTAATTTGAGGCTAAACAGTATACGATTTTATGTGACAGGAAAGTGGGTTATATGACAACTTTTTTCATAAGAATGATGAACTTCCTCCCCTCGCGCAAGTGGTTCTGTCCCTCACGCAACAATGGATTTCTACTCACAGAAGGTAGCTTCAAATGGCAGCTACTATGAATTTATCTCCAGGCTAGCACAATCGATCAACATGAAAAGCACTAGGTTACATCGAAAAAAAGAGAGCACTAGGTTGTTCTTGTAAAGAAACAAACCTTCCATCCATATTGTAGCAAGTGGAAGCTAAGTATAGCTTTGGCATGCCATCTTAATCAGGTGGACGCCGACTCTTACGAAGAGACAACGTTCTTCTTGGTTCCATGGAGTAGCGTGAGAAGCAACGGTGATCATTTCTTTGGTAGTAAAAATTTCTCGGACTAAAAAGGGAGGCTAGGTCATGCACTGATGCACATAGTGGAAGTTGGACGCATCCAAGAAAGTGCCCACATTATGTTTTGATCTCTGCACATTGTGTGCTAACACTTCACAAGTAAATTTAGAAAAGAGACGGAAAATGTTCATGATAAGAGGCATAGATTCCGAATTGTCCACGCAGCTGTACTTGCCAGAGATGCACAATCTTCAGGCGCTCACAGCTCTAGGCAACCAGATTTTATAATTGTAAAGCACTAAGCCACGGAAAGCAACAAGCAACGGCAACGTTTTTTTAAGTCAGTACTAGAAACTTTCTAGCTTTGTAACCTTTGAAGACGAGCAAGTGGTACTACAAAGTCTCCAATACAGTTCTTTTAAATCGGAGTAATACTTGTCCCAGAAAACCCTCATGTCTCAAAACAATAAATCGGAGTAATACCATGTACCGGAGTCTGAGTTCCAGTCCATGTATTGCTCGGCCTCGGATGGCACGAAACGTAGCGCTCCCGTGTATAAAGCAATGGCCCGGATGTAAACTCTGGGACTCGATCTGAGTGCGTCTGGGCACCGGAGGAAAGTCAACTCTGTATAGAGTATGGACATATATATTAAATTATCTGTTTAGTTCTTCTATCTAATATTTATAATAATATAAATAAACAGTCATGATAGCTCGTAAGGTCACAATAAGTACTGGAATTTTTTCTTTCGTATATGCCACATCGGACACAGACACACCAATTCCACTGATCCCCCGAGCCCTGGCGCGGGGGGCGGAGCGGACCCTGCGGTTGGATGGCGAAGCCTCCCGAGCCCAGGTCCCGTCTCGGCGGGCCAAGCGACCGAGGACCCTCGACGATCCGCCACGCCACTGCTCCACCGCCCCGACGAACTTCCCCTTCAGTGATCTAATCCGCGTCGACGGCCTGCAGGAGGGACTGGTGGGCGAATCTCGCGGACGGGACGTCGTGGCTCATCTCCGAGCGCGTCCTCGCCAACTACGTGGCGGACTACGTCCGTTTCCGCGCCGTGGGCCGTGCGTGGCGGCAGTGCTCCACCGACCCGCGTGGGCACAGCTGCCTGGGTAGCCGCTTCCACCCTTGGCGATGGTTCATGCTCCGGGCGAAGCTACCGGCCTCCGCCCCTCACCGTCGGCGGTTCTTGAGCGTTTCCATGGGGCACACGCTGCTGCGCCAAAACAGGCTCAAGAAGTGCTATGCCCGTGACCTCGCCGGCGTCGATCTCTCGGTGGAGGGCGCTGGCCTTGCGGTCGCGCTTTATTTCTTGATGAGGACCAGCATGCTGGCTGCCTCCAAGCCCGGTGACGAGCGTTGGACGTTGCTCGATCGTGGCATGCCTGGGTTCGTTTCAGTCCTGCCATTTGCAGGTCGCTTCTATTGCGTCTTGGACCGTTCCATAATGACGGTGAAAATTACTGAAAAACAGCCACCGCAGCTAGTGATTGCCGCCAAACCGGCCATGCCGCGTTCCCTAATCTCTTATGGCGCACATAATGCATCTAGTGGAGAATGGCCGAGAGATGATGCTCGTACACCGTTACTTGTTCTCAAGCAGTGTTGAGGAACTACGACGTGTGCCGGGTTGATTTCGATGCAAGGAAGACGATACCTGTTCATGGCCTCAACGGGCATGCTGTGTTCATCGGCCAGTGCCGCGCATTGTCTGTGTCCACAACGGTGTTCCCCTCAATCATCGCTGATGCCATCTACCCAGGCCTCGAATTCCATGAGAAGACTGATGCTGTGAACAAAATGGACGCTTATCGTCTAGTTGATGGAAGCATTGAACCCGTATAGAATCTCAAACTTTCTATCCTTGCACATAAAAAGGTTATCAGGACGTGAAAGGACAAGAAGCCCAGTGGCAAAGTTCAGTGGCAGAGCTAGAGGTGGGACTTGGGCCGGGTCGGGCCGGCCCGACCCGACCCCTTTGGGCTTCGGGCTTTTTGGGCCGTGCTAGGATGGCCCGATAAACTATTCGGGTCGGGTCGGGCTGGCCCAATCCTCCTTCAGCTAGGCTCAGATCCGGCCCGAATGCACGATGGGCCTTATCGGGCCGGGTTGGCACGGGTCCAGCACCACCACACTCCACCGCGTGTGAGGTGCGAACCCATTTTTTACCGGGCCAGACCACCCATTGGACCCCATATCAAGGCCCGGCCCGGCCCATAAATCGGGTCAGGCTGACCCGGCTCATCAGTGCTCGGGTCGGGTCGGGCTTAAACTTCACCGGGCCGTGCTGGGCTCGGACCGGCCCAAAAAATATGGCTCAAAGTCCCAGCTCTAGCAGAGCCGAGCCCATCAAAATTCGATCCCTCAGCGTCACATCCCCTATTGGCCTTCAATAAAAACCCCGAGTAAAAAGGCTCTAGTGTAAAAAAAAAAAGTTTCGGGGACAACTACGATGAGCCGAGGTCATGTTGGATATGCAGAGATAGTTGTAGAAAATAGCTGTGCTATACTGCTATATGATGTCAGGAATGTGTATCAGTTCTTTGAATTGTGCTGTTTACTATTCCCTATATTTACTTTTATTATCATTGGAAAATTTAAGTTTATGTCACTGTATCAATTACGGTTTCGATATGTATCATCGTTCTCTAATATTTAGGTTCATGCTATTAGTTTTAAAACTTGTTTGGTTCATACAACTGCCATTTCATTATGTCTCTCACCGTGACTATTTTGCTAACGTGGCATCTTACTTATTCCAAAATGCCCCCAATTCCTCATCTCCTTCCCCAATTCTATCTCTTTCCCGGTCGCTTCCCTCCCCGTGACCAGCTGCCGCCTTCCTCCGCGTGCATGCGCTCTCCAGCCGTCAGCGACGTTGGGCTTGGCTGCCGCCGCACTCCACCTGCCCATGCCCCGACCACCACGAATCTCCCCACGATTGTGTTGCGCCCGCACCTGGCTGTTGCCGCCTCCCTCCCCCGCGCGCAAACCTGCTAGGCGCTGGGCAGTCTGAGTTGCAGCGACGTCGGCGAGCAGCAGCAAGCGGGAGTGAAGGGGTGGAGACCGCGGCAAGGCATTCGTCGGAGACGCCCACGACGAGCTCAACTCCGAGGGAGGCAAGGATCTGCGACACGGCGTCGTCCACAGCGCACAACCGAGATCGAGAATTCGAGTTCTGGCAGCGACAAATCCTCTCTTTTCCTTCGTCACACATGCTCTAGTGCGGTCCTCCCTTCTTGCTTGCTTGCCTGGAAGGATCCATTGCTTGCTTAGTTGGGTTTGTGCTTCCTGGAGGACGAGGTAGCGGATGGATTTGTTGCTAGCCGCTCCAATTTCTCTTTCTCTTCTCTCCTCGCGTTGTCACCGCCGTCGGCCACCCCTTTCCCGTTGCTCGCCTGTAACACCCTACTTTACAACCAAGCCTATTTATATAAAAAAAAGGAAATTTTGGCAGTATTTCCTCTATAGAGAGGTATAACTGACCAAAAGAAATATCACAGGCAGGCAGAAACAGATATAACCAGCATATATATAGAGTCCGCCATGACGCTACCAGCGTCGAACCACAACATAAACAAAACAAACGACGGACCATCAGACACACCACTTGTATACACCGGTTGAGCTATCGACATCGTGATAAGTTAGTGTGTGCAGCTACCGAGATCCATCCCCAAAATGTACGTCAACATCTAAACATACCTGTAAAGAAAACACGGGTGAGATTCGAAAATCTCAGCAAGTGAAAGGTACTTTAACAAAAAGCTATTTAGCCACAGTTGAATATGCTAACAATTCTAAATAGAAACTAGTAATGAAACAGACCGCCAACACCAGGAGAAACAGTTATGACTAAGCAAATCCAACGATAACATTAAACATTTTAACATTCGGTTGGTATAAGCCTTCAGAGCCGCATATATATCTATATACATGCTAATTAAAGGAAATGAGATTTGATATGAATAATTCATTGAATTTCACAAGAAGACATAACCATGCACATGACATGCTCTTCTCACCCTTACCCCTCCTCGGGTAACGTAAGGGTGTGCACCGTACCCCTTCTCGGGTGACATACGGTACTGTACCGGTACGGTCGCGGCCAGAAGACGACGACAAACTTTCAATGCATGAGATGTATATGTATGACGTGCTTCAAGCATAACCAACATAACTTCCGGAATATGCTTGAGACTTCAAAAAAAATATTGCATACAACATTAATGAACAACTGCAGAATGGCATATCGTGCCTACTGCACTTCATAAATCAATCATCGAGTAAACCTCTGAAAACGTAAACAACATAGTACTCAGCCCAGAATCAGTCATTCAGATTAGATGAATGCACTGTAATTAAAGAATGTAGGTAACCCAATATTAGGTTAAAGCATAGTCATACAATACATTCACTTGCCTTTACCGACGATGAAGAAAATTCGATCAAGAACGTCCGGAAATAGTACCACCTGTACAGGCATACTATTAGAACTAAAGCACATTTAAAACACATAAAATATGAAGTGTCAACTCTACGCTTGAAAACGTCGCGTCTTCGCCTATATTCCGGACAACTGAATAGAGAACTGTATCACAAGAAATGATACTCTATTTCCAATTCAGAGTCGAACCAAAATTCTTACTAATTATACTTGGCTTCGATTAATTGAATACTTCGACTCAGATGTCGTATCTTCGAATCAACAACGATTATCAAAACGAATCAGACTATTGATCACATGAAATGATACGACAGGAATTGTTTGATTTGATTTAATCCAACTACAAATATTCAGAAATTACCGAGAATTCACCTTCGAAAGTTTGACGATGAATCCAATGAAATTCCGAAATTTCCAACTTTTTCCTCTCTTTTTTTTTCCTTTTCTTTCTTTTTTCTTTTCTTTTCTCTCTTTCTTTTCTTTTCTTCCTTCTTCTTCTTCCTGGCTTCTTCCTCTGTGTCGCTTGCTTCGGCCGGCTGGGCTATCACGGCAACACAGAGGGAGAGAGGGGGAGGCAGCCGGCGGTGGCCGGCTGTGGCGGCGGCGGCGGCGGGCGCGGCGCAGCGGCGCGCGCGCACGGCGACGCAGCAGGGGCGCGGCGGCGCAGCTGGCACGGCGCACGGCGGCCGGAGCAGGCGGTCGGCCGGCGGCTGAGCTACGGCGGCGACCGGTGGTGCGGCGGCGGCGGCAGGGTCACGGCGGCGGGCTGCGGCGGCCGGAGCAGGCGGCCGGCGCGGCAGCAGTATTCGGCGGCGGGAGAGAGAGAAACGAGAGAGAGAGTGTTCGCGAGAGAGCGAGACGGCACACGACGTGAAGAGTCTGGATGGATCGGGTTGAGGACCGATCCATCCAGCACTTATCCCCTCTTTTTTATTATTTTTTTTTTCTTCAAAACAACAAACGGTCTAGATTTATTGGGCTCGCTACGGGCCCCAGAGTGCTCGGAACGGACATATGAATAGCAAAATGGGTTCGTCTCGACGAGATGAACGCAACCGCGGTCTCCGATCGGCCATACGAGCAACGGATCAAAAAGTCAAAATTCGGTCAAATTCCTTTCATTTCTTTCCTTCAAAAATTCGGTATTACATTCTCCCCCCCTTAAAGGAATTCGTCCTCGAATTCTGCCGCTTTCATAGCAACTATGGAATAGAGGTAAAATATTTCAAAACTTATGACTCACCAGTCTCAAGGAGCTCAGGATACTCCTTGCGCATTCGTTCTTCAAGTTCCCAAGTAACTTTTCGTTCTGTTTGATTTGTCCAAAGGACTCTCACAAACTTGATAGTCCTCCTCCTCATAACTCGCTCTGAGGAATCCAGAATACGTACTGGGTGGCACTTTACGGTCAGATCTTTCTCTATCGTAATTGATTCAACATCAATTTTATGCTCAGGGTCTCTCAGATATTTTCTTAACATAGAACATGGAAGACATTATGTACTCCACTCATTGAGTCTGGTAAATCAAGACGGTATGCCAAACTGCCTACTCGGTCTGTGATTAGAAATGGACTAATGTACCTCGGATTAAGCTTCCCAGAGATACTAAAACGTACAACACTTTTAGTTAACGACACTCTGAGAAGAACATAGTTACCAACTGAAAATTCTAAGTCTCGTCTCTGAATATCTGCATAGCTCTTCTATCGACTCTGAGCAGTCAACAAGTTCTGATGTATTTGGTACACCTTCTCTAAGGTTTGCTGGACCAAATTTGGACCAAGTAGTGATCTCTTTCCAACGGAATCCCAACACAAAGGGGAAACACACCTTCGACCATACAAGGCATCAAAGGGAACCATCCGAATACTAGCTTGATAGCTATTATTATAAGCAAACTCTGCTAAAACTGGGATACAAATTTAGAATCCCGATCTGAAATGATCGGTTTTGGCACATCATGCAACCTCACTATTTCCCTGATATACAAGGGAACCAAATCATGTGCCGAACTAGTTGTCTTCATTGGAATGAAATGTGCAGATTTTTGTAAGCCTATCCACGACAACCCAAATAGCATCTCTGCCTCAAGGTGAATGAGACAGCCCAACAACAAAGTCCATAGTGATATGTTCCCATTTCCATTCTGGAATTTATAAGGATTGCATTAATCTTGCGGGTCTCTTATGCTCAGCCTTTACTTGTTGGCAGACACCACAAGCTGCAACATACTTAGCAATATTCACTTTCATCCTTTTCCACCAAAAATTTTGTTTTAGGTCTCGATACATTTTGGTTCCACCCGGATGAATTGTATAAGGAGTCCGGTGAGCTTCTCTCAATATATCTATTTTCACATCTGCCTTCTGTGGTACACAGAGACGTCCTCTAGAGCGTATTGCACCATTCTCATCAATGGTAAATTCCTTTGAATTTTTTTCATCGAAGTCCTCTTTCGAACTTCTAAAAGAAGACAATTATATTGTTGAGCTTCACGTACACACTCAGGTATAGCAGATTGGATGATCATTTGAGTTTCTATCTGCACAGTGCCAGCAAAGCAAAAAGATATCCCCTTCCGATCCAAATCCGAATGTAAAGACATTATTGCTTTAGGTACACCTGTTCTGCTAAGGCGTCAGCTACCATATTTGCCTTTCCGGGATGATACTGAATTGTCAGATCATAGTTTTTGATTAATTCTAACCATCTTCGTTGTCTCAAATTCAGATCTCTTTGAGTGAAAATATACTCGAGACTCTTTATGATCAGTGAAAATATCACATGACCCACCATACAGGTAATGCCTCCAACTCTTCAAGGCAAAAACCACTGCAGCCAATTCTAAGTCATAAGTGGGATAATTCTGTTCATGAGTTTTCAATTGTCTGGAAGCATATGCAATTACCCGACCTTCTTGTATAAGCACCCAGCCAAGTCCAATCCGAGAAGCATCAGTGTAAACTGTGAAACGCTTACCACACTCGGGCAAAGCTAAAATAGGAGCGTTCACCAACTTATTCTTTAATGTTTGGAAATTGTTCTCACATTCATCAGTCCATACAGATGGAACACACTTTTCAGTAAGTCTAATCATAGACTTTGCAATAAAAGAAAAACCTTGTATAAAATGTCGGTAATGGCCAACGAATCCAAGTAAACTCCGAATCTCGGTTACATTGGACGGTCTTTAACATTTTGTTGCCTTCTCACTCTTAGAAGGGAAAACGAATCCAAGAACATACAATATTTCTGCTAATACTATACCAGCCATTTATGAGACAATCTCTTCGACTAGTTCTAAAACCAAGGCATTAGTTGCCAGAAATATCCTTTTTGGTGGATGCAATCACACCAAAAATATTATTGGCTAACTCCACAAACTCGGGTCGAAACCCCCAATAAGAATATAAACCTTCTTCGCTTCAACTTCAACTCCTTCACAGGGAGGATCAATTTAAAACCTTTATGGTTCAAGATTAAAGAAACATCAACACTTCACCTCTTCTACCAACATCACTAACTCCAAAAAAATACGTGTAGGTAGATCTACACAAGAGACAGTCACAACGTTAAGATATAAACCTCCAGTTGGTCATTCTCATCTCGATGTATCATCAAGTCTAGAAGGGGTGATCAGGAGATTACAACCACTTGCCTAATTCAACCCTTCTAAACATCTAACAACTTGTCCTTCATGGTACAAGTTTAGACTTGCACTTTCCATCTTGAATACCAAAACACTTCCATCCAAAGGCAATTGCACCAATAGATAAGCTGTGTTGATCGGTACATTCAGAAACATGCCAAACTGGCATACTAAAGAACTTCACATCTTGCTCACATTCCCAGGCCAGTCATATTATCGGTAACCACGCCACAACTTCTTCAAAGTAAAATTGCATGCAAAAACATATCCTCCTCAAAAGTTGAAAAGACATCGGTTAATCTAACCGACAAGATGATCACTTGCAGAATGCTCATGGAGAGGGTTGAAAATATGACTTCTGCAAACTCAACCCTGTTAATCCAACTCCAATTTAATTATTTTACAAATTTAGTTTAGCAAGCACCATTCGCAACACCAGTTTACTGTCAACGGGTTGAGCGTTAGCATACAATGCTTCTCTCCAGGTCCTTAGAAGGCATACCCTCTCCTTAACAGCAACAAAACTACGGAGATACACCCCAATAGTTCATCCTCTTTCACAACACTCCTTTAAACAGAGGAGCAACCCTTAGCTCCTAAACATAACTCTAATCTCAGCACTTAAATTTCGGAATGAACCCCACTCTTCCCTTGAACCAGGGTTTGGATAGACTTACTCCCAATAGAGACAAACTTCTAGCATGTAAACCTACTCAGACATCTCTCAATCAAATCTCCGTCCTTAGAGAAAACTGGGTCACCAACAGAAATCCAAAACTTTCAAGTCAGAAACTAGTCAATTACTTCTTTAACTTCATTCACTCCACAAGAGCCAACAAGAAACAAAGTTCTAGAACGGATCATGTTAAAAATCTGTCAAAAAAAAACACCACGACAAGCCCTAACAACACCTTCGGTAATTAGGTCAGGAAAAGTTCAGGCGACCTTAAATTTCAACATTCACTTCAACGAGCAAAATTCACTAGTTCAATTGATAATGCTCCCATGGTGACAAGCCAACTTAGCATCCTATCATAACGTTATAGGTCACAGACTATTCAACAAACCCCTGACAACGACAATGCTCCTACAATCCAAGTATATTCTTGGCTTCAAGCTTCAAAGCAAACGACAGGTTTAGCTAAGCGATATCAGAAACATAACACGTTTCAACCAAAATCTCTACCTCAGCCCCGCAAGAGCCAACCTTAGGTATTCCAATCGTGAAACCTCATAAAACAGGTTTGAAACAACTGATGCATCCTTAAGGAAGGTGTCGCTCCATTAGCATCACTTCGATACAAATCAGTTGTTTCAACGCAATCGATATCTCCAACTCCCATAGCCAGTGGACTATTCCACAAAGGCTAACTTAACCAAAATAACTACCTCAAATAATCATTTCAAAACATGCATAGATATTCCAACCACAAAAGATTATTCTCAGATATTAAAGAAACTGACACATAAGATATGTAAACATTTCAACTTAAACACGAGGTGTTAACTAACCCTCAAACATCAACAACTAGGGTACAAGTCTAGCAAAAGATTAGAAAAACTCCCAGAACCCTATTAGGATCTCACTATCAACACATCTTCACTCAATCGGCAAAAGATCGCCCCGACTCCATGGGGGAAAAAAAATCCTACACCATTCTAATGTTTAGGTTGAAAACATTATCACCTTATCTTCTATGGTAAGGCACACATCGATCCATTTCTCCGACATTCCGAGAACGAATAGTTAGGGTCAACGATATGGGGGCCAGTCCATCTCGTACCCAAAACATTCGGTCTGTATGTGGATAGTTGGATCGCAAACCTAACTCTTGGTCAACCTCACCTGGCAATGCAGAAAAGGCATCATGGGGGCCCTCCACTTAACCCATCTGCAGTGCCATACACCAGTTATGCTATTGATCCTCTGAAGCTTCTCAGGTTCTAATGACCAGGGTAACTATTTTAACGCCCTGACAAAAACACCATTCCAACGGAACTGACTCCAACAACTTAACAATATATATCAATGATAAAACACTAAAGAATATGTGGATAATCAAACAAGTAACTTCAATAGTACTTATCTGAGATAGCGAACATAAGCGAACAAAGATAAACAAGACGTATGCAATGAAATGCATCCCATACCCATCCTATTTGTGCAAGTGTGTCAGGTTCGTCATTCCATTACCTAGGATCTAAAGCCTAGGCTCTGATACCAAGCTGTAACACCTTACTTTACAACCAAGCCTATTTATATAAAAAAAAAGAAATTTTGGCAGTATTTCCTCTATAGAGAGGTATAACTGACCAAAAGAAATATCACAGGCAGGCAGAAACAGATATAACCAGCATATATATAGAGTCCGCCATGACGCTACCAGCGTCGAACCACAACATAAACAAAACAAACGACGGACCATCAGACACACCACTTGTATACACCGGTTGAGCTATCGACATCGTGATAAGTTAGTGTGTGCAGCTACCGAGATCCATCCCCAAAATGTACGTCAACATCTAAACATACCTGTAAAGAAAACACGGGTGAGATTCGAAAATCTCAGCAAGTGAAAGGTACTTTAACAAAAAGCTATTTAGCCACAGTTGAATATGCTAACAATTCTAAATAGAAACTAGTAATGAAACAGACCGCCAACACCAGGAGAAACAGTTATGACTAAGCAAATCCAACGATAACATTAAACATTTTAACATTCGGTTGGTATAAGCCTTCAGAGCCGCATATATATCTATATACATGCTAATTAAAGGAAATGAGATTTGATATGAATAATTCATTGAATTTCACAAGAAGACATAACCATGCACATGACATGCTCTTCTCACCCTTACCCCTCCTCGGGTAACGTAAGGGTGTGCACCGTACCCCTTCTCGGGTGACATACGGTACTGTACCGGTACGGTCGCGGCCAGAAGACGACGACAAACTTTCAATGCATGAGATGTATATGTATGACGTGCTTCAAGCATAACCAACATAACTTCCGGAATATGCTTGAGACTTCAAAAAAAATATTGCATACAACATTAATGAACAACTGCAGAATGGCATATCGTGCCTACTGCACTTCATAAATCAATCATCGAGTAAACCTCTGAAAACGTAAACAACATAGTACTCAGCCCAGAATCAGTCATTCAGATTAGATGAATGCACTGTAATTAAAGAATGTAGGTAACCCAATATTAGGTTAAAGCATAGTCATACAATACATTCACTTGCCTTTACCGACGATGAAGAAAATTCGATCAAGAACGTCCGGAAATAGTACCACCTGTACAGGCATACTATTAGAACTAAAGCACATTTAAAACACATAAAATATGAAGTGTCAACTCTACGCTTGAAAACGTCGCGTCTTCGCCTATATTCCAGACAACTGAATAGAGAACTGTATCACAAGAAATGATACTCTATTTCCAATTCAGAGTCGAACCAAAATTCTTACTAATTATACTTGGCTTCGATTAATTGAATACTTCGACTCAGATGTCGTATCTTCGAATCAACAACGATTATCAAAACGAATCAGACTATTGATCACATGAAATGATACGACAGGAATTGTTTGATTTGATTTAATCCAACTACAAATATTCAGAAATTACCGAGAATTCACCTTCGAAAGTTTGACGATGAATCCAATGAAATTCCGAAATTTCCAACTTTTTCCTCTCTTTTTTTTTCCTTTTCTTTCTTTTTTCTTTTCTTTTCTCTCTTTCTTTTCTTTTCTTCCTTCTTCTTCTTCCTGGCTTCTTCCTCTGTGTCGCTTGCTTCGGCCGGCTGGGCTATCACGGCAACACAGAGGGAGAGAGGGGGAGGCAGCCGGCGGTGGCCGGCTGTGGCGGCGGCGGCGGCGGGCGCGGCGCAGCGGCGCGCGCGCACGGCGACGCAGCAGGGGCGCGGCGGCGCAGCTGGCACGGCGCACGGCGGCCGGAGCAGGCGGTCGGCCGGCGGCTGAGCTACGGCGGCGACCGGTGGTGCGGCGGCGGCGGCAGGGTCACGGCGGCGGGCTGCGGCGGCCGGAGCAGGCGGCCGGCGCGGCAGCAGTATTCGGCGGCGGGAGAGAGAGAAACGAGAGAGAGAGTGTTCGCGAGAGAGCGAGACGGCACACGACGTGAAGAGTCTGGATGGATCGGGTTGAGGACCGATCCATCCAGCACTTATCCCCTCTTTTTTATTATTTTTTTTTCTTCAAAACAACAAACGGTCTAGATTTATTGGGCTCGCTACGGGCCCCAGAGTGCTCGGAACGGACATATGAATAGCAAAATGGGTTCGTCTCGACGAGATGAACGCAACCGCGGTCTCCGATCGGCCATACGAGCAACGGATCAAAAAGTCAAAATTCGGTCAAATTCCTTTCATTTCTTTCCTTCAAAAATTCGGTATTACATCGCCCCAGCCGCCCTCCTCTGCTGAGCGCAAACCCATGGGTTGACCCAGTGGGAGTGGAGACCCGCAAAGGAAGGAGAAAGAGAAGAGGGAGAAGATGAGGTTGACTCAGTCAGGGGACTGTAAGATGAAGGTGACAAGAATATATGGAAAGAGAGAGGGAATAGAGATGAGAGGGTATTGTTATCATTTGGCATGGTTAAATGGCTTGATCAAACAACGTTTGGGCTCTAATGGCATAAATAGAATAAGTTCTGAAATCAGTAGCATAAGTTCAAATAGTACAAAAACGAAGATAAATGTTAAAATTGCAATGGACATGGTGGCATAAACCTAAATCTATTATCTTAATATCTGATGAGAAAAAGGAATCATCACGTTTGCTCTCAAGGCCATAAAATTACCACAGTAATTAAAAAACGAAAAATGATCTAAATCACTTATTGTTATGAATATTTAATAGTCTATATTTAACTAAAGAGTTCATATCAAATACGATTAATAATTAGGTAATTTTGGAATTAAAAGATATGAAAGATCTATTATCTTAATATTTGAGGGGGGAAAGGAGACACCACGTTCACTCTCAATATCACAAAATTATCATGTTAATCTAAAAAAGAAAAAAAATCTAGACAACTCATTATTATGAACATCTAACAGTCTAGATTTAATCAAAGAGTCCATATCAAATGCGATTAATAATTATATAAGTTCAGAATTAAAAGATAGGAAAAATTAACAGTTTGATTTTCATACAAATTACAAAGCAAAATATATAAAGAAAAAGTCCAAATAAGATAAAAATAACTATTTTTTAATTAAAACTTATTATAATAAAATATTTATACTATTAACGTAGATCATCTTACTGGTTTTCCATTATCATTTATACCAGAAATAAATATCCGGTTTGGTTGCTTTGCTTACTGCTTGCAAGCTTAGTTTTAGCCGAGTAGGCCCATCTCCCTCACTGTTCCTCGCCCAAGAATAATGGTTAAACGAACACAAGCAAATTTAACAGTATCCAATTGTTAACAACTTAACATCGATAGCTCTTACAACACAGCATACTGAAATTTTTCATGACCAATCAAGTCATCAACATGGCATCAGTTCAAGCCTAGCCTTATTCTGCTGCAAGTTTCTACCGGAAGTCATCAGTTCTTCCAATGGAAAGCCACCGGGCTCCTGACTCGATGGTTCTTGTTCTCCCATATGATGTGCCCAAAGTCCCACCCTGCCTTTGCGTGTCCTCCGGCTTCGTTTCTGAACTCCACAGTGTAGCTCCTCGTCTCCATGTGCTCCTTGAACTCCAGGATCGTCGGCGTGACGGTCACCTTCACGTGCTCCGGCGCCCTGACGGTGACATTGTACGTCTCGTCCATCTCCGACACCTTTTTCACCGTCCGCGTCAGTGTGCGGACGTCGGTGCGGCTGTCGAAGATCACCACGAACGACGGGTAGTTGAGGCCGGAGGGGCCGCCGATGAGCGTCCTCGTGCATTTGACGAAGTCGGGCACGAACAGGCGGAGCTGCTCCGCGGTGTAGTTCAGGGCACACAGGAAGTCGACGTAGTCACGCTCGCCGGCGTCGTAGACCAGGCCCGGGTCCAGCGCGAGCTGCGGGCGGACGTGCCCGGCCCCGGCCACCAGCGGCGTCGCGACCATGACGTCGTCGCGGCGGTCGTCGATGACCCCGTTGTCGAGGATGTCCCGGTCTCTGTTGTCGAGCGTAGAGGCGGTCGTCATCAGCGCCGACCGTATCATGGCCGGCGTCCAGCTGGGGTACTTTTTCTTGATCAGCGCCGCGATGCCGGCGACGTGCGGGCACGCCATGGATGTCCCCGAGATGATGTGGTAGCTGGCTCTCCTCCCGTCGAGGTTGGGAATTCCGGGAGACAGAGAGGAGCCGCCCGACCAGGCCGCAAGAATGTTCGCTCCCGGCGCGACGACGTCGGGCTTGAGGAGCTCAGGGACGACCGGGTTGGGGCCCCGCGACGAGAAGCCCGTCACCACCGGCGCCCGGTTCTCGGCAGTGACCGTCTCACAGCCGAAGCTGAATGACGCCACCGGTTTGGGTACCGAGGTCGTGTAGGCCCTGAGCTTCTCGCCGGCGGTGTAGCTGAGCGTGAGACCCGGAAGGGTGAAGGCGAAGGCCGTGGTACCATCTCGAGACCACTCAGAAGGCTCCACAACAACTATCCCTACTCCACCAGCGTTCTGCAAGATAATGCCCAACGCGTCGTTTCCTCCGTCCATGCACACCATGATCTTTCCCATGACCTTGTCGGGCGTCCAGTTCGTATACTCCATGAAGCAATCTGTGGACACTAGTAGCTGGATCATGCCGGTTCCCTTGGCCTGCATGTCATAAAGGGATTGTCCGGCGAGCACGACACCGTTCCCGAGCGTGAGATTCGCCGGGAACAGCCGGTCCACAGTGGCGGCGCCTACGGTGGCCATCCACGGAGCCGAGTTGCTCACCGTAGATGCTCCCGGGCCATCGTTGCCGCCCGCGAGGACGACGAAGATGCCTTTGCGTTCCGCACCAAACGTGGCGATCGCGATGACGTCGCTGTGGAAGGAGCGCGGATAGCCTCCGAGGGACATGGAAATGATGTCCACGCCATCCTTTACCGCGGCATCGATCGCTGCGACGATGTCCGCCCCAGAGCAGCCGAGGTCACACGCCTTGTACATGGCAATCCTCGCCTTGGGCGCCATGCCCCATGAGGTCCCCCGCGAGAACATGTACAGGCCAGCGTCGCGGACCTCCGCGCCGGCGGCCGTCGAGGCCACGTGCGTTCCGTGTCCGACCTTGTCCCTCGGGGAGGGGACAGTACCGCTGCTCTTGCTTCCCGCCTTTGCGTCCGCGGCCGCTCTGAAGGCCTTGGCGCCTACCAGCTTGTTGTTGCACAAGCTGGCGTTGAAGTCGTCGGCGTCGACGCACTTGCCTCTCCAGCTCGGCCGCACGGGGCCGAGCCCGCTGCCGTTGAAGCTCGCGCTCTCCGGCCATATGCCGGTGTCGATGACGCCAATGATGACGCCGTCGCCGAAGTCCGTCTCGTTCCAGGCGCCGTTCCTCGGGTCGAGGCCGATGAACCCCGGCGACCTCGTTGTCTGAGGGTAGAGCAACCTGTCCTCGTACACGCCGGCGACGCCGGGGGCGGTCGACATGCGCTGGGCCTCGTCTCCAGTGAGCTGGACGGCGAAGCCGTGCATGACGGTGTCGTAGGTGTACAAGATGCGGCCGCCGGTGTTGGCGGGCCGAGGGGAGTGGGTGGCCACCATGGAATGGTACCAGTGCTCGAGGGTGGCGAAGTGTGCCGGCTTGGCGAGGTGGTTGGCATGGACGATGTAGGTGTTCGACGGCTGAGGCTTGATCTCAGGCTCAGGGTGGTTCTTGATCTTTGGGATGAGAGCTGACTCGGTGAGCTGTGCGAGGAGGAGGAACATTGTTAAGTGGTGCAAGAGCCTGGTGACCATGGACGCCATGGCTGATGAAGGTGCGAGCTCGCGGTGAAGGAGTACATGCCAGGCGTGGGATTTTATAGAGGCTGAGCGTGGTTGTGGTCACCCTGAAAACCTGTTATACACTTCGCGCTTCGTGGTGTCAAGCTGGTGCGTTGGTAGGTGATGGTGGATTGATACTGGTCGCAGAAAATTTTGCTCACTAACAGTACAAGGATCGCGAGAATGTTCTGACCACTGCCCATTGCTGCTAGCTAACTCTATGTGTGCTGTGCGTAGAAGGCGCTTCCACTTTGAATCTTTTTGGACCAAGTTGCCGGATTTCATCTCCGTGGTGACCGGCGCTTGGAAGCTCTCACAGGCGGAAGTCTCCTTGCCACCACTCTGCCGTTTGGACGTCCAGCTAAGGCAAACCGCTAAAGAGCTCCAAAGGTGTAGTAGCAAACACATTGGGAATTTCAAGGAACAATTGCTTATGGCGCGGGAGGTAATTGCCCGGTTTGACAAGGCGCAACAAGCTAGAGTTCTAATGCCGGCCGAATGTGATCTGCGCAAACGTCTCAAATTCTTGTGCCTCGGTCTGGCCTCCCTTGACCTTGAGCGGATTATCGCCAGGAGCCGTTCTAGAGCTGCTTGGCTTCGAGATGGTGATGCCACCACCAGGTTGTTTCAAGCTTTCGCAAATTTCCGTGCCCTGAAAAAATCCATCTCCGCTATTCAGACAACCGATGGCTTGGCCTCTCCGCACCATGAGATTGAGGAGACGTTGTTTAGCCATTTCAACTCCATTATTGGCGCCCCCACCCCCCAAATCCAGAGATTTCACTATTGACTTGCAGCGGCTAGGGATCACGCCATTGAACCTGGTCGAGCTCGACACGCCTTTCACCCAGGCTGAAACTCTTGATGCTATCAAGTGCATGCCGCTAAACAAGGAACCGGGCTCGGATGGATTCACGGTTGAATTCTATCACGCTGCCTAGCCAGTCAGCGCTGACGATGTGTCTCTCTCCTTCTGCGCCTTTGCCTTGGGTGATCGTAGAGGTCTGCACCAACTGAACAATGCTTTCTTCACCTTAATTCCGAAGAAGGAGGGCGCCTCGTCGCCGTCGGATTTTAGGCCAATTAGCCTCATTCACAGCATAGGCAAGATTATTACCAAGACAATGGCTCTTAGGCTTGCTCCTCGGCTGGCCTATCTAGTCACGAATTGCCAGAATGCTTTCATCTCAGGGCATTCAATACATGACAATTTCAAATTGGTACACTCCACCGCGCGGTTGCTCAAGAAGATCAAGTGTCCCAAGGTCCTCCTCTAGTTAGACATCTCCAAAGCCTTCGACTCAGTGAATTGGGCTTTTCTTCTTGAGGTTCTTCAATGCTAGGGCTTTGGTCCTAGGTGGTGCTGCTTGATTGAGGGGATCTTGGGCTCGTCGTCTACTAGAATCATACTCAATGGTGTGCTTGGACCACCCATAAATCACACTCGGGGTCTGCGGCAAGGAGACTCGCTCTCCCTGTTCTTGTTCGTGTTGATTATGGATATTCTGGCCCGCCTCTTCGCCATAGCCAGAAAGCATGGCATCCTGGATTCTACGGCGCATGTTTTGATTTGGCACCAGTGCTCACTCTATGCGGATGATGTGATTCTCTTCCTGTCTCCAACCCGAAGGGACATCCTTGCACATCTCGCAGTTGTTAACTTCTTCGGCCTCGCCTTTGGACTCAAGACGAACTTAGAGAAATGTGTGAGGCGCATTATGGTACGACTGAGACTGAGTTGGGTTGTGCCAATTTGCTGTGACTTGGACGACATCTCAACTATCAAGGAGAGCCTCCCCTGTGACCTCTCCTCCTTCCCTATTCAATATTTGGGAGCCCCTCTCACGATTGGCAAACTTAGGAAAAATCATCTCATGCTGGTGGTGGACAAGGTTTCCTCTAAGCTTCCTTGCTGGTAGGCCAAAATGATCTCCAAGCCTAGGCGAGCAACCCTTGTGCGCTCGGTTCTGTCCTCAACTCCAATTCATACCTTGATCCCCATTGAGATACCCCCTTGGGTGATCAAAGAGATTGATAAGATTCTGAAGTCCTTTTTGTGGGCTGGCGACAAGAGGATGTTTGGTGGCCGCAGTTCGATGGCTTGGCCTACGATGTGTCGTCCATTTGAGTTTGGCGGTCTTGGGAGTCCCGACCTTCGGTTCGTCGGCATGGCTTTGCGCCTAAGATGGTTGTGGTGGCAAAGAACTAACCAATCTAAACCATGGACCGCACTGCCCATACAGTACGAGAGGCGGGTTGTCGCACTCTTTGAGGTCTCCACCTCCTTTGAGGTGGGCAATGGGGCTTCGATCCTATTCTAGACTGATGGATGGCTTGGGGGACGGTCCATCCGCTCCCTTGCTCCCTCCCTCTTTAGATGTGTTTCCGCCTCGGTCTCCAGAAGAAGGACTGTGCAAGATGCTCTTCAGAACCGAAGATGGATCAGAGATATATCAGGGCCTTTGTCATTGCAAGCCTTATGCTAGTATCTCCAGCTTTGGAGCCATCTTGACTTTATCATGCTGAGCAGCGAGGACGATCGCATTATCTGCGAATGGTCTCCCTCCGGCCAATACTCTGCGAGATCGGCTTATCACATCATGTTCCAAGGATGCAGACGTTTTGGGGGTGCCAGCTTACTGTGAGACCATGGGTGCCTACTAAAGTGAAGTTCTTAGGTTGTTTAGCACTTCATGGCAGACTGTGGACGGTGGACCGCGGGAGGAGACATGGTCTACAAGCGGATGATTCTTGTGTGCTATGCTCACAACTCCCAGAAACTACTGACCACCTCCTTCTTCACTACTACTGGGCGAGGGAGCTTTGGTGACGCGTGTTGGGAGTTCAGGCTCCACAGGAGGACACTTCAATTCTAGAGTGGTGGCAGGATCTTCGTGGTCGTGCGGACAAAGCTTATAGGAAAGGGCTTGACTCCTTGACCTTGCTAATCTTCAGTATTAAGAAGTGATCAGTGAGACGCGTTTAGATGGTCTTTACATCAATATGGACGATTTTCAGTCCATTCTATGTATAGAGCATTGATTAATGGCTTTTTCATTCCTCCAAATCATTCCATCTAGAAACTTAAGATACCTTTGAAAATTAAGGTTTTTCTTTGGTTTCTTCACAACGGTGTTATTCTAACCAAAGATAATCTAACAAAACGTCATTGGCAGGGAAGTACCAAATGTTGTTTTTGTTTTCTTGATGAAACAATTCAATACTTATTCTTTGATTGCTATGTTGCTAAATTAATTTGGCGTGTGGTACAAGTTTCTTTTGGTATTAATATTCCATCTAGTTTTTCAAATATGTTTGAAAATTGACTTAATGGGTAGGGGCACGCTCTACCACTGAGCTAATAGCCCGTCGCGCGGGCCTCCCAAAGGGAGGCCTGCTACGCCAAAAACGAGAAAAACTCAACCAAAAACCTAAGTACCAATTGTTGGTTGAAGCTAGCGCTGTTTGTTGAGCAATATGGCTTAGTTGTAATGATGCTATTTTTAACATAGCACAAGTGTCTACTCCTTTGTAGGTCTTTTTCAAGGGGACTTATTTGATTTGGTTCTGTGCTTTGCTACAGAGGATGGAGGATCGGCAATTCATAAGGGATGCTTGCAGAGTGCTTGAGACTACTTTGATGGAAGTCTTCGCCAAAAATGGGTGGCGTTTTAGTTATCGAATTTGTGCTTGAATAATGTCACTTTTGGATTGGCTTTGAGAATCTTTATCTTTCTATCCGGATTGTCGGATTTCTTCATATTCTCCTGCATATTAAAAAAAAAGATAGTGAGAAAAGAGATAGGTGTCAGGATGACAAGTAGAGCCTGGGACCACTTGCCAGTGATCACAAATGCTATTTTATTATGTACGATATCTCTGTACTACTCCTAAGCAATTTGCTTGATATTTTGCAGAGGAAAAATAGACGCAACGCAGCCAAAGCAGATAAACAATTCATCCGATAGAAGTGCCTACTGGGTTAGAGGTCTACTGAAAAGTTTTGAAGTTGTGTACCCAGGTGTCCCAGGTGAGGAACTCTTGGGTCTTCTTCTTTCTTTCTTTTCGCAATTATTGGGCTAAAACATGTCCTATATGCTCACTTTCTGAAAATGCAACGTAACGAATCATTTTGCACTCTGCACACAAGGGTAGCACATTCGAGACCAAAAATATGTATCTGAAGCGTGCAAGTTGCAACCAGTGCAACGCTGCACTTACCATGCATGCACTGAAGCAAGCACTAGTGAACATTCTGGGCTGCAAAACAAAACCAAATTTTGGAACCACCTCACTTTGGTATACTACATAGGGATCTGTACATAGCTCAAGGGAAGTGTAAGAATTTGGATTTCATTCTATAAAATGGTCTCTGAAGCAATAGGATGTTCCTAGAAAGGTTAGGCAGTGTTTCTTCCTATTCAGATGACAATGATAAGCCCTTTTGGACGAAAATTCCTGACTTCTTCCTATTTTCAGATAAGGAATGGATAAAAATCAGCATGGAGTGGTCACTTTGCGCATTCGCAGAACCATTATTCAGAATGAAACGGCTTCCACTAGCCTTGTCTCGCCTCAAATTTCCACTTGCCTCAGTTGAATTCAGTTCAACCAGTTAAAGACATCGCACATGTAAACGCACGGTGATCAGTTGGCTTTCTTCCCATGCATGTAGGCAAATTTGTTCAGCCATAGACGTTATCCTGGGGTTTGACAAGTACATATAGCTGAATTGCTGAAATAAACTGTAAGAATTGTTCAGCCATAGACGTTATCACGCCACGAGACTCTCAAAGGCAACTGGATGGTGAGTATGAACTCTGAAGAAACAGGATGAACCTTCTTTTTTCTAGAATACAATAGGGTGATCCTAGAAAGGTTAAGCAGTGCTTCTTTTATGGCTTACTCCAGCGATCAAATCCCATTACATTCTGCCATTTTGAGCCCGAGATGACAGTGATAAACCCTTTTGGAACAAAACCTCAGCCGTTTTCCATTCGTGGCTCCATTATTCAGAATGAAACGGCCTCTACTGGTCTGGTCTCGTCTCAAAATCTCGACTTGCCTCAACTGAATTCAGTTTCATAGCTGGAAGACATCGCACATGTAAATGCACATCATCGATTAGCTTTCTTCCCATGCATGTATCAAATGATGAAACAAACTGGTGGCATTTGTCTCCTGTATATCAGAAAAAAATGTACATGATGGTAAGCGAAATTGTTTCAGCCATTGATATCAATATGAAACGTTTCATTAGAACCATGATGTTATCTATACATCCCCACGATCATTTATAGTGAAATTACAATCCTATAAAATAAGGACATGGTTAATAATTCCTTGCCAATGACTATATGTGCTAAGTGGCAGTTCATTTCTCGTGGTACTTATGTAGAGATGTTATTTTGGTTAGGAATAAGTCTATTTTACTCTCTCGAACTATCACGTTTGTCCGAATAACTTCTGAACTTTTAAACCGTCCATTTTACTCTCTCGAACTATCAATACCGTTCATTTTACCCCAGAGTGATTTTTCTCGATGGTTTTGATGATGTGGTGGTGGTTTCGCCACGTGGTAGTCCTAGTCAGCGTGCTGACATCAGTATTGCTCAGTAATTCAATTTTTCTTTATAAAAATAATTCAATAAAATAGATTATTCCAAAAAATAGGTTTTATGTTTCGAAAAAAATCCAAAAAATATAAATGATTTAGATAAATGTTTTAATATGTTTTTAGCTCTATTTTTATTTCTGTAAATATAATTTAATGTTTCTCTAGTGTAAAAATTATTCCAAAAATGTTAGAATAAATGTTTTAATTTGGAAAATAGTTTTAGAAAATATAGATTAATTCTGATAAAGTTTAAAAATATTTTCTTTGATAGAATAAATGCTTTTAATATGTTTTGTGCATATAAAATTAGTTTTAATTCTAGAAAAATTAGGTTTAATTCCAAAAAAAATAGTTTTTGTCATTTTTAGTCGTAGTTTCGCGTCCTTTCCAGCCATTTAAAATTCATTTAGCCGTACTTTTGTGCATATTTTGGGCATATTTTGGTACATTTTGGGCATATTTGAGCACATTTTGGGCATATTTGCTACATTTTGGTCCCATTTGGTCATATTTTGATCACATTTGGCCATATTTTGGCACATTTTGGTTATATTTGGGCATATTTTTAGCATATTTGGACATATTTTGGTCATATTTTGGTACATTTGGTCATATTTGGGCATATTTTGGGCACATTTGGCCTTATTTTGGACATATTTGAGCACATTTGGGTACATTTTGGCATATTTGGGCACATTTGATCATATTTATCCAAATGTGCCCAAAATGTGCTCAAATATAACTAAAATGTGTCCAAATGTGACCAAATATGCCTAAACTGTACCCAAATATGGTCAAATGTGCCCAAATTTAGTAAAAATGTATCAAAAATATGCTCAAAATGTGTTTAAAACGTGCCCAAATGTACCCAAAATGTACTCGAATGTGACCAAAATGTGGCTAAAATATGTCAAAATGTGGCAAAATGTGCCCCAAATATGCCCAAATGTGGCTAAAATATGGCCAAATGTGTCCAAGTGTAACAAAATATTCTCAAAATGTGCTCAAATATGCCCAAAATGTGTCCAAAAAGTACAGCTAAATGAATTTTAAACGGCTAGAAACATGCGAAAACTACAGCTAAAAATGTCAAAAACTATTTTTCTGGAATTAAACCTAATTTTACTAGAATTAAAACTAATTTTATATACAACAAAACATATTAAAAGCATTTATTTTATCAAAGAAAATATTTTTAAACTTTATCAGAATTAATCTATATTTTCTAAAACTATTTTCCAAATTAAAACATTTATTCTAACATTTTTTGAATAAGTTTTACACTAGAAAAACATTAAATAATATTTACATAAATAAAAACAAAGCTAAAAACATATCAAAACATTTATCTAAATTATTTTATATTTTTTGGATTTTTTCTAAACATAAAACCTATTTTTTGGAATAATCTATTTTCATGAATTATTTTTCTAAAGAAAAATCGAATTACTGCGCAACGCTGATATCAGCACGCTGACTGGATACGCTTACTAGGACTGCCACGTGGCGAAACCGCCACCACATTATCAAAACCACCGAGAAAAACCACTCTGGAGGGTAAAATGAACGGTATTGATAGTTCGAGAGAGTAAAATATACGGTTTAAAAGTTTAGCGGGTTATCTGAACAAACGTGATAGTTCGAGAGAGTAAAATAGACTTATTCCTTTTTATTAAGGATAATTTAGTCAAAAAAAAAATTAGAGTAACAGATTAAAATGTTGCTTTTATAACCACAATAAAAACATACAACATCTATTCTTTAAATGTTACTTTGCTAGGCACATAATCACTATTGCCTTGGAATAAAAAACCTAACAGTATGAGGCATAGAAATTAGCTAAGGACAAGGAGAGCTACTACTAAATCATAACTTCTAGTAGGGTAGTTGCTATTTTTTGTTTATATGACTCTACTGTAATGATTTTTTTTTTAAAAAAAACCTACTATGATTTTGATACAGACAATTTTTAGGAAACATATTGGTTATATTTCTAGAGGTTGCTAAAAAGGAAACACAAAAGAAAGATTCTAAAAGTATATCACTGTTTAGAGAATCTTTAACAAGAATCGGTAACCGTATAATCATAGTCTATGTGATTAATGTTATTTTTTATTTTTTCTTATTTTCTTCATAGTGAAGTGATGTAATAATAAACATAGGCTGTATACGTCGAAGGATGCAAACACCCGGAACTCTTTCCATTATTAAAAAAAAGAAAAAATTTACGATGGTCTCAGAGGAATTTAAGCTATCTATTTTTTGATCGGATGATCTAGATTGGTTAGAATACTACTTATTATTTAGAGGTAGTATGAGTAGTATATGTAGTATAAGGGTATTTTTGAAGAAAAAAAATAGTATGGTAGTTATATATGCAAATTCATATGTTTAATGTTTAGACTGGCCTGAATGCTGATTATTTGGTTGAACGATTATTTGTGGATTAGGTATAAAAAAAAGATTGCAGTGCCCTTCAATAATATAGTGGGTAAATATTAACATTACTGTTGTAATTACAGAAATATCCAATCACGTGAACGGTCAGATTAAATTTATACTACATCCTACCTACAGATAATATGAACCACCGTAAAAAGATTTAAAAAAAGTGGTAGTTCAGCTGCTTTCAGAATGAATTAATATACTTCCTTTCAAAAGAAGAATGAATTAACATACAAGCTATGTACTGTCCTGAAGAATGCGGCTAGGTTACATTTACAAGGGGATCGCGGAATGATTTGCACAGTTCACTATGATCAATAGAAGCCTTCCTGCCCCTATGCTACTTTTGATACATACTCAACACGTTGCTGAGCACCTTTTCTCCATCATAACTTATTCAGACTACATGAAGCCAAAATGAATTGACCAGGTCCCCCAGCTCGATTCCTCCTTTGCACTATAATGTCGTTACTTCGTTAGTAGCTTCAGGCTCCAGCAATGGATTATGCTAGAAGAGGCTCCAAGACATGTGTATAAAACTGATAACCAAAGGTTTAGTGAAACTGTAGAAGTGACACCAGCAAAGTTATGCCAGAAGAGGCTCCACCAAAGGTCTTCGTCGAGTATCAGGGAGGTCCATAGTATAAGCTACTATCGCTGAAAGCACTGAACAGACTGCTGGAACTAAGCCCAGGCCAAGTCTTGTAACTGAAAAGCCAAATGCCATTCCTAAATTCGATTTGATATTGGTACTTCCTGCCATGCAAAATCCCAACATCATCAAACTTTGAGCTAGAAAAAATACTAAGCCAATTTCGTTTATGTTGATTTGCCAGTGGCCCAGTGCCAAGATAGTAACATTCATTACCTTGATAGGACTCGAGTACATACAGAGCTAGTCCACATGAAACTTTGTCAACAAAACTTAATGAGCCATACACAAAAGCACATCCATTTAGATCTTCTCCTACTAAAACACCTTCCATGCTGATACTTGTTACCTGGTATCAAGAACACTGGAAAGATAAGAATGTGAAAAGCGAACTCCCATGGCATCACAGATCATACCTTAAAATAAGAAGGCAGAAAATTCAACTAAAAGTCTGCAGGATAACACAATATTTAAATCAAAAGAGCATATGAAATGCTCATGATTAGGGATTTAAAAGATGCAGATATATGTCATACAGACTACTTGCTGTACAAGGCTAACAACTACATAAGAAAAATATTCTAAGACGAACACAGAAAACAAAAATCGTTAACAATAATTTGACATAGCTTTTGAAACACATGTAATTCAGTTTTTCGATTAATACCATCAAGGTTTTGACAACACACAACATGTTGACACATCGAACTTGAATATGCGAGACACCTTATGCATTTCTAAAGAAAATATGCCACAGAGTTTTTATCTACCTAGATGGATCCACTGGCCTTGGTTAAAAAAAAAAACTTGATCATGTGTGATCATTTTATTTAATTACCAATATCAACATTACCATTCCAGTTTTCCAAGTGTCAAATAACATTATCGCGTACACATTATTATGTAGTTTCCCATTCATCTGCTGAACCAAATGGTGCTGAAGGTCAGGATAAATATATAAGCCAGTGGTATGGAATACCACTATGGCAATACGTATCGGTAGATATACCTTCTTATAGGTATGTTTTTTCTTCAGTAATCTTGTTTCTTTAAATTTTACGTCCTTCCAAATTAGGTACACAGTATAATTCAAGTATTATACTATATTAACTCTTTTTTTATAATTGTACCAAGTCAACTCTTCGCAATCTAGGTGTTAATCAAAGTTATACTTACTGTCATAAGTGCATTGGCTGCTCCTATTATGATTGAAATGGCATACATGAAGTTGTGCATTCTGCTTGGTAGAACAACAATTCCAAGACCTGACAATATCCATAGCGCTGCTCCAGCTGAAAAATAAACCTTGAGGCGCCAACTTGACCATCTAGTCTCCTATAAACAGTTTAGAACTCCATTGAGTTGAGCAGAAGTACTAAATTAGACGAATTAGACATTAACAAAATAGTCTAACCTGCAATACCACAGATACTATCAAGCTGCAGATGTAGATAATAGCAGGTACCTGAAAAAGAAAATGAGAAATAATTAATCCAGGGGAAAACATATTAAGAGACAAAGCACTAAATCATGTAAACTGATATAAGTTATGAAATAGGCGATGGTGTCTTAATTGGGGAAGAATAATAAAAATTATTAAACATCTCTTTCAGTATTCACTATTCAGATTCTTTTGACTATGAAGTATGAACTATCAGATTAGCTGGACTGATCAGTGATCACCAAATGTACTGGAGCTCTTACAAAGCTAGCTTAATTTCAGAATCGGACTGAGCTTCACCAGCGTTTGGGCATTCAAACTTTTGGCACCTCTTACATCGTTATAATCAGTTATGTTGGATATAATATATCACTTATCTTTTCAAGCATTTAAAATTTCTACAATATCCATCAGATGAGTACACTTTCACGAGGATATACTAATCATAAAGACAAACTAAATACAAGAGGCAAAAACAAATCTTAAAAAATATAATCTAGAATGGGTGGGGATAGACCTTACCAATGCTTTGGAGGATTGGTGCATTTCTAAATCATTTATCACATAGAAAGCAAGAAGTGCCTGAAAAAATATAGAAACATTATTGCTGCCTGGTTCTCTGGTTGAAGTTCAAATTAGAAGGAAAAAAGCCTGTAGCCAATATCTAGTGAAATAAATGTAATGCAAGTCTATGTATACAAGTATACAAGAACATTGCAAGAATCAACAAATGAAGTTTGTCATTTGTCCAGAAAACACACTTGATAATTTGTTAATATCCATGGCTCTAATATATGAATAAACTAATTTATAATAAATTTTTGCAAGATCTAGGATGTCCTGAAACCGGTACATTTTAAAATGATCTTATGCAAGTCAAAACAAATGCAATCGTAATATATTCTACAAAAGAAAAAGAATAAAAAATAATTTGAAATAAACGTAATATTCAACACCAGGGAAACGAATGAACTGATCTGTACATTTCATCATCAAAATGTGAGACTCGAGACAGATACAACAATTTTTGCTAAGTCAGTAAACAGGGCAATTTACTCTAGAGTACAGTATCTTAATCTATAAGATATAGCCATCACCATACATGGTAGAACAATTTTGGGGGTTGAAAAGGAGCACATAAAATACAATTCAACAGTGTAAATAGAATAAAAATATAAATGCTTTTAGAAGTTCCCAACAAAAGGTAATTTCAGTCCTATATCACAGAGCAAAAGACTACTAGATACCTGTGAAACATTCGTCACCAATCTAGTAAGAGTATAGACCAGAGCAACTTGGTAGTACAATACTTTCTTGAACCAGTAGGCCCATGAAATTCTGGAAAGGCTCTTATCCTCAGAATGCTGATTTGACCTAAAGATAAAGAATTTATTCATCAAAATGCCAAAAAAAAACGCTTTCAAAAGAATGTTAATTATGAAGGTTTCCGTCTTACCCTGGCTCTTTTGTTCCAATTAAGAAGAAGATGACAAAACAAGATCCGAGGGAAATGGACACGTAAGCAATCCACCGATACTGACCAAGGTATTAGAAAAATGTTACGAAAATCAAAAAGATGAAACATATAGTAATACATATTAGTTAATACAAGAGAGTACCTGAACTATTACGTTCACTGACTGCAATTGAGTAAATATCAGCAAAGCAATGCCATACAGGCTAAGATTTGCAACCTAGCATAAGCATGGAAATTGAGTACATCAGATGCAAGAATTTTGTTATTTGGACATAATAAAATGAATGTCAGAGTACAGTGTTCTAACCATTGTGAAGGCATTACGACAGCTTACAAGTGAAACCCGGCTAGTTGGATTTGATGTCATGCAGTTCACCATTGACCTTAGAAATATGTAAAATATATCCATTAATGAAATGCTGAAACCATAAAGAAACGTGGAGAAAAGTACTGAAAGAAAGGAGTAATTACATGTGAGCGACTTGAGTAACTGCCCAACCAACATTAAAAATAGCAGCAAATGCGCTGTATCCAACAGTCTCCAGAGTAGATGAATTAGTCCCCGTAAGTTTGCAAGGCACACAGCTACCAAAAACAGATGAGAAGGAAATTGCCACTAAAATAGAACCTCCTGCATGCCACAGTTTGAAATGGCCAAAACGATCGATCTGTAACAGAAACGGTATGTTTATATATCTACCCCAGAATCATACAAAGTAAATGCAGAAAAAAAATCTAGCTTGTGGTGACTAAACAGAAGAGGATCAATGAAAATGTTATCGTATTCCAACTTCTACAGCAGTGCATTATAAATGAATCATGTTAATTCTAGTCTCATACCAATTCCCCAACAAAGATTGTTGTGAAGCCATCCGCCAATTGTCCAGAAAGCATGACAACAGCAGCATCGCTGCGAAGGTGAATTATAAAGTAAAATGCCTAAAATAATCCTGAGACTTTTACTCCCAAGCTTTCATCATCTTAATATTTCTTAAAATCTGGATAAACAAATATGAACTGATCCGGCAATTCAATATTTTAGGAAGACTCTACGGCATGTCATTTCTCAGAAAATTAGTTAGCATTTCCCTAATAACTATCATTTCTGCTATTGCCTTGTTAGTCTTTGAACATGGTAAAGTCTTATTTGTCAATTTCCGAACATTACTAGCACTGGTAACAAAAAGGATCACCGAATTTTTTATGATTAGCTGTGCATAATTACATTCAAAAGTTGTCGATTATATTGCTATGAAATAACTTTTGTATCACGTCTAAGACAACTTGAAATTGTACATGAACTTTCTTCGTAATGCATAGGTAAAATTCCTCTTCTGGTAGAGTGGATAGAGTTAGACTAAAGCTAAAGTGAGTGCATAAATGCCTCCACAGTTTAACATGATTTAGCAGCATGGGAGAGAATGGAATATAATCATATACAGTAAAATAGGAGAAAAGGAAATGTAACCCAAAAGGCACATACCTTGGACTAAGTCCCACATCTGTCAAGAACACCAGCAAATAGGTGAACCAACAAGATGATGTGATGTCATTAAGCATATGCCCAGAACCATATGAAAGTATCGGCACTCTCCCTAAAGGCTCATCAAAATGAGCTTCATTTGTATACTCATTGTCCCTCATATTAACCATTATTCGAAGTTAACAAGGCTACAAAAGTATCAACTGCACCACAATGGCAATCATGTTAAATTCAGTAATCAGTGCCTAACTAGCACAGTATCACTCTCAACTTCCAAGAGACCGAACAATACTGCAAATTTGCCATCTATAAGTCTGGTCAGGATGAATATTCATGTTACTCATGAGTTTATGATATAAAATTTTCATCTTAACACCAAATTTCCAGTCCATCAAAAGTATATTCGAATTAATCAAGTGACAACATGCTGTTACATACATGAGCAGATAGTTGTGAACTGTGTATATCATACCTACAGTAACCGAACATGCAGGATAACAGATGCCGTCGTTAATATTTGCTAGTTAGTGAGAGGCTTCAAGCTATGTCAAACGAGATTCAAGTTTCACTTTGGACTGCATGACTGATCCTAATATGCCCTGTACTATTGTTCTGCAAGAAACGCGAAACATGAACCACCTTACTAACGGCAATTGGGAAAGTACAACCGTTGCACAAAGCTCAGCCCGTCTTAAACAGACCATCCAAATCGAAGACACGCTCCTTTGTCCAGCTCTTACGGGCAACATCAACTACTTCTTCAGTGCGCCAAAGTTAAGGAAGAAGCGAAATGACCCGTGATAAGATATATTCGCATTTCCACTGACCATGGGGAATCGGCTGACCTCACCTTTCCCATTCCCTTTCGTTTCTACTTTTCCTCCAAAACTAACCCGAATCCAAAGGAGAATCCCCACATAGTGTATGCACCTCACGCCCACACATCCAGCCCTACCCAAAGTTTTGCAACCAAGATTCAAACAGCCACGAAACTTGATTAAAATTTTGCAAAAGGCGAGTTTTTGTGCAGCCCAAGTCAACGGGAGTGCTGCCTACAGACTCTAAGAAATATATCATCTCCTATCCCATGTTCGCACGAAACGAGAGGACCTCAACTCCAATTCCATGGCGATCAGCCGGAGTATGCAGCCACACCAAATCCCACCCCAAGAACCTCGGAACCGACCAAACAGAGACAAGGAGTCTGCAGGAACTCACCAGCAGCGGCGAGGGTCGGCGCCCGCGCGGTTCGGGGTCAGGATTTTCCGAAAGAAGGAAGGCCCCGCAGCAACTATCTCTGGCGGAGAGGAGGCCGAGGGTGACGGGGAGGAACGTCGCGTGGACGGCAGGGTGGGGCGGGACTGCGGGAGAACAGAAGCGGGGACGCAATCACGGAACAGAGAGAGAGGAGGACCAAAAAAGTTTGGGAGGGGGCGCCGAGTGCACCGAGCGTAAGTTTTGAGGCGGGGCTGACGTGAGGCTCGCCGAGACCGCCGGTACGAGACAATGAAAAGATATGGAAAAATATGTCGCCTTGGTGGCGCGGGCGCCGCACGTCACGTCAGCTCGTTCCTGGCCTGCTGGGGCGTGGAGCGGCATGGGTGGACAGCGGAAGCCGGAGGCGACGGCGTGCGGCATGCCTGTAGCCGAGCGGAAGAGCAGTAGCATGCGTGCAGCCTACAGCGTACTCGGCGGAGCTAGGATTTGGTCGTTGGGATGCCCAATAAAAAAAATTCGAATTTAATATAAAATTTGTTAAAAATATAATATAAATATATTAAAAGTTATCAACATCACAAATTCAACAAATAAATTTAAAATTTACGAAAAGTACAATATAAATAGTTGAAATATGAAATAAATCTATATTTGTAATTCACAAGTAAAATTAAATTAGAATTTAAATTCGTTGATCTATCAAATTATTAGAAGATATGTCAGACTTGGCTAGAAGTATTAAACCATCAATATAGAATTGAAATGATAGGTCCAACATAATGACATGGTAAGTGTAAACCAACCAATAAAGAGTAGTCTTTTTTTTATTGAAATAAGCAAGAGGTTGAAACATTAAAAAAAAACACATTTTTTTAGCATAACATACTTGACAAGATAAGAAGACCTACAAAATTGCAAATCCAGCATTATGGTAATACGATATTATCAGGATACCGCTGATCATAGGCTTGGAATGACCGGGAAAAACAAATGATGTCCTACATCGTTTCTGATAGACATTGGAATCTATATGTTGTCCAAAATGTTTATGTTTATTGCTTTAAAATCTGCAAATAGCATTTGACGCACTGGATGTATTCATCTTATTTAAGAGACAAAATCAAATCCATAAGCAAAGGCAATCACTTGACCTCAAGCTAAAAACCACGATCGTGTCAGACGAATCATCCTGAATGTCCTTACTATGGCACCTCACCCTAAGATTGAGCTACCTGAAAGCAGAAGCTTCACCCGACACTACGAGCCTAAGACACCAGAGCGACCGATCCCCTGGGGGAGCCAGGGGTGTTACCTGGACGACGTGTCGAGGTGCTTCGGACGGAGGATCCCCGCCGGAGAGGATCCGATGCAACATGGTGATCCAGAAAGCGACGTGTGAGCTCCGCGTGCGGATCTGGGGTTGGCGACTCGGCACTTTGGCGGTCAGCGTGATGGGTCATCGGGCGGCGCGTCCTGGGATGGGGATGCCTGCTAGCTGCTCGATGAGGATGGGGATCGGGGCTGACGGGACGATGGCGCACGGCGAGCTACCGTCTACCAAGCTGAGCCTTTTTGCTGCTAATTGGGACTATGGACTATGGGCCTGGGCTGGGTCGCTAGGAAGTGCAAAATACTAACAGAAAAGGTCGAAATTATAGGGTAGTATAGCTCCACCTATACTCAACGGTGAGTGCGCGCCAAGTAACACCTAGTTTTGAATGAACAAAGCCAGGTATAATATATGTATGTCATGATTAAATTTTCATACATATATTATATCATCAATGTATCATCACGGTGTCATTATTATAATAATATTATTAATTTATTACAAAAGGACCCGATAGTCTAAAAAAATACAGCGGAAAAAGAGAGTTTCAGCGTCAGAGGGTTTTCCATCTTCCACAGGCGTCAACCGGGGACACACCAGCCTAGAACAAGAGCTCCGGATCGAAGTCGTCCTTATCGAAGGATGCAGCTTCATTGATGGCTTCTGAACAACAAAAGGATGCAAGAAAGGGGACAATGAGTGTGAATACAATAATATACTTCGCAAGTATGGAAAAACATGATATGAGGCTTAAGTCAAGAAAATGTTAGACATTGGTTAACGGCACTAAGCAACCTTAACCTATGACTTCAAAACAGACATCCTATTTACTAAGTGTGAAGACACCGTAGATCGCTTTACGCCGGTTAAGCACCGATCGTCGGTGTTGTTGGCTTTAGCACTTACAATACTCACCACATGCCGATCTAATGGTAAGGCGAGCTGAATACTTCGCAGTTGTGGCTTTTTGAGCGTGGACATCTACGGTGTGAGCGGGCGGGCTTGTAGCGGTACTAGTTTGCTCCGGGAGTAGTTCTAGTACCGCCGCGCCAAGTGATGCATGATCCAAACAGTTGGGGCTGGTTAGGAAAGGTTGTCTCGAGTACCCCTTTATATGCACTTTGGCCGGTGGCACAAGCCGAATGGTCATCGTGTCGTGTGGGTCTAGAAGTATCTCCTGCAGGGTGTATAAATAGTTCGAATTATCGCGCTCTCGGTCATAAGCATATTTTTGTCCATCTACATCGGTCGTAGAGTTTCGAGTATGGTTTGTGGTTCGGTATGTGGGAGATGGTGATGTTGGCTCTTGTTACTTATTGATACACATGTTGGTTATAATTACACTTGTTCAGTTATTAGTTGCAGGGTAGTTTTCATATATTTTGGTTAAGTTTCAGTCGCTTACACATATATCTAGGATGCCTAGTGCATATGTTTACCTAACCGGTAGCTCATCCTTGCTAATGATCAATGCATAATCCTTGGAGTCAAGCTATGTATATGTACTCTATATGGTTTAAGTCTTGCGAGTACCTTCATATTCATGTCTGCACTTTCAAGTACTCCTACTGCTGAGGAAGAGACTGTTTTTGGATACTCCGTGCCTGCCGATCTTGGTGGCGGGCAAGAGTAGTGCGTCCTACTCCGAAAATGGTGTTTTTTTGAGACGGTGCCTAAGGGCATGCGATGCCGTTCTCTTTTGTTGTTTATAAGTTTAACTTTCCGCTGCGTAGTTCTTTTGTGGTTAGGAGTTGAGGGGTTTTGTCTCCTCCTAGCTCGTTTTTGTTGTAAATTGTTGAAATCAGTTGCATACTTAATACTTGTAATATAAATATTTATTACTCATTTTTTTATTAAGCTATGTTGTGATATATATGTTGGAAGGCATGTGTTCCGATCCTTGGGTACAAAACACGTGCCGGGACTACCGGAGCTGTATTCTGTTTAATCGTTGAAGTCATGATCATGTCAGTGCTTGACTTAGTGATTAATTAGAATGCTATTTAGATGGTTCATCACAATAGACCCACGGACCACTGTCTGGAGGCCGGTCCATGGTCCACGGTGGACCGATTACACAAAACGAAGGGGTATGTGATCTCGGCTGTTAGATCAAGATCAGACGGCTCAGAGGCGAAGGGGGCGGACCGAGTGGCGCTGGACACGGCCGGCGATTGGCCGATGGCGGTGCATGGCTGGAACCTCACCGGAGAAGCGTGAAAACGTGCCTCTGGCCACGGAATTCGACGGGGAAAAGCACAAAACTAAGAGGAGGGCACGGGGAGTCTCACCACAGGTTTCTCAGCGGCGGAGAGGGACTGTGGGAGGTTAGTGACGGAAAGGGGTGGTCGGGTGGAGCTCGAGCTCGGTGCGGCGGTGCTCCGAGGGTCAGGCGATGCCGAGATGCGGTCGGGAAGCTCTCTGGTGACTTTGCAAGGCCAAAGAGAGGAGAAACGGGGTCAATGGTGGCTCGAACGTCGAGAATCGACGCGGCGGCGGAGCTGACCCGAGTTGAAGAAGATGACAGCGCCAACGGCGAATCCGAGCGGGTAATGGGGTGGGAGTGGGTGGAAAATGTGCGGAACGTCGCTAAGAAGGAGGAGGACGGCTTATATGCGCGAGAGGGGAAGCGAATTGGCCGAGAATCAGAGAAAGTGGCCGGCGTCCTCCATGGCTTTAAACGCAGCTATTTTCGCATTTGAGAGAGGTAAATGAGAGGGAAACGATCGGTAATACTTCATTGAGAGGCGAGGATCACGGAGGCAGCGTTTAATTGGTGCGAAACGACTCGGGGAGGTGGCGAATTTTGAACGGGCGGCAGGGTTTGGGGTCTGTCGGAGGATTAACTCCTGTCGCAGGGATCCCGAGAGACCCCTTTTTAGAGATTCGGCCGGGGGGATGATCCTGAATAAGTTCGTCAGAGAAATAAATGGGAATGAATGCAACGGCCGGTGGTGGGGGTGTTGACCTAGTGCAAGAAGAAGCAAATGCACCGGAATTTAGACAGGTTCGGGCCGCACGAGGGCGTAATACTCTACTCCTGTATGGATGCTATAACTGTCCTGAGGAAGTCCCTCAAGGGTGTTGCTGGTTACAAGAATGTGGGCCTATCTAAGAGCTTGGAGCTCCTTGTTCTTCGGCTGGAACTGGGCTCAGCCTTCCTCATAGTGTTTCTCTTGCGCTATGTTCTTCGTGTCGGCTCTTGGTCTCTGTTTTGCTATTCTTCGTCTCTTGTTCTGTCTACTTCTCCGTCTCTATTTTTTTGTCTATCTTCTCGTCGTCCCTTACTTTTGTGCCATCGGCTGTTTTAAGTACTCGCCGGCCGCAACATGCCCCGAACAGAAGGAGGGGGCTCGAGTTCCAAGACGGCATAAATGGAAAGGGCGTCATCATTTCCTCTGGGCGAAGTGACCGGGGGTGAAAAATGCGTCGCACGCCCGGTCACCCGTCACCATAAATGCCCTGGCAACGGGCGCCGTGGAGATGGCCCACCGGGTGGCCGCAGAGCAACCCGGCGTGCCCGCCCTGTCTTGTTCCCCTACCACAGCAGCGCGGCAGACGGAACGTCTTGATCCTTACGACGTTATCCTGAGATAAGCCGGATGGCACGGGATGGGACCCGTGCAATTAATGACCCCACGCCTCTCTGCCAAAACATGGTAGGAACTGACGCTGAGCGCGTCGGGAGTAGTTGGAGGTGTCAGGCCACGCACGCTCATTAAATGCGGCATCGGGCCCTGACTGGTAGACACCTCATCGGTAGGCCCCTCGGGGGTCTTTCTGGGTCGTCGGGGTACCGAGTGTTCGGGGGTACTGTTTACATCCTCGAGCACTCTCTCCCGAGAATGCCTTTCCTTGTCCTCGGGGAGCCGAGTGCTCGGGGGTACTGTTCACCTCCCCGAGCACTCTTGCACGGACTCTCGGGGAACCGAGCGCTCGGGGTCTGCCGCGTGCAGCCCCGAGCACTCTCTCCCGAGAACTTAGCTCTTCTGATCGTCGGGGGACTAGGGTGCTCGGGGGTGACCGGACACCTCCCCGAGCACTTTCTTCCCGGTGCTTGGATTCCGTGGATCATCAGGGAACTGGGGTACTCGGGGGCCACCGATCGTGGCCCCGAGCACCTTCTCCCGGGACTTGATCTTTTCTCATCCTATAGGAGAGACCTCGCAGGATGGCGCCATATGGCGGATGGCTGGCCTGGCCTCGGGATTCGGGGACCCCTGGTTCCTGATACATTGACAGGGTCGGAAATGGCGGGTGGGAATAGGAAGAAGCGGAGCCGAGCGGGCGGCTCGGCATGGGTTCACTTGGTAGAGAGAGAGGGCGGGAGGGGGCGGCTCAGGCGCTGCAGACAGCGGTCGGCTTGAGCGCGGGGCAGGCCCGTCCGAGGCCCAGCGCGGGAGAGGGAGGTGGCCCACGCGAGGGAGGGGTTGGGAAGAGAGAGGGGGAAGGAGGAGTTTGGGCTGGGCTTAGGGGTGGAATCGGCTCGAGAAGCATTTGATATTTTTGAAATTGTTTTTCTTTTATGATTTTAAACTATTTTCAAAAGAATTTTAAACGAGCAACTTCTAA
This sequence comes from Phragmites australis, assembly GCF_958298935.1. NCBI lineage: Eukaryota > Viridiplantae > Streptophyta > Magnoliopsida > Poales > Poaceae > Phragmites > Phragmites australis. The sequence continues at coordinate 5,793,083 of NC_084935.1, forward strand.
TGATCTTTTGTAAATATTTTTTAAGTATAAAACCCTACTGCAACTACTGCAGCATGAATGCAACAAACTTAACTATAACCTATGACAAATTTAAATTTAGAAAATAATTCCTTTCTATTTGATAAAAATTACAACTCCTATTTAATTTCAGCGAAAATTTAAACTATTACAAAAATTAAAAATTTAGAGGGTTACACGCCACTTTTTAATGCATCCGAAGAGTAGCTAGGGGAAATGCAACTTTGCACACACTTGCGTACACACAGCCTGTCTCGACTATCCATCATTTTCACCTACTATACATTCATCTGTTGATTATCTCATATGCTTCATAATTTTTTTCACCTATCCTTTCAATATAAATCTCAACATAAATAAATATTTCTGATAAAACCATGCGTCTACATGTCTTAACGGAATTTTCGTGTTCAAGCAGCTAGTGACGGATGGTGCGTTGATTAAGTCTCAAAAACAAATAGGCGGATCATGCGAAGTGTGAGGTAGCGTGCAATTAGCTTATGGATGACCAAGCTGGGAAGTATCTTTCTTTTTAGTCCATAAATAAATGGGTTTCCATTGCATCTTCCTGGAGCTGAAAGTTAGTCAACGCAGGTAGAACAAGTATACACGTGGAATTTCACTTGAGGTCTGTTGCAGAGATGATAATGCTACCAGATGTATTTTCTGTAGATACAATCGTGAAGTTAATTGCCCAAGTTCCTTTTGTTTTGAGACAATACCCAAGTATATAAGTTGCAAGCGAATTACATGACTATCTATATCAGAGAAGTCAAGTCTCCGAGCCTAAGATTAAAGCTTGGATGTATATAAGTGATCTCGACGATCTGTCTAGCCATATTTGATATTTTAGAGACTCAAAACACTTATTTTGACACCTTTGCCGCAACCCTGCTCACAGTCCGTCCGCTGACACCTTGGCCTGTGGCACCGTGCCACGTCTCGTGGCCCACAAACCGCAACCATCATGTGCCGACTAGTCCCCATGGGCTTTTCTCTGCCTGTCAGACTCCGATAATCCCTACTTCAAACCCTACCCTTAATACAAAACCCTAATTTTATCGGACACCTCACCAGAAGAGGACAAAAGCTGCATAGCACGAATTTTGGACGGATCAGGCAGCCACGAAAATCGAGCGTGGAGGGCTTCAGAATGTTGAGAAACCGATGCTACCAAGTGTAGTTTAGCGATCTTTTAAGAAAAAAATTATTAAAAAAAATGTAATATAGGAAGAAGGTGTCAATTCTTTATTTATCTATGTATAAAATAAGAGATGTTGCTCCGTATATATAGTGTCAAAATCTCTTAAGAGATAGAATCAATCTCCAAGAGATAGAGACCTATTTCAAGAAGACTAAATCATTAGAGATCGAGATGGGTCTAAATTCTATTGTAAAAGTACAGGTTTCCTAACACTCTCCCTTAGACATTTCTTACAAAATACATATGTCTCATTATAACTCTAAAAAATCAATGGGAAAAATTAGAAGAAAGAGTACATAGCTCGTGATATGGTCACACGAATTGTCTCATTAAAAATCTTAACATGAGAAACTTCAGGAAAACTCATTTAAGGGAAAAATAGTACAATTTACACAAAATACTTTAAATAATCTTCATGATTAACTTTGAGCACTTAATCTTCTTGACTAATATTGAATTCTCCATATCGGTATTATGTAAAAATTATCCCTCTAAAATATGCAACTCTCTAAGTCTCATTATCCTAATGCAATGAACACATCTTTTAAAAGTAGATCTAGGAAGAGACTTAGTGAATAAATCTGCAATATTTTTACATGACTTGGTATGCATTACCTTTATTTCTTTTATCTTATGCAATTCATGAGCATAAAAGAACTTGGGATTGATATACTTCGTTAAGTTGCTTTTCACATATCCAATTACACTTGTATGACACATGCATCATTATCTTCATAGATAATGATAAGGGTGTTAGTAGTGTTCAAACCATATGACTACTGGATATGATTGATCACTCTTCTAAACCATGCGCATTCCCATACGACTTCATATAAAGCTATTATTTTTGAGTGGTTCGTCGAAGTAGATACAAGACTTTGCTTCGACGATTTCCAGGATATTGCAGTTCCACCACATAGAAAAATATAGCCAATCTATAATTTCACTGTATGCGGGTCTGACAGGTACCCAACATCTACGTATCCAGCCAAACTTAGATCCTGATTCTCTCTGTAGAACAAACCCAGATTTTTGCTACCTTACAAGTAGCACAGAATATCCTTCAAGCTCTTCCAATGCCTTTTAGTAGGCTCTACACTGTATTAGAAATTCTAGTCCTAATACTTTCTCACCCTCTTCTCTAGACCTATAGGGATCTTGATCTTCTTGCAATGATCTTCCTACCAAGGGGGTTTTAGCGGGAAATGATTTTTCAAAACTAAACCGCTCTAACACTTCTGAGTGTAGTTTGACTGATGTACTAAAATTTCATCTGTCATATGCTATAGCTGCAGGCCTAAGTAAAACTTGATTTTACCCAAATCTTTCATTTTAAATTCATACTTCAAGTACATGCTTGATTCTTCTATTTATTCTTCTGTACCGATGATATTCATATCATCCTCATATGCAAAAATCCATTCTGGGACATGACTGTTTCAACTCATAGTAACTTCGTCAATTGTACACTATAAAGGTGCCTATTTCTTCTATCATAATTCAACAATGATATTCCTTCAAGTACCTTCATATAAATGTTTGAATCAAGGCTCTCATAAAGATATACGGTCAAAACATCCATCAATTGCATTTTAAAATCCAGGATGATTGCCACTGAGATTAAATATCTAAAGGTAATAACACACATCATCGGGTAATAGGTTTCTTCATAATCAACACCTGATCGTTGGGTGAAACCTTGTGCCACTAGTCGTGCTTTGTACCTCATAACTTTATTCCTTTCATTCCTCTTACGAACAAAAACTCACTTATATCCTACTGGTTTGACGTGAGGAGGTATGCAGCATACTAGCCCAAAAATCTCTCTTTTGTTCAGGGATAACAGTTCAACTGTTATTGCCTTCTGTCAGTCTTTCCAATCTGACCTCATTCTATATTTAGTGAGCGATGTAGGCTCAGGGTCATGATCTATGATTGTGGTAATTTTATTTGCGAAGTATGTATCAACTATTATGGTTGCTCTATTTTAGGATTCCCTTAAATTTATATAGTTTATTGCTATTTCATCATGAGTTGCACTTTCAGGTCCTTCTACATCTTGCTCTTCATTATTTCTTTCATGTGCACTTTTAGGTGCTTCTTCATTATTCCTTACTATTGGAATATGGCCTTTTAGTTTACCAGCGTCATTTCTATTTCAATGCGTGCATTTTCGCTGGTTTCTTCCTGTGTGGGAAGATTCAAATCTGGTATGCCTACTTCCTAAGGTTCATATCATCGTCATGTCTCAACTGACTGCCCTTCATTTTTCTTTAGGGTACTTTTGTGATCGGCTGTAGTAAGCTCTCATTTCTCACATTCGCCAGACATCTTCGGCTATTTAGGATTTGAGGAACCGGATTTTTTATCCTTTTATTATTTTTTGGAGCTCCTAGGATAAGACGCGGGGTACCTTTTTTTTTGGTACTTCCACCCTCTCCGGTGCATTGTGTGTAGGCACATGCAACTTAATCACGCTCTTCAAATCACAAAAATGATTAGACAGATCATTTTCTAATTTCTACAAAATGATAATTTTATGTACTTCATCATTTGCTTCACTAGTCAGAGGATCATGTGTTGTAATTTCTTCAGCCTGCCATAAATGTTTCTGACATTTTTAATCTAAGGGTATATTTCCTCCTCTAATGACGAAAAATTATTTTCATCAAAAATGCAGTCAGCGAAGTGGGTCATATGCAAATTTTTAGTTATTAGTTCTAAATATCGGATTATGGATGCAGTCTCATAACTGACATATATTCCAACTTTTTGAAAATATCCCATAGTGGTTCGCTGTGGCGACAATATTGACACATAAACCATACATCCAAATTTACGTAAATGAAAAATCTTCAAAATTACCCCTTGCACTAGTTGTATAGGTGAATAGATGTTATAGGAGGATGATCTATAATTAATGAGAGCTGTTGCATATAAGACTGCATGTCCCTAACATGTAGTAGGTAAATTACAGTACTGCAACAAAGGTCTAGCAATAAACTTTATTTTTTTATCAGTGCTTCAGCTAGTCCATTCTGAGTGTGGATGTGTGGTACATTATGTTCAACTTTAATCCCTATACCAGTGCAATAATCATCGAACATTTTAGAAATAAATTCTTTAGCGTTGTCCATTCTGATGGATTTCCCTCAATGGTCAGGAAAAATATTCCTGATCTGTATGATCTATGAGATTAACTATGCAAAGACGTGGTTGTGGGTAGATAATAGACATATATGCGACTACTTTGAGGATGCGTCTATTAATACCATAAAGTACCGAAACGGGCCAGAAAACAGCTGAATAGAACCACAAATATCCCCCTGAATTTGGTCTAGAAATCCAGAGATTTGTTCTTGTACCTTCAAGGTAGACTGTCTTCGTATTGATTTCCCGATAGCACATATAGGGCATATAAAATCTTCCTGATTCAGAAAATTCTTTACATTTATGTTATGACCTTGTTTCTCATCATTCTATGACCAAGATTGTCGGTGTATCAGGAACCAGGGGTCCCCGAATCCCGAGGCCAGGCCAGCCATCCGCCACATGGTGCCATCCCGCTAGATCTCTCTTATGGGATGAGGAAAGGCCAAGTCCCGGAAGAAGGTGCTCGGGGCCACGGTCGGTGGCCCCCGAGTAACCCAGTACCCCGATGATCCACGGAATCCGAGTACCGGGAAGAAAGTGCTCGAGGAGGTGCCCGGTCACCCCCGAGCACCCTAGTCCCCCGACGATCAGAAGAGCTAAGTTCCGGGAGAGAGTGCTCGGGGCTGCGTGTGGCAGCTCCCGAGCGCTCGGTTCCCAGAAGATCTGTACAAGAGTGCTCGGGAGAGAGTGCTCGGGGCTGCACGTGGCAGCCCCCGAGCACTCGGTTCCCCGAGGGTTCATCCAAGAGTGCTCGAGAGAGTGTGCTCGGGGAGGTAAACAGTACCTCCGAGCACCGGCACCCCGAGGACAAGGATGGGCATTCTCGGGAGAGAGTGCTCGGGGATGTGAACAGTACCCCCGAGCACTCGGTACCCCGACGACTCAGAAAGGCCCCCGAGGGGCCTGCCGATGAGGTGTCAACCAGCCAGAGGTCCGAGGCCGCATTTAATGAGCGTGCGTGGCCTGACACCTTTAACTGCTCCCGCCGCGCTCAGCGTCAGTTCCTGCCACGTTTTGGCAGAGAGACGTGGGGTCATTAATTGCACAGGTCACGTCCCGTGCCATCCGGCTTGTCTCAGGATAACGTCGTGAGGATCAAGGCGTTCCGTCTGCCGCACTGCTGTGGCAGGGGAACAAGACAGGACGTGCACGCCGGGTTGCTCTGCGGCTACCCGGTGGGCCCTCTCCACGGCGCCCGTTGCCAGGGCATTTATGGTGACGGGCGACCGGGCGTGCGACGCATTTTCCACCCCCGATCACTTCACCCAGAAGAAATGATGACACCCTTTCCATTTATGGCGTCTCGGAACTCGAGCCCCCTCCTTTTCGTTCGGGGCATGTCGTGGCCGGCGAGTACTTAAAATAGCTGGCAACACAGAAGGGAGAACAACAATAAGAGACAACACCAAGAACGGCGAAAAAACCCCAACCCCAAGACGAACCAGACCCACAACGAGAGTCCGGGAGTAGACACGAAAAACACAGCGCAAGAGAGATACTGTGAGCAAGATTGAGCACAGTTCCAGCCGAAGAACAAGGAGCCTCAAGCTCATAGTTAGGCCAACATCCTTGTAACCAGCAACATCCTTAAGGGACTTCCTCAGGACAGTTATAGCATCTATACAGAAGTAGGGTATTACGCCCCCGTGCGGCCCGAACCTGTCTAAATTCCGGTGCATTTACTTCTTCTTGCACTGGGTCGTCACCCCCACCACCGGCCGTTGCATTCATTCCCATTTATTTCTCCGACGAACTTATTCAGGATCATCCCCCCGGCCGAATCTCTAAAAAGGGGTCTCTCAGGATCCCTGCGACAGGAGTTAATCCTCCGACAAAGGTGATCTAATGTCATAAGAGAATAATTCTACACTACGAATGAACACTTCAGGTGCTTTAATGCGAGTGTAGTACAAGCTACTACTCATGAAGAGAAGTTTTTTAATATTCTCACTTCACTATCACGCTTAGTTATGAGTAGGTGCTCTTTACCATCTTCTTCACCGGTTTCTACTTGGAGACCGTTAGCACGAATATCTTTAAAACGTAAGAGATTTCTTGTAGATTCAGGGTACAACAATGCTTCTTTGATGTGCAAAGTAGTTCTCATATGTAGTATGACTATGACTCTTCCAAAACCTGCTATTCAAATATCACTACCAGTGACAGTCATCACTTTACAGAGCTATTTCCAATAGACTAAAAATATATCTTTTCTCTTAAGATGGTATTTGTGGTTTCACTATCCACAATATACACTTCCTCCATACGGACGCTACACATATTCTATTAAATACTGAAAAATATTATTTCCAATTAAGCTTGCTCTTCTAGAGCTTTCATTAATTCAATCAATTCTTCTAAATTTGGCAACTAAATAAATGGCTAATTACTCTAATTCAAGATAGAGTCTCTAAAATATTCGGCCACTTCTTTTTCAATGGCTTTTTTTTGCTTTATCATTTATGGCATCTTCTATGGCAGTGGAGGAGGGCAAAGTAGAGGCCTTTGCATTCTTCATTAGGAGGTTTTTTACTGTCAGTGTGGGAGCATCATCAACTTACATATGAGATATTTTCCTTTCAATTACGGCTACTTTATCCACTTTCATCCCCACTACAATGGTGAGGTGTGCTTCTAGATACTCCTTCTTATTCTTCCGGTATGCTTCTACAACATACTTTAGTACTTTATAGATTCTGGTTCTGTTCACCATATGGCTTGACTCATTTCTTTGTCTTGCCATAATCATCACCAGGCTTAACCTTGTCTGCCACCACTTTCCTTCATCCTTCTCCCGCTTCTTATTGCGGTTCTTACGTGCTTTGAAAAAGTTGTTATTCACTTCTAGGCCATTGCTCTTGTCTTACGGTTGGGATAAGAAGTTTTTCTTTATGACTTCGTCATGAACTTTATGAAGCTGCAACACGTCAATCAGTTTAGAATACTTCTTATATTTTGATTGGCAGTGATTACGTGCAAATTCTGCCGCATTCGGGTGGAAAGTGGAGAGAGTCTTCTCAATTTTCTCCTCTTCTGATCTCTTTCCCACAAAGACACAAAAGTGTGAAAATGCGGTGCAACACGGAGTTGTATTCTCTAACATACTTGTAGTCACAGAAAACAGAGCCGGACCCATTCTTGCTATACAAGAGGCTTGATGGTGTTCTTAAGGCGCTCGAAACACTCCTACAGTGCATCCCATATTTGCCTTAGCGCTGGTCATTACCATGTACTCATCCTTCAAAGTAGGAGAGAGATGGTGGCGGGAGAAAATAAAGTGTCTAATCATTCTCATCCTCTGTGGGAACCATTGAAATACTTGTTCCTAGACTGGTGTAGCGCAGAGTCTTTTCACTTTTAGTACAAATTGGACATTCGATGCTCAAGTGAGATAGTTGTAACCGTTTTCATTCAACTCACCGAACTCCTTGTTCATGATGCCAGCCATCTCCATATTCAAATGAAGCAAGTATTACTACTAGTAAAATTGCATCGTGGGATTGCTGCAACTTTTCGATATTTTCTATACTATTATATGAATATTACTGAATTTAAACATATAACAGGCAATTTAAATAGAACAATAACATAGAAATAAATACTTCATAATTACTAAAACATATGCAAATTCAAATTCAAGAGGTACTTTTCTGCAAGAAAAAATATTCTGGGGTTTTCCATATAGCCCGAGGGTTTTTACACAAAATTCCAGAATTTGCTTAATTTTCAGAAACCACAAGATCTAATATGAAAAAATCAGAGCCTATGGATAATTTTCAGAACAATTAGGAGCTTAAATGCAAAAGACAGGGACTATGCTCAGGAAAACCAGGGCCTAAATGCAAAATTTTGGAATTTTCTTTTCCTTTATTTTATTTTTCCTTTTATTTCTCCGATTTTCACCCATGTGCTAGCCTTCTTACATCTCGGCCGGCCTGGCCCATCTGCCCCGATTCAATCCAAACGGCGACCGGCGGTGCACAGTGCGGGGCGGCGCGGTGGCCGGTGCGAGGTGGCACCGACTGCCGGTATGGGAAGGCGCCTGCGAGGGCCAATGCAGGGCGGCGTTGACGTACTCGCAAGGGTGCAGCAGTGCATGGTCCGGGCGGCGGCAGATGGTAGTCGCTTCAAGCGACGTGATGGCCGGTAGTGCAGGGGGGTCGCCGGATCTGGAGCGCGGTAGTGCTGCAACACTGTTTTGGGCGGCGTATAAGCGCAACGGCGATTCGGCGGCGCGATGACCTACCAGTGTTGCTTCGGGCGGCTCGTGCTCGGAGGCGACATGACGTCCTGTGGTTCCGGTGTGGATGCGCTCCTGGCGCGATCGAGCGCACATCGAGCAGGCGGCCGGTGCGACCCTTCTCCCCCTTTTTCTTTCTCGATGTGTGGTAGTGGCCTTCGAGCCACTGCATATTGTGTTTGGCTGTCGGATTCTCCTAGTGACGTGGGGTTGTGCAATGAGCCCAGGTGGGGAAAAGAACCCCCAACTTTCATGTTGGCGAGGTGTCGTGCCCCCTCCCTTTTGTTTTCTTCTTTTGGATCTCTGCAGAGAAGGTTGGCCACCAGTTTCCCAGGCGACGGTGAGTTAGAGGGGCGACCGTCGGTTCCAGACTGGTGACGAGGTGCAGCTATGGGCCCCACCATGACTCCTACGTGATGCTATAGATCTGTTCTAGGATACTCTTCATGCTAGATGCGATGTTTTCATAGATTCACTACTGTTCATGCGATGCGATTCTAGATCTGTTTTGACGTAAAAACAATAGTAGCGAGAATACGTACTAAATCGATCATACCTTTCATTCTTGTGAACAGATTTGTGCAACGTAGAACATATAAGCTAGGTCATGACCTGTCCGCTTGACGACGATGTCGATGCAATGCAGATCGAGCACAGATAGATTTGTTCCGCTAGCTTGGTCTCCGGTAGAGCTTTGTGCTGATAACGTGTTAAGAAATCATTGCTACCAGGTGTAGTCTAACGATCATTCGAGAAAACAATTATAAAAAGAAATAAAATATAGATGAAAAACTATTTATTCTTTATTTATATGTATTTACAATAAGTGATATTGCCTCATATATATAATAAAAATCCCTAGAAGATAGAATCTATCTTCAAGAAATAAAGATCTATTTAAAAAAAAATCAAATGTTTAAAGAACGGATACAAATTCTTTTGTAAAGCTACATATTCGCTAACACAGAAGACGATTAAGTTATAGCTTTTCCGGAAAAATATCCTCAAGTTGATGGTGCGGAGTTCCATAAAATCAAACAGGGAAAACACAACACCCACTGAATCTGGGGCCCAACGTCAGAGAATTTTCTTTTGTCCCTCCCATTCCTCCTCCTTCCTCGCGACGTCACCCCTCCCAGGCTTCCACCCTCATCCCCCGTCTCCGCCCGCCGTCGCAGCGTGCGCCACCCCCTCCCATCATCCGCGTGCGTCGCCGCGCCGAGATCCCTCGTGAAACCAGGCCCAACTCAACTCACTCGCGAACGAGCCGGACGCCATCCGACCCCGCACGCGCGATGGCTCACCCGATGCGCGGCTCCGGGCCGCTCCGATCCAGGTAAACACTATCCGAGGTCTGGGTCGTTAGGTCCGATTCTCAGTCTCTGCTGCTTCCGGTGTTGTCCGTTGATTATTTCCTCTCGGAACCGCGATAAATATGGGTTCTTGGGGTTGCAGGAACGTGGCGACTTCGGACGAGATCCAGCTCCGGATCGATCCGGTTCACGGGGATCTTGACGAGGAGATCGACGGGCTCCACTCGAGGGTCCGCCTATTGAAAGGGGTAAGGTTCCCCTTCCCTCTTGATCCTTTCCAGTACTCGATTTTGGTTACGTGGTACGCTCGATGCTCAATTGTGCCCTTGTCGCCGCAATTTGGAAGCTAGAAACCTATTTGTTGTGTGTACTGTTACACGCGCGTTGTAGATTTTGTACGTAGCTATGCAAGATATATTTCGTAGCTCATCAATTCGTTTTTGACATGTAATTTGATTCGTGATATAACGCTTGGTGGTGGTGCAGCTTACTAGTTTCTCTAAGTTGGTTCTGCCGTCCTTGAACTTAGAAGAATTGGGAGAAGGTGAACTTGAATTGGGACCATCTCAGGTGAATAAGGGACTGCTAGTTTGCTATGACCTGTGAGGTGCTAGCAAGGTTTCCAAAACCAGTTTTAGATTTTTTTTACTGGACTTAGGTTTTTTCTGGCCAGTCCCAACCCTATCTTGGACACTTTCATTTTACTCTCAAACATTCATCAATTTCCAACTTCCAACAAGTTCTATTAGCATCTAGAGATAAACCAGCGAACAGCCAAAAACATCTTAAAATAACACTCTCACCGGTACCTACAGTGCTCCTTGTACCCACTGGGATTTCGGTTTCCCAACGGTTACGGCATGTTACTGCTGGGTTTTGGAGCACAAGAATTTCATGGAAACACGAGACTGGAAAATGCTAGTTTGGTATGAATTGTTAGCAAGGTTTCTAAAACCAGTTGTTTAGACAGCTAAGGTCTAGGCTGTCCTGAAGACAAGAATTTCATGGGAATTTTGCAGGAATGTTACGGGAAAATTCCCAATTTCCCACAGGAATATGAATTTGTGTTCCAATGGGTCTCTAGTTATTTAATATAGTGACATAGTGTTATCAGAGTGGTTTTGGTGCAAAACTCTCACAACTGATGTGATCTGGGGTGCTTGGAAATGCAATATATGATTTGGGGTATGTTAAAATCAAATGATCTACTTTGGATCTGTTCCGTAACAGCCACTTTGTGAGATCACCATACATATTCCTCATTATGTGCCACAGTTTCATTGTGGGTTTCCATCTGTAAATCAGAAATTCAGGATCCTTTTGATTGTTTGTTGTTCCTGAGTCCTGATCCACTATTAGATTTTCTATGATTAGCTTCTCGATAGCTATAGGTACTCATTGATTTCTACTTTCTTTGATTTCCTATGATTGTTTGGTGATTCCATTCAACCTCCATGTTGATGTGATTCCATGGACTTATTATTACTTTAGGCCTTGCTGTTGCAAGCTATCTCACATGTACAATTAGTTGATGGTTGGTTATTTGTATTCTCGTTGAACCAAGATGAATATTATACTGCATGCAGGTTTTATATCAAATGTTTCAACAAATAAAGGAAAATCCTTCAATTAGTGACTGTTCATTTTTGCTATTGTTACTTATAAGCTGTTCCTTAGAATATTACAAGCTGCTGACGTCGGACTTTGTTCTCAGTTCCAGAATCTAAGTTTTGGACTTTTGGTATTTGATTTTTTCTCCAGGTGGCCCAGGAGATAAATTCTGAAGCCAAGTTCCAGAATGATTTCCTTAACCAACTGGTACTGTTCCCTTCTTTTTCGTATTAACCTCGTTTACTCTGGCAACTAGTATTATATTTTGGTAGCCTCTTGGTTATATTTTGGCTGTCCCTGATGGTTAGTTGGCGAACATTTATCCCTTTTTTCTTTTTTTATATGTATTTGTTGAATCCTACCATCTCCACTTTTAGACCTCGTCATATGATTTTTCCGACAACATTTCTATGTACCATATTCTACATTTGTGTCTACATGTGAAGGGAAGTAAGTATTCAATTCAGGAGTTCCATGTGTTCTACGATGTCAATTATTTTGTATGATCATGAAGGTCCCTTTGATGAACCCTAGCAAACTGTTGCGTATAATTGCATTGGTTCTTTAAGCCCCATATGTGTTCTTTTGTTGAGTGATATAACAGCAATATCATTACCTTCGGAATAGCTTATCTTCGTTATGTTGTCTGACAATCTGTATCCTAGTTACGCTCTGACTTTTGTTATCTCCTGTACATGTACAGCAAATGACCCTTGCAAAGGCTCAGGCTGGAGTGAAGAATAACATGCGAAGGTTGAACAAGAGTATCATCCAACAGGGCTCAAACCATGTTCTCCATGTTGTCCTCTTTGCTTTATTTTGCTTCTTCGTTGTCTATCTCTTGTCAAAATTCTCTAGAAGATAGTTTTATTGTCAAGTGCCATCAAATCTAGGATACCATGAGTTGTATGTAGTATTAAGAAAACGGTGCCATTTGTTGTACTTTTATCTGGTGTTGTAGCCTCTGACTTTGTGTCACGGAACAAACCAGGAAAAGAAAAAAAAATAGTACCCTTATAAGATCACTTCTAACCTCATCCACTGATCTGTATGGCCGAGAAAACTGTTGCACTTGCTAGTCACATTTAGGCATTCAGCAGTATCCAATCTTGTGTTTTATACAATCAAGTTTCTTCCCGTCAGGCAGAGATTTGTATTACGCAAATGCTCTCCCTTATGTGTTTTCACCTGTTGCATCCCCCAAGAGTGTAAGCAACGTGTTGGGTTAGGATAAGAAGTAACATAGGAGCAATAGGACTTCTGTTGATCATACTGAACTGTGCATATCATTCTGCAATATCCTTGTAAATGTAACCTGACATCATCGTTCGGAACGGTACATAGCTTGTATGCCAATCCATTCTGAATTTGTTTTATAGGATTGTAATTTCATTTTAAATGGTCGTGGGGTGTATAGATAACATCATGATTTTAGTGAAACGTTTCGTGTGTTGATATTAGTTGCTGAAGTGGTTTTTCCTACCGTCATGTACAAACTATTTCTGATGTTCAAGAGACGCAAACCGTTGCTTTCAACATTGATACATACATGGGAAAAAAGTTTACTGACCACCGTTTTTTTACATGTGTGGTGTTACTTTACCTGATGTAACTGAATTCAATTGAGGCAAGTGGAGTTTTGAGGCTGGACAATGCTAGTGGAAGCCGTTTCATCCTGAATAATGGTGCTGCGAATGCGCATATTTCTATCCATTTCTAATCTGAAATGGAAGAAGTCAAGAGTTTTCGTCAAAAAGGGTTTTATCATTGTCATCTCGGGCTCAAAATGGCAGAATAGAATGGGGTTCTGATAGTTGAAAGAGACCACAAAAGAAACACTAACCTTTCTAGGAGAATCCTATCGCTTCAGAGTTCATCTTTTCGAACGAAAATCGCTTCAGAGTTCATATTTACTATCCTTGTTGCCTTTCTGGACTTAGTGGCTTAACAAAATTGAAATTCTTACACTTCCCTTGAGACATGTATAGATCTCCATCTAGTACACTAAAGTGAGATAGCTCCAAAATTTTGTTTTGTTTTACAGTCCAGAATGTTCACTAGTGTTTGCTTCAGTGCATGTTAAGAGCAGCGTAACACTGGTTGCGACCTGCACGCTTCAGTATTTACATATTTTTGGTCTCGAGTGTGCTACCCTTGCGTGTAGAGTGCAAGATAATTCGTCGTTGCATTGCATTTTCAGAAAGTGAGCATCTTCAATTTGATTCAGTATAGGATGAATTTAGCCCAATTTTTGCGAAAAAAAGAGACCGTAAATTTCCACGAGTTCCTCAACTGCGTACACAAACTTTTAAACCTTTCTACTAGACTTCTAACCCAGTTATCATTCAAAAAAATCTCACTCTCTTCTCTCTCCCAGGTATCCACAGATAAACTCACCAAACGTGTATGCAATGCCCATTAGCCACGAGGACACAATTTACCTTACCGATTGGACAAGCATTACCAAAGTTCTAACAAAGGGCATACTGATATTTGCATATATGTTCACACCACAATAAATCCATCTACGTATCTCTTACTAAAGTGTACACTAGAAACTTGGCTAGAAGTGCTGATAGTCTTAGTACTATTTGCTTTTTTTTTTAAATACAGTAAGGGAGACTCCGACCGTGAAATTGATGAGAACTGGTGTTGAACGGGGCTCGAACAGGTGACGCGGGCGCAACAACGCGCTCTGACCAACTACGCTAGGTGCAGCTTCATCTACTATTTATTTATATTGGCTGACGTGCGTCCATTTTTCCTCCATTAAATATATTGTACATTGTAAAATAACATTAGTTATCTCTGTAAAATGGTCCTAAGCCCCACATGAGCATCCTCACATATATTACTTTTTTATTGTTATGGTATGTTTGGTAGAGTTACAGCTCTAAAAATTCTTAGAGCTGAGTATTCTTTACTTAGAAATTTAAAGAGCTAGAGCTAAAAGTGTACTGAATGTGTTTAAGTGAATCATCTTGTTTACATTTAGACTAAAAATAGATACTTAAATTATTTTATATTAACTTATAAATATCAGATTTAAGGTGAAGCTGAGAGATATAGCCCTATCCAACAGAATCTGAGCAAAATTTCTTCTACTAGGATCGATCCACCGTCACCTACCACACCAGTTTGTAACCACTGTGGTGTGTAGCAAGTTTCAAGGGTGACACAACTGGGCTCAGCCTCTATAAAAGCTCAGGCTGCGAATGCATTCCTTCACCACGAGCTCACACATTCATCGGCAATGGCGTCCACGATCAACAGGCTCTTGCACCACATAGCACTGTTCCTCCTCCTCGCGCAGCTCACCGATTCAGCACTCGTCCCAAAAACCGACAACCATCCTGACCACAAGCCTCAGCAGTCGAACACCTACATCGTCCATGCCAACTACCTCGCCAAGCCGCCCCACTTCGCCACGCCGGAGCATTGGTACCATTCCATGGTGGCCGCTCACTCCCCTCGGGCCGCCAACACCAGCGGGCGAATCTTGTACACGTACGGCACCGTCATGGACGGCTTCGCCGTCCAGCTCACTGGCGACGAGGCCCGGCGCATGTCCAGCGCCCCCGGCGTCTCCGCTGTGTACAAGGACAGGTTGCTTTACCCTCAGACCACGAGATCGCCGGGGTTCATCGGCCTCGACCCGACGAACGGCGCCTGGAATGCGACGGACTTCGGTGACGGCGTCATCATCGGCTTAATCGACACTGGCATATGGCCGGAGAGCGCGAGCTTCAATGACAGTGGGCTCGGACCCGTGCGGCCGAGCTGGGGGGGCAAGTGCGTCGACGCCGACGACTTCAGAGCCAGCTTGTGCAACAACAAGCTGGTCGGCGCCAAGGCTTTCGACGCTGCCGCGAAGGCTATGGCGGGGATCAAGAGCAGCGGTACTGTCCCCTCACCGAGGGACAAGGTCGGACACGGCACGCACGTGGCCTCGACAGCCGCCGGCGCGGAGGTCCCCGACGCCGGCCTGTACATGTTCTCGCAGGGGACTGCCAGGGGCATAGCTCCTAAGGCGAGGATCGCCATGTACAAGGCGTGTGGCATCCATGGCTGCTCTGAGGCGGACATCGTCGCGGCGGTGGACGCCGCGGTGAAGGACGGCGTGGACATCATTTCCATGTCCCTCGGAGGCCGTCCGAGCCCCTTCCACGACGACGCCATCGCGATTGCCACGTTCGGTGCCGAGCGCAAAGGTATCTTCGTCGCCCTCGCGGGCGGCAACGAGGGCCCCGATGCATCTACGGTGAGCAACTCGGCGCCGTGGATGACCACCGTAGGCGCCGCCACCGTGGACCGGCTGTTCCCGGCAAACCTCACGCTCGGGAACGGGGTCGTGCTCGCCGGGCAGTCCCTTTATACCATGCAGGCCAAGGGCACCGGCATGATCCAGCTACTGTCCACCGAATGCGGCATGATGGAGGCGGCGCAGAACTTCACGCCCGACAACATCATGGGCAAGATCGTGGTGTGCACGACCAAAGCAACCACCCCGCATGGCATTATGGTGCAGAATGCTGGTGGAGCCGGGCTAGTTGCGGTGGACACTTCCAGCTGGTCGCGAGATGGTATCCCTGCCAGGGCCTTCACCCTTCCGGCTCTCACTCTCAGCCTCACCGCCGGCAAGAAGCTCAAGGCCTACATGGCCTCGGTGCCGAACCCGGTGGCGTCTTTCAGCTTTGGCTGTGAGACTGTCACCAGCAAGAATCGGGCGCCTGTGCTGACGAGCTTCTCGTCGCGGGGGCCCAACCTGGTCGCCCCTGAGCTCCTCAAGCCCGACGTCATCGCGCCGGGAGTGAACATTCTTGCGGCCTGGCCCGGCGACGCGCCTCTGTCGGGGGATCCCCGCTTTGACGACGGGAGGAGAGCCCCCTACAACATCATCTCGGGGACATCCATGGCGTGCCCACACGTCGCCGGCGTCGCGGCGCTGATCAGGAAGAAGTACCCCAGCTGGACGCCGGCCATGATACGGTCCGCGCTGATGACGACCGCCGGGACGCTCGACAACAGGGGCAGGGACATCCTCGACAACGGGGTCACCTACGGCAGCGTCAACACCACGGTCGCGACTCCGCTGGTGGTCGGAGCCGGGCACATCCACCCGCAGCTCGCGCTGTACCCGGGCCTGGTCTACGACGCCGGCGAGCGGGACTACGTCGACTTCCTGTGCGCCATGAACTACACCGCGAAGCAGCTACGCCTGTTCGTGCCCGACTTCGTCAAATGCACGAGGACGCTCGCCGGCGGCCCCGCCGGCCTCAACTACCCATCGTTCGTGGTGGTCTTCGATAACCGCACCGACGTTCGCACACTGACGCGGACGGTGACCAAGGTGTCGGAGATGGCCGAGACGTACAATGTCACCGTCGTGGCGCCGGAGCATGTGAAGGTGACCGTCACGCCGACGACCCTGGAGTTCAAAGAGCGGAAGGAGACGAAGAGCTACACGGTGGAGTTTAGAAACGAAGCCGGAGGAAACCAGAAGGCAGAGTGGGACTTCGGGCACATCATTTGGGAGAACAAGGACCATCGAGTCAGGAGCCCTGTGGCCTTCCAGTGGAAGAACACTGATGATTTCCAGTAGAAGCTTACAGTAGAATAAGAAACTGAATGGACTGATCGATGGCATGTTGATGAGTTAATGATTGATCATGGAAAAAATCAGTATCATGTATTGTGAGAACTATCGATGTTGACCATTGGATACTGTTAAATTTGCTTGTGTTCTTCTAACCTCTCTTTTAGCTCTGGTGAGTGCTTAATTGACCTTCATTTGTTGCATGGAACAAATCAACGCAAATTGGTAATGTCTGGCATGTCTACATTCTGATTGAAGTATAAATCGAACTAATTGCACACGAATGGCAGCACAACCCTATGATTCCTTATCAAGCTTCAGAGTGTCTCTTGCAATGTGCAGAACAGCACTGCATTCCCATCCTTGTCAAACTTTCCCATCTTCCCGAGATCTCCTCGGCCATGGCCAGAAGAAGAGATAGATGGCCGTGATGTATCTGGATCTCCATCGTCGCGGCGAATCGACGGACTTCCGGCACTCCCCCTTCGCCGCCGGATCCCCTCTCCCCCGCACGCGCCCCTCGTACTCCATGCGTTGGATCGGCGAGTGTGTAGCTGCCGGGAGGAGGTTCTCTCTCGTTGGTGACAGGCAGCTCACGCGACATGTTTAGGATCCGGCTTCGTGCCCATGGTAACTGTTCTTTGTCGACCTGGACGAGGAATGCTGCGATCTTTCGAGTTGAGGCCTTGAGCCTTCTTTTTTTTGCGAGGAAGAGGCCTTGAGTACTGTGATACTGTAACCCCAAGAGTTGAGGCCATCAGGAGGTGCGGCTTCGTTCTGCTTCTGCCCAAAGAGTGCGGCTGAATCTGATGTGGAAGAACTGATGACTTTTTAGTGTATAATAAACCAGCGATTAAATTATATAGTTAAGGCTTGAAGTGATTTTATGTTGATGAGCTGATCGGTCATGTAAGAATCAGCATACTCTGTAATGACTTATGAGAGCTATCAATGTTGACAATTTGATAATGTTTTACCTGCAGATGAGAGCAATTAAATTTTCTTGTGTTCTTTAAGCTTTATTGGGTTTTTCTTTTCAGCTTTCCTACTCGGCTGCGCCTAAGCCTTGCACTTGTGTGTAAACATGAGATAATTGCAGGCAGCTAAGCGCCTAAGCAAAGCAAGGAAAGCCTTGGGCTTAACATAATAAGCTACAAACATCTGTCTACTGGTCACCTTCCTCAGCTCTGCGAGCGATCATTCGAATTACTTTGCATTCACATGCTTCTGATCATTCAGATAGCTCTGGTACATCGTACTGAACGAATTCTTCAGCGCATGTTCTCTTGCAGCGAAAGCCCAGACGTGCGCAAATGCCTGCAGTTCTTGCTACGGCTCCATAGCACCACAAAGGCAGAAACCAGATCGGAGACGTGTACAATGTGCAGTGGAGAGTCCAGACATGCAAAGACATCAATAAACCTAGATTGAAAGTTTTGTCCAAGGATAATAAAACTTGAAACAGCTTAGGCATCCACGTTAATTCCAAGCAAAATAGCATGTCCATGACTCGAAAATGTCTTATTGAAATGAGCTCATGGTAGGGTGATCCTGAAGAAGGCCACGCCATCTTCACACTAAAGACAGACGAGAAAAAGAAAAGGAAGCCTTAGTAGCCAGCGAAACGGCCGTACCAATACCAAGGAATTGCTCGCTATTACCCCACGAGCAACAAAAATAGGTTTTCCAATGTTTTTTCTCTACTGTACCAATTCTTCTCTCTATTCTACCATTCCACGCTGCTTGAAAATTTCGAACATAGTAGAACCAATCTTTGCTGGTGACTCAACGACGGTAACACCAGCCTCTCTGAGTGCCTTGATTTTGTCCTGGGCGGTACCCTTTCCTCCAGACACAATTGCTGCATCATAGTTCATAACAAAGGATGAAACTAGATTAGCACATGTAACACAATTACAGACCAATGAAACTTAATTAGCACATATTATATGAGGCTCGATTAGTACGTGTAACAAACTAATAGTACAATCAAAATCAGCAGGAGCAGCCGAATGCATAACATCAGACTATCGTGAGTTAATGATTCATAGAATATTCAGGAGTGCAAACCAGGTTGTCACCACGAGTTTGATGAATGTCATAGCAGTAAGAAGGAACTTTCTCAATTTGGTAGACATGGTTTCCATACTTGCAAAATACAAAAATACATACATAATTGACATGCATCCACCCTGGTCCAATACTAAAATCGGAGAAGTATTAATCTACTTTTGTTATCTATTGATATTTGTAAAGTGATTACATCTCCATAGAGCTTTTTTTTACCTGAACTGCTACATACAAAGTGACAGACTAATGCGGATTCATCAACAATAAAATGGCAACATAAGGTTGACCGTTTATCTCAGATACCAAGCAAGGATCATTTTTTTTGACTTCATACTTCAAAAGGTTATACAATTGAATGGAGAAAATATGTAAATCAGAATTACAAAGGAAAAAAGAATAGATGTCTTGCTAAGTTGATACCTCCAGCATGACCCATGCGACGGCCCGGGGGTGCCGTAAGTCCAGCAATGAATGCAACAACAGGCTTTTGTGTTTTGCTTTCCTGAGGCATTGCATAACAGCTTAAGTTAGTATAAAGCAAATGCAACTTTATTCAGTACAAATCAAAAGAAAAAACAGAAAAATAGAAGTTGCACCAATCAAGCCACTAGACATGCAACACTAACAAATGCAATATCATAGCTGATTGATGATAATTTATCCCTTCATGAAATCAAGAACACAGCAGCGTATGATTTTTAACTTCTAAACCTGACCGCATACAGCATCAAGTCATTCCATGTCACATGAAAAATTTATTGAGTTCATTGCAGCTACCTAAGGTCTATGGCGAGAGTGGGTTGGCCACTAGGAGTTTTACTAAAACTGAATGCACGTACCATTTTGATAGTGCTAAATACATGGGTTAGATGAGCTGCTTCGCCAAAATGCAGTTTTTTTAGGACCTGTGCGGACTTCTTAGGGTTGTGGGAGCACATATGCTTAGGCTAAACCAATTCCAAGGCATCAAGTTTAGTTATTGGCTTCTCAAAAAGCATAAGCTCCCTTTCCAGGCTGCAAGGTTAGCTTAAGGCTTCGACATTTGCAAGTGTTCACAAGCTGTGTTTATCAAACAATATCTGAAGCTTTGTACAATAAGCTAGTTCATCATCTGCAAACATGATCTAACAGCTAGGCCAAAAGGGCCTTCGGGAAATGTATCTGCAAAATGCTTTGGTTCCATCGTGTCATCAGCGCCAAAATACTTTTGAGACAACAACAATTCGGAAATATTTTGCGAAATAAAGGCCAATAACATCGCAGACATGAGCACTTCTTAATAAGTATGAAAAGCGAACAACAAAATTAGATAACTCTAGAGCTTCCTATATGTAAAAATAGTGCAACCGGAATCTTTAAGAAAGTTACATAGTCGAATTACTGAGGATCGTCTTGCTATAAATATGTAACAAATAGACTTGTTTTTAATTTCTGTCACACTTGAACTGCGATAAGGAACATTAAGAATCATGAACCTTAATATATAAATAGGCAGGTCATGATATTTTGAGTGCTCATAACTGAAATTGCTTGAAACTTCACTAGTTCATGATGGAAGGGGTGTTGCAACATGCAAAGAAATATCACACATAATACAGAAAAAAGGCCATCTTGACTAATGCCAGTCCTAACAAACTCTTACCTGGATGAATGTTGCAGCATCCTCCTCAGCAGTACCTCCAATTTCGCCAATGAGAACAATACCTAAAAGGCACAGAACAGTACTCATCAGTGAAAACAATACATAAATGGGATGGAGATTTATCAACCGAAAAATGCATAGAGGTATTGAAGAATCAATAATGTAGTTGAAGTATTCAAGGACCATAAATACCAAATGTACGGGATTAACGATACATGGAAGAGTACACAAGACAAAAAGTGACATCTCGCAACTAAATGAAAAAAGATGAGCTTTTGCTTAAAATTGTGAAGCCTCAGTAGCAAAAGGTGTACCTTCTGTCTGAGGATCGTTAACAAACTTTTCAAGGCAATCAACAAAATTAGTGCCATTGAACGGGTCACCACCAATGCCCACACAAGTTGACTGCCCCAAGCCTACAGCTGTTGTTTGAAACACCTGTCAACAAAAATCAAATGCGCCTTAGTGAAACGTATTCCCTGATTAGGAGCATACACAAAAATAAATTAATAACAGGCATACCGCTTCATATGTCAAGGTACCAGATCGGGATACAATCCCAACACGCCCTGGCTTGTGGATGTAACCCGGCATAATTCCAATTTTACATTCACCAGGCTTAATGATACCAGGGCAATTCGGCCCAATCAATCGAGTTTTTGATTGCCTATTTAGTGCAGCCTTCACTTTCACCTAAAATTTGCAAAGAGGGCATTATGATGATCACCTCATGGAGTTCCATTAACAAAGCAAAATAGACATAATTATGCTGTGACATGAGTTAATAGCAACACGCATGGAATAGATCCTAAAAGGAATATCGGCAAACAGACTGCTCAATGGCCCATGCCAGTAAAATTCATGGCTCTTTGAAAAATTAAACCTCATCCTGCTCACCGGAGCATATTAACATACTACCTATCCATCTGAATAAGATGACATTGATCACATAGTATTTTCTAATGTTTGTGCCAAAACGAATTGCAATTTACATGCACAGCTATATATGACCCAAAAATCATATGGCATTGAGCAAATTCCCAAGTTCAGAAGACAAAGCAATGAAAGTAACTAACAAAACACTGAAATGGTTAAAAATTACCATGTCATGCTGAGGGATTCCTTCTGTAATGCAGACGACAAGGTCGAGCTCAGCCTCCATTGCCTCCATTATAGCAGCAGCGGCAAATGGTGGTGGAACATATATAACAGATGCATTGGCTTTTGTTTCAGCCTTAGCTTCTGCTACGGAGTTAAACACTGGGAGCCCTAAATGTTCGGTTCCACCTTTCTTAGGAGTCACTCCACCCACCTGTTACAACGAAACGAACCATAATTAAATAGAGTGCCACCAGATAAACAGAATAAGAAGTACAAGAGAGTCAGTTAAAAGTACATTATAAGACAAAACTATAATAAACACTGAAGCATTGTTGAAACATGCAAAATCTTTGTTTAAACAATTTGTGCAGCTCAGACCTATTTTAGTTGTACTCGTGATAATACTAGTACAATACCATATGGCGGACAAAAAAGGGTTCACATCTGGGCCAATTACATTGTCAGATACAGTGCGCTACAGTTAATTATCTGAAACTACTGGTCAAAATTAGAACATGAAACCTCCAAGCACCAAACCAGCTCCATGGAAGCTATCACAAGTTTAACCAAAGATTCAACATGCCGAGTTCCTTACTTCCTTCTCCTTGTGTAGGGACTGTAGCCCATTTACATAAACAGATCATAAATGAAACTTATCTCTATCCCACTTATTGAAGAATGATGGTATCTTCATATGTGTGTTCTTTTTAGTTAGATTGTACTAGAAAAGCTTGAAACATTTCAATGCATTCATGATAGACATTATTTCTCATGCAATTCTAATTAACTTGCATCTTGGTTTGCAAAACACCAAGTAAACCATGAAACCTGGTTTTTGCTGAGGATCAGTTTTCTCAATTCACGATACATCAATTCTTCCAGTCTTCCTGACAAAGGCTGGCTCAATGGATCGCGCAGTGAACAGTGGCACAAATTACTAGACAATGTAAATTACATATATCGACTCAGCAAATTACAACGGAAAGTAGTGTTTCGCCGTTCCACCTACGATTTCAGGCCTTGTACCACATAAATATGGACTTACGATAGCACATTTTGCCTCCAACACATCCAGTTAAGGTATGCCGCTAGCACCGTTCGTCCATTCCTTTCTGAATCGAAATGTAAAGTAGCGCCGGGCGGGAAACGAAACCCTAAGACCTAAAGAAATGGAGATCGGCGACCGCACACCCACGAGATCGCACAGTACTGGGCTGCCACAAACCCTAGAATCGCACAGAACTAGATGCACGGGTCGAGGAACACATCGAAGGGAGAGAAGGGGTGGAGGCGGGGGCATACCATGTTGGTGCCGTACTCGATGGCCTGTTCGGTGTGGAAGGTGCCGTTCTTCCCCGTGATGCCCTGGCAGATCACGCGGGTGCTCTTGTCGACGAACACCGCCGGCGACGGCGCGGCAGCGGCGAAGCCCCGCGCGTGGAAGAGACGGGCGGCGGCGGACCCCAGCAACTGGGACGCGCGGCGGGTGGAGGCCATGGCGCGGTGCTGGCGGCGGCGCGTGCCCCCTTTGTTCCTTTGTCTTCGGTCTATACTACTCTTCTTGGGCCTCGCGATCCAGGGGAAGTTGAGGAGGGGTCAAACTTCGCCTTCGACCCCTGCAATTTCGTTATTTTCAAAAGTAATCAAATCTCAAAGTAACCAAAGGTTTGCTACTTTTCGATCATCTTTTCGAGCCAATGAAGTTTGAAGTTTGGACTATGCGGGATTTAAAGTTTGTAGAGTAAAATGAAGGAGTTTAGATATATATTTTTTCAATCTAAAATAAGAATATGATATATCAACCACAGACCTTGATATGTACACAAATTCAGCTCAAATAATATATGGAGCTAGGGATAACCTGCTCTAAAATTTCTTAGAGCTATTGCTCTGTCAAGAAGACTCTAAATCTAACGATGCATACATGTTGTTTTGTGAGTGAGGTGTTAGATTTGCAGAAAATCTTCATAAAATCGTTTATATATAGTATTTCAACTTCAAGTTCACTGGTATAAAACTTTAGATGACTCATAGATAAAAAGTCTCAAATGATTGAAAATTAGCAGAGCCGAATTCCTTTTCAATACTGGTGTCCTAATCTCCCAGAGTTATGAAGTAAATCCAGCCATGTCTTCCTAATCTAACATTACGATATTGTGTAAGCATTTTGGGATAAAGTCTAGTTCTCATTGCAAATATTCTTTCTATTTGTATGTTGAAACGACTAAGAGATTTATATTTGTGGTGGGAGGTAGAGTTCCCTTACTTGGTGAAACTAAAAATCAAACTATAGTATACTTGATGATATCCTCACATTGTTAATAAAGATTCTTAATGTAATATTTAGTTTTCAAAAAATTAGATTCATGCCACTTCAAACACATGCAAATTCCTCCATGCAATGTGTGGATCACCATTACTCGTGCCCATAGCTCCTTTCCACAAAGTTTTCCAATGGGTAGGCTGATTAGTATGCACACGATATACGTCCTCATCAACTTACCTATGCAGATCATGATGATGATAAGATCGATGGGCTCCACTATAGTGTTACCAATCGCGTCATAGTGTTCCACTTCAAATGCCTTGATATTGAGATCCTCACCCCTATTCGAGATCATATATATTAGGACAGGACCAAACCGAAGGTCTATCCGATCTGATTTGAATAAAAAAATCACATAAACATTAAACCAGAGGAAAACCGGTTAGACCTCCGGTTTGAAGAAAATTGTCGGCTCGTCAGCAAGTGGAAGGCTTTAGGTGTGGTTCAAGGAAATGGAGAGAAACGTTCATGTGAGGGGTTTTGAACCCACAACTTGATGGCTGGGATCGAAGTTTGTAACCAACGGTCTACTTTGCACCATGTGTTGGATATTGAGCGCAACCGGTTGGACCAATGAACCATTGAACCGATCCTACTAGCTATGTTAGAGAGGCTCCTAGAGGGGAGCTCTCGTGCCTACCTGTCACGTCCCAATTTCTTAATCATGCATTTAAGCAAAATTATGCCTCTTAAGCATTATGCTTAAACTTTGCATAATGGTAATCCGGAGCGCTAATGCACTTTATTAATAATCATTTGGATAAGAGAGAAAGTTGGGGGAGAAAATAATGAAAAATGCATTAGAAATACATATTCTCTCTACATGTGGGCCCCACATGTGGCCCCACTCCTCACCCACTCCCTCTCTCAAGTGGGCAGCAGCTCACTTACCCTCTCTCTCTCCTTTACTCACTTCCCACGCTTTTCCCCAGCTGTTGCAGCAGCAGCTCCTCCTCCCTCCCCCTCTCACTCAAGCTCAAGCACTCACTCTCTCTTTTTCTCCAAAATTCGAGCTCAAGTAGAGGATTCAAGGTATGCATATGGTACCATTGCATTCTCTAGATCATAAGCTACTCATCCATCCAAACCATTTTCGTTTTCGTGGAGGAATCGAGTAGTTCTTGAAGTTCTTGGCATTCTTGAGCTTTTTGGAGCAAAAATGGAGTTTTGGTTGAATCTGAGCTCTAGAGTCGTGTTGGTAGTTGATGAACAGGTTCTAATACCTTTAGACTATCCCTAACATGTTCCCTTTAGGCTTGGAAAAGATCACAACTCGAATCGACCAAAAATCCACTCGAGAATAGCTTTTCTGTATAGCTCAGATACTCCAAACTCACCCAGATACTCCGGGTTCAGCAGATTTTGTCCAATAAATTGTGTTCAAAATTGCTTAGGGTTTAGGGTGCGAATTTGGTTTAGGATCCTTTGGATAGGGCTTGTACATGTTTGTGTGGCACGGATTTGTAAAATGAGTCAAAACACCCAAGTGGAAAAATCGTGAAGAAACCAAGTCTGTATAGCCCGAATTATGCGGACAAGCCCGGAGACTTCGGGTAGTTATGTGATCGCGTAACCGATAGCTCTGGTCAAAACCTCAATCGGAGTGTTCGGTATATTCCAGATAGTCCGGACTAACCCGGAGGTTCCGAGTCAAGTTAAAAATGATGCTAACCGAAAGTCTTTTCCAAAGGATGGCCCGGATACTCCGGACCAGTCAAATAAATAAAAAGCAGTAACAGAGCACCTCTCCCGGAGGGTCCGAGCCCGGATACTCCGGATGGATGTTATTTTTCAGGTTTCGTTTAGATCATTTAGTATTGCATTGATTCGTATATCTTATACTTCTAGCATGTTGTTAAGCATTGCGGCATGCATTGTTGCACTTCATTCATACTCATGGCATTGCACGCGTTATTCTTTTTAGAGGACGTCGAGCCGGTGATCCAGGTGGACGAGGGAAACTTTGGGCAGCCACTTGAATAGCAAGGCAAACAACTAAGCATATTGATTCCCCTTGTGAAATTGGATAAGTCTAAAATTGATGAAATATGCTTATATATGTATGCATGTTTAGTGAGTCATTGTCGGGTAACAATAGGTAGAACCTATGCCGATTGCATTCTTCTACCTTAAATACTTGTGTATTTACATTCCTTGTAGCCTTGAGATGTTGTCAATGTCTAGGTATAAGTTCGACTTATATGCTTAGCCATGCTTAGGACCTTCTTATGATTATATACACTTGTTGAGGTTGAGATGGTTTTATGAGTGGTGAGTATGAGATGAGGTGTGGGCGGTGCTAGGAGGTGTTTTGTGCTGCCCGGATGTGGAGTTTCCCTGGGTAGGCCGGTAGAGGAAACCGGACACCATAGACCGCTTTACGCCAGTTAAGCACTGATCATCGGTGTTGTTGAATTTAGCACTTACCTTACTCATTACATGCCGATCTAATGGTAAGGTGATCCGAATACCTTCGCAGCTGTCGCTTTTTGGACTTGGACATCGACGGTGGGTTTGTAGCGGTACTAGTTTGCTCCGGGAGTAATTCTAGTATCACCGCGTCGAGCGATGTATGATCCAAACGGTTGGGGCTGGTTGGGAAAAATTGTTACGAGTACCCCCTTGTGTGCACTTTGGCCAGTGGCACAAACCGAATGGTCCTCATGTCGTGTGGGTCCAGCAGTATCTCCCTGTAGGGTGTATAAACAGTTTGAATTATCGCTCTCTTGGTCATGAGTATGCTTCTGTCGATCTGCATCGGTCGTATAGTTTCAAGTATGGTTTGTGGTTTGGTATGTCGGAGAGAGTAGTTTTCTTATGTTTTGGTAAAATTTCAGTCCCTCACACATATGTCTAGGATGCTTAGTGCATATATTTTACCAAACATGTGGTTCATCTTTGCTAATGATCAATACATAATCCTTGTAGTCGAGCTATGTATATGTGCTCTATATGGTTTAAGCCTTGCGAATACCTTCGTACTCATGCCTGCGCTTTTAGGTACTCCGGTTGCTGGGGAAGAGGCTGTTTTTGGCTACTTCATGCCTGCCGATCAGGGTGGCGGGTAAGAGTAGTTCATCCTACTCTGAAGGTGGTGTTTTGAGACGGTGCCTAAGGGCATGCAGCGCCGCTCTCTTTTGTTGTTTATAAGTTTAACTTTCCGTTGCGTAGTTTCTTTGTGGTTAGGAGTTGAGGGGTTTTATCTCCTCCTAGCTCACTTTTGTTGTAAATTGTTGAAGTCAACTGCATGCTTAATACTTGTAATATAAATATTTATTACTCGTTCTTTATTAAGCTATGCTGTGATATATACGTTGGAAGGCATGCGTTTCGATCCTTGAGCATAAAACACGTGTCGGGACTACCGGAGCGGTATTATGTTTAATCGCTGAAGACATGATCGTGTCAGTGATCGACTTAGCGATTAATTAGAATACTGTTTGGACGATTCCTCACACTACTTATTGACTAGTAGGGAGGGGTTGTCTACACCTATGCAAAGGTGGACATGGTGGATGGCTATGTTTTACTCAGAGTGAGAGGTGGGCCATGATTTGCACGGGGAAAGGAGAAATATAATTGGTTATGAAAGAAGAGTGGCAAAAATGTTCAATAGTGGCAAAGGACTAAAATCATTGCTTTGTAGTGGAATTTCTTTAATTTTGCTTTCTAAAGCGCCATTTTGATGATTTGACATGTTTTTGAAGTGGCATTAATCCAAATTTGCCTTTAGTTTTCTCCTCCCTATTCTGAATATGTTTGCATATGAAATGGAATTCTAAATCTTTTTGCATATATCCTCCATTATCTCCACCGCTCATTTTTATTTGAGAGCTGTGGAAGTCATTGGTTTTTGAGAAGCATAAGTTTCATATATTCTTTGTATTTTCAAAAGGATGTAAGAGGTCTGCCATCACCGATGTTGGGGGTCATTGCCATTGTTGCGGTCCGCGTGCACGCCAACTATGTATTGTGGCACACATTATAGGATTGTACTAGACTCGTAATTAACCTAGTGATGTATTTTAGGTAAAAGCATGATGCACACAATTCACTCACATACTACACATAACACACAATGATCGGAAAGACTTAAACCTTCAGTGCGCGGGTACATATAATCTCACTGAATACACACGAGTGTATCTCAGCCTGCCTAGGCTATCGCTCGGTCCCCTAACCTAATGATGTTTGCATACCATGTAAATTATCATCAACATCACGAGCATTACCCAAATCGTCAAGTCGTTGGTTCAGTGAAGAGAACATAACATCTAACGGGTATTGCATTTTTACATTGGTTACAACAAAGTACAAGTACACGATCAACATGCATGCATGGCTCCACAAACCATTCCATCATCATTGGCAGTCTACTCCGCCCCCACAAAAATTTAACAATCTTCTCCCCCATGCATGTATGCTTGGTAGCACCCCTCAAATCGCTAACTCCAACTCCTCATTTGGGGGTGAAGGCCTGATCAAGAACACAACAAAATTCACCAAATTAGTAACCAAATCGTATCAAAGCTGACAGGTGCACAGATGACCAGCATGCACATGCGCAATGTGGATGGGATCGATTCGAGTGACCTGGAAGATGGTGGCGTGGCCGGGGTCGGCGAGGTGGGCGAAGAGGTTGTCGATGGGGCCGGTGCCGGTGTACTCGGCCTGGAACCACGCGCCCATGACGGCGAGCATGGCGAGGCGGCCGTTCTTGATCTCCTTGGTGCGCAGTTCCTTGATCTTCTCCGGCGAGCCGCTGCCCCAGCCGAGCGGGTCAAACCAAAGCCCACCAGGGTACCTTTATTACATTTCCAACACACAGATAAATTGTTAGCCATTAGCACTAGAACTACAAGTAGATTGAGCCTTAGAACAAGTTCTCTTGGAGAGATGCATGCACGGAGACGCAGAGATGATGTGTGCGTACCCGACGTCAGTGCCTATGAGCTTGTTGTTGGGGAAGATGGGGTCGGTGTTGACGCTTCCGGGCTTGATGATGTCGGCCCAGCGGCGGCCCTCGGCCCAGCCGATGAGGATGAGCTCGATGAGGAAGAGGGTGGTGGTGTCGGTGAAGTACTGCTGCTCGCCGGCGGTGTACCAAAATGGCGTGTTGAGGATGCCGATCTTGGTCAGGAACTCCGGGATGAAGATGCCTGCCGCGCCCAGCATCGCCCACCGGCAGTGCACCAGCTCCGCCTGCACGTTCCACCGCAAGCTCTCCGGGTCCGATCCTACACATCAACGGAAATTACCAACAAAGAGTTAGTAATTATCATTCAATATATTTGCACAAGAGAACAGACTGATCGATGATCAGAACTCACCGAGGCCCCAGGGATCA
Source organism: Phragmites australis (assembly GCF_958298935.1). Lineage (NCBI taxonomy): Eukaryota > Viridiplantae > Streptophyta > Magnoliopsida > Poales > Poaceae > Phragmites > Phragmites australis. Next base: position 5,822,704 of record NC_084935.1, read on the forward strand.
AAGCCGAAGTCGCCGGGGAGGCTGCATCAAGAAGACAAGGAACACTGTCAGAGTCACACGCATATATATACAAGCAGCTGGCTTTCTCTCGACAGGGTGACGAATCAAATACTCCCAGAATTAACCGACCTGCCATCGAGCCACGACGGAGGGGTGCTTCCGGGGAACCAGATGGGCCTGTCGGGATCCGCCGCGGCGTGCACGGCGAACGACGGCCGCGCCGCCGCCTCGGCCTGCCTTAGCAGCCTGCCGCCGCCGAGGAAGGACGTCCGCAGCCCGTTCCTGGGGAGGGCCGCGACGGCGGCGGTGGAGGAGGAGGAGGCGGAGACGAGCGCCATTGCACGCACGCACGCACGCAGAGCTGTGGCGTTGGGACGTACCGCGGCGTGGGGGCTGTGTGGTGAGTGGCGCGCGGGAGTTTTAAGGGATCTCGTAGCGCGCGCGCGCCGGGGCGGGGCCGGCTTATCCGAGAGCAGATAGCGGGCGCGGCCGCCTCGTGCCACGCGGCGCGGAGAATCTACCCGTCTGGCTCGGCACGCCGGATCGTGCTGACGTGGAGGGAGCTCGGCTGCGAGCTGATAAAAATCAGGGGCAGGCACGGCGTTGGGCACTTGGGCGCTGCTACGTAGGCAAGGCACGTTTCTGCTCGCATCGGCCAAGCGTCCATGTGGCAGGCAGATTTGCGTTTAAGACCTTTTTTTTTTTGGCGAAATGGGCTGGATTATATTAAAAGTGAGGAACACTGTCACCCCATTATACATCAAGGACCCTGGACAAAGAAAAAATACAAAGAAGACTACATCCACATAGGTCCGAATCTTCCACAACTTCGGTTGCCGCTGCCGCACACTGACACCGGAACCAAAGCAATCTCCACCTATCAAAGTCGACGAGGGGCTCCAAACCTTGAAAGATGTCGCATCAGCCAATGCCTCAGACAACCAAGACGTATATAATTCACTGAAAGAACATCAACGACCCGCACGCCGGCGATGATAGAGGACGACGAAAGACTGGCGCCATCACCATAGCAGAAGAGATGGCCTAGCAAAGCATTCACAACTATCGGCTCGCCGGCGGCAACCCAAACAAAAAATCTAGCAACGGGGCAGCCGAAGGTCCCTAACCCAACCGCAAACAAACGGAGACAGACAGACTCCATATCCTTACCGGAGAGAATTCCGTCGAGACTGACCACAAGACATATCGTTGATGGCGAAATCGTCAGAAAAGGCCAAAGGAGATAGGTGACCTCTGGCGACCTCATCGTCCGAAGGAAACAGAGACACATAAACCCATATCTACACCTAAACTAGCTATAAACTAACCCAGCTGTGGCCGTTGTCAATCCGCCGAAACCCCAGCACCATCGACGCCGGAGAGGCAGCCAGGGGCAGAGTTCGGCGAGATCGACGCCAGGATCCCGAATCGCCTAAGGATACGCATGCGGCTACTGTAGCAGGGGATAAGGACGACCCGTGTTTAGGACCTGTTTGGCAAGCTCCATGTCAGATTTTAAAATTATAGAATAAAATAAAGTAGTTTAAGTTTTTATTTTTGGTCTAAAAATAGAAAAGATGACTCGTCAGCTTCAGCTTTACGAATTCCTCCACGAAAAACATGCGTGACTTAGTAACAAAAGATCTCCAAGAAACATTCACTAATGTTTTCTATTTTCGGGTCTTTTTGATAGAGTTCTAACTCTACAAGTTTCTGGAGCTGGAGCATATTTTTCGTGGGTAAAAGAAGAACAATGAAGTACTGCTATGTATCGGTGAAAGAATCTAAAATTGTTTGTGCAATTTCAGTTGATGAAAAATCAGCATTTTTTTTTACTGAACGTTCGTTTATTCATTCGTGTTTTGAATAGGGGCAAAGCTAAGTTATGCACGGGGTTGCACATCATATTTACCATGTGTGCGTCCCCTTTCGTTCAAAATAACTACTCGGAGGCATGTTGTTATTTTGAAATTGTATATGTTGTTAGATGTATGAGGGAAGTGGTGCATAACTGTCGTTTGGGTCTAGATTCGCCCTGGTTCCGAACGCCATTCATTATTCCTAACAACGATAACGACAACGACAATGACACGTGGTGGAGGGTTTTGGGCACTATTAGCAATTATAGGGAAGAAACTTCTGTGAGATCCGCGTGGGAAGGACCTCGGTGAGACCTCCATCCGCGCCGTGCACGCTCGATCGCACGGCGCACGGGCGTGCGGGCCTGCGTGCGGGCGGGCACGTGTCGCCGCGCGGATGGGGTCTACGTGAAAGACCCGGCCTCACAGAATTTTCTTCCCAATTATAGTGGGTGGTAGGGGCACAAGGTGCAGCTCAAGATAGTGATCTGGGAGGGGGAGGGGGAGGGGGTTAGGGGGCAGGGGTTTTAATTCTGTTTTACATTTTTTTATTGGCAAAAAGATGAAATTTGTGAAATTTTGTCAAAATTTTGGTCATTTTTCAGTCTATGCTTGGTGGGTCTCACATGTCAGTGAAATAAAATTGCAAAATCAGATACTTTGTTTTCATTCAAAATTCTCTAAATTCATGAAATTTTATTGAAATTTCAGCAAAATTTTAATATCTGGTTAGAGGTGGCCGACATGGTTAGGATTTGAGGGTGCCGTGTGAGGAATACATATATTATATTGTTGGATAGGAATAGAAGCAGGAGGATGGTTACGGGCTAGGGCAGTGACTGAAATACATCAACAGATCGGGCAACGTAGTACTGGAAAGAACAAAACGATTGCAAACTTCACTTCAAATGTTGCCTCCAGAGAGACTTGCATAAACAGGTTCTTCCAGTCCGAACCTCAACAATACAGGCGTTCAAATTATGTAAATTAAAAGAGATCATAAAAGGAAAATAGACGTGCGATGACGTACCATGTGTACATTCTCTATTACTCTTTCGCCTCTTCTTTTTCACTAACTCGTACTCTCAACATTTATCAAACACCAAATTGAAATGAGACGTGACTCAAAAAGAATGAAAGAATGGGAGCCTGTCCGAAATCCATTGCTGACCTGGGAGAAAGCGTCGGTAGAACCGAACAATTTTCCATTCATGCTTCTATAAGAAACTTTACAAAGGAAGTCAAGAACACATGTGAAGCCTGATCTTGACTTTTTGACGTTTCATCCGGTACATCATGGAGCAAATACTAGCATAGAACATCACCGAGTAAATACAACTCGACATAGCATGTTGATCTTCTACTGAACTTCACAGATTATTGCTGTAGGTAGACAGTAAACCTGACCGTAAATGGCCAGCCTTACTATGGAGTTTCTTGGCAGATTTTGCACATCTTGCATCATGCCCAAAACTCTAATTTCCGCAAATGTGCATTATCCTGAGATGTGCAGTCTAGTAAGAAACTCTGACCAAACGTACTCATATAGTTAACACTCTCTTAGAAAGGTGTGTTCTTCTTGGAGCCATGCTTGGCCTTGATCATCTGGTTCAAGGCCTTCACGCACCGGCGTATCATCCCCATCGACTTCTTCCCTCCCTCAGGTCGCTTTATCACCATGGCCAGCGGCGTGCCTCCTGTTGCTCCTCCTCCTGATCCTGAAACCTTATGATCAGCAAAGACGTTCTCCCAGTGGCCTCCCAACTTGTTGATAGGTTTTGCTTCTCCGATGGTACGCTGCTTCTCCTGTATCAGCTCCTGAAGGGAGAACCGGGCCACGCCATCGACAACAGACGGTGGTGTGGCTAGGTTCTTCACAACTTGGCATCGCTCCTGCGTCTTCTGCTCCGTGTTGTGGCATTCCTGCTGTGCCTTCTGTTCTTCTTCGTCCTCGTACTGCTCTGATGCTGGCTCATCCGCCTCTTGGCATTGTTGAAGCGCCTTCTGCTCCTCATCTTGGTACTGCACTCGCGTCTTCTCCTCACCATCATCTTGATGTTGCTTTGGTGTTGTCAGCTCTTCATCTTGGCATTTTGATGTCTTCTCATCCTCATATTGGTATTGCTGCAGTGTCTTCTCTTCATCCAGAGGCTGCTCTGGTTTCTCCTCCTCTTCATCTTGATACTGCTCTTGTTTCTTCTGCTCTTCATCTAAATATTGCTGTTGTTTCTTCTCCTGCCCATCTTGATATTGTTTCAGCGGTTTTTGCTCGTCATCTTCATATTGCAGTGGTGCCTCTGGAATCTTCATCTCCCCATCATCATCTAGACATGGTGTCTGCTGCTCTGCATCATCACATTGCTGGAGTGCCTGTAGCTCTGCATCTTGACACTGAAGAAATGTCTTCGGCTTGGCATCTCGGTACCGATGTTGTGCCAGGGGCGGCACGTACTGATCTTGAAAACAGGCCACGAGGCTTGTCGATCGTCGCGTTCGCCTCGACATGGCAATGTCGAAGCGGCGAGATTTGCTCACATCTAACTCAGTGGCCATTGTCTGTGCTCTGAGGAGAAAGATCACCAGAAAGAGTAGTGGTCATACAAGTTGCTTCCGTCGTCTTCTTTGGTATGGAGGAGTTATAGGTCGTCCTGATGTGATTAATTGAGCAGTCCGTACAGAGAATCAGTGAACTGGTGAAGCGTCCATTTCAGAGGTGAAGTCCGGTTTGGTCATTTGTAAGATCAGTACCTGTCCCAGTAGCTTTTCATCCCTACGTGAAGTGAGATTCAAGTTAGCAGCAGTAGGCAAGTGACCATTATTCTGCCATAAACATCTGGTATCTTTTTTCTGCAACCAGCTTTCACGACAGCACGATCATGCTTTGCTGGATGGCAATATGACAATATTCTGTCCAAAGAATGCCTAAGAACTAGGGACAAAGTTCCGGAAGCAAGGAAAAATACCTGTGTAACTGAAGCTATGCCCAGCAACAACCCAAGAATGATAACCAGCAAGATTTGGTTTCAAGTGAAAGATTTGAGTTACATGTTTTTACATACTTTGACTAGAGAAAATTAATCGATCATATGCACCATTGCAGGGTTAACGTCTATGGTCACTGAACATGGTTGTTACGGCGATGTGGCGAGGTGTGACGACCCACTACCTTTACATCTTTACAACGTTTATGACGTGTGGTGTGACGATGTCATACACACATCGACGTGACGAATACACATATCATAGTATAGGATACTAGGAAACTATATTAGCCAATGATAATATAAATATAGCTCAAAAGTGGTAGTCTAGAATTTTAGAAAATCAAATTAGCTATTGTGCTTGCTACTGGCCTATGCAAACGTGCTAATAGTACGGTGGTAAATCACCTAGTTATGACCCTACTAACTAGGGCTCGAACCTAAAGGCACCTCATTGTGTGTCACTTTCAGTGTAATCCTCAATGATCGTAAAGTCGTTTTCAGATATGCCTCTAGGTAGCCGGTCTTTGGTGACTTTTTCCAATCTTTAAAACTAATGTTATGGGTTGCTTTCCCTATATCGAGGTTTTTTTTTTTTGCTATTGGCCTACTGTGCTTGCTAACTGGCTGCTATAGTCACTATGCTAGTGCTAGTATTCTGCAGTAGTACAGCACATAGGAGTACTAGTGCTTCAGCAGTAGTGTTATAGCAGTATAGCTATTGTGCTAATGCTAGTATTTAGCAATCATGGCAAATGAACCGAGCAGAGGTGATGTGCAGAGTAGTAGGGCAGACAACGGAGGTGACGGGCGACCGGCCAGATCAGCAACAGGGGCAGACAGGCAACGATGAGATGGAGGAGAACTGGACGGGAGACAGTGTCTATCTTGACGGAGGGGACGAGATCTGGAAGGGGGAGGTCCAGGCGGTGGCGGCCCAGGTGGGGCCCGATCGAGGGTGACCGTCCTAGCGGCGACAACGATGGAGGCGGCTTGGGCTAGGGCTAGGGTGAGGTGGTGGAGGCTCGAGAATTGAGAATACACATGCCACTAGTATATACTCCCTCCAATTTTTTATACTTGTCGTTTCCGACCGGTTTGGAAAAATTAAGGTAACGGTGAATTTACCATTTTTCCCTCGTTCATCACCCAGTCGTTGCTCCTCCCCATCATGCTCCTCTGCGTGCCGCCACAGCCTCCATCCACCACCGCCGCGCGGGGCGCGCCACGCGCCGGTTCCATCCACGCACAGTCGCGCACCGCACGCTACGCCATCTTGCTAACATCACCATCCTACGGCGCCGACGGCGTGACGCCTCCCTCCCGTAGCACATCATCGTGCCAGTGACGTGACGCCTCCCTCCTGTGCGAGTTCGTGGAATCTCGGTGTAGCTGTTCGTCGCCAAGCAACGCCACCGGATCGTCGCACGCGTCTACACCTTCCCTCGCCAGACCATCGGTGGAGCGGCTTCCCCGGCAATCACGTCTCGCGCTGGCATCAGCGAAGGAGGGCTCATCAATTTTTGCAGGTACAACACTACATTTCTACACGTAGGGTGTTCGATGAATTGCATGTAAAGAGTATAAAATTCTTGATGACTGGGTCAATTTGATATTAGCATTGCAGGCATTTGTGAATGAGTCAAGGTGTGATTCTTTCTTGCCAAATGGGTGATATTTGGATGTGTCACTTGGTTACATGAAGTACTCACATTGGATATAATACTTTGGATGAGTAGTTGATTTCAGATTTTGAACTCCCCTATAGACATAAGAACAATTAATGTAGCAAAACATTTTCATGTCATAGTTCAATTGATGCTCCTGCAGGGCAGTATCCAAATTTGATTTCAGAAAATGTCCAAAGGGCATTGGAAAAATTGATTTCTAAAATTGAATGAAATTTGGTGACATGAAGTACTGACAATGAAAATGTCCAAAGGGCATTGGAAAATTTGATTTTTGAAATTGAATGAGTTGAAAAGTCTATCCTCTAAAGTATGAGCTTGCCCCCAGCGTCTTAGGAGCTGAGTAGTATGACTTTGTCCCTAGCATCTTAGCGTCTTAGGAATATGAAATTTGATTTCTGAAATTGCAAAGTTTGTCCCCTAAAATTGAAAAGTCTGTTCCCTAAAATTGCACTTCCCTAAATAAGAAAATAGTGTCAATCATAATAAGAGCAACTCTAGTTCAAGAAAATAACAAAAGCAGTTTGCTGTGTATGTAAGCAGATTTGGACTATTTAACCAACAGCAAAGAAAATCAACGCAATACTTGCATCTGTGACAAGTGAACCAAACTTCTAGGGTGCACATCACTGATTTCTAAAAACATTAGTGTCCAGAAATTTGATTTCTGAAATTTGAATGAGTTGTACTCCACATTGATTTAATTATTCATGTTTTTCCCTATGTAGCAGCAAGCAGAGGAATTTATTCATGGCAACCCCACAATCTGAGACTGCATAAGGAGGGCTGGATGTTCAAGAACCAGGAGGGCAGAGGAGTATGCAGATGGAACCAAGAGATCCTACAGCTTCAACTAGTTTGTTTGTGATGAAATCATCATTGCTGAAACGGAAGTCCTCAGGTGCAAATGTGTTAAAACCCCTGGCAGCGAAAAGGAAGTCCCCTTGTGCGAACATACCAAATTTTGGATCCCCACTGAGCAGGATGTTGCTGTCACCGAGGATGCATCTATCTCTAGTGGTGAGGTCTCCTGTGGTGGCAAGAACAGTGACCTTTCATGATCTTGGTCAAAGTAAGATTTGACTTGTCAAGTTTGCAGGTTGTACCTTTATACTCTCAGGTTGATTGATTATGTGATAAGTATTGCTTTTAAACTAATATGCAGTTCTTGATAATACAATTTGTGGAGCTCGAAGAGTGCTAGGAGATATTGATTTGAATGTGCCACCAAGTTCTAGAGGTCGAAGAGCAATTGGTGATATTGATTTGAATGTGGAACCAATAGAAGAGTTGATGACAGGTAAACTCTCTCGATCACAAAGTTCTAAGCATGTCAATCATTTGTCACATATAAGCGCTCACATTGAAATAATCTAGATGCTAATGAAAATGCTAAATTTGACTATACATAGCAAAAAATTCATGTCATTGCAGCCATGCTATAGCAAAAATACATAGCAAGGTTGTTAATATTGTTTGTGCCTGTCTGTTCTAGTTGTTTCGGCACTAGATTTACCGCTGAATACATTTGGTTAAAATCTATTCTGGTTTATTTGCTGGATCACAAGATCATTTGTTTCTATAAATGTAATATACTCCTTATGGAGTTCAAATGCATATGCTTTGGCTATTCAAGCACAGTCTTCCATGGTTGTGATTTGACTGCTCATATCTTCCTGACCACTTATGCACTATGGAGTTGATTCACAAATCGATGTGATTGCTTTTTCCTAAACTTCATAAGCCATGTATTTTTGCTATACAGGTTTGGATCATGGTTTTGGGGTTCCAGTTGCTAATGAAAATGCTCTAGATGCTCAAGAGAATGCACATAGGAATGAAGTGTCTAATGATAAATGAAGAGCGATATTTGAAGCTTTGCTAGCAAGAGCCAACAATGGTAACTTGAAGGGCCATGAGACAAGGAAAGTTTCTATAGCATTCTCAGTACCCATTCGAACAGTACAACATATTTGGAAACAAGGTAAAAGTCATCTGGATCAAGGTATTTCGGTTGATGTTTCTAGTGGAAAGTCCAAGTGCGGCCACAAGAAGTTAGAAGTGGATGTTTCCATGCTTCGTGGTCTTCCTTTGTCAAGCCATACAACACTAGATGACTTGTCCACCCACTTACATGTCAGTAAAAGCAAGTTGCAATCAATGAAACGGGCATGTATCATAAAGCGTGTCTCAAATAGCATAAAGTCGTACTTGACAGATAAGAACAAAAAGGATCGTCTGAAGTGGTGTCTATCTATGCTTGACCCAATGAGCATACCTAATGATCCAATGTTTAAAGGACTGTTTGATTTTGTTTTCATCGATGAGAAATGGTTCAACATCACACGGAAGATAAAGAGATATTATACTGTTCAATTTGAAGATGAGCCACACGGACATGCAAAAACAAGAACTAAATTCCTAAAATCATGCTTCTGGCTGCTCTTGCTCAACCAAGATTTGATTCTAATGGCAATTGCACCTTTGATGGAAAAATTGGCTGCTTCCCATTCATGACATACGAACCAGCTAAGCGATCGAGTGCTAGCCGGCCTGCAGAGACAATAGAAATGAAGCCCATTGAGTCAATTACAAAGGAGGTCATTCGAACTTTTCTGATTGAAAAAGTCTTGCAAATTATTTGTGCTAAATGGCCACAAGAAGATGTCAATAAGCCCATATACATACAGCAAGACAATGCCTGGCCTCATATTGCGCCTAATGATAAACTATTTTGTGATATTGCCAAGCAAGATGGGTTTGACATTTAACTCATATGTCAACCTGCAAATTCACCTGATTTTAACATCTTGGATCTAGGGTTCTTTAATTCCATTCAGTCAATCAAGTACAAAACAACAACAAAAACAATAGCTAACTTGTAACTGCTGTTGATAAGGTAATGTTCGACTTCTTTTACCACCGATTTTTCTCCTTTGCTTTATGTTTATGTTGATATTGCTTTTATATGTTTGTCCTTTTAGCCTTAAATTTATACCTATCTAAATGGAATGGGAATGGACTTAAACTTATGCCTTTCTGATTGACCATCTGCCCTGTAAAAGGAGAGCACTGTCCAAGACTCCAAGCAGTCAGCTAGGAAGTACAACAGTTGAAAAACCCATCTTAAATTCTCCATGGCAGCACAATTTCTTATGAAGCCACACATAACACCTTAGATTTGTATGTCAGAGATCATAGCATACATGGGTTATTATATTTCTCTTAAATTTATGTTAATATGGTGATCAGAGATCATAACATACATGGTCAAGTGACTGGTCAAATACTAAATCGGAGAATTATAGGTCCAAATATTTGCATGTAAATGAAATAGGTATGTTATCCATGAAAATGAACAGACATCTTGATACTCCATTGATGTATGGATCAGGCTTTTCGAGATTATTCGGTGTAAGTCAAATTGAATTTTCTTGATACTTCATGGATGTATGAAGGAGTTATGAAAATTGGAGGCGGCAATGGATATGATATTCCTCACATAAAGAAAGAAATACTAGAAAGACAAGGGCGTCTTCCTTTACAGCTCAGCTGCGATACCTTGTTGGTACATGAAACTATGACACAAATCAATGACTAATTCCTCCATGATTCTACAGAATAATTATTACAGCTGCTGTAATTTTTACTGCTCTTTGATTTGGGTTTAACCTGATTGGGTGACATTTACAATTGTGATTAGAGTTACTTCTTTGTAGAACTAGTTGTTGCAGAACATGTGATTGCTCATTCTGCATTTTACTCAACTAAGTGGCTTTAGCTTTCTTAAATTTGTACTCATTTTGTATTTTCGTATTTCAGTGTGACAATAAACTGCATTGCCAATACAGTTGGTTTGCTACTTCTAAGTGCAATTTAACCTTATTTGTTACTCGAAGTAATTCGAAGTTTGTTGTGACTATAATTTGAAGCTGTTCCAAATATCAGAGTCCTAGATTTAAGGGGTACCATTAGTACTGAAATGTCTGAAACTATGCTTACTATTGTTGTGTTGCAGTTACAGAAAAGTTCAAGATTACGACAAGCACATAATAGGTGTGAGTACATGAACAGAACAACAGCAGCGAGTACATCTCCCAGTGGATGTTGTGGTCTACCTCTTGAATTGTCTTCCTTCTCCTCTCTTTCATACTCTTGTAGCGAGAAATGGACGCGGTAGTAGTTGATATTTGGCACCTTAGGTGCCTAAAATGGTGCCCACATCTCAGGTGTCGAATATGGCATTGTTCACCATTTTAGGTAAATGAGGTGTCGAATATGGATGCTAAATTTGTAAATACGGTGACATGTTGTATATTTCGGTAAATATGGTAGAGTATGTTGTCTATGTTTGCATTTTTGTCACAAATCGACTCATCTCATTCATACACTACTCGAACACAATAACAAATCAACCCAAACAATAACAAAACAACCCAAACACAAGGCCGAGGCCGCCGTCGTTGACCTCACCCTGGACTCATCGGCACCGCTTGGAGGAGCCCGCCCACGCCACTCGGAGGAGCCACCCTCGTAGGCCGCCGCTTAGGAGTTCCAAGCTCAGTTTGTCGAGACGAGCCCCCCCCCCCCGGCCCAAACGACAGACCTACATAGGTCGGCCAGGATTTGCCATGTGCGGCTAGCCGCGCGCTTCCTTGACCCCGGCCATCGAATTGACTAGGGGAGCCCCGGGACGGTGCCATCGGCGTGCACGACCAAGATCTGGCAACCCCACCATCGAAAGGTGGGGTCGCAGCTCCGAATAGCCGCCAAGGAAGTCGTGTCGCCGCCTCCTTCCTCGGCATGCGCCTCACGGAGGCCTCTGGAGACACCAACAACTAGGGTACCACTTCCTGTCCGAGAGCTAGCCTCATGGGGACTGCGCTCTCGACCGGATCTAGCAGCATCCGGGCACGATCCGAGAGCACTGCCACCCCAAGGCGAAGCTATGGCCTCCTTCCTCGCTAGCCACAACCGGTAGGCAGCTGGTACACTGCCTCCTCCCCTTCACGCGGTGCGAAACCACCGCCACACGCTGCAACAACTCCTAGTGCAGGTCGATCTATCGTGTTCCTTCCCGTGCGTGTCGTCGGGTTTTCCTTTTGCCACGCGTGCGCCGCCGCAAAAGCACCACCGTGGATCCCCTCGACGGTGTCGCATGCGACTTCGGCTGCATGCACACACCGGTGAGAGGGCCCACAGTAGCGTCGCCTCCTCCCCCCCCCCCCTCTCTATCTTTGTCTCTCTCGCTCTTACATGTCACCCTAACCCTAGTGTGGGCTTCGGCCCAAGTTGGATGGGCCTAGAAGAAAAAAAAAAGATGAAAAACAGAAAAAAAAAAAAAAGGCCATTTAACAAAAGGTATCCTCGATTTTTTTTAAAATTGTGAGCCACCATTCCGTTGAAGTTTTAAGTTTAAACCCTTAGGCTTTATACTAATCATAGTTTAAGTCATTTAACTCATGTAGACTTATGTGTCTAACCTTCAACAATTAGCATATTATAAAGACTATTACCTTGGTTTCAAGAATTAACGGATCCTCCTTGATAATTTTTCTCAATCACATTAATTTTCAACCACACTCAATATTGACTCCATGATTTCTGATCACTAAAAAGGACCGTGTCTTAATTATGGTTCCTAATGTAAACAATATCCTTAGATTTTTTTATCTTTGCTTCGATTGAACCAATTTATCAGTTTTGTAGCGTAAAGTAGGAGAATTTATTATACAAATTAAAAACTCTCTTACAAGCTACCACTTAGCTACCTTTCACCAACAAAACCAAAATAAAACGACACTCAGTAATCTCTTACAACAATACTATATCATTCCGTATTGCGATATGCAACACTCAGTAATCTCTTACAGTAATATTATGTCTCCTATACTTTCGTATTGCGATCTGTAATTGTTTTCTTAAAAAAAACAGATGATGTAATCATCTATACGGGTGTGGCGTAGGCAGTGTCTATCTATTCTATACTCTAAAGCCTTTCGCCCTTTCCTCGCCGACGATACAGCGGATGCCATACTCGCTGAAGCTGTGGCGTCGGTGACAATGGATTTTCCACCACACCGCTATAGCGTAGCTGCAACGAGTCCTTAACACCTATGCACTGAACGTTTCCAAGTAACTTAAGGTTTTTCCTTTTAATAATTAAGGTTTTTCCTTTAATAAATGAAATTGCCACCCGCAACTAGGAGCGGATGCCAGTTTGAAGAAGAAGCATTTTGAGAAAATAATAAATCCGGAGAGCAGGTTCTGAAGAATTACTTGGGCAACTTTGGCAGAAGTGCAAAATCGAAAAAGGCAATTCTGCACCTAAAAATAGCATCAAAATAACTCTCAGGCATAAAGTACAACTTTATGTCACAACTCAGATTAAATATAGCATTGGTCCTTCGCCAACATTCTACATCACAAGTCACATAAAAGATTATTATTTTACAAGGTTATCTTGCTTAGCTACAGATACAGTTGCCTATTTTGCAAACCTCATTGTCCACTCAGCTGCTATTTCATCGTGTTTCGTTCTATCAGTCAGATACTGATGTGAAATGCTCATTACAAGCGGGGTGTCTGCACAGACAAAGATCATAATGTAAGGCCTTCGAGGGTTGAAGCGAAGTAGAAACTGTGTGGACAGTAGACTTAATTTGCACCAAAACCCATGATTGTTTACAGAAGGTATTACGAGAATAATCAGAACATACATGGATCTGGATTGCTGATGATGTCTTTGATGGCTAGTAACACCTTTGAAATAGTGAAAGCTGGACTCCAGCCATCGCTCAGAATGTCCAAATGCACTTTACCAGTGGAGTCAACATTGCAGTGGTAAATCCTTGTTTTGAAAGTTACCTAGGAGAATACCAGAATGGCACAAAATTAAAGATATGAAACTAAATTGTCCAATCCAAACCAAATGTACTCAAAATTTATTACAATTGACCAGAAGAGTAAAATAATTTGAGAATACTTTGAAATATTAACATATGAAATATCAAGTCATGATTAACATTGCTTGTAACATCACAGCCTTATGTCGTACGTAGTAGAAGTCAGATAATCTCTTTACAGAACATTGAAAAAATATTTTGAGAACACAAACATTCAAAGAAAATGTTAATACTACCATATTATTTGGAACATCACATTAATAGCTTTAGTATGATTGTTGCAGGGGCCTGCATTTGCTGTATGAATAGTTCCATTATCTGGTCATGGTAAAAATGTGCCACTGAAGGTCTGTATGGTAGGTGAAAGCAGCATTGGCATTGTTCTAGTTATGAAATCTAAAATGGAGGTTGGCTGTTTCTGTTCCTCATATCTCAAGCAACCATCAAAGCATCACCTGTCAAAACTCAAAAAGTAATAACAGGAAATAGATGTTGGTGGTGTTAGGCTATGACTAGCAGCTCGATAGTGATGAATCAATATTTAATAACACGAGTAAGTGGACTCTGCAATTGGAACGCTTCGCTCACTTAGCAGACTCTCTAATATTCTAAGCCAAGATAAACAATATGTCACCGCATGATATAGGTGATCTCAAAGTACATCTTATAGTGGTAAGGCTTCCCCTGAATATATATATATATTTTTTAGAATATCTCATTCTCAGCAAAGTATTAATTTAAGCATGCCAGAATAGAAGCAATATCTTAGCAGCTCTGCTTTTTTAAAATAATAATAATAGTAAACCAGAAACTTCAAACAATTTTTCTTCATACATTATCAAGATCGTATTGAGAAGACATAAAACATCACATTTTCACACTTAAACGTACAAACACCACTTTAGAAGGAAAAACTAACTTTATTTAGCAGCAAAGAAAACTAGCTTTTAACATAATCCTTTCCCTAATCCTTTTCTCAGTAGTTCCACTCCTTGCCATCAGACACAGGCCTCCCTGCCAATATTGTCTGTTGAGGTACGGGCGTGTGGCAGTTCTAGATGAATCTTCATTCTTGACAGACAGCTGAATGTGCTTTTCCCTCTCTATGCCAATTTTTAATCTTGGTAAATTATCATTTTCACAAAACTTACTATATTATGATAGCCGATTATTGAAAATTTTGAGATATGAGACTTTGAGGACAACTGTCCCTCTGCATTTAATAAAGCATACTAAAGTACATCAGTTTCATAATAGTCTGTTTGCATGGTTTTCATTCAGTTGCCTAGGAAGAATGATCATGATGAGCAATTTTGGATCCAAGAGCAAAACAATCAGAATTAGAACTAGAACACTATTACCCCTGTTAGGGTTTATGAGGAAGCATCGCTAAGATCGAGAAGCCAAACGCAAGATCAACACACCAAGACACGGTGTTTTTTAACGAGGTTCGACCATCTTACCTATATCCTCGGGGCATGACTATAGACGCTCCTCCCCGTATTCATCTGTTGTTGTTGTTGCGGTTACACGGTGCTGCCAAATATTTATAGGTCCAGAAATAGGAGTCCGACTACAGCTCTATCCCTATCCACCCAATTCAAACTCAAGTCTATATGTAACCGACTCTTGTACACATATTTGACACCTATCCCAACAACCCCCTAACCTATTTGACCTCCCACTTGATTTGCTGTTTGAAACTTTGAATAGTTTGTACATAAGCACTTGGCAGTCACCAAAACTGAGTGTGACATTCATTCCTTATAACTTTTCCATTCAAAAAGAGTACAAGAACCAGGAATAACGGCATTAGGTACAAGATACACGTAACAAGAAGAAAGGAAATGTCAAGTTGGAGCTTAAGTTTGCAGGACACATAATTTTTTTTCCGTAATAAGAACGATCGCCTAGCACAATTCAACAGACCAACGTCACACAGAAGCACATGCTAGCACGAAATGTGAATTCTTACCTTGGGAGGTTTGAACGGATAATCAGGCGGAAAGACGATATCAAGGAAAAATATCCCTCCTTCATACGGCGATCCTACAAAACAAATTCTGCGTCAACTCAACCTGCAGGTGCTTATGCTGAGCCTATCTCATCCTACACCCCCCACGTTCTGCATCTACTCTAGAAATAACACCAGCAACTTGAGCAAGTAAAATTTAAATACAGCCCAGTAAAACTTCACGAGCCTTCAGCTGTCTCGAACGAATCGGCTACAGGCGAGGATCAAGTGGAGAGAAGCGAGCTCGTACCTTGCGGCCCGATGATGGTGGAGAGCCAGTGGTAGAGGTTGTCGCCCTTGGGCCCGGCGGAGCAGTCGGAGGCGTTGAGGTCCAGCAGCTCCTTTTGTATCCGCTTCCCCGACGACGACACCGACGTCCCGCCGCTCGACCCCCACGGACGCACGCTGCTCCCGCTTCCACCTCCTCCTCCTCCGCCGCCGGGTGCCCCGGCGCCGCCGCCGGCGAAGGGGAAGCGGGAGGTGGGGAAGGAGGAGGAGGACATGGCCGCGATGGCGACGGAGGATCGTGTGTGGGCCGGCTCGCCGTCCTGTTGGGGCTTTAAAGCCATTTTGGTAGGCCCATTATGGTAATTTTTAAGGAAAAAAATATTTTGACTCTTTTAACTATTGTCATAGTCCGATTTCGCTCCTCAATTGTAAAACTAGATATTATTACTCTCTCAACTATCCAAACCGGTTGTTTATTCTCCCTATGTAATTTTGATGACGATTTTGTTCTATGTGACTTACATCTGGTAGTGGGTCTCAAATCTAAGATAACATATGGGGTAGTTTTGTATATATTGACATGTCCTTTCTTTTTTTCTCCCTCTGCTTCCAATCCATCATGGATACCCACATGATCAAGATCCAATCTGTCTTCATACACCCCAACGATCAAGATCTAGTTCATCGCCTCTCAATCGGAGCAGTGCCACGATGAGCTTCCTCATTGGCCGCCGCCTCGATGCCTCATCGCCTCGCCGCAGCAGGAGGAGGTCTCCGCCTGCCCTGTGGCACGGCTCTAGCTGCAACCTAGACACCATGACCATGTGCTTGTGACGGCCGTCACGCCACCATTGAGGCTGCACATGTGCAGCCACGCTGTACGCTTTACATCCTAGCCCATGACGCGATGGCCCATGACATAGGAGATGAAAACAAGGGGCTCAGCTTGGGGATGGGTGCACGACAGGAAGCGGTTGCTGAGAAAGCGAAGGCGGCTGTAGGATCGCATGAGGACTGAGGAATGGTTGGCGTTGGTCTCGGTCTTGGCACGAGTGGGGCTGGCGACGTGGCAAGCAACACTCAATCAGGCGCGTCATCAACACTAGCATCGGGAGCATCAAAGAGCAATGGCGGTGGAGGAGAGGGACACTTGGTGCTGGCTTTGGGTAGTCGATGTCGGTTGAAATTGAAGCAAAGAGAATGCCTAACATGTGTCGTAGATGCTCCCAGTGCGAGGCATCCCACCGTAGTTCGCCAGGGAGGCGGATTGGTAAAGATAGGGAGCGAAGCCCGACAGGGAGGAAGAAGAGGACGAGTGGAAAAGAAACGCATGGAGCTAATGACCCTCCAACGAGGGAGATAGAGAGGGGGATGTTTGGGCGAGGAAGGTCACCATGGAAGGGATGACAGCTTGACAAAGTCATCGGTGCCAAGGAGGGAAGGCGTAGTGCGGCCGTGCTGAGCCGATAGGGAAGAGGAGGAGTGGTGGGGAAAAGCGAGTGAGGGTGGAGGGCGGCTGTGATGTGGCTGGAACAACCTATAGGCGGGGCCGGCCGTAGGGGTGGCGCTCCTCTATGAGCCATGGCGGGTGAGTAGGCACCGAGAGAAGAAAAAAAAGAAGATGAGAGGGGGAAGCGGGAGGAAGAAGAAAGGGATAGAGAATGATGTGTGGGTCCGGATATTTTCAATGATTGATTTTATGATATTTTTGTTTTGGTATTGCCATGTCACCAAAAACCGATCCACGTCCGCACCAAGTAGAACGAAAGCTGCCTCTCAGGTGGAACCACATATGAGGCCTACTACCACATAGTGAGCCATGTAGGATAAAATCAGGACCAAAACCATGCGGGGAGGACAAAAATCCGGTTTAGATTGTTGAGAGAGCAACAATATCTGATTTTGCGGTTAAAGGAGGAAAATCGAACTCAGACAAGAGTTAAGGAGGCGAAATAGACTTTTTCTTTGTTTTTAGGGAGGCCCATTATGGTAATTTTTTAGAGAGGCCCATTTTGGCAGGGCCATTAAAATAATATTTTTTAGGAGGCCCATTAGGGTAATTAATAGGCCAAGCTGGGTTGGCATGGGCCAGATGGATACGTTAGTAGCCTACAACAGGTCGATTTTTTTTTTCTTGAGCGTAAACCAGCAGATCCATTTTTGGCCTGGCTGTGAGTTCCTAAAAGGAAAAAAATAATAAAGTGGATGCTTGTCTGCTTTTTAAATTTTTTTCAATCGACCTCTACCATGGATTCAAATCTAACGGTAAATCTCGGACTCTAACATTCAACTCTCCCTGTGTCGCTCGCCTGTATCTAACAACACTTCTGTTACCATGCTAACCTAACATCCTTGCCTCTCTGCCCTGGTATGACCCATTGGCCATCCCCCTACCACTTCACTCCACACCCATCTACTCCACCAAGTCAGCCTGCTTTATCTGATATCCCTCTAAGCCTAGAAAACACACCAGTGACCCGAATAATCCCTCCTCGAACCCTAAACTTCGTCGGCCATGGCGCGAGCGTGCAACCGCCATCGCCTAATCGCCGCTCCTAAATTTTAGGAACTGATCAATGTCCCCTGAAATTTAGTAAGCGTGAAAATCTCAATCAACAGTTCACCACTGAACATCATTTGGAGCTTCCAACATTTCAGAGAAATACTTTTGCACAAACTGTCGACATTCAAAATTGATGATTTGACGCAATGCTCATTCCTAGAGCATCAAATTTTGAGAGATTGCATGACATTCTACCTGAATACAGTAAAACAAATATGGCTCGCTAGTCCCTAGTATGTAATGACAAGATCCACAATAAATGCCGGGCATCTCATCCAAAATGCGACATGATTCCTGTTATCTCAAAAAAATGCGACATGATTACAATGTTTTACAGGACCAGAATGGGCAGCAATGCGGCAATTAGGTGAGTCAACCAGCAAGATTGCGATTTTGTAGCAAAACCGTCCGGGCTTACAGGACCGGAAGCTGCACCACCACGGCTGCTATTGGAACCGGTGCTGCAAATATAAGCAAACCACATTGTCAGAATTGAACACAAAAAAGTTAGAACCATTAGCACAAAGGTAGAGTGGACTTACCTTCCAGCAAAAATGCATGAACCATGGCCTGCAAGTATTAATTCAGCGGGGAATTCAGATTAGGCAGGATCTGGCATAGTACTAAATACCCTGATCTCTTGAAAATAAACTTAAATTAAAAAAATATGTGACTTTTTTAAACTAGAAAATGCAAGTAACTGCAAAATGCTGATCAGAGTTGTTGTGTCCATAGATTGTTTATCTTGTAGAATGATTTATGAATTATATGATCAGATGCAACAGTTTGAGCAATGATCCTAGTTTGACCAACTCCTGCATCCCTCCATATCATTTATCTTGGCCCAACGGGACACATAAATCAGAGTTCTACTCTACTTGCATTTGCATCTCTAAGATGTCCAGTGATGGCATGTCAAATAGTCTCCGAGTTGTATGAAGAAGATTAGGCAAGCAAAATAACGAGGAAGGAGGAACAGGCAAATCAATCCTTCAAACAGTTACTTGATACTTTCAGTTCAACCTATTATAGCTGTACATAACCCCTAGCCGCAAGCCTCCTCAGAAATCATGTGGATTCTAATTTCTAACATGTGAGAGCATGTGTGTGCATATGTTTAACACGTCTAAAGTAAAATGTTTGCCAGATTATTTACATGTTCCTGAGTTTGCACACCTAGGGCTGGCTTTGCAGGGTAGGGTACATCGTTAGGACTGTCATTGCAGGGGAAACGAGACAACAGTTCAGCAACAGACTGCATGCTTCTTAGCTACGAGTGTAGCACTCTCGCTTATAGATAATAGAACAGAAGTACAATAGGGCTTTTGTGCAACCAAAAACATAGATCAAAGCAGTCATGGCAACTAATGGTTAGGTTAAAACATGCACAGCAATTGCCTTGAAGCATGCCAGTACTAAATTTGGCCTTCTGAAATGTCACTTAAGTGCTGATGCCAAGGGTAATTATAACTTCTTTGACAACAAAAGGAATTACCAGAACCCATATTAAGTAATTAATGATGTGCAAAAATTCTACTATGTCCTACTAACTGTAGAAGAGAAAAATACAGCTTACTTGGATCAGTGGATGTTATCATTGCAGTGCCATTAAAGTTGCATGTACCACCACTAGCTTGTGCTCTATGGTAATAATCGTTGAAAGCGTAAGAAGCAACAGCTACAATGTCATCTGATTCATAGCATGGTTGCCCAGGCTGAATTGCACTGCAGTTTGCAGAGCCAGGGCCACATGCCCAATCCAAACTATGCTTAAGTGCACTATGGGGTGCACTTGAATTTGCCACACAAAACATCCCACGCAAAGCTGGTGATTCCGGAATAGTTGTGGTCACGTCCTCAAATGACAAAGAGTACACAGTGGTTGCATTGGGAAACATAATCCCCCAATTTTTCTCTGATACAGGCCCTGCCCGAAGATCCTCATTGAACAACTCAAAGATGTAGGTGCTCGACTGGTTATTTGGTAGGCTGGGTGTACCGGAATTATTCAGTACATGACGTATGAGGTTTGTATTATAGGCCAAAGCATTATCAACATTAGCAGCCTTCTCATTTGGCCCACCAAGCCATGGCCAGCCAGAAGCTGTGACCAAAACAGGAATCCCCGAGAAATTCATTGCTTGAATTGAGTTGTAAGTAGCATCAATCATTGCATCAAACATATTGGTATAGAACAGATTGGTATTGGGATCTGCAATTTGACTATTGGGACTGAGTGAGCGGAACAATGCATACTCTAAGGGGAAGACGCCTTGCCCTTTGACATAGCCATAATATGGTTGGGCATTCAGCATGAAGGAAGATCCTGCATTCTTCAGAAATTGAAGATACTGAAACATTATTGAGCTCCAAGTTGAATTGAAAGTGGCAGTTGAGGGAGGAAACGCCTTCGAGATCATATCCATAGAATGAGGACTTGAAATTTTCACCTCAGTATTGAGGTTTGCAGCCAACAGTGCAGACTGGAGGAATTGCAATGCGGGTACGAGAACAAGGGCTGCATTTGGAATAGTAGTAAGAACCTCATTACCAACTGCAATATATGTGATGTTAGTCGCCGGAATGTAAGCAGCAACATTCTTGTTAATCCAATCAGCAGCTGTAGAAGGAGATTGCCCCACACGAAGTAGCTGATCATTTGGAACCCCAATCATCACTTCTATTCCAGTATTTGCAAGGGCAGTCAACATCTGATGGTCTGAGTCAAGCAGGCGAACATGCTGAATCTTCTTTGCTTTAAGGATAGACACTATATCTGTTGCTGATGGTAGGTTCGACATGTCAGTCCCAATATTGACACCGACAAATGCTCCTGCAATAGATTGCAATGATAATTGTTATGTAAAACGTAAGGGTTATACATACTTCGAACAGATTTTTTTCAGTTCAAAATAGCAATTTTAAGTGTCCTAATTAAACCGGTTTCGCCAAACTGGGAAATCAGAATGAGGTATTAAAGTATGGTAAGCATTAGGTAGTTCAAAACCATATCCATGAACTAGAAAATAATATGATGAACTAGAGTACCTGAAACATTGAAAACCATGAGCATTAACAGCATAGCCAAGCCCTGTAGTCTCTTGGGCGACATATTGTTGCGCCCAAGGATCTGATTAGCTGTGACCAAGGGACACTTCTCAGAAGCTCACAAGCAAAAGCTGAAATACCAACAAAAAAATGATTATTTCGTTCATTCAACAGGAACACAAACTACTATATATACAAAGAAAAATCTTAATTTCTTAATTTATGAACTGCATC
The DNA here is from genome assembly GCF_958298935.1 of Phragmites australis. Taxonomy (NCBI): domain Eukaryota; kingdom Viridiplantae; phylum Streptophyta; class Magnoliopsida; order Poales; family Poaceae; genus Phragmites; species Phragmites australis. The sequence continues at coordinate 5,844,224 of NC_084935.1, forward strand.
TATGGGAGATATTTGAGCTAGGAAAGCCATCGCCCATCGATGACGCGAAGTGCAAGCAATGTGCATTCACATTTGTAGAGCACAGATTAAATATAATACTAAAAAACAAACTTTAAGATTTCCCCGAATCTTCAGCATGAAGAAACAAACTTAGAACATTAATGTCGTATAGCGTATACAGACAGTTCTATGAGCAGGTATCTCCCAATTTCTGTCGCCACCTATTCATGATTCATTATCAAAGTTGAATCAAACCTAACGTTTGCAAAATAAAAATCACGAACAAAGCCATCATAGAAGAAAAAAGAACAAAGAACTGGGAATGCCCTAAGACTAGAAACATCATAAAACAAGAGCAGGGAAAAGTAAACACCCAGAAATTTTCCGGCAAACCAAAAAACAAGGCTTCAGGAACACTTCATCAATTAAAATGCCATCCCTTTCTAAGCAACCTCGGTTGGTAAAAAGTCACGAGCAGGAAAGACCACAAGGCTCCAAAAGGACGCAACAAACCGCAGCATTGTAATCTCAACAACAGTACAAGAAAAGGGGAACAAACTAGCAAGAAAACGAGAAGATAGCCACCTGATTTTGCCCTCGGAGAAGAGCCCTTTCTTCCTCCTCTTCTCCAAACACGCGCACAAAGAAGATAGCACCAAGAAGCCGCCGCCGAGCAGGAGCGAGGGCGGCGAGAGGAAGAGGATGACCCGCGGCCGCCGCCGACAATAGAAGTGAGCACGAACTGGGGCACTGGAGACTGGACTACTGCAGCTACCGATGGGACGTGAGAAAGGAGGAGCGCTCTCCCTCACACACACAAAGCACGCAGAGAATCCGAGGAGGCTTTGAACCCGTGTCTACCTGAGAGCGTGTTCATGGTTTTGGAGGTGCTCCAGCTTCTGTTTCTTGGAGGTTTAACTTAATACTTTCGTAATTAAGCAGCGCTATTAAATGTTAATCTCTCCCAGAAGCGGTGATGGCTAAAGAAATGCGAGTCAGTCATTGACCGAGAGCTCGTAATTAAGCTGCTGTGTCGCGGACGCAGATCCGATTAAGTTTCTTGGAGGGGGCATGGAGGACTAAACTAACAGAGAAAAGGGGTGGGAAAGGTGGGCGAGAGGAATAAAAGGTGGAGCTTTTGATCCTTGAGGCGTGGCAACGACTAGCGAGAGCGTGATGACTGAGACTGAGACTGACTCGAGAGGTGTGCAGTGTGCAGGTTCCAGAGAGGGAGAAGGCCCACCAGCGTTTCTGTGGTCACACCATGTGGGTTGGTGGGAGTCTAGGACGAGCGTCCCCTTACGTCGCGCAGTCACTAACATGTGAAATCATTAGTGATAAAATTATGGTAACGTCGATATTAACAGATTCAGATTTGGAGTCTTATGCTAAGTCTGCTCGAGAAAACGGTGAGGACGGTTAAATTTTAATTATTAATTTTTATAATAAACATTTAGCTTTTTAGTATATTGAAAATCAGAAAAGTTCATTTCAATCTGCTTTTCAAACATAGTTTATTTTAGTCACAATCGTTTTATTAACCAGTTAAAAGACATTAGAAGTCGGGAAAAAAACCAGCTCGTTAGATAACTTTTAACCTTTTTACTATTAAAAAGGTCTTAGTTGAAATGAGAAAATGTAACTATGTACGTATTTACGCATGTATGATCTATCTCTATTTATTCTCCCACCATACTCATATATCTTTTAGTTCTTCCATATATATAAAAAAATTCATTACACTCTCTCAATATAATAAATAATTCTGATAAATAATATGTCGGCGTGCCCATTTGTTTGTAGTGAAATGGATCACACCATAGTCAGGCTATTTTTTTTTATCAAAATATTAAATTGTTATCTATACACCATTGGAGTGGAAATTTCGACCGTATCATTTAAATTTTGTGGCGTCTGACTCTCTCAGGCACTCCTTGCGGACCCAACAGAAATCAGTGATCTTAAAGCAAATCTAATGGACATAAATTTCATAGATAACCATAACAAAAAATAGTTCCAGAGATGGATAGCAAGTTCTTCGTGAGGAAAAAAGCTAAGGGCTCGTCTGGATCCCTCGCTGCCATTTGTTTTGTCTGGCTAGACAAAAAATCAGACGTTTGGTTTGTTTGCTAGCTGTTTTGGTGCTTGTGCTTTCTAGCTTTTTCTTCGATAGCTCGAGCTATCCAAACTAACTCTTCATCAAAAGCAAGACTAGTCTTGCTCAGCAATACAAGATGAGCAAAAAACCAAACATACCCTAAATTGATTGACCAAGTTTCAAACAGTATTACAATAAGCATGATAACAGTGCCCCAGATTAGTCTTGGTAAATATTTTGTGATACCTGTTTGTATTGCTACCACAAATATTTGATAAAAGTATATGACAATGTTTGATTTACAGCTAACAGTGGGAATGGTCACCAAATAAATTAGAGTGGTGATAATAACTTCTCTATCATTGATTGTGTAGTAACTACTTTTATAACGTGTGTGTTTATACGGTAGCTGCTATTACAAATTTTTATAACGCGTGTGCTTGTATGTTAACTGCTCTTACAATACCTATGTTTGTATGATAACTGTTCTTACAACGCGTGTGCTTATGTGGTAACTACTCTTATAAATTCTTACAACACGTGCGCTTATATGGTAACTGCTCGTACAATACATGTGCTTGTGTGGTAACTGCCTTACAATTTTGTAATATGTTAGACATCATGTCTTCTTTCCTGAGGTCTTATGATACTATAAAGAAATGCATATTCATCCAACAATGTTTTCCTCTAATGAAATTTGTCATGATTCACACTTTTATTAACAGGGGAAGTTTAGAAGGACCGGGTGTTGGATCTCCTAAACGTTCGTTCATGTGGTTTCAAGCCTCAACACTCGAATAAATTGGGCAACGAGTTCTGATTTTTCACAAATTACATCCTATAGACAGACTTGGTAGTTGGGAGCAAGGTAATAGTGCCCCCATTTAGCTGTACGCTACTTATATGTCTGTAGCTTCTGTTGTTGGTGATGTGATGCTTGCAAATGGATATTGCATGCTTCGGATGTTCTAGAGTTGTTCCTTGTACAATCGAAGATATGCTTCTGAACAAACTAGAGGAATTTTGAGCAATTCACGCGGTTATACATCTGCTGCTCATTATACATTTTGCCAAAAGCAGCTAGCAACTAGGTGTCTAGACCCTGGACCTAATCTTAAGTAAGTAAGGTCACATCATATTCTGACCAATACATCCTAAGTGTAAGCAAAAGTTTGTGCAGCTGAATACCTAAAAGAACTACCACCTACCACAGTTGAACACCTGACACCCAAAATAGCTATTACAACTCAATACCCAAAAGCACTAGTTGAAGCTACCGCATATCAATGTTCACCGCTAAGGAACATGTACATCGAAGTCTGCAGAGTCATGTCACTTGCACTACTTAAAAAGTCACGCATACCTTTCTTTCATTGTGAGCCAGGTACTGACCAACTGCTATCTTATCATCAGTAGCAATTGTCATTGCCTCTAGCCTCTCCCACAAACTAGCATAAGGGTTAGAAGGATGAGGGTTAGAAGGTTAGGGCACCAGAGGAGCAGGAGTAGTGAGAAATTTCTGGAGTGATAGCAATGTGGAGTTTATTTATTTAGTGGATTTCGATAGACGACTTTTATGCTTTTTTGCTTCTTGGAAGGTGACTTGACGCCTCTTGTACGCTTGGTACCAGCTTCACAAGTGCTAGACAAGCTATTATCTCTAGCAGCTTTATGAACTACCGATGATGGTAAAGTGTTAGAATCATCATCAGGTAGGTCTTCACGAAGTACATAGTAGCTCATATCATAAAATCCTTGTGAATTGTCAGTCTCTGAATCATCGCAACCATTCATGCATGTTTCTTAGTCAATAGCAATAGAACCATCAGCATTAGTGCCTGTGAATAGCTCATGCATCTCGTGGAAGAATTTAATAGGCTTAGAAAGCAAGCGTCTTGCCCTATCCTACGTTTCATATAGGCAAGAGTTAGAATTATATATACATTTTTCATTTGCTTTCATAGTGAAAATAAATTGAACATACATTGAGATTAGCCTTTTCATAATCTAAAATAGTCACCATGCATCTAGTGGCATCAAACCCATTACCATTGTTTCTCAAAGCCTTCGAGATATACTTACATTTTTCTTTGTAGTACCTAAAGTGACGATCAACTTGAGCAATTGTCACCCTATGAGAAACTCTTCATTTAAGGCATCAACACACTTCATGTGATATTGCTTCTTGAACTTAAATCCGGCATGATGGTCTTTTAAATACTCAATGCACCAATAAAGCATGAACTTGGTTTGACCATCATCCCAATTGATGGTTCTCTCATGGGAAGAGCCATCTCCATCAACTTTTTCCTTCTCTTTTGCCATTACTACTCCTCATGACATGAGAAAATTTAATTAAACGTATAGTACCAGAAATAACATGGAACATAAAACAATATAAAAAGGATTATGCAGTGAAAATCATAATAATTTAATAATATCAATCTCATCATGTGCATATACATAGCAAACTGAAAAATCACACAATAAACAAGAGCAATCACCACACATTAAGCTTCTACATATTAACTTCATCTTCAGCAATAGGCTGTCCTGCTTTATCCTCTCACATTTTTCGTGCTAACTCATCCCGATTACGTGCCCATGCCCGACTCTCCTGCTGCATGTCATGATGGACCCACCTACTCCTTGGTAGAGCTAAGTACCAAGTAACATCATCATATACATATTCATTTGGACCATCCTCTAGGATCCAATTATGGAGCGCACAACAGGCATCAGCAATTTTGACTCGAGTTTCAAAGGAAGAATGGTTAACTTGCAAAGATTTTAAAAAGATTCTTCAATATACCAAATGCTCTTTCAACAGTTGTTCTAAGAGACGAGTGACGATGGTTGAACAACTTTTTTGGGTATTCTGGCTCTTTAGTACCCCCTATATTCTTTTAGTGATAACGAACACCACAATATAGGAGTAGTATACCTGGTCTTGTGGCATATACGGTATCGGCTAGCAAAAACTTTCCTACATCACAAATGTGTGCACTGCAGTTAGGTAAAAAAAGGAAGCAAGTTCTGATACGTGAGTCATGTGTAATAATGCTACCTTATAGTATTTTAAGGCTAGTGGGACGTGATAGTGCATCTTAAAACACATAAGAGTCATGGGTAGACCCCCTCCCATCCAGCAAGAACATAGGTGAACCGTAGATCAAAATCAACAACTGTTAATACATTTTGAGTGGGAATAAACTTTCTACCCCTAAATCTATCTTGCATATGAATAAAGACACATGCTGGTATATGAGTACCATCCAAGGCTCCTATGCATCCCTATGAAAAGAGACATGTGATGTATAATTAGATGAAGATAGAACCTATAACACTTGAAAAACTAATATATGGCGTTTTACATAAAAGTAAGGGTGAAATTTGCATGAGTTACTTGTTATCTTGATATGTGTTTTAGTCGATTTGATGCGTATGAGATCACAGGTAAGTAGACAAATGACATCTAAAACTGCATTGAATTACCTACTAACCGTCTCTCCCGATCGATTAAACTCAAAGCCAATTGATCTTTTTGACCAATTTTGACCCACGACATGGATGAACATTGCAATTTGTTTCTCAACTGTGACATGCAATGTGTCCACTAACAAGCCACGTGATCTAATATGAGTTCACAGATTGTGAAAACTAATTTTTGCATGCTCAACTCATTGATACAATGTGCATTAGTTCCATTATATAAGCGGTTCAATCGTGACTCCCTTTTAATATCTCTATCCAATATGGGAGCATATTTCACAATTTTCTTCCCCTTTTCCCGAATATGAACCATATACCAGTACATCGCTAAACACAAAGTAACGGCAACAATCAACCTTCTCCTCAAGTGGTTCATGTAATACTGGATATATAACTTCCTCTGACCCATCTAAAAAAATAATATATTTGCCAATATTACTATACTTATATGATAAAGATAAACAAAGGCATATGAGAAAAGTTCATTGAGCAAACAAACCATAAATTTCAAGCATAAGTTGTGTTTACTTTGTAAGACAAATAAAAAGAAGGTACAAGTAAGCCATAATACATCATTAATTAATTTTTACATTACTCATGCATATATAACAAGCAAATAACATGGGAGAGGATAAAAGGAACAAACAGTACACCAATTATTTGCACAGGAACAACCAACAGAAGTAAAATATAAGCACACAGATCCACCCAAAGTGCTAGGTAGAGACATTACCTCTTCACCTTCTATATGAGAAGCACTCTGAACTTGAGGTACAAGACAAAAGAGAGCTGCAGAGATCAGAGGAGCTGTTGCTGCTGCAGAAGGTGCAGATCTAGATCTATAGAGGCCAAAGGAACTCGCTTAATTTGTTGGCCCTTAATAGTTCAGATTCTATATCTATCGTACTCAACCAAGCCATATGGATCCATCGGAAGGAAACCGAACTGGTCGGTTATGGCATTAACGGGTCAGAGACATGTACAACAAAGACAAAACCACAACAAACACCAACCTTTCTTTGATTTCACTAACCTTGTTTTCACCATATCATTTTCCACCAAGCTGGCCGATGTCCAACCACAAGAATCTGCTCAATTAGCACAGAGTTTGGCTTGGCATATAGGGATTATCTGTAGACTGGTGTGGCTGCCTCGGTCAGGGACTCGGACGAGCTGGCTGCCGCGTGCACAACGGGTGTGACTGCCACCCGCCGCGATGGCGCACAGGAGGGGCAACATGGAGGCACAAGACCGGTACAAGGAGGAGATGGTGGAGATGAGAAGGAAGGGATAGAGTAGAATCTAAGATGAGTGGTGAGAGCTATAAGAACGAAAGGGAAATGTGATTTTAACAGAAAAGGGTGCAAGCTTTTTTCGTGCTGTGGCACGTCAAAGGCATGTGGTGTTCTTTTTCCCGTTACAAGTGTGGCGAAAATTTCTACGACAGAGCTTCTAAAATCTAACTAACAATCTTTGACAGCCTAAGATTAGTAACAAACCAAACAATAACCTTAGAACATATGACATGCCTAACTTTAGGTGTAGCAAATTTAGTAGTCAACTAAATATGCCCTAATTCTACTCTTTTGCGCCTAAAAATACTATACTCTTTGTCCTCACATGTGTTCTTGTTTAGAGGTTGGAAAATCTTTTTCATTGTCTTAAAAATAAAGTGTTCTTGTTTATGAACGGCACTTCCGAGCATTAGCCATGCAGTTTGCCAAACCGATTTGCTAATGGATTGTCAAATCGGCCATACCTTTCAGATGCTTGTCCGGTACCCTAATGCACGTGCAGGTACGCACAAATTGAAGATTTCCAGAAGTGTGCTTTGTTTAATTTACGGTTCGATATCCATACAAGTGTCGTGAGGACACATGGGACTTGTTCATACGCCGATCTACTCATCAGAGCTCAGAAGCACCTTGCGTGCAAAATTATATATTTGTACATGCCTCCTAAATCTGAGCCCATTTTCTTCACCGGTGGATTTTCTCTAGCGGGTTTCTTCGTCTTAAAATTTAGAGAAAGGTTGGTGGGCGATAGACCGGCGGAGGAGACGGGTGCAGAGGTAAGGCGGCGGGGACATCGCTGGTCTTGGGTGACGGAAGACCATCGGATGGACCAATGTCAGGGCGAGATGCTCTAAAACGAAGAGGTTAGCGTGACAGTGGGTTGTGGATGCGGATCCGATGACAGTAGAGTCAGAGTGAGAGAACGCAAGGTCTGTTAAGAGGGATGGATGGATGGGGTGAGGGCGCAACCTATTTTTATCCGTCAGATGTTGAAGACAATGGCTTACAACCGTGGCATGAAAAAATTTAAAAAATAGTATGTTGAAATTTAGCTTCACCCATATTTTTATTGGTATTACTAAGAAGCATGGCCTTTCTGAATTTGCAACTGTCATGAGGCCGCGTTGCTGATTACTTCCTTTGATTGTAAATGTAGGTCGTTTTAGTCTTCTCAACTATTCTCTAAATATAAGTCATTCTTAAACTTCTATGCAATTTTTTTCTTTTTTTTTCCTTTTTGCCATTGTTTAATAAATACTATCACTCTCACAGATGAATGAGTTATCTTTTTCAATACAGAATAAATAAGCGGCAACAAGATCATTTGATATACTTTTTTAATCCTTATATATAAGTCTAAAACGACCTACATTTGTAATCGGAGGAAGTATTATTTTTTTTACATGCGTTGCACTATCGTGGACATGAGTGACTGGATTAAATTTGCAAATTTTGCTGGAAGGAAAACAAATGGAGAATGAGCTACTAGTAGAAGAGTATCCTATATCGTCGTCTTGCTTTTTTCAGGAACATTTGAATTCAAGCAGTTTCGCCCATGTTTTTGCTTTGACGTTTCCCCCTTTTGAGACGAAAAGGGCACCAGACAGCGAGGCAGAGGAAAGGAAAGGCAGGGTGCAGTATTCTCCGTGCCAATCACACAGCGCCCTGTTTTCTTCACAGCTCGTCCCTACACTCGCCGACGGGTCATTTCATCCCCGGAATTTCCCCTCTGCAGGATGCCTCTTTTTGCCTGCCAATAACGGAAGATTTCAGAAGTGTAAACAAATGATATACACTCTTCGTGTGCAGTTTGGAGCTCCAAATTTCTGCAGAGAATATTCCCCCAGGTCGCAGTTCTTTTTTTGGAAGGAACAAAGGTTGCAGTTCTGAACCGCTCCAAATACTACCGGTTCATGAACTGTAGCAAAGCATCTCTCTCTTGTTTTTGTCTTTCGGAGCACCGAAGCTCTGAGTCACGTTGTCCTATGTTGTTGGTAATCACGAGCTTGGGTTATGATTCTCCGAGTACGAGAATCACTGTTACCGAGACCGTCACGTTGACTCGCACCCGGTCGACAAATCAATCAGACTCCTGTGAATTGATCGTGCGTGATACCACGTGCATTTGGGTTCTTCTAGATTCGTCCCTCAGAACTGTCGGACGCCGACGTGGGCGTGGGGCGGAGGGGTAGGTGGATGGCGGTAGCCGGTAGCTGCGGCCGGTGAGGACTCCGGGAACAGCGGCAGCGAAGCCGGGAGCCTACCTCCCGCGCTGGGAACAGCACGGCTCGGCTGTCGCTGTCGCTGGGCGCGGGTTGCATCTATTGTAGAATAAAATAGGGCACTAAAACGAGAATGAAAATCGATATCCATTTCTTTGATAGATTTCTTATAAGGTCCTGTTCAGTAGAGTTTTAACTTAAAAAAATAGAGCTAGGTATTTTTTATCTAAATTTATAAGGTTGAAACTATATGTATATCGAGGATATTTAGATAAGTCATCTTATTTTTATATTAGATTGAAAATTAATATTTAAACTGTCGAGTGATAATCACTGACAACGATCCTATGTATACCAAATGACAGACGTGTTAATATATGTTTTCTGTATGTGTATATCAAACTAGACTAAAGAACACAAAGATTTATTTATATTCGGGTATTCTGTGAGATAACAATTCTACGTCATATGTGTTGTCTTATGAATTAGGTGAACTTGTTATAGAATGTCCTCGCTACAAGCAGAAACTGCACTCCTTTATATACCAGAGGCAAAGATGCATAAACAAACCTGTGACGAACCTACCTCTAACGGAACCAACTACTCCTAACCTATCGTGACGTCGAATAGGCATGTTTACTCTGCTCTGATCATCCTATACGCTGTATACCATCCCCGAACGTTGTCACGTTCATACATCGGACCATCCCACGACATTAAATACTACAAAATAAGTCACTGCAACTCCACACCGCACCACGACCATACCTCTCTATATGCACAAAAGAGAAATTTATCTACTATTACTTCCCTGAGCTGACATGTTTGATTTCCTGTTCTTGTCAACTTCTCTCTGATTTCGTTTGCTTGCATCATTTAGGTTGTAGCCCATGTTAAACAACAAGATCTGGCAATTTATATCCAAATAAATATAGGAAGTAGATAGACTTCAGAAAACAGGGTTGAATGCTAACAAGAAACAGTTACCTCTCTATATTAACGGAAAGAATATATATTCAGCATAAAAGAGATTCCAAATGAACCGGTAGTACTGCGAAATAGCATCCTGCGAACAGAAGGCGACTTTCTATATCAGAAGCAAGGTTGCACGAGTGGGCTTGGAACAAAAAACCATTTCCCCCCTCAAAAGCTTATGCCCTTTTGCCATATCAGATACTACAATTACTTTACCAACTGTTCTATCAAGAAGAAAAGGATTAACCAAATACACAATAAAAGTCCTAAGAACGATTGTAATATCAATGGTGCCATCTATCCAAAAGCAGAAACATATGCACATGGCAAGTTGAGATTTCTATTTACATACGTTGAATATGTTTCCGTGTCTAAGGCTCTGCACGGTAACATTTCCAACCAAAAACAAATGAAGACCTTACATCTCTCAGATTGCATTAAACAAGATAGAATGGTGAGTACTTGTTCGAGTACAAGTATGAACTTTTTTGAAGAGTTCTATGTATAAACTTTACGATGAAGAATGGAAGTTAAAACCTCACCTTGGTGTACTTGGCTTGCTCCAGAACCCATGTCTGAAGTCATGGAACAGAAAAATCAAGTTAGAACAAAAAGGCATGTGCTATAGAAGCAAAATCAGATACTAGCTGTGATCGTAGTACCCCCTGAAGTTTATGTGCAGCTTGCTTAAGCAGTATCTCTAGTGTTTTGCGCTTTAAGCCCCACAACCTACGTACTTACCAACGCAAATTCCATGCAATCCATCCAAAACAGTGTGCTTTAGGCCCCACAACCTATGAACTTACCTATGCAATTCCATTTAGTCCAAAAACAAATAGCTAGGTACTACAGCCCATGACAGCCCACAAAGTAACAATACCTATTAGCCCAAATATTATTATGACACATGATACCATTGAACAATTATATAGCAGAGAAACATTAGTATCTATTGTATGCAGCAGTCAACGTATTTACCTGAAAAATTAAACCAGCTGCAAGGGCAGCATGCACAGGAACCATTACAGTGTGTCTGAAAGCCTGCAGAATTGGAACAACATCATTCATGCAAAAGGGAACAGGTAACACTGCTTGGATTGAACCATGCATCACAATAATGACTTGTTTTGGAAAATCTAGTGAACAGAAAAGCCATTCTAAGGATAATGAACATGCATGCTGTTATGGTTTAGAAATAAAATACATTTTAGTATGACAATTCTGCATTTTCCCAAGTCTTAACACGGTTTATGGAAGTGTATACTATAACAGAGAATAGCGGTAAAGGGTGATCATAAGTTTTACTATTGTAGTTGTGCTAATGTGTGTTTGTATCAACTTAGCACTTGCTACAGTTGAATAAGTGAAATCTGAAAGCAACAAGAGTCTGTAAACAATGTCAGTAAATTGAACATTATGTATGGCGCTTGTTGTGCTTGTGTGACTCGAGCTGGAATGAGGAAGGAATGGTAAAAGTACTAGTAAGATAACCTGAGGCATCAGAAAAGCTACAACAATAGCAGCAATATAATTTGCTACCAATAAACCAGAGCCAAGGAAGGCAATGTTTCTCACACCAAGCTTTGTCGCCAAAGTTGATATTTGGTACCTGAGAAGGGAAAAACATCACAAGTAGAATGCCAGTAATTCAACTACTGAATGTTGATGGTTCTTACTTCTTACACAAGGATAAATATAACTGGATTGGGCTGCTGCCAGCTACTATTGAATATTATGTGAAACTCGTGCAAAAACTAAGTTAGAACGCTGAATTTGGTCACAGCGAAATACCAACAAATTTCATCCCTTTTTCTTATCTTTGGGGAATATTTTCGTATACTATGCTTTATGGTAATTTTAGATAAATTCTCCCAGGCTAAAATCCTCAGTACAGCTTCAAGCCATCCTGGCTCAGGCACTTGGGATAAATTGGATAAATATAACACAATTATCACAAGCTTGCAATACTATTGTCCGTTTTACCACTTGGAATTGATAAACTAGGTGCTTTGACCATATATTTTAGAACCTAGTCTGGGGATTACAATGGCCCCCAACGACAATGTGTAGACGTCAGACATGCACATGCATTAAAAAACACCCATCAACATAAAGAGGGTGTTTGCTCCGGTGGTCCACTTGTAAAAAAAGTACAAATCTGAAAGCAAAACTACTAAAAATTAAGAAGGGGTATTTCAGTACTACTATACTATATAAAACTAAATCTCACCGATCCTAGCTAAAACACCAGGATTAAAATATCTGAGGTTTCTCTCTCCGTTCCATCCATGCAATTACCTCTCTGCAGCTTGGCCAGCGATCGAATGCTAATGGCCTAGTCCAAGCAAGCAATTGATGGCAAAAGCATGGAGCACAAAATTGCAATGGCATTGCCGTCTTAATTTTTGTAGACTGATGAAAGTAGGTCTGGAGGAAAGTAATCAAAACATAATCTGTCCTCTGACGAATATATGTTGATATAAAACTAACTGACTCAATACAAAAGATGGATTCAGGTATTCATAAGCCCATTCCCCATATGAAGAAGAATGGTTCATGGACTCCGGAGAACAATGTTTTTTGTACCGTAACAGTGACGAGCCAAATCAACCCAAAAAAGTGTCATGATCTTTTACTAGAGAGGAAAAAAGAAACAGCATAACTACAGAACCATGTGAAGTTAGAAACTCACTTGCGATCTCCTTCAACATCAGGGAGATCTTTGGTTATAGCAATGACCAAAGCAAATAATGTCACGAAGCATGTAATGAAAGCAACAGGAGAGCTGCAGATAGAAAGACATCATAAGTCATTAAACATCACCATCATCTCTGAACGTTTGTTTGCAATGAGATTTACAGATCTCTTGCCACTCCATTAAGTGAGGAGATATCGAACATCTAAATATAATGCTACATAAAGAAACAATTCCAAATAAATTTCCAGTGACTATTTACCTCCATTGGAATGTAAGACCTAGTGAAGCTCTAGTAGCATAGTACACGCCAAAATTGAGAAGAAAACCACGAACCTAATAATTTTTTTTGAAAGACGGGTTTGTCAAAAAGATATATATAACATATAAAGTGTGCTTGTATTAAACATGAAATCTAGGGGGGGGGGGGGGGGGACATGCAGCATAAATCCAGAGAAATAAGAAGTTCTGATTGCGCATCATGTGCCAATTGTAACGTTAGTACAAAACTACCTTGGTAAGTAAAATTTCTTGCAGATAAACAGATCAAAAGTTGAGGCAAGCTTCAATAGTTATTTTTCAGAAGGTCTCACAAGGTATTTTTCTAAAAGAAATTGGTATTGCAATAGTAATGGTGGAGGTAACTTGCTAGTCACACTCTTATTTCTCTTGTCCCAATAAATATATATCCTAGAAACTTGAGTTCTCAGCTAATCATCCTTTTCCCTCCCAAGTTCATGAAAACAAAATTAGTGTGCAGAAGCAAGCGCAGGCAATCATGTCTATTAAATCTTAGCACTGTTAGCTCTAACCATGCTTGGTTAACATGTAACAAATAGGTTGATGCCACTGCCAATAAGAAATTCTTTTTAAGCTACAGCCCATCTCTCCATCTTCGAAGGATGCTGCATGAAAGCATAGTTCAGCTACATGGGACATGGACATCTCACATACTTGTTGGCCCCATAAGCTTTGGATCAAAAGAGTAAGGTGTTCCCATATGATAGAATAAAATGATTTAGGTGTTCTGTTTTAAGTAACTAGGACTCTAGGACTACATATTAATTTCTGACATATCTTCATTTTTACCATGCATAATCTAACCAGCAACGCTTTGATATCAATTATCTAAGAATAAACCAAAATATAAAAATCAAACAAAAATTTCACTGGTGTTACTGAAGTAAAAATAGAAAGGGAGGCGGGAGCAAAATACCGTTGCAATGATAAGGAAAGCAGCAACTGGATATCTCTTCAGTCTGAATGGAGGAACAGAATATATAGTGCCAAGAAATAGGCCAAGGCAATATAGAGAGGTAATGAAAGGTCCAAAGTTCAACGCAACAATTGAAAAGCCTGCAGATGCAAATAATATTACCAACAACCATGCTGACTGAACTGAGAGATCACCGGCAGCAATGGGTAAATATGGCTTGTTTACCCTGTTCAATAGCATAAAATTAGAAATTTCAGGTGTACAAGAAAAATGTGTAGGAGATGTTTGACTTCCAATGCTAATTGGTAGGAGCACCTGAATTTTAGGTACTAAAAATAAGCCAAGCCATGGAGGGATTGTACATACTTGTCAATAGCAATGTCATAGATTTGATTAATCCCAACTATGTAACCATTGCCACAGATTAACGCTACAATCCCATAGAATGCTTTGAATACCAACCACCAATTTATCAGATGGGAATTTTCTATCAAGGCTCTAGCAACCAAAGCTCTGCATCAACCCAATGATATCAGTACCAAAAGAAAAAATATGCCCTAATTACCCTTATAAATATAAGACTACAACAGTAGAACTTCACATGGATCCCAAAGCAGTTCCTCGAATTGTATGTGGCCTCAGAAATCTCCAGCAGGAATCCTTGAGGTCTGACAGTGTCTTTAATAGTGGAGCTGGTCTAGCAGCATCAGCTTGAGAGCATTCCTGTACGAGGACCAGGTGAAACCAATGTTTTAATACTATACAACAAGATACACATAGTTTACGTAGTAACGTAGGTAAATAGAGTGAAGCCCTGAGTAATAAATGATGAGATCATTTATAATTCTCATGAATGATGTCTTTACGAAACACAATACAGTGCAAAGGTAATCATATCCATTATACTTGTGATAGTCCCCAATGAGACCAAGTGCCCAATACAAACTTCCAATTTGTATTAGGTACTTTCTAAGGTGTTTTCGATTCTCTGTCTAGTAATACAATTTCTATAGTGCAGTCAAAGTAATGACCAGACTACTGAGGAAATTACTAGGGAAAAAAGTAATTAGTTTAAGCTGTCTTTATGATAGATGAACCAAAATATACACAGATGACAGATCAGGAAACCAAATTGAGCTTCTCCATGACTCATCTTTGACCAAAATCCTATCTGTATAGATGGGATATCAGGATCGGAACATCAGCATTTTTATATCTTCAATAAATATAAGAATAGGCTATGATTGTATCTTAAATAATAGCTCCAATCGCTATGCAAAAATTGTCGAAAAAGAATAACTATCCTAATCACATAAATTAGGGCTTCAAGACCAGTTTCTTTGTGCTAACACCCTGTTGCAAATTGGGAAAAAAAAGAATACATATACTATATGTCTGGATGAAACTTCAAAGCATTTATTCATGACCACCAACTATGACTGACTGACCCAATTGACTGGCATCCATATTTGCACTCTCAAAGTTCTTTTTCCCCAAAACCATGAGCAGGAGCACAGATCTTTGCACTCTAAAGTGACTAACCCAATGGGTTGGCATCCATTTTTGCATTCACCAGGTGCTTCTAATATATAAACATCACCAGGGAGAAATCTTAAAAAATTGTGTTTACTCCTTCCTGTCAGGTCCACTTGTTCCACACAATTGACTCGTACGGTCACAAGGTTAACATAACATTTTAAGCAGACAACAACACAACCTGTAAAACTCTGGCTATAGGAATACCTTCATCAAGTTTACACTAAGATGTAGCACAAGGTTAAATTTTCATGCAAATCTGACCCGTACATACAGAAATTGCAGCACTAGCATGTGCTCCTCCAATCCCCAATGCACCATAACAAAGTCGTGGAATACATGTAGGTAGCAAAGGTTAGTGTATCCTTGTGACAGGTACGTCAGTTTCTAGTCGTCTAATCTAGAGGCAATAGCAGCACCATTTTGCTTGAACTTGCTGGTATGACGCACGGACAATGGTACAATATCGCAAAGCCAACGTGGGCCTCGTGTCTCTCATATATTAAATCGTATACACATGATCGCTCATTCTGCATACACGATTAGCGCAGTCGCAGCAACACAAATCACCCATGCCGCAGCCCGCAGCAAGAGCCGAACCACCGCAAGCAACCACTAGACCTCGAGCTCGCCACTCGCATCGAGCTATAGACGGGAATCGGGAGGCTCACCCGTACGGTGTCGCGCCTGCGCTCGCGGGTGGCGCTGCATGGAGCCCGGGCGGAGGAGAGGAGCGGGGACGCGGGCCGCGGCGGGTTGAGCAGCCTTGGATGCCGGCGACCGGCGGGGGCGGTGAGGAAGCGAGGGGCGGTGGCGCGGGATGGGAGAGGAGGGGAGGCGAGGGGAGCCATTGGGAGGAGGAGGTTTGTCGTTTGTGGGAGCTCCGTGGGCTCTGTTTTTTCTTTCTCAGCCACCCTTCGCCATTGGTGACGGGAAGGCAGGGGGAGTGAGGCGGGTGATTACAGCCGTGGATGTGTTATCCTATGGCTGTGGTGCGGTGGCTGCTACGGCGGGGGAGAAAATGATTTCCTTCTGCGGCAAAAATGATTTTAGGGGGTGGGGTGTGGGGATAAAGTTCGCAAAGGATATTAAATTCAGAACGGTTCAATATCATTCGAATGCTATCTTCCCATACTGTTGATGGTGTTGAAGATTCGTGCTCAACATCACGTTCTTGTCTCTCCGGTATGCTCCGAGCCATCTTCCTCCTCTCTAACGCCTCCTCTTGCTATCGTGCCACCTTGCATCACCGGATTAGGTTTGGGGTTAGGGCTTTATAGGTTATGGTTTCGGAATGGGTGGACGCCGGAGACAACGAAGGAGAAGGAGGGCATGGCTAGGGCACGGCAACAGAGGGAGGGGAGGGACGAGCTCCGACGTCGGGGAAGGATGGTGGGCCTCACCGTCGTCGAAGGAGATATTGACAAGGCAGCGAGGCGGCAACGCGCGGAGGTGGGGCATGACGGTTGCAGGCGGCACAGACAAGTCAAGCTTGCGGAGGAAGATGACTCGTATGTAGGTAAAACGATACTTTAAAATAATATGTGCAGCAAAACTGAAATGTAAGATTTACGGCTTTTCTTTTTCCCTTCTGTTATTATTTTTAACTGCTGGTTGCTCCCTTCTACACACACTAACAATTGCAAATATATTTTCATACACGTGAAATCAATTTAAGATATAGCAATCCGAAGAAGTAAAATAATATAGCATAACAAGCAAATATTTACATACACAAAATTCACAATATGATCGTATAATTTCAAGAGGGAGGAGAATAACGAATACTTAGAAAAGATGGTGGAGGAGACTGTCGGTGTAATAGGTAAGGGGTACCCCACTAGGCGATGCCACGCTATCTAAAAGAATGAACGCTAAAAGAAGAAGTGCTAAGGGTGCCCCGACCAGCAACATAAAGAGATGTTAATGACATGAAAGGAGAATCAATAGGATGAAACAAAGACGTACTGAAAGAATCAGAAGTCATATGAAAAGATGTTCCTGAGTCAAGAAACCTAGGTGAAGTACCTGACTCCGTAGAAGGTAGTCTCTCAGTGATAGAAGAGAGTGTAGCAGAACCAGTAAAACCTGCCGGTTCTGAGCAAGAGGTAGCAACCAGGTGGTGAAATAGCGTCACAATATCCTACTAAGTGTCAATCAAAGAAGTAGTTGAGGAGGAAGCTAAGATAGAAGTACTAGAGAAACGTCGAAGATGCTTCTTCTTTCGGTAGCAGTTCGTCTCAACATGACCCTCCATGCTACAATAGGCGCAACGAAGGTGACCACCACCACTTGAAGAGGCCACGGAAGGCAAAGGAGTTGCACAAGGAGTAGGCGGCAGTGTAGACAGAGACGTAAGCATAGCAGATGAAAGAGCACCCGACACTAAAGGAAGTGGCCGCAATTCAGAACCACACGGATGAGTATCTTCTGAGTGCATCTCCATAAGAGCCTCCATAAGCGTTATACGAGGATTCTGTGCAAGTAGCTGATCTTGACGCTACTCAAACTCCAGACAAAGACGAGTCAGGAACTCTTAAAACCGTCAAAAATCGCATTCAACATGCAAATCCAAGAAACACTGATGTGAGTGGCAACAAGCAACACAAAGAGAGTCAAACTAACATCATACAACCGACATCTAAGCATATAACACATAAATTGTGGCATCACCCTGCTCCTGGTGAAATACAGACAGATAGAGAGCATCCCCACATCTGAAAAGCAGTAGAGAAACAAATAACTGGCTACACAACTGGCCACCCCCTCATGCCTACTGGCAGGGATGGCAAGGATGGGCAGTGGGCTCCCTTGCTGTCGTATGTGCAACATAGTGCGCTCGCAATGTAGTTGCCCATAGGTGGTTGCACGTCGCATCCCCTCAGTCTCCTCCCTACCTTTTTGACGTAGCAATTTGCTCGAAAATCCCACAGACAACGTCATCTATTGGGGCACAAAAAATAGGCTCACACAAAATACGACGAGAGCCCCTTCCACTAGAGGGGGCTCAAGCTTGGAGATGCCACTAAGCCAAGAGGAGGGAGAGAGTAAAAGAAAGAGAGTATGTGGAATGAGTGAAAAAAGTCCGATCTCCCCTGCTTGCCCCTTGGGGGCTCATATTATAGAGAGATGGGGTAGGAAAAATTACCATCCTGCCTCTGAGATTATGTTGTAATTATATACATATGATGTTATTTTTGATATGTTGTTACTTTTACTTGCGCTATATTAATTTGGGAATTATAATCGTCATAGTATGCCGTTATACATCGTTAGGGTATCCATGGACTGGGGCATTTTCCCCAACACCTATGCATCATTGTTGATGGTAATATGATATTTTATCGTTTTAACCTTTGTTGTCCAAAATTTTGCACAATTATTTGAGTATCTAAATGACTTCAAATGAAAATGTTATAAACTGTAAAGTTGTAGATCTTGTTGAGAGATACAAATTTTATATAAACATTTTCTTTATTTGACGCTATTTAAAAATTCATAAAATATTTACCCTATAGACACAGACGGTTTTTCTTAATGCCCACATGTGTCTTCACATCACAGATGATTTTTCTTAATGTTTGTTTGTGTCTTTACATCACAGATTGTTTTTTAATGTCCATCTGTGTATGACACATTACAGACGGTTTTTCTCAATGTCCATATATGTCTTATGACATATCAGATACGGTTTTTCTCAGTATCTAGTTATGTCTTATGACACATCATAGATAATTTTTCTTAATATCCATTAGCGTCTTATGACACATCACATACGATTTTTTATTAATATCTATATGTGTCTTATTACAGACGGTTTCTATTAGAAACCGTATGTGACTTTTAGCACAACGAGACGGTCGGTCATTTTTACACACATGTTTATTTTAGCAATCGTCTATAGGTACTTTGTCAGTGATGGGTCCTAAGAAACGTCTGTTTTATATGTGGTAGTGTTTGAAGAATAAATAATTTTCTCTTCTACTAATATAATTATTATCTCTTCTTCTAATTTTATATTTTTTTAATTAAATGACACCAACCTCATTAAAAAGGCTAAAGAGACTAATTTTTAATTAAAGGTTATCGTGATAAAATATTATAGTGAGTCTAGCACGCTATTAACGTGGCCAACATTGCTAGTCGTATTGAATGAGATGTATAATATAGATTATTCTCTAAAGTTAGAAATACTTGACATTCCAACATGACACGGTCTCCTACATGTATATTTGACCACTATTTATTTTAGGATATGTTTCTACAATCGGATAAATTTACAAGATTATGAAAGTATTTTTTAGACAAATATATACATATGACTTTATATTTTCAAACTAAATATTTTAAAAGTTATTTATCGTCAAAGTTTTAAAAGATTTGTCGGATTTTGTTCAAATCATCGAGAATTTGCGTTTGGGGAGAGTATATGAGAACATGTAATGTTATAGACAACATATACATGTGTGCAGGGACTAGGAAGACACTGCAGTTACCCATTCAGGCATTTCAGTCAGCAGTTCACCACTCGGCATTCCGGCAGCTTGGTAGGTGACGTTCTTAACGCGCCACAAGAATTCCAGATTTTTTCCTCCCTGCAAACACTTGCAAAAGTTTATCTTGAAATTCAGGTGCTGCGGTTCAAGGCTAAGCAAGCAGCCTTTCAAGTGGGAGACAAAGCGGACGTTTTCTTGAGCCGCGCCACCGCGACGCAAAAGCAATGCTGCTTCAGCTTTTCACCGTTCTATGTCTTCTCCTCGTGCCTGCTTATTACCTCTGCGCCGCGGCCACCGGCGGCAGCGACGGCCAGTTCGTCTACAACGGCTTCAAGGGTGCGAACCTGTCCCTCGACGGCTCGGCCACGGTGATGCCGAACGGCCTCCTGATGCTGACCAACGGCACCATCCAGATGAAAGGCCACGCGCTCCACCCGTCTCCCCTACCGTTCTGGGACCCGGACGCCCGGAACGCCACGGCCGCGCGGTCCTTTTCAACCACCTTCGTGTTTGCCATCTTCGGGCAGTACACCGACTTGAGCAGCCACGGCCTCGCCTTCTTCGTCTCCGCGGACAGGGTTGTGCTGTCCACAGCACTGCCGGGCCAGTTCTTGGGCCTCCTCAACGACACCGACAACGGCAACCGGAGCACCAACATCTTTGCCGTGGAGTTCGACACGCTCTTCAACGCCGAGTTCCACGACATCAACAGCAACCACGTTGGCGTGGACGTTGACAGCCTGGAGTCGAGCGTTGCCGCGGACGCCGGGTACTACGACGATGGCACCGGGCAGTTCCTGAACCTGAGCCTCATTAGCCGGAAGGCCATGCAAGTTTGGGTTGACTACGACGGCGAGACCACGACGATTACGGTGACCATGGCCCCTCTGGGAGTGCCCAGGCCCAAGAAGCCGCTGCTGCAGACCGCCGTCGACCTCTCCGATGTAGTGCAGGGCACGGCGTACGTCGGGTTCACGTCGGCGACGGGCATCCTTTTCTCGCGCCACTTCGTTGTCGGCTGGAGCTTCGCGCTGGACGGGCCGGCCCCAGCGCTGAACATCTCACAGCTTCCAGCCTTGCCGCCGGCCGGGTCCAAGCCCCGGTCGAAGGTGTTGGAGATCGTGCTCCCCATAGCGTCAGCGACGCTGATGTTCGCTGTGGGCATCGCGATTTACACCTTGGTGCGGCAGCGGATCAAGTACGCCGAGCTGCGCGAGGACTGGGAGATCGCGTTCGGCCCGCACCGGTTCTCGTACAAGGAATTGTTCCATGCCACCAAAGGGTTCAGTGACAAGCAATTGCTTGGAGCAGGAGGGTTTGGAAGCGTGTACAAGGGCGTTTTCCGCAGGTCCAACATGGAGGTCGCGGTGAAGAAAGTGTCTCATGAGTCCAAGCAGGGCATGAAGGAGTTCATCGCTGAGGTTGCGAGTATGGGACGACTGCGGCACCGCAACCTCGTGCAGTTACTCGGCTACTGCCGACGCAAAGGTGAACTTTTCTTGGTCTACGATTACATGCCAAATGGTAGCCTTGACAAATACCTGTATGGTCCAAGCATGGATACATTGGATTGGCCTCAAAGATCTCACATCATTAGAGGAGTGGCATCAGGACTGCTGTATCTCCATGAGGATTGGGAGCAAGTTGTCATCCATCGAGATGTTAAGGCAAGCAATGTGCTCCTCGACGGCGAAATGAATGGACGATTAGGAGACTTCGGCCTCGCAAGGCTGTATGATCATGGAGCCGATGCGCATACTACAAATGTTGTGGGCACTATGGGGTACCTAGCCCCTGAATTGGGCCACACCGGCAAGGCAACTCCGGCAACCGACGTCTTTGCTTTTGGGGCATTCCTTCTGGAAGTCACTTGCGGACGAAGGCCTGTTGAGCAGGATGAGCACAATAGTCGTATCGTGCTTGCTGATAGGGTAATTGAGCATTGGCGCAAGGGTTCGATTATTGACTCGGTGGACACGAGGATTCCAAATGGGTATAATCCTGAAGAGGTCTCTCTTGTACTAAAGCTTGGGCTGTTGTGCTCGCATCCATTGCCCAATGCAAGGCCAACCATGCGACATGTCATGCAGTACCTCGACGGCGATGTGGTCCTTCCAGACTTGTCACCGGCGAACCTCGGCTTCACCGTAATGGAGCGGATGTATACCAGGGAGTCCAGCCAGAATATGATGTCATGTGTGTCATCCACGAGCATGGGTGCCATTCTGAAATAACCGGAAGAAGGTGATAGGTTCTTGCAGTTAAGGAGTGTAATTGTTTATCTTGCTGTTGCTGTAATATGAAATGGGGGTTCTTGTGTTTTAGTACTTACTGAATTGTAGTCTTGAGACAGCTCCGATATATAGTATGCCTTAAAACAAAAGTAACAGGAAAATGAGAGGAAAAACATAGTATGGTGTGCTAAGTTTTGGAGGTGGTAGCTAAAGAGCTCTTTGTCAAAAATGGATCGAGTAGTAAGTTTATCTTTGAGCTAGCTCAGTATTTTATCTGAAATGTGTCCTTGGGCAATATCCCGCGTTTCCTTTTTTCCAGAAATATTCCATGCTTCTTTATAAAATGAAATAAATGTTCATATGATGACAATAACGAGCAATCGTGTTCTGGTGATGGCGAATCAGGGATGACCGTATCGCACGAAGCTGTGCATGAACTGACAAACACTCGCTGAGAACCAGTCAAATGCGCATTCTGAAGCCGCTAAAAGTTCATCCGTGTCAAGATCATTCGTAACTCCAGAATTGACCCGCGAGGTCCAAAAGTCCATGGAATCGTAAGGAAAATTAAGGAGAGTAGGTATACAAGTGTACCGAGTAAAACAGTCTGCTTCTCCGACAAGTCTATTTGATCATTTGAATGGATCTAATACTTCTCACTCGAAAGTCAGCTTGAAGAAGCAGTAAATTCTTTTTCAGCAGTATAGAAGAGTCAGATGATTGTACAGAATTGAATATTTTATCTAGATGAGCTATTAGTCTATCGCACAATTCGAATGGTTTTCCCTGGTGACAGCAGCAAGCCGAATGGTTTTGTTCAGCCGTCCCTTTTTCATACAACGACTGCACCCTTACTCTGCAAGCCACGGCGCCTACCAAGCTAATACTCGCAGAACAGTTCAAAAAGTCCGTGGAATCTTTGAAGCTCTTGCATAATTGTCGGATCTAGATATCAGCCGTATAAGTTAAGATATTGGTCGCACGGGACAAACTTTTAGTGGCACCAATAAGTCCATGCGTGGAACTGTGGAAGAGCAGTACTTGTCAGTAAATCCAGTTGTTATTGCCTCCTCTCTGTATCTTTCAGGCTTTCAGCTGTCCAACATCCAATCAACCGTGCATCTCTACACCGTAAAAAAGTACGGTAGGTTAGCCAATGCTAGCATCTTACGACAATCGAGCTGTGGCTTAGCTTACTGAGGGCACCAAGGCAAAGTGTCCAGAAGAAATTATGGCTGCCAAGCTTGTATCCTTCTTCGTCGTGCTCCTCTTGATTCGTATGGCCTCGTCCGCCGACGAAGGCCAGTTTGTTTACCAAGGCTTCGCCGCGACGAACCTTACTCTGGACGGCCTCGCCGCGGTGACGCCTGACGGCCTCCTCGCGCTCACCAACTTCACGTACCAGGCGAAAGCCCACGCCTTCCACCCCGCCCCTGTCCACTTTCTCAACAAGTCCACGGCGCCGTCGACGGACACCACCGCGGCGCGGTCCTTCTCGACGTGCTTTGTCTTCGCCATCGTGTCCGGCTACGACGGGCTCAGCGACCACGGCCTCGCCTTCGTGGTCTCCCCGACCACGAACTTCTCCACGGCGAAAGCCGGTCAGTACCTCGGCCTCCTCGACGCCACTAACGGCACGGCGAGCGACCGCATCCTGGCGGTCGAGCTCGACACCATCATGAACCCCGAGTTCCGCGACATCAACAGCAACCACGTCGGCGTCGACGTCAACAGCCTCATGTCAGGGCAGGCCCAGCCGGCCGGTTACTACGACAACGCAGCCGGCGGCGCCTTACGGGAATTGAAGCTAAACAGCCGTAAGCCGATGCAAGTGTGGGTGGACTACAACGGCCAGGGAAGGCAGCTTAACGTGACGCTAGCTCCGGTTCAAGTGCCAAAGCCCAAGAAACCTCTGCTCTCCGTGGCTGTTGATCTTTCCACGGTCATGGCGGATCCGATGTACGTCGGCTTCTCGTCAGCGACCGGAGTCGTGTTCACGCACCACTACGTGCTCGGATGGAGCTTCAGCTTGGACGGACCTGCGCCACCTCTCGACTTCTCCAAGCTTCCCGTCCTGCCACGCTTGGGTCCGAAGCCTCGGTCCAAGGTCTTGGATGTCCTGCTGCCACTCGTCACCGCATTGCTCGTGGCAGCAGTGCTAGCAGCCGTTTTCTTGGTCGTATGGAGGAGGCGCAGGTACGCGGAGGTGCGGGAAGATTGGGAGGACGAGTTCGGTCCGCACCGGTTCTCATACAAAGATTTGTTTCACGCCACTGATGGCTTCAAGGATAGGAATTTACTCGGTGTCGGAGGGTTCGGGAGAGTATACAAAGGGGTACTTCCGGCGTCCAATCTGGAGATTGCGGTGAAGAGGGTGTCACACGATTCAAGGCAAGGAGTAAGAGAGTTTGTCGCTGAGGTGGTGAGCATTGGCCGCCTTCGACACCGGAACCTTGTGCAATTACTAGGCTACTGCAGACGCAAAGGTGAGCTTCTCTTGGTGTACGACTACATGGCAAATGGTAGTCTTGATAAGTATCTATACGGTCAACACATGCCCACTCTTTCTTGGCACGAGAGGTACCGGATCATCCAAGGTGTGGTGGCAAGCCTCCTATACCTGCACGAGGATTGGGAGCAAGTTGTTATCCATAGAGATATAAAAGCAAGCAACATCCTCTTGGACCACGAGATGAATGGCCGGCTCGGTGACTTCGGCTTAGCCAGATTGTATGACCATGGCACCGATCCTCAAACCACTCACGTGGTTGGAACCATGGGGTACCTTGCACCAGAGCTCGTGCGCACGGGGAAGGCAACGCCTTTAACTGATGTGTTTGCGTTCGGCGTGTTCCTCTTGGAGGTCGCGTGTGGGCGGAGGCCAATTCATCACGGCGACCACAGCAATCGAGTCGTGCTGGTCGATTGGGTGATTGAGCACTATCACAACGGCTCAATCCTCGACGTGGTGGACCCGCAACTTCTGGGGAAGTATGAAACGGAGGAGGTAACCCTTGTGCTGAAACTGGGTCTGATGTGCGCACACCCATTGCCTGATTTGAGGCCTAGCATGCGAAAGGTGATGCAGGTCTTGAACTCGAGCCAACCAATTCCTGATTTGTCACCTAGCTATGTGAGCTATAGTACTATGGCGCTAATGCAGATTGAAGGGTTTAATTCGTACGTCATGACATCGGGTCCATCTACGAGCAGTGGTGCATTCTCCGCATCTGTTGTATCAGAGGGGAGATAATCGGGGCATCGGGCTAGGACTAGTGCTTGTAGCCTGCTATGTGATATTTCCCCTTTCTTCTGTAGTTGTGTGCCCGCTATGCAACTTTTCCCTCTCTGAAATGGCATATCTTAGCAAACAAAAGAAGTATGATGTTTGTTCCAATGAAATGTCGCGATGCCTGCAAAATAATGTGGCAGTGAATTTTTATCTAAACTCGGCTGTTTTTTTTTAGATAAAAGAATAATACTTATTCCGACCTCTGCACAGAGTTATGCACGTAGCCATTCATTGTTACAAGGTTTAACAAAATATCCAGTATTCCGGATAGATTAAGCAAAGACAGGAGTGAACTAATAAAGCCCGAATCAAGTCAAGCAGAAAGTCTATTACTAAACATCCAACCATATCGGGCGTAAATTTCCATCATTATCGATTCCATTTTTTGACATGCGTCCTTTATAAGAGGCCGATTCTCCATCTTTTGTAGCAAAGATCAAAAACGAATCCAGTAAGTGCCCTGAAAAGAACCTGCATAGAAGAGTGAACTTTTGACCTGTCAAAAATCACATCATTTCAACTTAACCAAATAGCCCAACAAAGAGCACTAGCTCCAACCAAAGTGATGTTTTTAAAATCTTGACTTATCCCATTAAGCCAACTACCAAACATATTGGAGACACTAGTTGGTGGATTTAAGCCAAACGTAACCTTAACCACACGCCAAATAAATTTAGCAGAGTGACATTAAAAAAAAAGATGTTGTATTGTTTCCTCATGATGACAAAAACAACATATGATACTTCCTTCCCAACGTCGTTTTGCTAAATTATCTTTAGTTAGAGTCTTTCCATTAAACAAAAACCGTAAGAACACTTTAATCTTTAGTGGTAGATTTAGCTGCCAAAGATATAAGTTGTTTGGAATGACGAACTCGCTAATCAAAGATCTATACATCGATCGGACCGAGAATCTTCCAAGTTGATGTAAAGACCATTGAAACGTATCACGACTATCATTAAGCTGTATAGAAGCCAACTTATGAAGCAAGTCATTCCAAGCTGTCATATTATTTTCAATCAGTGTTCTTCTAAAGGCAATATTGAGAGGTCTTGTTACAAAAACATCTGCAACCGTGGCATTTTTCCTGTATGCAATTTGAAATAAAGATGAATATTGTTGTTTGAGAGATGTTTGTCCTAGCCAAACGTCCTCCCAAAAACTTATCAGATTCCCATTATTTAATGTAAAGGATCCCAACCTGAGGAAATCATGTTTGACAGCCATAAGGCCAGTCCAAAATTGAGAATCTCCAGGTTTATGCTCCACTTGAGCAATTGTTTTGTTTCTCAGATATTTATTTCTTAAAAGGTCTTGCCACGCCCCTTCTCCATTTATCAACTTAAAAATCCATTTACTAAGTAAGCATTTATTTTGTAGTTCTAAGTTGAGGATACCTAATCCTCCTTGATCCTTAGGTGTACAAAGAATGCTCCATTTCATAAGTCTATATTTTTTCTTGTGCCCATCAGATTGCCAAAAGAAACGAGAACGATAGTAATCCAATTTCTTTAGAATCCCTTTAGGCACTTGAAAGAAAGAAAGCATGAACAAGGGTAGGCTACTTAAAACCGAATTTATAAGGACAAGACGTCCCCTATAAGATAAATGTTTTCCTTTCCAACAACTCAATTTCCTCTGGAATCTCTCTTCAATTTCTTTCCATTCCTTATTTAAAAGTCTTCTATGATGCATTGGAATGCCTAAGTATTTAAAAGGGAAAGAGCCAGATTTACAACCAAAGATTTGTGAATATTCGGCCTCATAATCTTTTGCTTTACCGTAACAAAACATTTCACTTTTATGGAAATTTATTTTCAAGCCTGAAAGCTGCTCAAAAGCACATAACAAGAACTTCATATTTTTGGTATGATCTAAATTATGATCCATAAAGAGAACAGTATCATCCGCGTATTGTAAGATAGAGAGACCGTTTTCAACAAGGTTAGGGATGACACCAACAATTTGCCCCTCCTCTTTAGCTTGCTCAATGAGAATGGTCAACATATCCACAATCACATTGAACAAGATTGGAGATAGGGGATCCCCTTGTCTCAGACCCTTTTTAGTTTGAAAATAATGTCCTATGTCATCATTGACTTTTATCCCTACACTTCTTCCAGAAACCACATGTTCTATCCATTTACACCATGTGGGGGAGAAACCTTTCATTAGTAGAGTTTTTTGTAAAAAAGTCCACCTAACTTTGTCATATGCTTTCTCAAAATCCAATTTAATAATAACCCCATCCATTTTTTTTCCTATACATCTCATGGATAGTTTCATGCAAGATCACAGCACCTTCCATAATAAACCTCCTACGTAAAAAAGCGGTTTGTGTTGGTCTAATAACTTTTTGGGCTACCAGAGCAATTCTATTCGTCAAAACTTTTGTAAAGATCTTAAAGCTGACATTTAACAAGCAAATCGGTCTGTACTGCTGAATTTGAAATGCTTCACTTCGTTTCGGCAACAAAGTTATTACCCCGAAATTTAAGCTAAAAAGAGGCAAAGAACCAGAGTGAAATTCATTAAATAGAAGCATCAGGTCATCCATAATTACTTCCCAAAATTCTTGATAAAATTCTGCAGAAAAACCATCAGGGCCAGGTGCTTTATTAAGTTCCATCTGGAAAATTGCATCCTTAACTTCTTTCTCGGAGAACGAAGTAGTCAACAAATCATTCTCTATTTCGGACACTTGAGGTATATCATAACGGAGTGACTCATCCAAGGTAAAATCATTTTCATCAGGTGGACCAAACAAACCTTTGTAGTATTGAGTAATATATTTTTTCAAGTTATCAGTTCCCTCTATAATTCCTTCATCTTGTTCTAGTTTGAAGATTCTTGTTTTCCTGTACCGCCCATTTGCTACTAAATGAAAGTATTTGGTATTATCATCCCCTTGAAGCAGCTCGGTTGCTTTTGAGTGTTGGAGCCATTTAATCTCCTCCTCTCTCAACAACTGAGCTAACCTTGTCTTAAGATGATTTTTAACTTCCAATTCCTGAGGCAACAAAGGAGAAACCTCTGCCTTTTTATCCAAGGAATCTAATATGTCTAGTAGCTCTTTCTTTTCTTTCCTAAAAGAACCCAAATGATTTTTAGCCCAACCCCGTAGGTACTGTCTTAATTTTCTAATCTTATTTTGCCACCTATATAAGACTGTAGCACCCTTATGCTCCATTTTCCACACATCCGCTACCAACTCTCGGAAGCCCTCTACATGTAACCAACCTAATTCAAACTTGAACAGAGGCTGATTACCGCAGGAAGAGGCCTCCCCTGTGTCTTCACCCTGTTTCTTCTATTTGCTTAAACCGTCTCGAATAGAGCTTTAATGCCAGTTCATTTTTGTCGAGGGTAAATTCTTGACAGTGATTTCAGAGTATGTTAGACAGTGGGTGCATGAACAGTATTTTAGAGATTGGATGTGTTTGTACGTAGATGATGGATTCGGGGATACCAGAGATTATACAGGTTCGGGTCTCCCGGAGGATAACAACCCTACGTCTTGTGTTTGTGTTATAGTAGATCTCACTTGTTACATACGGTGTTCTAGCAGTTTGCCAGAATTGATCTGTCTTGATTACAGACGGGGTCTTCATCCCTTTATATAGTAGGGAGAGGGAGAACTTACATTCGGGCCTTACACAGATGACCTCTACTCATTCTAATATCCAACTCAACCCATCATTACGGAGTAACATGCATGCCAACTTGCTCTGATGACATTGTATATCGTGCTGTCGTGCGCCGTCTTTGCTTAGCCCATAGAGCCTTATCTTGCTGCATTTAATGCGATGGGACAGAACGATGCCCTTCTGCACCATCCCCATTCGCCTGCCTCTCTGAGCCATCTTCGTCCACTTGCCTCTCTGAGCCATCTCCATCCACTTGCTCTACCGGATGGCTGACAACATCCCATCTATTATGCGACGCTGCGCCGACCCGTAGAGTCTCACTCCGTAGCCTTTAATGCTACAGGATGGGACAATGCCCCCTGCACTGCCCATGACCTTATCCGTCGGGACCGGTGCTTGGTGAAGAGAAGCGTTCGGGCGAGTGTCCAATCCAGTCCCGCGACCAGGGGAGTTGGTCGTGGGTTTCTATGAAGGCGTAGCGAGATTGGTCGCTGGAGGCCTTGCAATGGTCGGGGTAGCTCATCGACCGATTAGCGTTTTTATGAGATATTCTCCTGGCTGTTTGCATCGTTCATAGAGCCTGTTAGGCGGGTACCCCTTTACTTGATACACCGATAATTTTCTTTTTGATTTTTTTTCTAAATAATGTTTACCTCCTCTGTTATGCCAAAAAAGTTAGCAAAATCCATTTTATGTTGGATGTTGTAGGCTTGTAGCTCGACTCACCCTTCAGGCCTCGCGAATATAAATTATGCCCTTAAGAGGATGTGCTCTTGTGCATATGTCTGTTGAATCTGCACTAAAATTCAACTCCCAACTCCCAATTGAAGAAACTGGCTCCGCAACCAACTCAAAGGCGGAAGATCGCTTTGGAGGATTGCCGAAGAAGACGGGAAGTCCAAGGTATCCTTAGATCATTTTCAAAAGATTCCTGTTAGGAATTAAATTTCTTTCACAAAGGTATTTTTGTCCTTTCAATATTTCAACGGTTGCAGATCTTTGTTTCCTTACCCCTAACATGAAACTCATTGCAGATCAACACATGCCCTTAATGGTAAAAAAAAAAAAACCGTGTGGGCCTCTTCAAGGTAATTCAGATAAGATGTTCAACAGATTTTGTGAATAAATTAGAATAATTTAAAGACAATATCAAATATTACTGCTACATACTTTCCAAATAAAAAATTGATTTGTGAACAATTTTGCTGCAAGCAAATTTAAAAAAAACAAATTGGTTCAAACTCGCAAGTAATTTTGTATACTTTCAAAAGTAAAATTGGTGTGCGTACCATAAAACTAAAATATGTAGTTGTAGTTTTTAGATTTTACCTAAAAAGAAAAAGGTTGGAAAAGATGCATGCTCTGTACATCGCATCATTGTGCCTAATTACCCACAGCATATATATTTGAAGGCATGGAATCTTTGGCGCAGCATAATTCGCTTGTTCTTGTTCCATCAAGACTGTTATAGCATGAGGATGTCGTACCTCCACTTCTAGCCAGTTGATCATGAGGGGATTGTAAACATTGGCCTTCTCGGTGGCGAAACATTGTACCTAGTCGACCATTGTTTGAAAGGTTCAATGCAAACTGCTAACCGCGAGCAGTCGCGCGGCTAACAATCGGGCAGTTTTCCACTATGAGAAGCCATCTTAGTTTGTAGAACATGTTCCGATCATAACCTTCCTCCTATCCGGCAACCTCACTGCTTTGGAGACACTGAATTGGGGCGAGGTGCTGCGTTGATACGATCGTTCGCTAATTTCCTGTGAAGGTTGCAAGACCATGCGTCGTTTTTGCTATGTATATGGGCGTGATCCTTGGGCCATCGGTGATGGACTAATGGGGCAGGTGGAGATCTGGGCGGCCACTGTGTTCCCGGTCTGGAGCCTGCTAACGCTGGATATGTACGGTGGCCTTACTATTCCTGGTCGGCTTCGAGATGGACGCCAACAGCATCAAGCGATTGAGATTGGCGCCAACAGCATCAAGCGATCGGTGAAGAAGGCGCTCATCAACATAGTGGCGGCCATGGCGCTGCAGTTCTGCATTGGCGCGGCCACGTCCTGGCTGCAGTTCTGCATTGGCACGGCCACGTCCTTCATCTTGGGGCACAAGGTGTTAAAAATAAATATGCATGATAAGCCATACATGTCATAAGTGAAAGTCAAGTACTTATCATTTCGAACATGTTATTGATAACTAATTATTGGTAACAGGTAAAGATCTATCACCAATAAAGATCTGTCACCTCTGAGCGTCTCTCATGTGCTTTGTTGACGGATATAAATGATGAGTAAACTCTTCACCCATCACTTATATCCTAATATAAGTGACAGGTAATTAGGTGACCCGTCACTTATGTCTGTCACACATGGGTTGGCGGGAATACATAAGTGACGGGTAATCTATGTTACTCGTCACTTATATTTAACATAAGTAACCGGTAAATATGTTACCCGTCACTTATGTTTATGGTGTCCTGTTGGATTGGTCTATTTCTTGGCTATATCCTGGAGCGTAGTCAAGATTTGACAACCATCTTCTCCCTACAAATAACAGCAATGCATCCAAATTCATAGCGATAAACACACTTATATAAGAACTCACTTCATTATAAAATTGCAAAGGTTACAAAGTTCCAATCTATTTATTACAAAATCATAAATGTTACAACCGATCAACTTACAACACAAACTAGGGATTCTATAGTAGAACTTGCCGTGTGGGTTGATAACTTCAGACACCATGAACTCGACGATCTGTCATCGAATCTCCGAGATTGCACCGTTGTCAAGAAAAAAAGAGCATCAAATCTCTAGCATAATTTGACATGTAACCAATATCATGTTACCATTAATTAAACTAATTACTGAAATTAGTTACGAATCATCTCGTATTGAACTTACATGGGGGATTTAAGATCCTTCATGCGGAGCGTGAGGAGCATGTTCCACGCAACATATAATTCACAGGCTTTGCTTAGTGGTTGTTGATGGCACTGCTAAACAGAAAATTTAGTGTTAGACCAAAAAGAAAAAAATAGCAACATAGAGTATTTGCTAATATGTTATGTAACACTTACTGCGAACTCGGTCTTGTGTGTCAGTCTGTAGCCGTCTTTCTCGTTGTAGTCAGGTTGAGCTCGAAAGTACTTATCAAAAGCCTTGCATAAAGAGGGATCGATTAGGGAGCATTTGAATGTTAAAAAAGTTAAATATGTAAACTAAACCAGGTAGAATTTACGCGTCGAGGAGTCCTTTTACAGCGTTATAATCACGCTCTCCAAGTTTGCCTTTTCGTCCTACTGGTCTTCACGAGTCGAGGTACCACACCAAGTTCTATTTGAGGCAAATCAGTAAGATCCAATGGCCACGGGTATTGTGGGCGTCTAATAAGTAGTGTATTTTGGAATATTGTTGCATTGTCCTGGCCACTTGGTCCACAACGAAGTCGGGGGAAGTTGGATGACCGATATTGTAATGGCTCCAGAGTCAAGAAATGCGATAGAGTCCTTGTTCTTCTTTGTTTCTTTCATCAAGTGTCTATAGATAAGAACACAGTTAGATTCAAGACTTAGTGATATTAATTAATCACTATCCAGTTTCAAAGGACTTACAATGCGAAGGCCTGTAATAACGATACATCCAGGCCATCAAGATTGAAGAGGTCGTATAAGTCATTGAAATCCATAATGAAATAGCCATTGTCTTTACTTAAGAAGTGTCATCGTTTGTACTGTATGACTACGGATGTGGCATTGCTATCTCTACAAGCCTACATGTAATAATTATGTAAGTTGATACATGCTTGTGCCGCCCTTGCTAGGCTATCTACCGTCATCATGGGATTACCATATTTGAATTTTGTGTTGGCACTAGTCCACGTTGTTCCAATGTCCATGGCCTTCTTTACTGGTACAATGGCCTTCAACATATCTGGCACTTGCTTCTTAGAGCCTTTCTTCTTGACCTTCTTTTTGTTCTTCTTTGGGCTCTCTGGGTGAGATGAAATTGGATTTGAAAGCGAGGCTACCGGATGCAGAGGAGAAGGCAGTGAAGCCGGCTTCTCTGAAGGAGGAGAAGGTAGTTCTCTGAAACTGAGGGGCACGGTGGTGGTGCACTTGGAGCTCGTCCAGAATGGGATGCACTGGAGACCACGATATCGCCCCTCTTCCAATGGATCCTTTGACGAAGAGCATCACCCAGAGTTGTGACTTCATCATTGGGGGGAGCTCCAACATGTGATCGGTAGCATTGCTATGTACCATGTCCACCATAAACATGGCATAGCCTACACGTATTGAGACAGTATGTAAGATACAGACGTATGGAAGCACCTGGCCCCTTGCAACCTTAATGTGATACCTGTCAGGCCTGATGACAAGGCTGCAAGGCATGGACCCTTCTAGTAGGTCAATCGTATCTGGCTCAGTCATGGTAGCAGCCACTTGTTGCTCGACCTTCTTAGAGGTGCAGCTACTCTTCCCTATAGCTCTAAGGCTAGCTTCCTGTGGCATGGAAATATGTATTCTCTATGATGCAAGCTGCCCTATGATACTTGTGTAAACTTTTTGGGTGATGTCCCGTGTAATTGCATCCACGTCCATTCTAGACCTCTTCCTCTTCTTGTACATCCCGATGTCTTCAAGAAAGTCATATTTCCAGCCTTAGGAACTTGATACACTTCACACTCGACCTGGGTGCTCCGGGATTCCTAGCGCTGTTGTGAGAACATCATGTTCCCTAACCCCAGTGAAAGAACCTTGGCTGGCCGTGGCTGCCTTTTCTTTGACTTTTTCTGTGACTACCAGGGTTTTGGTACTTCTGAATGTGATTTTCCCACTTTTGGATAGCTCACCCCATGCATGCAAATATGACCACGATCATCCTAGGAATTGGAAGCAAGGATTTTTGCAGCCTTCTCTGGCTAATTTTTGGTCCACTGCCTGCCATTTCGCCCTTTTCCTAGCATACTCGATTGCGCTGGCCCTGTGGTTATGCTTGTTCTTAGCCCGAAGCCGCTTCTTCTCCCCACTCTCCATTTTGAACTGCTCAGATTTCTTCATCTGCACAAAAGCATCTCAATCTTCCCCTTTCAAGTGCTTGTAGTTCTTGAAGGGTGCCACCCTTTTAGCCAAGTACTGATTCACAAGCTTGCTCTTAAAGCTTGGGTGAAGTTTCATGATCGCTTTCATTGCTGCATTGGTCGCGGCTATCGTTTGACGCTCACTCATGTTTTCAGGGTACTCTAAATACTCTTTGTTGACATTATCGAACAAATCCCTCTTTGTTTCGTCACTGAAGTCATCGAACTTAGTCGTTATCGGCACCCTCTCCCGAGCAATGAGCCCGCGACCCTTCAGAATCTATTCAAGGCCTTTTCATCCGTAGGCAGCCTATCAACATCGATACTCGTGATGGTAACCCTGTCCATTGGCCACTGTGTTTGTGTTCTTGGCTTTCGGGCTCGTGCACCACTACCAGCTGTCTATCTTGGAGACTGTGCTTCTGCCATCTAGAGAGAAAACAAGGGGAGTTGACATAAATAAAAAAATATTCCTCCATTCAACAAGTATAAACTGCATTGACTCATATCAATACCTCTTCGGCAAGATTGTATTCTTTGTCACTTGCCCGATGTCTGCTCTCCTGCTCACACGAAACAGGGCTCGGGCTATGATATTAGCTTTCGCTGCTGCCAGAGGAGGAGGACGGGTGCGGGCTTGGGCTCCTATCTGCCCTATTTTGTGCCAGGGCGGCCTCTAATGCTAGTATCCTCTGTGCTTTTGGTTTCTTAGGGGTGACAGTCCTCTTCTATCCCTATAGAAATAAAGTGTAGTATATTATGTTCTCAACAGAGGAAAGAAAATAAATCATGGTTACTACAAACTGCTCATATTACTATAAACTTGCACCTTAAGATGTCATCGCTCAAAAGAGGTGGAGAAAAACACAAACAGATAAGCCAAATCAAGAAGTTGTGGTTTTTGCAATCTTGCTATCCTAAGAATCATTGTGGTTCGGTCATGCCATGGTAATTTAGAGATTAACTATCATAGGTAGCCTAATCAGAGTTCATATATATATAAATAGTGGATGGGAGAAAAGGCAGGCTTCTGATTTCAATGACGATATTGAATACAAAGCAACATGTTCCAAAAAAATGCAAAGCAACAAGTTCTTGAAAGAAAAAGCAAAGTAACAGGCATAAAGAACAGATAAAGCTAAAAATGGATTCAACCAACCAAAACTGGTTGGCACATGGATATGGATAAAAAAAATGATATTAACTCATCATGCCTCCAAATCTCAGCTCAATGAGCATTTGCTTTGCAATTTCACAAATCAGATTGGACAAAATAGTAAGTGAAAAAAATGGAGATCTAAGAGTGGGTTGTGGTTCACTTAAACAAACTAGATCTAAGAGTGGAGAAAATAGCAAATAAAGAAACGCTTCAATTTTCAGTATCATGATGAACCAAGAAAATGATCTCTTCAGCATCTAGAGTTATATTTCTTAGTTGTTATCATGTCGCATCTCTACTTAGTTAATGATAAAAAATAACATTTTAACATGATAAATGCTAAAAAAACACAAAGGAAAATATAGACATGAAATGTATCATTATTACCTCTAAGTCTCTGTGTTCTGTCCTTCACACTACTATAGAGTTGTGACTGCAAAATGAATGGTTGCGTCACAACCTGCAATTGAAGGAAAAATAGGATGTAACTTTGTAAAGAAATGAAACACATTAAACAAAAGAAAACAATGAAAGACGTAGCACACACTGAATAAAAAAATTACAATAGAATTTTATGTAATATAAGTTAAATCTTTGCACTTTATTCATATCTGGTGATAAAACTATGATGTAAATAGTATATGCTATGATCTTGGACTTAGTTGAGCATATATCGGGACTACCAGAATTACTCTTGTTTTAATCGAATAGTAGTTGCGATGGATGTTTTTAGATAAGTGTTAGCACTCGGCATGTCAAATGACGGGTGTGTGCTAGCTCTTGTCTTTATAAACAATCAGCACTATCAATTTAGCCGAGTGTGATTTGGATGGTTCTGACAAGGCGCTTGGCTGCTGCTTCCTCATCTCCCAATTACCGCCGCTTCCATGAGTTCATCCCCCTCCTCGACTCTGTCCTCACCCGTGTAGGCTGTATCATCCCGACGAGCCCCCCTCCTCTTCCTCCTCCCCATCGGCACCGTCCTCTCCTATGGCCTCCATGCGTGCCCACATGAATCACTGCGCCCCGATGCCGCCCCACCTCTCCCCCACCTATCAAGCCCGTGCCTGTCTACCGCTGTGAACCACGTGCATGCCAAGTGCCCAGGTTCTGCCCTTCGCCCCAGAAGTCCACAACCACTAGTCTTCTCATAGATCGGTGAGGCAGGTGGACCCATCGATCGCGATGGGATGGGATGAAAGAGGGTGTGAGGAGGAAGATGGAGTGGGGATTAGCGATGAATTGTCAGGTTCCAGACCTTGGGTCTTGCGTTCCCGCCGGGGCCAAGGGTGATTTTCCACCTGGTATGAATTTCAAGGCTGGGTCGGGTTTGATGTTTCTGGTTTCAAGTCGGGTGCATTCTCGCTCCACCCGATTCCAACCCGACTCATTGCCATCCTCACTTGTGAGAGAACAGATGCTTGGGTGTGGGTTGGGAGCTAGGACTCTAAGTTGGGAGGAGGAGAGGATGAGAAGTCCATGCGACTCCTATTGGGGCCATGGCATCGATCAATCTCCAGCCTATGCTGCTGCGACAGGGTGGCATGGGCCTTTTTTCGTTTCTTTAGAGGCGTCGACAGCTTGGCATATATTGTGAGGGATTGGACTTGTGATGCACTGAGTCCAAAAGCTAAACTTTTTTGGACCGCAACAGTTCTGTTTCCTGTGCTTGTTCTGGGTTCTTTGAGGATCCCGAGCCACCGTCATTCCTAGTTTTGCTCGCTGTTTGCAAGCTTTGGCATCAACTTGATTATAGCCTGAGAACAGCTTGTAGCTCGGTGGTTGGGAGTGAATGAGCTCGCCCCACCCACCCAGGTTTCATCCATGGAATCAATTAGGTGTCTCACCCAGGATTTATTTCTTAAAAATAAATCTCTAGTCTTATACACGTGGAGCTACAATGGGACTGTGACTTTGTCGAACTTCTTAGGGACACGTGGTATCTAAAAAAATATCATTTAAAAGGGCTGGGCTATCCAACAAGCATGCATTCATTTGCCCATAAACAAACGACTTGCCGTCCATTACATAAAACCATGTGAATTGCATGTTATTTGAATCTAGATCCAATGACCCATGTATATCCATTCAAATATATTATGATAGAAACAGTAGCCACCACACATTATTCATGCCCTCTCCCAGGCCCCTCACTCCCACCCTCCCCACCCCACACGTCATTACCTTACTTTACTGCTCGCCGAACTAGACCTTCAACGCCGACGAGCCCCACAGTGAGACCCCTGTACCACCACCAACGTGTGTGCACCCATCTTTCTCACTTCCAATGAGCTCTCTCCCCTTACCCTCACACACACCGCCACCCTCCTGCCTCGTCTCTGGCAGGTACCGCATTGTCGCCTACCACCTCCTAACCTCTACCTGAGTCCTAGACCAAACCTTCAACCCTAACCGTAACCCCAGGCCATGACGAGGTTGCCAGCTACCGTGCTACCAGCTACCACCTCCTAACCTCTACCTGAGTCCTAGGCCAAACCTTCAACCCTAACCTTAACCCTGGACCATGATGAGGTTGCCAGAGTTTGCTATGGTAGGAGAAGACGGTGGCGAAGAAATCCGTGTGTTGCACCATGCAGTTTTTTATAGCAGTTTTAAAACTTTAATCTTTAATAGCTTCCAATTTATTTAGTTTAAAAATATAAAAATCATACGTGTAAATTTATCTTGAAAAATATTTTCATAATATTATATTTTTTATTAGATATTATAAATATATTCTAATAACAAATAATGATCAAAATTACACATTAAAAAACTATAAAAATCAAAATAAGTATTTATAACCGGAGAGATTACTAGCCACGACTATATATAAAAAAGTCATAAGTCCCAACAGGCAGATAAACTATTATATTATTTTGCACGCCCTGAAACATTTCATGCCGCCTCTGGACTGCAGTCCACGGCGTTGCATGATCCGCCTAGCGGCGTCCTCCGGCCTCTACCTGATCTGACGAAAACGCAACCTAGTGCTTGACCATTCCTTGCATTTTATTTCAGTTAGAATTTCAGCACCCGGCAGCTTGGTACGTGACGGCGTCACTTAAAAAAGTTTATCTTAAAAGCATAACACTTTTTTTAATAGTCTTTATTGATGGTAGGATCGTGCAAGGTCGAAGACTGGAACTCTGACCGACTCGGTTCCTCCCAAGACTTAGCCAGCGGGCTGTGAGCCCGTTCGCAGAAAGCATAACACTCTCACACAAGAACTGACGATTTCCTGCTTGCAATTAAGAAATCCAATCCAGGTGGCAAGCGGCTTAAGGCTAAGCAGCCTTTCAAGTGGGAGATAGATTAATACGTACGTGGCGTTGGGCTGAGCCACCGTGACGCAAAAGCAATGCTGCTTCATCTTTTCACAGCTCTGGCCCTTGTGCTGTTGCCTGCTGACCGCAGCGTCGCGGCCATCGGCGGCGGTGGCGGCGACGGCCAGTTCGTCTACAACGGCTTCGAGGGCGCGAACCTGTCCCTCGACGGCGCGGCCACGGTGACGCCGAACGGCCTCCTGATGCTGACCAACGGCAGCCTCCAGATGAAGGGCCACGCGTTCCACCCGTCTCCGCTGCCGTTCCGGGACGCCGCGCGGTCCTTCTCGGCCACCTTCGTGTTCGCCATCTACGGGCCGTACGCTGACCTGAGCAGCCACGGCCTGGCGTTTTTCGTCTGCCCGGACAAGGAACTGCTATCCACCGCACTACCTGGCCAGTTCTTGGGCCTCCTCAACGACACCGACAACGGCAACCGGAGCGCCCGCATCTTCGCCGTGGAGTTTGACACGCTCTTCAACGCCGAGTTCCACGACATCAACAGCAACCACGTTGGCGTAGACGTCAACTGCCTGGATTCGCGCGTTGCTGCGGACGCCGGGTACTACGACGACGGCACCGGGCAGTTCCGGAACCTGAGCCTCATTAGCCGGAAGGCCATGCAAGTTTGGGTGGACTACGACGGCAGGGCCATGCAGATCACGGTGACCATGGCCCCTTCTGGAAGTCACTTGTGGACGAATGCCAACTGAGCAAGATCAGCAAAACAATCGGGTCGTGCTCGTGGATTGGGTAGCTGAGCATTGGCGGAGGGGTTTGATCATTGATGTAGCGGACACGATGATTCCAAATGGGTTTAATCCTGATGCAATAACTCTAGCACTAAAGCTAGGGCTGTTGTGATCGCACCCGTTACCCAACGCAAGGCCAACCATGCGGCAAGTCATACAGTACCTGGACGGCGATACGCCCCTTCCCGACTTTTCACAGACGTACCTCAGTTTCACAATGCTGGAGCGGATGTATAGCAGGGAGTTCAACCAAAATGTGATGCCATGCATGTCATCGGCAAGCATGAGTGCCATTTCTGATCTTTCAGGAGGAAGGTGATAGGGTGCTTGCGATAACGAGTGTAATTTTTCTTACCTAGGCTATTGGTATTTGTTAGGGGAGAAATAGAAGGATCTTCCAAAACGCCAGGCTCCAATCAAGTCGGGTTTCCGTGTTAGCAAGGAAAGAGGTCGTCGCGAAAATAGAAGCTCTGAGCTCCCTCCTTAATTTTTAGGTGTTATGGCCTTTTTGTTCGATTGTAATCACACACTCCCTCTCTCTCTCTCTCTCTTCTGTTTTTGCTTTTTGGTGGGTTGTCAAACTCTATTATCCTTTTTACGAATGTCAGAGCCCTTGCCCCTTCTCGAAAAAAAAGGTTATCTTCGGGGTGGGGGGGGGGGGCTTATTTATGTTTTAGTGCTTACTGAATTCAGTCTCTGATATATAATGTTCAGTCCAACTATCGTACCGATATATTATATGCCTTAGAAGTTAGATAAAAAACAGCAGTTACAAAAACAAACAGTACTGAATGTCTAGATCAAGGTCTAGAGTGTCAGTAGTCTAATCATAGTTAATCACAAGATTATTAACATGCACCTGTTAAATTTATTTCCAATATAAAGCAGTGGATTATTAATGTCTTCTCCATGGATCGAGCTCAGTAATTCGGGTGATTCTAAATCGGTCATCTAGCCGATCCTTCTTACTGTTGCTATGGTTTCTTTGCTTTGACAGCGAAGCATAGCCCTAGGAGTCTGAAAGGCAACAAAAACACACTGATAGTGAAATGAATACTGCACCGAGCCTCCAACCAGGAAACGAAGAGTAGAAGTAGAAGAACATAGACGAGCCCAGAAGTCCATGGATTCCTAGGTAAAGTCAAAAGGACAGTAGGTGTATGAGTGCAACAAGTAAAACAGGCTCTTGATAGTCTCTAGTTCTCTACCTCTATGATATTTCTATTTGGTTGTTTGAATGTGAGCTTGAAGAAGCTGTAGATGTTTTCAGCGTAACTGAAGACTCATTTCTCGAATACGCAGGAGAGATGCGCATCTTGATTTAGAAGAATGAAATGTAAAGTCT
The DNA here is from genome assembly GCF_958298935.1 of Phragmites australis. Classification (NCBI taxonomy): domain Eukaryota; kingdom Viridiplantae; phylum Streptophyta; class Magnoliopsida; order Poales; family Poaceae; genus Phragmites; species Phragmites australis. The sequence continues at coordinate 5,885,092 of NC_084935.1, forward strand.
TACACAGCGACTCGGAGGAGGTCTAGTTACTTAGCACTCTAGGAAACCGGTTTTACATATACGCTAATACATGAACAAGTATCCACGTTTGAACAGAACGGAACCCCCAGCCTCCAGGTTACATGACGGACCCCCAACGACACAACTGGTCGAGAAGGATAAGCATGTGCCTCACACACCATTGTTCGGCGTCCACCCAAATGTGTGCCACTAAGGACTCAGTGGAAATGTGCCGGCTATTGAAGACAATGTCATTCCTTGACAGCCAGATGTGCCAACATGTTAGGAGGAAGAGAGAGTCCGTGTCTTTGCGAAGATCCGCGGTCACACGCTGACGAAGGTCATACCACCAGTCAAGAAGAGTTGCTTCCTCCATCGGAGCGTGGATACCCAAGACGAGCCACCATACTTCACGAGCAAACGAGCAGTGCACAAATAGATGATCGGTTGTTTTCGGGCGCTGTGAACGATGGTTGCACGAGTCGTCCGGCTGAAGTCCTTGGCCTTTCCTTCGAGTTGTGGTCCAAAGGCAACCATGGAGCCCAAACCAAGCAAAGAACCGCACCTTCCCTGGCGCTCACGATCTCCAGACCAATTGAGCTCCGTGTAACCAAATGGACCCTTGGAACATGACTTCATAGGCTGATTTTGCTGAGTACTACCCAAATGAATTCCATCTCCAACAAGCACAATCAGGCTCATCGCCCAGGGCGACGGTGCTCAACTGCAACCAGAGTCAAAGGAATTGAGTGATTGCAGCAATGGAAAGTGGCCCCGAGACGTCTCGAACCCAATTGCGGTTGTGCAAGGCATCTTTCACCGTTCTTGTCTTGAGACGTGGTCGTGTGACACTAGTGATGAGATCCGGCACCGACGAGCGAAATGAGCTGCCCTGAAACCAAGCATCGGTCCAGAAAAGCATTGATTCCCCATTGCCAACTTGAAACTTGGTAGACGCGTCGAAGAGGGAAATAACCTCGCGCTCGTGAGCGAGAGAGAGAGGCTTGACCATGGCCTAGAGGGATCGGTACGCTGCCACCAAAGCCACCTAAGTCACAGGGCAATGCTGGCGACAAGCAAGTCTTGAATATCGAGGCCACCAAACTGCAGTGGCTGACACACTCTCTCCCAAGCAAGAGCACAGTAACCACCAGAGGTTTCCTTGTCTCCAGCCCAAAGAAATGCCTTTCGAAGCTTGTTGACTTGTTTGATAATCCACAGTGGGACTACAATGGACATCATCGTGTGCAATGGAGTGGAGGACAATACCGCCTTCACCAAAACAGCGCGGCCTGGTTTAGAGATCAGCTTTGCCTGCCACGTTGGAAGCTTAGCAACCACCCGATCAACAGGAGGCTGCAGGTGTTGTTTACGCAACTGGCCGGTCGTGAGAGGCACCCCGAGATACTAAATACGAAAGGAAGATAGCCCACAAGGAAGATTATAACTAATTACGTTGAGGTCCTCATTGGAGCAGCAAATGGGAACTATCGTGCACTTGTTTAAGTTTATATGGAGGCTAGAGACTTCACCGAAGAAGTGTAAAATTTCCTTGTGGGCTCGGGTATCTTGTGTAATTGGGGAGATGAAGAGCACCACGTCATTGGCGTATAGCAAGCATCGATGCTGAATGGAGTTATGACTCGAGGGCTGAATGACTTGTGCCTCACAGGCTTTGGTGAGCAAGCGATTGAGGATGTCTATCACCAACACAAACAAGAACGGGGAAAGGGAGTCCCCCTGCCGCAGCCCTTTCGCATGAAAGATATATGGTCCCAGGAATGAATTAAGGAGAATCCGAGTATGTGAGTAGCCTAGCGAGGCTTCAATCCATGAGCACCAATGAGGGCCGAAACCCCAGCCCTTCATAACCTCCAACAGGAAGGGCCAACTGACGGTATCAAAAGCCTTAGATATATCCAACTAAAATAGAAACTTTGGCCTCTTAGATTTCTTAAGCAACCTCGTCGTTGAGTGGACCAATTTGAAGTTGTCGCGAATTGAATGGTCGGCGATGAACGTGCTCTAGCTGCTAGTGATTAAGGAACTCAGCCTAGGTGCGAGGCGAAGAGACAAAGCTTTGGAGATTAGCTTACTGATGTTGTGTATTAGGCTTATGGGTCAATAGTCAGCAGCTGTGGTTGCCCCTTCCTTCTTCGGTAAAAGAGTGATCAATGCTGAGTTGAGCCTATTGAAGCCTCGGCGGTCACCAGTGCCGAAGGCACAAATGGAGAGTGTTACAACATCCTTGATGACAGGCCATGCGGCGCAATAAAACTCTGCGGTGAAGCCATCGGGGCCTGGAGCCTTGTTGAGAGGCAGGCTCTTGACAGCCCCAAAAATTTCAGCCTCGCAGAAGGGAGAATCGAGGAGCTGGAGGTCGATGGGCGAGATGTCGAGACCCACCAGGTCCAAGGAGTGAGCCTTGGATGAGAAGTCACCCAAGATTGCTTTGAAGTGATCGAACAGCACCTGCTCCATAGCGGGATGTGTGGAGACCGGCCCGTCCGGTGTGAGAAGAGAGGTGATTGCGTTCTTGCATGCTCGGAAATTGGCAAAGAAATGAAAAAGTGTGGAATTGGCGTTGCCATCTCGGAGTTAAGCCACACCTGATCGACTACGAGTGATTGTGAGCTCTAGGGAAGCAAGGCCAAGGCCAAGGCAGATAAATTTGAGATGTTTACGTAGCGCTGCCTCAGCAGTAGTGAGGCTCCGTCCATCCTACGCGGCGTCAAGCCAAGTGATGAGCTCCCGAGCCATGAGCAACTGATCTTTGATATTTCCCACAGACTTGCAACTCCAACGAGGACCTGAGAGCAGAAGAACGGCATTGAGATGAGATGACGCGCACCACGCGGACTTGGCGAAAGCCGGAGCTTAGGCCGGCTCTGGAGCGCCGCGGCGAGGCCGTGGCGGAGGGTCGTGGACCTCTTCACAGAGGCCGCGCGATTACAGCGGATGCAGATTGCAGAGCACAAGTCGAAGATCGACATGGAAAGCAAGGAGATGCTTGTGCGGGAATTGAGATTTTATAAACGAGGCCCATCGAATGCAGGCCGAGCTCAAGGCGAAGCGGTGGCGCAGATGCCAGGATGCGGGGTCCTGCGGGCATCAGGTCGCCGGTGCGGTACGCTGCTGCGTGTACAGACTACCGAGGGTCATCCCAAAGCAACGACACGAAGGATTAGCGTGTGAACTGAACATGCTTGAATTAATTAATGCATCGATCGTTGTCCCTTGATCAGGTGATCCCATCCATGTCAACAAGCCTGTGCAGTTTCTAGGAGAGGGCTACTATGGGTGTGTCTCACGGTGGTGCTGAGTTATATGGCTATGGGTGTCTCACGGTGGAGCTTAGTTATATGGTTTATTAGAATCATCTATTTACATTAAAATTTATATTAAAAGATAGGTAAGAAAATTAATATATGGATAAAAGAATTAACAGATAAATAAGTATCGGATAATATCATAAGAGAGATGGACAGCCGAGATAATCCGTATGTCCACACCCTATTATGGAGTTGCCTTTCCTGGGAGAAGAGCTTTCCATCCCCTAAAGTTCCATTTGTCTAATCAACGGGTGATGCTGTTTGCGGAGATGGTACCTCTAAGTATGTTACAAACACTGTAAAAAAATCTCATTGTTTACAACTATGCTAGCAATGTAGCTCACGTAATAGTATAATTAGTCTGACTACAATATTTTATCAGATAATCTTTGATTAAAAATTAGCCTCTTTAGTTTTTTACAAAGTTAATGTCATTTAGTTACAAAACGTATAAAATTAGAAAAAGAAATAAAAATAATGTTAGTAGAAAATGTTCCAAACTTTTATCCGAATCGTATACACGTATTGGTTCGATTTGTATATGTTTTGATCAATTGTCAAAATCATGGGTGAGGTGTAGGCAGCTTAACCAAAATCAAAATAGGTTTGTCTTGCCTGCTACCTACTTGATGTGACGAACTTGAGCTACACAGTGCTTCTTAATTAATATATTATTTTAGTAAGAATTTTAAAAAAAGTTATTATTTTTTATTATAAATTTTAGCCATTGATTAATTGTATTATATATATATATTCTTTATTTAGGTATTTGATTTTTATAATAATTTGATTTTTTATAAGATTATTTGATATAGATCCTTATTTTTTCTATTTTAACCCTAATTTTAATTATTATTTATTTTATTTTATTTAGACTCTTTATTTAAATTTTGCTTCCGTATGGAAATCAAATTGTATTTTTTATAATTTTTAATTCTGAATTTAGGTATTTATTAATGGTATTTGATATAGACTTTTTGGTTTCTGAATTTAGCTATATATTAATTATATTTGATATGGGCTCTTTGATTTAATCTAGATCGTTAGATATTCATAATAACGAGTGGTTTAGATTTTTTTTTCTTTTTTCTGATTAATGTGATAATTTTATGATCTTAACAACAAATATGGTAGCTTATTTTTAAAAAAAGTAATAATATAATAGATATCAAGGCTTACCCAACGTGGGCCTCGGTCGAGGGCTCCAGGCTGCCCATGGACAAGCCAATTCAAGGCCTTTGCATGCGCCAAAAAAAATTGTACTTTGCCGTTTTGGAACAAAGGAATCGGTTCCTACTGTTCTTAACTTCTTACAGATTTTATGCGAGAAAATACATTGAATATCAATTATAGGATCCTAGTGTGGGATGCAATCACATGGAAAGTTCTTATCTGTGTGTTCTTTTTTTTCTTCCCAGGTAAGCCTAAGTAACTGCAAGCAATGACGCGCTTAGAGCATGTACAAGTGCGCATAGCGTAGTGGGAGTGCTCCATGGGAGAGCCCGTCCGATTCCACACCTACCCTGCCCTCCAATGAAGGACGTGCATTTGGTGCCGCACTTGTAAAAGAAAAAAGAAAAAAAATCAGGATTTTAAGTTATAGTAGCACATGTGTTTAGATGGAGAATAAGGTATTTTTTAAACACCGCTGCTTATACAAGTTATAATAAAATAATTAATTATATTAAAATATCATAGTCTTTGTTTATATTAAAAATTACAATTTATATATATATATACTTCAACATTTTTTTTCTCTAAGTATCTAGCCATAAACATTTAACATAGTTGATGCCTTTAGCCACCTTCCTCGAGCACCAAATGGATGACAAACCACTCTGTTCCGGCACTTCGCTCTCGACTTCACTTCACACCAATAAAAACAAGACAATGTGCTTGAACTCAAGTCCAGTAAGGACAAAATCAGCAGGTCGTCCACTGCCCGCTTCTTCTTCTTCATAAACTACTCCCGCCGCTGAAGCTGCACCTAGAGGAACGCGACGAACGCGTCAAATCAGCTCGATCTCTGTTTCGACCAGTACAAATGGATCCTGAAGAAGATCTCTCGAATTGATTACGCCACAAAGCTCCGTCGCGCAAGTTAAACGGCGAGCGTAAACTCCAAGGCCAGCATCGCATATGAAACGCAACCAAAGCCGAAGATTTTATACAGGTTCTTGGACAGAAGAGGTGCGGTGTGAGAAGCAGGCGAACGCTAGCGCCGAAAACAACGGATAGAGCCACTTGGAGTTCAGCAGCGAACGCTATGCAGTTCGCACAATTATCTCCATAGCCGAAGGCACCACTTATTTATAGCAAAGAACCTTGACGTCGAAGAGCGCACCAATCAGAAGCTGTAGCGCATGAGAGCAGCTCAATCCAAAGCACGAAGCGTCCCTTGTCCTTCAGCTGCTGTTCTTGCTGGGCTCGACGCTGTTCTCATGCGCGGACACGTCGTTCCCCGTCAATGTCTGGCCCTTGCCGGCGTCCATGTCGTGGGCGGAGCCTGTCGCCGTCGTTCCACATCGTCGTTTCGTCCGACAACCCGTACCTCGTCTCGGCCGCGGAGCGCTACGCCAAGCTGCTGTTCACGGAGATCCGGCCCATCGTCCGGCCGGCGGTCAACGTCACCACGGGGAGCGCGCTGGGGAAGCTCACCCTGGCCGTGTCCGACCTCGCCGCCCCGCTCCAGCACGGCGTGGACGAGTCCTACACGCTGGAAGTTCTCCCCACGGGCACCGCGGCAACCGTCACGGCGGCCACCGCGTGGGGCGCCATGCGCGGGCTGGAGACGTTCTCGCAGCTGGCGTGGAGCGGCGGCCGGGACCTGCTGCTGGTGGCTGCCGGCGTGCGCGTTGAGGACCGGCCGCTGTACCCCCACCGGCGGGCTGATGCTCGACACCGGGAGGACCTACTTCCCCGCGGCCGACATCCTGTGGACCATCGACGCCATGGCGGCCAACGAGATGAACGTGTTCCACTGGCACATCAGGGACTCGCAGTCGTTCCCCGTCGAGCTGCCGTCCAAGCCGCAGCTCGCGGAGAAGGGCGCCTACGGCGAGGACATGCGGTACACCGTCGAGGACGTCAAGCGCGTCGTCGAGTTCGCCATGAGCCGCGGCGTCCGCGGTCCGCGTCGTGCCGGAGATAGACTCGCCAGGTAGGCGCAGTTTCCTCTGCTTCGATTTTGCTTCTGCTTCCAAATGTGTAACCAACACGACCCAGTTTCTCGTACTTGATTCTGGTCATTAGAAACACAGCCCAATTAGTTAACGTTTCATCGTTTCAGGCCACACGGCGTCGTGGGCCGGCGCGTACCCGGAGGCCGTGTCGTGCGCGGGCAAGTTCTGGCTGCCCGGGGCTGTCTGGAACAAGCGTCTGGCAGCGGAGCCGGGCGCCGGCCAACTCAACCCGCTGGCGCCCAAGACGTACCAGGTCATCGCCAACGTCGTCAACGATCTGACCTCCCTCTTCCCGGATGGCTTCTACCACGCGGGTGCCGACGAGATCACCTGGAGTGCTGGCAGACGGACCCCACGATCCAGGCGGACCTGGAGCGCGGCGGCACGCTCAGCCAGCTCCTGGAGCGCTACGTCAGCGCGGTCCACCGGCTCGTCGTGTCCAAGAACCGGACCGCCGTGTACTGGGAGGACGCGCTGCTGGACGCGGCCGTGAACGTGAGCGCGTCGGCGATCCCACCGGCCACGACCATCCTGCAGACGTGGAACAACGGGCCCAACAACACCAAGCTCATCGTGCAGACCGGGTACCGCGCCATCGTCTCCTCGGCGTCCTTCTACTACCTCGACTGCGGGCACGGCGACTTCGTGGCAACAACAGCATCTACGACGACCCAAACAGCGACTTCGACACCAGCGGCGGGTCCTGGTGCGGCCCCTTCAAGACGTGGCAGCGCGTGTACGACTACGACATCGCGCACGGGCTCACCGCGGACGAGGCCAAGCTGGTGATCGGCGGCGAGGTGGCGCTGTGGACGGAGCAGGTCGACACGACGGTCCTGGACGGCCGGGTCTGGCCTCGGGCGTCGGCGACGGTGGAGGCGCTGTGGTCGGGGAACCGCGACGCGTCCGGCAGGAAGCGGTACGCCGAAGATCGGCTCATCGACTTGCAGCACCGCACGGTGGGCAACAGATATGAATCCGCTAACGTCGCGCGTCGCCACTAATATATAAAATCACGTTCAAGTGATTTCTGGTGTGGATGAAAATCTCGTCGTAAATGAATTTCTGTTCCTTTCAACGCTCTAACGATTTTATTTTATAGTTACCGTCACAAAAGGATTCCTATAGTTATTCTCTTCAGGATAAAATTCTCTCTCATTTCTTTTCACAATTTTTCTCGAAGAAAATTTGTTAAAGATAAAAAAAATAAACAAGTAAGAGAATCGAAAAGAAAACAAAAATAAAAAAATATAATTAAAAATGATCTAAGATGATCTAAGATCATCGTGACATAATACCGCACACGCGCAACGCGGTCCAGTAAGCACCCGGCAGCGAGCAGTGCATTGCACAACACATCATACGTGTCAAATCAAACAAACATGCCAAAGTGTTAGTGCCGATTACACAAGTCCTTTCGTTCGATAGAGGACACTGTTTATTCGTTCTTTTGTTTGTTTATTTAACTGAACTGGACGCCATGTAATCTGGTTTAATGGAGTTTGTGTACCTTGAAAGCCGGCTTTATGTGTGGGCCCATTCGGCGAGTAGCCATTTCCATTGCTTGTAGCCTTGTACTGGTGCTCGATCTGATTAGATAACTGGAGTGTTGATGTGACGTTTGAATTGTCTGTGCTCCAAGGACTGAGTGTCAATTGATTATTTGAGGAATGTCTGTGTCCATTATCTCTCCTCCCTGTGGAAAATTATTCATTATCACTTGGTTGGCTCATCGCTTAACTTGGAGGACGGAGCTTTCCCTCGGTGTGAGTGCGACAGACACAAGATGCTTCTCACATTTTTAGCATGAGATACCAAGACGTGGACAGATCGACAGGAGGGGTTCCATTAAAAGAGAAGTAAATTTTACTTAGATTTGATCTTATAAAAAAAAACTCTTCTCTTATCTACGCTACACCACTCATATGAGAGGGGTCTTTTTAGTTCTACGAAATCAGATCTAAGTAGAATTTACTTCTTTTCAAAGACGGACAAACTACCTCACCGCAGAGGCAACCAAATTTGCTCGGATAAATTTGCTCACTGGGTACGCTATTTTGCCATGTGATTTTCCTCGGGTCTCTTCGTAGACAATCTGAATAAGATCATCCACCCTAACACGGTAATCAAATTTGTAGGGTTGAGATTGGTGATTAAAATGGTGAATAGACGTCTCAATAATTTTTTTTAAACTGCTAGTCTTCTCCTATTTAATCATTCAACACATCTCAAAACCTCAACGAAAGAAAAAAAACACTAGAGGGGCTATTTAAGAAGGGAAGCTCTAAGACAATATAACTCCACGGATGGTATGTGAGTTATAGGTATCATTCAAAACCATTACATGTGTCTTTAGACAGAAAAATTTGCAACTTTGACTCAACACGAACTACCTAGAGAAAAACCCTAAGTTGATAGAATAGAGGCAAGAAATTTTAATACCCACTTATACACATATATGTGTGAATTTTATGTCTCTAACGACAAAGAATATAACCTCAACAAGGTGAAAACATTCAGCTCAATCAGAAAAACGAAAATCAACTCAAAAACTGAAAAGAATTGCACCAACCAAAAATAGAAGACTAAAATGAGATGAACATGAGCAAATACGAGAAAATAAACTTCATTAAGCATAAATGTCAGCTCTACTTTAGACAGATTACATAATATTTTTCTCTCACAAAAGCTCTAACCTATTACAAAGGCTAAGCATATCTTTTTCTCTCCTCCAAAATCTATCACAAGGCTCTCAAATAGCTGACTCAAGCTTTCTCTGCAACCCTACCCCTCTATTTATATGCTATAGAGATATCTTAGTCCTTAACCTTCCTTGTTCCTAAAGTACTCATTGTGTAACATCCTGAGTTTGAGCATGTTTATTTAGTTACAAATTTAGCTTCAAATTAAAACTTTTTAGGGATTGTTAAGCTAACTAAGGTTAAGAAGATAAGATTGTGGATGTATATATACATTCATGTATATTAGATGTGCTAGGTTGAATAAGTGTTCCAAATAGCACTAGAGTCAAATTCAAAGTAATCTCTACATTAGGATGGTTCATATGCTTCGGTTGAGATTCTTATGGCTCTTTGTGTGGTGGTTTGAATTGGAAAGTATCTCAATTTCAAAACTTACTCTTAAATTCGGTTCAGCTCAAATCCAATCCGAATTCAAATTCTTGGATTCAAATCATCTCCAAAAAGTCTCGAGATCCAAAGATAAGAATTCTAAATGAAGTTGATCTAAATTCAAAATCAAATCCAAATTCAAATACCTCAATTTGAATTTAAATTTTATCCTTATCCCAATTAATTCTTTTTCCTCTTCTCGGGTCGAATCCATTTTCTTCTCTCTTTCGACCCAGCTCTTTCTCTTCTTCCTCCTGAGCGTAGCCCAGCTAGGCGGCCCGCCCAGCCGTCCCTTTTCTTCCTCCCGCGCCCGGCCCGCAGCAACGCCAAGTGGCCCAGCTCGCTCGCCCACCCCGCACGCCGCTCAGCCGTCCGCGAACCACGCATCGTCAATCCAAGCGTCGCACCTTTCTCCTTTCTCTTCCCTCCAGCGCTCGCTAGTCGCCGGCCACCGTCTCCCCTCTCCGGGAAATATCCCCCGCGCGCCTGACCTGCCTCCGCTTCTCCGCTCTCTCTCTCTCTTCTCTTGCGCGCGCTCCTCTCTCCTCCCATGCCCTGCACACGTGACTTCCGCAATCCCGCCCTTGCTTGGCCGGCGCAGACGGCCCATACCCCGGAGAAAAGGTGGGCGAGCGAAGGCAGTCCTCTCCGTCCATCAAACGACCGTGACACCTTCACTACTTAGTTTCATCTCAACGCTAGCTCCGCAATGATGCAAGGTGCACTTCACCCATCCATGGTTTTGAGGCCAAACCGTGAAACCGACTCGCACGCTTCTCAAAGCATAACTTACAGTTGCTTGCTTTTACCTCAAGCAAGCATCCTGATATCGACATGTGTGCTCTATTTTGCGATCTTGACCACCACCAAATCTCTCCAGCTCCTGATTCCTCAGGCCGACTTGTCACTTGCACCGCCATCTCATTCGCTTAACTTTATCAACACACCGTATTCATCCTTCATTTCAAGCTTTGTTTGACTTCCATGTGCATAGCTAGGATCACCCTCGACTCCACTCGACCTCCTCAATCGGCTGGCACCAAGCATTCCGCTTGGCCCGATCATCCTACCGTTGACCGTCAAGTTGCATCCATCATCTACACATCATGAGACAAGCAGACATATATCTCCAAAATACCATGTAAACTTATCACAAGTTAGTTCAAATCAAATCCCTATTGAAAAAGACAGTCCAAAAAAAACATGAACACCGAATATTCCAGTGTGTACAACCTCTAAACACCAGATCATCCAGTGAATACAATAATTCCTTCTCTGGAAACCTTTTGTAAAACCCTCCGGTGAGTACAAGTTCTATCACTGGATCATCCGGTGAGTACAACTGTATCAGACCCTATTTTGCAACATCTATGTTAAATAGCCTGGTGAAGCCTCCAGTACTCACACAGCTCATCATCGAACTGTTTGGTGTCCATCTTCTCTCTAGCATGAAAAACAGACTTCTATAAAAAAAATTGTTCGGACACCGTACCATCCAGTGCAGCATTCAAATTTTGCCGCCAAAGAAATAATATTTCGGCGTGCACTGTCTCTGATCACCGGACTATCCGGTGCAACATTCAAACTTTGCCACCAAAGAAATAATACTCGGGTATGCATTGACTTTGATCACCGGACTATCCCGTGTGTACAGTTACCTACACACCGGACCATCTGGTGAGTACAAATTTTTTGAACTCATAGATATAAATATAAACTCTATTTCTTTTTCACTTTAGGTCCGACATGATTATATTTACAATATATAGACATACTCAAATAATTTCAAATCATCAAACCAAATTCTACAAATTTATCGATCACTTATCACGTATAAACTAAAACACATTTCAACTTGTTTTTTTTTTAAATTAGAGCAAATATTTCCCATCTGGGAGGACCATTTTGCTTGGAGCCTTGTTTTTCTTAATGAAAGCTTGGAGCCTCGGTGATTGGTCGTAAGAATACAAATGGTATGGCATTGTTACTTAAGTAGGAAGTTTGAAAGTGAGGATTTTACGAGGCATCGAAATGTGCTGTTTGTCGTCAAAGAATCTTGAAATCAACACACGTAAATGAGAATTTAGACCTCAAAAGTTGAAATTTATAAGCCTCCAGTTTTACTAGCAGTGGATAAGCCATAACCTCTATTTCTTGAGCTTAATTGAAGCTTCCTTGAATCACAAAGGGAAGAGGGTGTAGATGAAGGAGCATGACTGCATGAGCATTGCAGTTAAATCAACACTGCTACACTTGTATGCAGAAACTGGAGCAGAATGAGCAGTATTCCACCACTCCTTTGATATTAATACGAAGATACATACCGTATGTGTACTCCATTGGTAGCTAACCAAGGCACGAACTCTTTAAACTCGAACAAGTCCAGAGCCACAAGATTCCCAGCACATAGGACGGATCTGTTTGGCTGTTGATGTTCTTTTTTAATAAGGAAATGGTTTATTATTCCGGTATCTTCCCAATGCATATATATAACCATTTATTATTATATAGTTTTAGCTGTAAATTACAAATAAAATGCCAATAAATAGCAAATGTAAATAATATACCGAACGTATACATAGTTGATGGAAAGCAAACTTCAGTACAGAGTCTCCTAGTAGACATGATCCTGGGCAATGGCACCTTTACTGGAAAGCAAACTTCAGTACAGAGTCTCCATTGTTTGTAGCCTTGTACTGGTGCTAGTGAGTGTCAATCGTTTATTTGAGGAATAATTGTGTGCGTTATCTCTCCTCCCTGTGGAAAATGATGCATTATCACTTTATTGGCTCGTTGCTTCTGACAGACACAAGATGCTTTTCTCGAGACGTGGACAGTTCGATAGGAGGGGATCCATTCCAAGGGCGGGCAAACTGCCTCGCCGCCGAGGCAACCGAATTTGCTGGCAGCTGCAAGGCTCACCGTCCTAGCAGTGATTTTAGGATTTCGACAGTCGCTAACCAACACTATCTTTAGGGTTTTTAAATATTATTTTTTACAGAAATTTTAAAATATTATATAAAATCCAAAATTATAAAAATAATACGTAGCCGCTGGACGGTCTAGTGATTTTCGCTAGATGAAATAGCGAAAATAGTAATTTTTGCATTTTGATTACACAAAAGTTAATTTTCACACACTGTTCCGTGGAAATTATTTTTTTAATAATTTTGTGGTATTGTAGTGCAAAAAATATTGAAAAAAGATTCGCAAAACCAATGTGCGCAATTAGTTTTTCATTTCTTTTATGCCTGTAATTTTATTTTTGTATTTTTCGATGTAAGTTGTTATTTTGTTGTGGTGCACTATCTTTTTTTTTAACCTGATCCAACGGATGCAGGTTTTGTATCTGCTTATATAAGCAAACTCAATGGTCAGTATCATAAAATAATGTTCAAGCGAATAACCAATCACAATGTCAACTCTTGCATCCGCTCATACGGTCTCAGATTCAGCCAACCAAGTAGAAATTCAGTTCAACTTATCTAAACAAGTACAATCAACCAAACACACTTCTTTTTAACAAATATGACTATACTCAGCCTACTTACCATCAACTTGCTTATACGATACAGTAAAGGTGGTCAACTGGGCCTGATAGGCTGGCCCGTCCCGGGCACGCCGAAGCACATCCTGGCTAGTCTTTCGGGTTGTACCGTGCCGGCCTACGTGTCAGAGGTTTGACCCACGACACAGCTAGTGAAGCACCGTGTGAAAGGATCGAATAGCCTAAGAGGGGGGGGGGTGAATTGGGATATTATAATTTTTCAATAATTAACTACCGCTTGACCAAATAAAACTTAAAAGAAACGCAAGTAAGGAATTTTAACTAGCACAAGATAGCTAACCAAGCAAGAATTAACTAAGAAAGACGATTCCTAAGAAGAACTTGCAGTAATAACAAAGCTCAAAATAAGATGCAAGAAAGTAAAGAGTTGGAGAAGACAACACTGATTTTTTTCCGAGGTTTCGAGAAGTTGGCACTTCCCCCTAGTCCTCGTTGGAGCATCCACCAAGGATGTTGCTCCCCCTTGAGTCACCAAGGCTCAAGTGCTCCCTCTTAATTACCCCTTCTCCATCTTCGGATTTGCGGGTATCAAACCAAGTACATCCTCTTTTTCTGGGGCTCCCACAATTCCTCCAAGAGCTCACCGAGAAATCCTCCGATCACCAAGACCGTCTAGGTGTTGCCAACCACCAAGAGTAACAAGCCTCAAGCTTCACTTGACAAAGACCAAGTCTAGACAACAGCTAGATGCACACTTGTTACTCTTCAAGCACTCAAAGAAGTCCTTAATCCTCAACTAAGAACTTAGAATGGACACAAGTGCTCTCTCTCTTGCTTCTAAATGACACACCAAGTGTATGAGCTGCTACAGGGTCGCAAGAGCACAAGAGAGGTCCAAATGGGTGGGTATTTATAGGCTATAGATCGAAAATTAGCCGTTGCCTAACAACCCAGAATTTTTCTTAACGCCGGAAGGTCCGGTGTGAATAACACGCTTCACACCGGAATATCCAATGCTAATACTTCTGACAAAATAGCCGTTAACTGTTCCATTAGCCGTTAAAACTCCGGTGGTTAATCCTGGCCTACAGCGGATCATCCGGTGCATTAAAATGGGCCAGATGATAGTTTACAACCTCTCTGTAAAAATTCATCCGGTGATCATCTTTGCTACGCCGGACTATCCGGTGTATAGAAATTGTTCTGGACTTCAAGGCTTTCTATTTATCCGGTGATTTCACCTATCGAACGCCGGACTATCCGGCGTGGTCTTCAACAATTTTTCAAGTCAGAACTCTTAGGAATTTACTCCGGCGAACTTACTCTGACATCAGAGGATCATCCGGTGAACTGAAATTTTGCTGATTTTATCTATTTCAGAGCAATTTTGAGTTCTACCTTCGAGATTCGGAACCAATGATTTTCTGAGGTTAATCCTAGTAATGGAAAGTCACAAGTGTGCATCGATTATGTCTAGACTCTCCTAAGTCAAGCTACAACTCTTAGCCCCTCTTTATAGTACGGTCAAAAGACTAAGATTAAAAAGAACCTATACTACTCTAAGTGTCCTTCATCTCCTTGTGACATTTAGATCTAGAAGATCCTTATCCTTCACGTTCCGGTCCTTTGATTATCACATAACTCTTTTAATGGGCAAGAGTGTAAAGTCACCATTGACAATTAAGTTTTTCTTTGTTCCTTAAAAGCTGAAATGTTAGTCACAATGATATGGTTGTCATTAATCACCGAAACCCTTACATTTTTCTTAGGGGCCTAGATGCTACACCGTGTCAGGCCAACCCGAGCCCGGTGGGCACGATGGGGCGACAACTGGGCTAGGTGATGGGGCAGCGGTGAGGAGGCGATGGGGCAGTGGTGAGGAGGTGATGGGGCAGGGCGACCGTGGAGTGGTGGCAGGATGGGTGTAGCGAGAATGGCCCTTTTAGGTTATGATTATGATTTTTGTGATTAATGATAATATAGTCAATGAGACTAACATGTTTTACAAGAATATATATTAGTAGGTCTCATAGATACAATATATTAAGAAGCCACCATAGTCAAGACAATATTTGGTTGAATTGGAAAAGTCTCAGGAAAAATAACTAAACCGGAAGGTCCGACACAGAGGAGTTATGAACGTTGGGGTGTTTTCTTACCGGGTGTTTTTACACGCGGGATGATCCGACGATGTGAAAATATAAACGTCAGAGTATTTCTGAGTTGAAGCTCAAGGATGATACACGCTAGAAGGTCCGAGGATCTGTAGTGTGCATGTCAAGGCAATTGTTGCATAGAATATTGCAATAGTGGGAAGACCGAAGGACTACACGCCGGAAGGTCCGGTGATGAAATGTGCACGTCGGAGTATACGCTGAAGCTTTTGTTGTAGAGAAGATATCAAAGTCTGGTTTGGTGTAGTTTAACATGTTGGATGGTTCGACGATGAAGCAAAGCAATGCTGGAGTATTTTGCACTGAGTAAGGCGCGAGATGGTGTAGCGAAAATAGCCCTATTAGGCCATGATTGTAACTTTTGTGATTAATGACAACACGTTCAATGAGACTAACATATTTGTCAAGAATATATACAAGCAGGTCTCATAGATGTAATACATAAAGAAGCCACTAGAGCCGGGATAAAGTTTGATTGAATTAGAGAAGTCATACGGAAAATGACTACAACAGATAGTCTGGTGATGCCACAATTGTACATACCAGAGCATTTTCCAGAAGGATAGAAAACTGAGCAGAAATGATATTGTACTCATCGAAAGGTCCGATGATCATAATCAGTGTACACCGAAACATTTAACAAAAGCTCTGCAACTATCAAAGACTGAAGATCAATACACTGAAAGGTCTGGTGATGAAAAGACAATGCACACTGGAGTGTTTATTATAACTTAGAGAAGATGAAGCTATCTACACCGGATGTTACGATGATCAATGTTGTGTGCACCGGAGGCTCACACCGGAGCATTTAACAGAGTGTGTGAAAAAATCCTAAGAAGATGAAGGTCCGGTGATCAGAAGATCAATACACTGGACAGTTGAACAATGAAGAAGTTAGCTCAATCAGGCTCAAGTATACACACCGGATAGTTCAGTGATAGAGATAAAGTATACACCGGACAATTCAGTATTCAGAAGTGGTTCTGAGTGGGTTCTAATGGCTAGTTTATGAGATTATATACACCGGATAGTCCGGTGCTTGTACTATGTTGTCATTGGATCATTCGACGACGACAGTAAAGTTGAGCCGTTGCAGCAACGGCTAGTTGATGAGTTTGAGGCTATAAATACCCACCCACTCGGCCATTTAAAGGTGCTGGAGTCCAGAGAAACCTATATACACTTGAGAAGACATCCAAACCATCAAAGTTCTAAAAGTGTTCATCAAGGCAATTAGTACACCATTAGAGAGTGATTAGTGCTTATAAGCCTAGAGAGAAGTGTTGTTAGGTGTTGCAACCTAGAGAGTTAATCAATAAATGATCCAACCGTGTACTGAGAGGTACGCCCGCGCTTTGGAATCTTCGTGACTCGCTAGTAACTTGTTGACCCTCCGACTCGGTATGGAGTGACGGCAAGAAGATTGTACCGGGACGCGGATGCTCTTATCTTTGTGACTAAAGCTCTGAAGTGAAGATGACGCACAAGTGAACGGAAGATATGTTAGTGGTGAGACCTCACCTTAATGGCTTGGTCGCTCATCGTGGTTGAGACTTTGTCTTAGTGACTTGATAGCTCAAGAGCCATGACAGAAAGAGACTTGGCGACCTGGAATATATCCTTTGTGGAGCTCGAACGCGGTCTAGGGGTGGCTTGTGTGCCATCGATACTACGGGATAAAATTCCCTATATCGAGTTTATCTTTCTACCTTATTTACGTTTCCGCATTTACATACTTGCAATTTATCTTGCTAGAGTAGGTTACAATCCTCTTAAGCAATAGAGTAGATACACTAAATAAACTTAGAGCACATTTAGATCAAAATTGAAATAGGTTTATCTTGTGAAGGTTTTGGAGCCATTAGTTTTTAAGTGTTCTAATTCACCTCTCCTCGTAGGACGTCACCATTCTTCACATATGGCTCAGTTGAACACACTGAAAGGTCATACGATGGAGCTAGTGAACACGCCAGAAGTTCCGGCATTCACAATGAGTTTGAGTGGGTTTCCAACGGCTAGTTCGTGGATGATATATACGTCGGATAGTCCGATGAGTACAATCTATTTACACTGGATCATCCAGCATTTACAGAAAATTTGAGACATTAGGGTAACAGCTAGTCCATGGGGTTGAAGCTATAAATACCCCTATAGTCAGTCATTTGAAGGTGCTGGATTCCAGAGAAACTCATATACACCTGAGAAGACATCCAAACCATCAAAGTGCTAAAAGTGATCATCCAATATAATCAAGCATGGGATTATAGAGTGATTAGTGCTTATAGGCCTAGAGAAAAGTGTTGCTAGGTGTTGCAACCTAGAGAGTGGATCAAGGAGTGATCCAACCTTGTACCGAGAGGTACGCCAGTGCCTTGGAGTCTTGGTGACTCACTGGCACCTTGAGCCTTGATGGTTCAAGCTTGTTGACCCTCCAGCTTGATGTGGAGCAGCGACAAAAGCATGTACGGGGACACGAAGACCTTTGTCTTGGTGGCTAAAACTCTGTAGCAAAGATAACGTATAAGTGACCGGAAGAGAGGTTAGTGGTGAGACTTCGTCTTGGTGGTTTGGTTACTCATCGTGCTTGAGGACTTATCTTGGTGGCTTGATAGCTCAAGAGTCGTGATCGGAAGAGTCTTGACGACTGTGAGCATATCTTTTATGAAACTCTAACATGGACTAGGGTGGCTTGTATGCCACTGATATCACGAGATAAAAATCTTTTGTGTCGAGTTTGCTCTCTCTGCTTTATTTATGTTTCAGCATTTACATACTTGTAATTTATTTTCCTAAAGTAGGTTGCAAAATTTTTTGATCGGTAGAGTGGACACACTAGATAAACCTAGAGCATATTTAGATAGAAATTAATATAAGTTTATCTTGTCAAGTATTTGGAGCCATTAGTTTTTAAGTGTCATAATTCACCCCCTTCTTAGG
The DNA here is from genome assembly GCF_958298935.1 of Phragmites australis. Classification (NCBI taxonomy): domain Eukaryota; kingdom Viridiplantae; phylum Streptophyta; class Magnoliopsida; order Poales; family Poaceae; genus Phragmites; species Phragmites australis. Next base: position 5,903,356 of record NC_084935.1, read on the forward strand.
ATGTCACCGTTCCTCACATTTCGACTACATTAATTTCTCCAATTGAAAAATTCTAATGACTTGTTATTTGCAAGCTAAATGTTTAGATATTTGGAGAGTCACCAAAGAAGGGTGATGCCATATGTCATCAACAAGGAGAGACAATTAGATGAATTGACAAAGAGTATCTTTTTATCATCTTATGTGTTGATACATTTAATCATATTTATTCTCTAACCAATGTATATGATATTTGGAATAGTCTTATTGAAATGCATGAAGATATAAAGGATGTGCGCAATAAAAAATATAATAAGCTAGTTACTAAGCTCAATGGCATTAAACAACTACCTCATGAAAGTGTTAATGACATATACTCATGTTTGAATATTCTTATCAATGAGATCAATGAGCTAGATTTGATATAAATTGAAGACGATCAAGTGGTGAGAAAAATACTTCAAACTATTCTTCTAAAGTACAAGTTGACAGTCTCAATCATATAGTCTCAATAAAAAAGATGACTCTAAGCCAAACAATCGACAAGATTACCGCACATGAGATGACCATGAATAGGGGGGTGGAAGCTTCTTCCTCATACGATGCTAAGAAGCTTGTTCTCACAAGCAAGAAAGCTCAATCCCAACACATAAAGGCAAAGATGAGGAGACAAGAGCAAGAGTCAAGTTCAAGCGAAAATGATGGTGATCAAGACGAAGAGAGCAATGAACAGGATAATGAAAGCACATCAAATGATGAAAAAAATGATCCCAAAATCGCTAAGCTCTTTAGATGATAAAGAAATGGAGATTGAATGATCAATTATGGTATTGATTCTCTTCATATTCTTCTCTAAAGTTGATCATCTAATCTCCATTAAAGACTAAGAATAAGGTAGATACAAGGTGAAGAGCCAAAGCATTCACAAGAATAGTAAGATGAGTGAGCGAACATGAAGAGTCATGCTCAAGTGATGAAAGTCTCGCTATCCACTCCTTCAATAAAGGCTCTTCCTCAAGGCCATCATCACACAAGTCTTCATACAAGATATCTCACAAGTGTCTTATGAACAAAGGTATGGATAGCGATGTAAGTAATGATGATCTAATAAGGACTCTCCTCTCTTGAAGAACTTATTGAATTAATATATGAGCAACAAAGAGCCTAAAAAGAGCTTAAGAAACTCAATACACTTAATAACATCCATGCTACCTTTGTTTCTAATTATGATCAATTATTGAGCAAATTCAATTTGCTAAATAAGGAGCATAAAAAACTTAAGGCTAAATTTGAGTGCATTGAATTTCAAACTAAGATCCTTTTGAAACAATCTACCTCTCCATTTGATTTCAATACAAAGGTAGATGTTTCCACTTCTTGCGATAATTTGATTGATTTATCTAGTTCACCCATTTGGAATAAGATTTATGTTGAGAATATTATTATAGAACCATCTCACAACCTCATTGCATAAGAGAATGATGAGCTCAAGAAAGAAGTGACGAAGCTTGAGAAGGACTTAGTGAGATTAAAGGGCAAAGAACATGTCCAACATCCTCAAGATAGCCATGATAGCATGGTGAACAAGCTTGTGGAGAGGTCCGTATTGAAATGCTTCGAGTGTCATCAAGAAGGTCACAAGTCCTTCCAATGCAAACAAGTCAAGAAGGAGACCGATAAGAATAAGAAGATGAAGAACCTCTCCAACAAGGCATCTAACCTCTACATTAAGTCAAACTACAATATCAAGACCAATAGTAATCACTATAAGCTCAAGAAGAAGGACAATGGTAAGTTGGTTGCACACATGTTGGGAGAAATGATCGGAGGTGGAACCAACCTATTTAGGTGTCCATGAAAGTCATCACCAAATGAAAGGACCTCAATTGGTTTAGGTTCCAAAGACTTGAAGCCTGAGGCGGGTATGAGGATTTAGAGACTTGACTCACAAGGTGAAATGAAGTTTCAAGTAAAGAAACCAAGTGTACAAGATTGGACATATTGATGAAAATCATGATTATTATATACCCAAATTCTTATATAAAGGTAAAAGAGGTAATGATACTAGATGCAAAATCCTTTCAATTAATGAGTATTTTTGCTTTGTTTAGGATTGCGCATGCTTATTTTAAATTATTGCAATGCCTAGTGTAGGTTTTTTATATGACATGTTACTTGTGTTTTTCTCTTTCTTATGAGCAACTTATATAGTTTATTTATTGTAGGTTTCTTACATGGCACTAGTTTAACAATTGGTATTTCTTATGTGGCATGAGTTCAATCTATAGGGTACCATCACCATTGTTGTCAATAACAAGCGCACATATCTTATACGTATTCAACACTTGTATACACGCATTTAGGGCGAGTATATCTTATAGGTTGTTATTTTGAGACTAACATGTGTTTTAAGTAATATTTTTTTAGTCTTATGGAGTAATTGACAAGTCTCCGGAGGTATGCAATGCTTAAAGGCTTCAATTAATATCTTTGTCAATTTTTTTATTCATTTAAGCTGCATCTATGCATAATATGACTTAAACTTACTATCTTGATATATCATCTAGTTGTGTATATGTTTCTTTCTTATTATATATTTGCACACATACAGGGAGAGTTTAGATTATATTTTATGAGTTTCATGAATTATGATCTATGTACTTTCATCTTAATTGATATTCACATATCTTTTAAAATTGAATCGCTACAAGTGATATCATATCACTTTATTGGATAATAGTTTACGAAGCTCTCTCCCATATACTCTAAATTTTTTTCCCATTGAGTTTAACATGTGTTTATATCCTTTTTGGGAGATTGTTGATAAATGCGGAGAATTGTGATGACCAAAGCAAGTGCAGGATAATGACCGTTGACAAAGTGAGAGCAGTCTTGCATAGGTCGATTAAGGGAGATAGTGACGTTGGAGAAAGGGGGAGCCACAACAAATATGGACTAAGTGGTAAGACTTTGTACTTTTTACAATTGATATAATTTATTATTTACCACTTGTTTTGGTTGTGTTGTCATTAATCACCAAAGAGAGAGAGATTGTAGCAAAAATGGTACTATTAGGTCATGATTGTGATTTTGGTGATTAATGACATTATAGTCAATGAGACTAACATATTTGTCAAGAATATATATTTGTAGGTCTTATGGATGCAATACATTAAGAAGCTACCGTAGCCGGGACAATGTTTGGTTGAATTGGAGAAGTTTTAGAAAAAATAACTACATCGGAAGATCCGGCGCAGAGGAGTTGTGAACGCCGGAGTATTTTCTTGTTGGGTGTTTTTACACATCGGATGATCCGATGATGTGTAAATATGAATGCTGGAACATTTCTAAGTTTAAGCTCAAGGACGAGATACGCCGGAAGGTCCGACGATCTGTAGTGTGCACGCCGGAGTATACGTCGGAGCAATTGTGCAGAGAGGATTGCAATAGTGGAAAGGTCGAAGGGCTACATGCTGGAAGGTCCGGCGATTGAAGTGTGCACGCCAGAGTATACGCCGGAGCATTTGCTGCGGAGAAGATGTCATAGTCAGGTTTGGTGTAGTTTAACACGCCGGATGGTCCGGTGATGAAGCAAAGCAACGTCAGAGTATTTTGCACTGAGGAGGGCACGGGATGGCTCAATTGAACACGCCAAAAGGTCTAACGATGGAGATGGTGAACATGCCAAAAGTTTTAGCATTCACAATGAGTTTGAGTGCGTTTCTAACAGCTAGTTCGTGGATGATGTACACACTGGATGGTCTGGTGAGCACAATCTATTTACACCGGATCATCTGACGTTTATAGAAAATTTGAGCTGTTGAAGCAATGGCTAGTCAGCGAAGTTGAGGCTATAAATAATCCCCCACTTAGTTATTTGAAGATGCTGGAGTTCAGAGAATCCCATATACACCTGAAAAGACATCCAAGCCATCAAAGTGCTAAAAGTGATCATCCAAAGCGATTAAGCATAAGATTAGAGAGTGATTAGTGCTTATAGACCTAGAGAGAAGTGTTGCTAGGCCATGCAACCTAGAGAGTGGATCAATGAGTGATCCAACCTTGTACCGAGAGGTACATTAGCGCCTAAGAATCTTGTTGAGTCGCTGACACCTTAAGCCTTGGTGGCTCAAGCTTGTTTATCCTTCGACTTGGTGTGGAGCAGTGGCAAGAAACTTGTACGGGGACACCGATGCCCTTACCTTTGTGGCTAAAATTTCGAAGTGAAGATAATGTATAAGTGATCGGAAGAGAGGTTAGTGGTGAGACTTTGTCTTGATGGCTTTGTTGCTCATCGTGCTTGAGGCTTTGTCTTGGTAGCTTTGTAGCTCAAGTGTTGTGATCGGAAGAGTCTTAACGACTGATATCATATCTTTTGTGTAACTCCAACATGGACTAGGGTGGCTTGTGTGCCTCTGATACCACGGGATAAAAATATCTTGTGCCGAATTTGCTCTCTCTACTTTATTTACGTTTCTACATTTACATACTTGTAATCTACCTTCCTAGAGGAGGTTACAAACCTTTTTTATCGGTAGAGTAGACACACTAGATAAACCTATATCACATTTAGATAGAAATTAATATAAGTTTATCTTGTGAAGTATTTAAAGCTATTAGTTTTAAGTATCCTAATTCACTTCTTTTTAGGACGTCATCGTTCCTCACAGCGGGGTGACAACGGGCGCAGCAATAGTAGGGGAGCTTAGTCGGGACGGACTATGCTGGTATGTCGTACCAAGGCCTCGGCTCAGGCATGACCTAGCTGATCGTGCCATATTGTGCTCGGGTCGGGCCAAAATTCGCATGCCTTGTGTCGACCTGTTTGGCCCGACTCATTTGACCAGCTCTGCGTTGCAGATTTAAAAAACTGGCTTAGGATCCAAACACAACCAAAGTCTGATACTACATCTGTTTTTTTTACTTATCACTAGTTTTTTTAGCAATTTTGACTTTGTGTTTTTTTTGAAAAGTTTATATATCTTTAAAAGTTCCATATCATTATATTCATCGTGAAATATATTTTATTAATATTATATACTTTTAAGTGTCTGTAATTTTTTTTAAAAAACATAAAGTTAAAATTACTATAGTAAAAAACTAATGATAAGTAAAAAACAGACGAACGTAGTCCCTGGGCAATGGCACTGGCCGCCTACCTGTACCCATCAATGGCCAATCATACCCTCCTCCTCCTCCATTATCTATCACCACCATCCTCTGTCCATCTATCCATTCCATCCAGCCCAGCTCACGCCACCAGCTGTAAAAACCAAAAACCCCCCCGCCGTGCTCCACGAAAGGCACGCGGCACGGCGAGCCTGGCAAGGGAAGCATCGACGAAGCCACGGGGAGAAGCGCCGAGCCGACTCGAGCAGTCGACCTCGGCGGACGCCGCAGATCGGCGCCTCGCTGAGAAAATCCACGGGAATAATGAAAAGGTGAAAGGGACAAGGAATCCCGCGAAACCGGCGCGCCCAAACACAAGCCGGCAGGAGCCGGACCCAACCCAGACCCGACCGCAACCAAATCGAACCAAACCCACCCAAACTGGCTAGCTCTCGTCCTCGCGGCGGTGCCCCCACCAGGTCACCTCACCTCGCCTCCCCCCGCGAGCCGCATCTCCTCTCCCAAACCCTACCCATATAATATTAAACCCAACCCTGAGTCTCTGTGTCTCCATCTCTCTCTCCCCACCATCCTCCCCTTTCCCGCCGCCGCCGCCGCCGCCGCCGCCACCGGCTCTTCCCCCCGACTAAATCCTAGCCGCCGTCCCGGCTTCTATTCCGATCCGATGGCGTCCGCCGACGACCAGGCCGCGGCCGTCGCGCTGCTGGGAGGTGACCCGGCGGCGTTCGACGCGCTGCTGTCGACGCTCATGTCGTCCTCCAACGCCGACCGCGCCGCCGCCGAGGCCGCCTTCAACCGCCTCCGCGCCTCCCACCCGGAGGCCCTGGCGCTGCGGCTCGCCTCGTCGCTCGCCGCGCCCGCCACCCCCGCCGACCTCCGCGCCATGGCGGGCGTCCTCCTCCGCAAGGTCCTCTCCCCGACCCCGTCCTCCTCCGACGCCTCGTCCAACAGCGCCGCGGCGCCGCCCGCGCCGCTCTGGCCGCAGCTCTCCCCCGCGGGACAGTCCGCGCTCAAGTCGCACCTCCTCTCCGCGCTGCAGTCCGATCCCCCCAAGGCCATCGCGAAGAAGGTCTGCGACGCCATCTCCGAGCTTGCCACGTCGCTGCTCCGGGAGAACGCCTGGGCGGAGCTGCTCCCGTTCCTCTTCCGCGCGGCGTCGGGCCCCGAGGCGCCCAACCTGCAGGAGTCGGCGCTGCTCATCTTCGCGAGGCAGGCGGATTACATCGCGGAATCGCTTCTCGACCATTTGATGACTATCCACAACCTGCTAGCCGCCGCCCTGGCGCATCCGACATCCCCTGATGTGCGTATTGCAGCCCTGGGTGCTGCGGTCAACCTCGTTCAGTGCCTGCTCACCAACTCGGACCGAGATAAGATGCAGGATTTACTGCCTGCTATGATGAGGGCACTCACGGATTGCCTAAACTCTGGTCAGGAGGCCTCTGCGCAGGAGGCACTGGAGCTGCTTGTGGAACTAGCTGGTGCAGAACCAAGGTTCCTACGGCGGCAGATTGCGGATGTGGTAGGAGCAATGTTGCAAATAGCTGAGGCTGCACAGTTGGAAGATGGGACCAGGCACTTGGCAGTGGAGTTTGTGATTACTCTTGCTGAGGCAAGGGAGCGTGCGCCAGGAATGATGCGACGGCTCCCACAGTTTGTTGGCAGGCTGTTTGCAGTGCTCATGCAGTTGTTGCTTGATGTTGAGGATGACCCTGCTTGGCACTCTGCTGAAACTGAAGATGAAGATGCAGGTGAAGGGAACAACTATGGAGTGGGACAGGAGTGCCTTGACCGTCTTGCCATTGCCATTGGTGGAAACGCTATTGTGCCAATTGCATCTGAGCTGCTTCCACAATACCTTTCTGCTCCCGAGTGGCAGAAGCACCACGCTGCGCTAGTCACACTTGCACAGATTGCAGAAGGATGCGCAAAGGTTATCTTGATAACTTGATTAGTGTCAAAGTGTGATAACTATACAACAATCTTTTGGATTGCTGGAGGCATATTTAATGTTGCTGTATTGGATAGTTAAAGAAAATATCCATGAACTAACATGTTGAACTAGGTAGGAAAGGGAAAAAGATGAAGAAATACTAAACTGCCAAATCTACAAGAGTTATTGGCCAGCATTAAACCACACAATGCTATCTGTTCTTTGATTTCACATGGTGGAAAATAGCCCAATAGGCCATCTCATTGGTTGCTATTTTTGTTGGCAGGTTATGCTTAAAAATTTGGAGCAAGTTGTTTCTATGATATTGAATGGATTCCAACATCCCCATCCTCGTGTGCGGTGGGCTGCAATCAACGCCATCGGTCAGCTGTCTACGGATTTGGGCCCAGACTTGCAAGTTCATTACCACCAGATGGTGCTGCCTGCATTGGCAAATGCCATGGACGATTTCCAGAATCCACGGGTTCAAGTAAGTTATGTCATTATTCATTAGCAAAATTTGGTCTCATGCCCTTCTACTTCCAATCCATTGTTACTGTTTTTTAGAGTTGAGGTTGCGTCAGTGGAACTAGGTGTGGATCAAGAAGATTTTAGTGTGTTTATTACACATTGAAACAAAATGCTGTAAATGGATGTGGCATATTGAAATGTAGCAAACATACTTTTTTTAGCTTCAATCTAACTAATTTCTTCAATAAAAAAGTAATTTAATCCCCAAGCAAGCTACTAAATTCTCCATTTCATCAATTTATCACCATTATAATAAGTGAATGTTCATGCAAACTAGCATTGCTTGAAAACTGACTTCTTAATTGAACTCTGTTTAAGGGTTCTGTGCGCATTGAGATATTAAGTTTATGCAATTTTAATACCTTCATTCTGAACTAGAAGTCTTATGCACCTTTGTATACTGACTTCTTGTGTCACTATCCTTGTTGGCAGGCACATGCTGCGTCAGCTATCTTGAATTTCAGTGAGAATTGTACACCAGAAATTTTGACACCATACCTGGATGGAATTGTTAGCAAATTGCTTGTTCTTCTTCAGGTGTGCATTTACTTGTATGGAATTACATTGCAGCTTGCTTCAAGCATATTTGTTAGTATATGTAATAAACATCTCAACTCTTCATGTTTATATATTAGAATGGCAAGCAAATGGTGCAAGAGGGAGCATTGACAGCTTTAGCATCAGTAGCAGATTCATCACAGGTAACTGTTTACATGGGAGCTAGTGGCTACATTATTTGTTATTATGTATAATGGCTGCTGTCATGTATGATCGGGTTGTACCATTGTTTTAGCGCTTTCTATCTTGCTGGTAATAACAAGTTTATAGCATTATGACAACTTTTGGTTTGTTTGTCTTGTAGGAGCACTTCAAGAAATACTATGATGCTGTTATGCCATACCTCAAAGCTATTTTGATGAATGCAACTGACAAGTCTAATAGGATGCTCCGTGCTAAGTCCATGGAGTGTATAAGTCTGGTAGGAATGGCCGTGGGCAAGGACAAGTTCAGAGATGATGCAAAGCAGGTTAGCCTCTCCTTTCAGTTGTAATCTTGTGTTGCAACGTGCAAATAATGTACTTCTATTTTGTTGTGAATAACTCATGATTGATTTTTCATCACTGTTAGTGTTCTTGAATCACTTTCACTGTTCAACTGTTTTCTTGCTGATGTATCAGAATTTAGGAAAATGGATAGGTCTATCTCAGTTTTGTAGAACAGTAGTTATTGAGAGCTTTCAGTTCCGCTTCTTCACACTCTTCATATGCGCATTCCTGGTTGGTGTATTGTTTTTATTGAGACAGTGTTATTATTCTAATCCATCTATCCGTTGCTAGGTTATGGAAGTACTTATGGCTTTGCAAGGAACTCCAATGGAAACTGATGATCCAATAACCAGCTACATGTTGCAGGTATGGTTCAAAGCAGGGGAAAATAAGTTTAACAGCACCTTATTTTTTTCTAACACTTATCCCACATGTGATAGGCTTGGGCCAGGCTATGCAAATGTCTTGGACAGGATTTCCTTCCTTACATGAGCGTAGTTATGCCACCACTGCTTCAGTCTGCTCAGCTGAAGCCTGATGTGACTATTACTTCAGCTGAATCAGATGATGAAATAGAATCAGATGATGATAGGTATCTATTCAGTTTTAATGTTTATCCATTCAATTAGAGTTTGTGTTCCTAATCCTGAAAATCATGGCAGACGATTTCACTTAAAATTATCTATGCCTCGCCTGATCTTGTACAATTGCACTTGCACATAGGGTGATCCTTTTAACTTGGGTGACACTTAGCTTTTCCTTACATGACTTTATTATCTGCTTATATCGGAAGTATCCATCAGAATATTGAAAAAAGAGAAATTTTAGACAATTGATTTGAGCTGCAATTTTTTTAGTTTAGCGTGTTAATTCAAAATTTATTTGCAGTATGAAGGGATGTAATGATGTATCATGCATTGGCTTTTAAATGTACTATGCATATAATTGCTATAACACGTACACCCTGGTTCATGGAATTTTTTATTTGCTCTGATTTATGTATGGATATATCACCATGAGATCTTGTTATTCATGCCTTTTTTGTGGTTGAGGGGGAGCATTCTATGTTACTTATAAGTTTTAAATGTGTTAATTTTGTAACACTGCCCCTAAATTTTGGCATTTTGTATAGCATTGAAACAATCACACTTGGTGACAAAAGAATAGGAATCCGAACTAGTGTGCTAGAAGAGAAAGCAACAGCTTGCAACATGCTGTGCTGCTATGCTGATGAGCTTAAGGAGGGATTCTTCCCATGGATTGATCAGGTTCGTTATCACACTGAACATACCCAGTGTCTAACTCCCTCAACTGCTCCTTTCCAGCATACGTCATTGATTACAAACTTCCATGTAGGTTGCTCCCACATTGGTCCCTCTGCTTAAGTTTTACTTTCATGAAGAAGTTAGGAGAGCTGCTGTTGCAGGTATTTTGATGTTGCACTACGTTCTATTCTATGTGGTATGCTCTTTTTACAATTTTTGAACATCTATGCAGCAATGCCGGAACTTCTACGTTCTGCAAAATTGGCTGTTGAGAAGGGACAGGCTCAAGGACGTGACGAGTCTTACGTTAAACAGTTGTCTGACTACATAATTCCAGCTCTTGTTGAAGCGCTGCATAAGGTCTATTGGAAGATTTCTCAGTATTTTGGTGATTATTTCTTTTACCCATGCTAACAACTGGAACTTCTTGCATCCGCTGTACAGGAGCCAGAAACTGAAATGTGCTCATCCATGCTGGATTCATTAAATGAGTGCATGCAGGTACCATCCTTTGTTTGTCACCCCGTCTGCTTGATAATTTTAAAATGTTGTCCATGATTGAGATTTTCTAAAAGCTTCACTTGGACATTTAGGTCCTCATACTTTTATGTACCCTACCCCTGTGTTGTCAAATAAGTATATTCAAGTGTATTTTATCCACCAGATTTTAGTCTAGTGAGTGAAACAGAATAAAATCAGGCTTGTGTTTTCGGTCTGATTTGTGCGTTCAGATGTGTATGGAATAACATGGGCACATGGAATTATATGGTGGTTTGGTGGGTCTTACCCATACATTGTATGAAAAACTTGTTGCAGTCTTGTCTTGTAGAGAGATAAATCTAATGCTCTTTCTGGGAAAAAAGTAGCGCTCCATTGGTTGAAAAAGAAATGTCTTCTGTAGCTGTTCGTATTATACATCAATACGGACCAGATTGTTTATCCCTATTTTATTCAGAATTTCAGATGGTAGTCTTATGTCCTAAATTCTAACCAACAAAACTGTTGCAATCGGTTGGGACAACTAGCATTACTACATGGAGGTATCAGGGTCTTGCGCTCTTACTCAGCCAGGAAAAGCTTTGTAGTCTTGTTAAGCAGTTAGTTATCTACTGGGGCCTTATGGTCTAAGCAGTTAACTTTAGGATTTGAAGGAGTCTAGATGAGTGGAGATCTTTGGACATTTTTTGGAACCAAACTTCTCTTCTGTCTTCGCAATGCTGACGAACATTGGGAGATTCTTGCTACCTCCATGTCAGTGACAGGAGGGATATTCACATGACCAAAAATAAGTTGACTGTTATATTTTGGTTGAATTAATTGCTGCTAGTATTATTACCAATACCAAACTATTGCATTCATGAGGAAAAATACCTTACTACAAACCAAAATGGGCCAGTTAATATGCAATATACCCATTACTATAAAGTAGGAGTCATCACTGCTTAGCAACGTGCAAGTAGGATTGTGTTTTTCTCATTTTAAGCTGACAGCCGGTTTCTCATTGAAGCCAGGGCGACTAGCCTGTAAAACAGATTTTATTTTTCATCAAGACAAGAAATTTGTTAAAACAGTGAAGCAACCACTGGAGCAATACTTTATCTATAACATATTCCCTCTGTTCCTTTTCTTATAAGGTGCATGGGATAATATGTGATGTAGTTATGTTCGTCTCTTGTTCCACAAATTCTCAAGTATTATCTATTCCTGAAACAGTTTGTGACTGTCTTAATTCCTCATTAATGTTACTCTTGTTGATCAGCTTTCTGGTTGTCTCCTTGATGAAAACCAAGTACGAGCTATTTCAGATGAGATTAAGAATGTCATTATAGCCAGTGCAACCAGGAAAAGTGAACGTAAAGAGAGAACAAAAGCAGAAGACTTTGATGCTGATGAAGGAGAATTACTCAAAGAAGAGAATGAACAGGAGGAGGAAGTATTTGATCAGGTTCGTGTCTTGAAATGATACTCCTTGGACCTGTCTGTCCCCCTCTGAAATTTGTACCATGGACACTTATCTACTGCAAGTTATTTACCCATTATTTTGATTTAATACTTTATTTTAAACTTTCAGGTTGGCGAGTGCCTTGGAACTTTGATTAAAACCTTCAAAGCTTCTTTCTTGCCGTTCTTTGATGAGCTCTCTGTGTACATCACACCAATGTTGGTAAGGCAACTGAACCCTGCCTTTTTTGTTCATTTGTGTGTCCATGTCAAGTTGATTTGCTGCTACATTTAGCGCCTTGTTTTATAATATGAAATTACAATATATAGTGAGTAGTGACAAAATTTATGTTGATACCCATATTCCTATGTGGCATCCATTATTCTTCGTATAGTTTCTTTAAAAGAAACATGGAGGAGAAATACACATTTATCTCAGTAGGCCTGTTTTATTTGTGCAAACCTTGGTACGCCAAGCTTTCTATGATATGAAACATTGTTATCTTGGATGTAATGATTACTTGTAAGCAAACTTTCTGTCTCTTGTTGGGTTTCATCTCTGGCCTACCCCAACTTGCTTCGGAGTATGGGCTTTATTTCTGTGGTTATTGTTGTAAGCAAACTTGCAGTTGTTGCTGCATGCCTCCGCATGGACAGTTGTTGGTTACGTGCTGACATTTAATGGTTTTCTTTATTAGTTATTACCTTGATGTGTTCTTCCATGCTTGTGCTGCACTGCTATGCAAACATGTTGCTGTGGTTATTGTTGTAAGCCAACTTGCAGTTGCTGCTGCATGCGGCATGCCTCCGCATGGACAATTTGTTTGTTTCGTGCTGACATTTAATGGGTTTTTTATTAGTTATTACCTTCATGTGTTCTTCCATGCTTATTCCTTGTGCTGCACTGCTGTGTAAACTTCTTTGGTTTCAGATTTGACTCCAACTCATTTTGGTACCCTATCATTGATTTGCAGGGAAAAGATAAAACAGCTGAGGAGAGAAGGATAGCTATCTGTGTTTTTGATGATGTTGCGGAGCAATGCCGTGAATCATCTCTGAAGTATTATGATACATACCTTCCTTTCCTGTTGGAGGCATCGAATGATGAAAATTCCGATGTTCGACAGGTCTGTTTTTGTGCTGTTATGTTCCCTTGATCCATTTTCCTGTTTTGACATTTGTCCAATTAGACACTGATATAACATTAAATTGTTTTTCATTTCAGGCTGCTGTCTATGGTGTGGGTGTATGTGCCGAGTTTGGTGGTCATGTTTTTCGCCCTCTAGTTGGAGGTACGTTCTTTATCTTGTGAGGATAAACATGTTTTAATATCTTCTCCCAAATTTTCAACTTAATCCAACAATATGATGTTTCCAAATTCAGAGGCCCTGTCAAAATTGAACAATGTTATCAGACATCCTGAAGCACGACATCCTGACAATATTATGGCATATGACAATGCTGTCTCAGCGCTTGGAAAAATATGTCAATTTCATCGGGATGGTATTGATGCAGCTCAGGTATACGCTTTAATCTCAATTTCAGTTTCTGGCAATACGACCAATGTTTGGATGTTATATCTGATGTCATGCAATGCGAGAGCTATGTCTCATAAGTTGCTAGGTGCGCCCTAGGTGGTTGGAGTTTATGGGGAAAAGGAGGGGGAGAATAGGGAGGAGGTGAGTACCTGCTTCTGGAGGCTGCAGGACAGTACTGTGCTGGTCCAGGAAGCCCTGAAGCCTTGAGCCTGGAATTGGAAACCCGAAGAAAGGCCTGATGTTTACCCCTTGTTCCCCCTTCTTTTCATTGCACCGAGAGCGATAGAGGAAAGGAGGGAGGGAGGGGCTGCTGCAGATCTGATGCTCCATCACTGCACACATACAGAAAGAGAGGGGGAGAGAGAGAAGTCGGAGTGATGGATGCATCAGCTGAAAAGTGAGAATATTGCTACTATTTTGAGTTATGTTAATGATAGTTGTTATCTAGAGAAGTTAGCTAAATCTGCAAACCTATTGTGCTCCGCCAACACTCTGCTGTCAGAGCTGCCGCCCCTTGCCTCTTCACCCTGCCCCCTTCTCCTTCTAACCCTTGCCTCTGCCGCCACCTGAGGAGCAGTGTTACCTGGACACGGACATGGGTGTTGGAATCCGACTTGGATTCGGGTGTCCGATTCAGTAAAGATAAGTTTGGACACACGAAATACAACTCGGAATTAGTCGGATTCGGGGTGTCCGATTCGGCCAAAAAAATTGGATACGGGTGTCTAGGTAACACTGCTGAGAAGGCGAAGTTGGTGGTGGTGGAGACTTGAGACTGAATGGACCTTACACAGTTTGGCAAGCTACCTCGCCTATATGGCCTAACCACAGTGGCCAGGCAAACCGAACATTGATGACCTAATCTGCGAGGACTTAAAAAATGAAACTGGTTGGTTGCTGTGTGTGGGGATTTTTGGCTGGTCACCATTTAATGTTTGGTTTGCCAAAAGAATGGGCAAATGAAATTGGGCTTGAGTCTCTAGATGGTGTGTAAGTCGCAATTGACTGTAGATGTCTGTGCGTATTATGGTGTCTGAAGCTTGATTGCAGGGTTAATGTTGCCAGGAGATAATTACCTTATGCATGATACTTCATTCCAAACTGAATCTATTCATGTTTCTCAGGTTGTTCCAGCCTGGCTTAGTTGCTTGCCTATAAAAGATGACAAGATTGAAGCTAAAGTGGTACATGAGCAACTTTGCACAATGGTTGAGAGGTACACTCATTACTGGAAATATGCCAACAAGGATGGTGTTTTTGCAGTTTATAATAACCATTTTTCGTGCAGGTCGGATGCTGAAATTATTGGTCCTCATAGCCAATATCTTCCTAAAATTGTTTCAATTTTTGCCGAGGTAATTTCTGATCTGCGCCCTTGCTTGTTTAGGTTGTGAACTTGTATGTTAATTTTGCCGCGCATGTATTTTTGATGTGTCCATTGTTTAGTGTGTTCAGATAGTCTTTAAATCACGTCCATGATAGGCTGTTACTGGTCTTACTGGGTAGTAGTGGTAGATTTGAACTGTGTTTGTCAAGATTATAATTAATCTTTATTGAGTAACTTTCAAAAACCTACGACTATTTTGACACATGTTACAAAAAACCTATGATGAGAAAGTTGTAGTTTTTTTGCAACATGTGTCAAAATAGTTGTAGGTTTTTAAATGAGCACCAAAAGTTGTAGTTTTTTTGCAACATGTGTCAAAATAGTTGTAGGTTTTTAAATGAGCACCAGAAGTTGTAGTTTTTTTGCAACATGTGTCAAAATAGTTGTAGGTTTTTAAATGAGCATTAGAAGTTGTAGTTTTTTGCAACATGTGTCAAAATAGTCGTAGATTTTTGAAATCTACTCATCTTTATTTTCGTACTCATCCATATAACTTTGTTCGGCACAGATGTTATGAATGAACTCCTGAATGGTTGTTGTCTAATCTGTTTATTTTTGTAGGTTTTGTGCAATGGAACAGAACTTGCTACAGGTGAAACAAGAAACAGGATGGTCAATATTTTGAGGCGTTTCCAGCAGACTTTGCCTCCTGATTTTCTTGCGTCAACATTTTCCAATTTGCAACCGCAGCAGCAGCTTCTGCTACAGTCCATCTTATCGGCATAGTTGTTTTTTTGTCCCTGCAAGGTCCGGGCTTGCATTTTTCTTTTTGATATTTCCTCATTGTTACTGTCAACCAATTCTTTGTGTTATATCTTTCTGGGTGGTGTTATTGGTGAATGCATTTCTCGCTTCAAGGAATTGGAAGTTGCCATCTCACATGGTTTTGATGTAGAGTGTGTATATTATCTTGTATTCAAATATGATTTTGATCAGCGGTGTAACGGAAATGGTGAAATTTGTTGTCGGTTGAGTTTGAACATGGGCTGCATCAGTTTTGGTAATGAGATCATTATACATTTGAGTGAAGATGCTTTCTGCTTTGCTTTACTGCCAGTTGATTCGGGATCTAATTCTGTCAAGTTTTTCTTGCAAATGTCTAGATGTACCCTGTTTGAGAATGCTGATGCTGCGTTTATTTTCTTCTGCCCCGTGTTCATGTAATTGCGAAAAATAAATGTCTACTTTGTGTGATGCCATTATGTAACTAGCTTTGTTGTCAATGCCGTCACGGATGGCCAAGCTTTGGCATTCGTGTGTACTCCTGCTGCTTTCATCAACCGGAGGGCGCAGTATTCGGCATCATCACTGATGTTTGGTAGAGGACACCAACGTTCCAACGCCGCACTTCACATGTCTCGCGTTTCGTTCTGCCGGTACACTGGACTGAGGTGCACAGCGGTTGCTTCATTGTTTTTTTCACCTTGTCTGCATACCAGGGGTATCATGAAATCTGTGGTCGAATCGAAGATTTGCAACAGCGGGGATGCTATGCTTGTCCAAACCAGAAACTGCTGTCCTAGCGACCGAAGTATCTGTTAAGCTGCACCATGTTCTTTGTAGATAGATTACAATGTGCTTGTATTTCCATGCTGCTTTTGTTTATGTCCCAACTCCAAATAGGCAAACAGTCCTTGTTTTTGAGTTATTTTGTCACCAAATCAATAAAAGTACAAGCACATTGCAGGTGCGCGCGTCACCATAGAGGAGTCAATCAAAACAAAATGACAAGGTGCCTTTCAGATAATCTTCTTGTATTTCCATGCTGCTTTTGTTTATGTCCCAACTCCAAATAGGCGAACAGTCCTTGTTTTTGAGTTATTTTGTCACCAAATAAATAAAAGTACAAGCACATTGCAGGTGCGCGCGTCACCATAGAGGAATCAACCAAAACAAAATGCCAAGGTGCCTTTCAGATAATCTTCTTCCCTGCAAAAAGTTTTGACATCAGCAATGAATTTGAATCGGTCACTTGAGGACCTCCCAAAACACGGCTGGAATATGTCCAACTTTTCCAGGTTCATGGCGCTTCGGCACACAAGACAAATATAAAACCAACTTGAAAATCGATGCCAAGATGCCACCTTCTTGACTTTTCTGCTGCCGAAAAAGTGGTCTTTCGTCTTGTTCGCGCAAGTAGCGCCAAGCTCGAGAAAGAAACGCACTTTGACAGCGACTAAGAAGGCATCTACTCTGCTACAAAACAAAAGCTTTTGAGCAATAACCTCTTGGAGTCATCCTTGTTATAAAATTCTAGCCAACGTGGATGCTCTATCCCATTGCTCAATCAACAAGCTAAGTATAAAATATGGTGAAAATGATGACCCACAATTTGACAAAGTGCACCTTTTAGATAGGTGAGGTTGGCATGCCCTTGAAGTTGAGGGGGTCCATGATGTTGCTTCATGACGATTTCCTTTTCTAAAATGATGAAGAAAATGCCCGTTGATGACCAACAAATGCAGGTTTATTAATCTCCACAGCATATTTTGGGTGCAGATCAGAGAAGATCTGTTTCATTAAACTAGCAGTGCCGTCTCTTTTGTTTGGAGAGATCAAGAAAGCTTTTGCCATCAAGCTTGCTTCAATTTCAACCATCTAAAGAATTGTTGCAAATCTCAAAGGCGAGCAAAGATGCTCCGAGTTTTTTATTTGTCTTCGATTGTAAAATCATAGCGTTAAGATTCCAATTATTGTTCACCTGAAGTCCTCAAGTGTTCTATTTTGAAAACTTTGAAGTGTTGATTTTAAGTTGAAAAAGGCAACTCGCTATTATGACCTAAAGAAAATCGTATATGGAACCAGAACTTTGTGTGTTACTAAGGCACCCCTGTCCAAAATAATTTTTGCTGAGTTGGACACCTACATCCATCTCCAAGCCCAAGTGACAATTCTCGTTCCAATAAAATTTTTGTTCAATCAAACATCCGAATTTGAGTCAGATTCCGATATCCATATCCGTGTCAAAGTAATGATGCTTGGTGATGTGGTGAAGTACTGATGCTCGCTCGTAAGCCTGTAATACTTAAAAAAAGTTTGGGACGGCTGCCATACATGACATGCATATCTCTATTCATATACCCATACAAAAAGATGCTCCCATAAACTCAATGGCGCCCAAAATTGAACCAGCAAAGGACAACTACATCATCTAGTGACGGATAAAGACTTGGTTGATAGCAGTGTTTGTCAAGAAACAAGATAAACACAAACGCAAGTGGGTGTGGTCGATGAAAAGTTGATGTTTAGCCGTTGTTTATTTGTATCGTAATTGCTCGTCACCATTCTCTGAAATCCTGCCATGTGGCAGGCTAGGGTGCAATGCAGACTTGGTCTCCCATTGGTGGTTTCATGGTTTGACTAGAGACAGCCACAAATCAGGGAAGAAGTGGTCCAATCAGACATCAGTGTCCTAAAAGTTTTCAGTTTAGGTAATGCAAGTTGGTGAAGAAAGACCTACAGTAGTAATTTTGTCACTAGGAGAAGTAGACCCCTTGACTCCTGCTTTCAAGCTTACTTGGTGCTTGGCATGTCCTTGTTAAACTCTAGTGTGCTTGTTGCCTGCAGGCACATAAAGTTTAGGAGACATTGAAAAAGGAAATCCCATTGTATTGACTCAATGTAAAATGATTATCTTTCATATGGTATAGTAATGACTTGTCAAACTTTATACAGATAATGATTTTTTTATTAGAATCAGAATCACAGAAAATATGAAAGGTCAAATATAGTGGTGAGTGGTGTTGCACTACAACTGCAGATATCTCAATTTGTTGACTCCTCACAATATAAATCACTGAAATAAAGAAAAAAGGAATTATCTTTGCTACTTTGCCCAATGCTCTATATATGGCAAAACAGCAAAACAAACTGAAAAGGACCAAAAAAAAAATCCCAACAAGATGTCTTATCCCTAAACCAATCACTTCCATTTCCATGGACACATACTAGCGCACACACAGACATGACATGATAACATATAACGATTCATAGCAGACCAGGATCTGACCAACCCCTGAAAGTAACCCCACACATCGTTCGAAAAGAAAGTAACCCCACACGCAACATTGCCAAGTGATGCCTTGGAAGCAGTTTACATGCCTCAAATCCTGTATAAAGTCTCCCCTTGTGCCGGTTGCTCACCACCAAGACCAGGCAGAGCAAGCACTTGGCAGACAGACACCTGTCTCCTCCTCTCCTCTCCAACCATCAGCTCAAGCCAAGAAAGCTCACATGGAGCTCCACTTCCAGGTGCAGCCTCCAGTGTTCCAGGTCGAGGACTACTGCTACTACTACTACCAGCAGGAGGCCGCCGCGCGGGCCAAGCCCGGCAAGCCGCGGGGCAGGAAGAAGGGCGGCAACAACCACAGCAAGTTCGTCGGCGTCCGGCAGCGGCCGTCGGGGCGGTGGGTGGCCGAGATCAAGGACACCACGCAGAAGATCCGCATGTGGCTCGGCACCTTCGAGACCGCCGAGGCCGCGGCCAAGGCCTACGACGAGGCCGCCCGCCTCCTCCGCGGCGCCGACACCCGCACCAACTTCGCGCCGCGCATCTCCCCGGACTGCCCGCTCGCCGTCCGCATCCGCGGTCTCCTCCACCACAAGAAGGTCAAGAAGGCCAAGTCAACCGCGGCGGACTCCTCCGCTGTCGCCGCCGGATCCAAGCACAAGGCTTTGAGCTCCCTTGCTCCCAGTCCCACCGCAAGCAATAGCAATAGCAATTGCACGAGTAGTGCTTGTGGTGGTGGCTCCAGCACCAGCACCAGCACCAGCACCAGCAGCGCGGTAATCTGCGACGACGCCATGAAGCAGTTCGGCGGTGCAGCGGTCGTCGGCGAGGTGTACCGGCCGGAGTTCGCCCCCGTGGGCGCTGAGGAGTTCGATTCTTGGATGTTCGACTCGACGTTCGGCCAGTTCCCTGCGCTGGACGGCTTCGCGGCCTTGGATAGCGCCGTCCCAGCTGCACCCGCAGAGGAGCCGAGCGCCGCCGTGGCGCCGGGCGAGATGGCGGAGTTCGAGCGGATCAAGGTGGAGCGGCGCATCTCGGCGTCGCTGTACGCCATGAACGGCCTGCAGGAGTACTTCGACAGGGTGTTCGACGCGTCCGCCTGCGACTCGCTCTGGGATCTCTCGCCGCTCTGCCGCTAGCTAGCTTGACCTCAACTACGTGTGTCGTGCGCGTGCGGCGTCCTTGCTCTTTTCGATCGCCCCCTGGGGTAATGCCCATTATTTGTCGGGGAAGCAACAAGTGTCAGGTGTCTGTGCGTGTGCGGTGTAAAGAGCAAGAGAGATCCTGTTCGTTGTAGCCATTCGATGCATTTTTGTGCAAAAATGCTTCAAATTTGCCGTATGGCAAAGCAATTTTTTCGGAAATGGATATGGCAAAGCAAATCATTGTGCATTTCAATTGTCGGGATAAAAAGCTTGAAACCACAAATCTTTCAGCACTACTTCACTCTTAGTGTACCTTATTAAAAAAAACCCGACTTTGATTTTCTAGTGTAGTTGGATTATCCAGATTTTCACTCTGATTTGGAAATGGAAATTCGTGTGTTTTCTATCAGCGCTCAATCTGGATCGTCGTTTAGATTGTTCTGTTGCTCAAAACCGCGCAATTTCATTATGTACTCTTGCGGTCTTGCCACGTTGGACGTCCATGTCATCAGTGGAATCCCTGCTGGACCGCTTAGTGGCCCAATTGAAAGACTTCAAGTGGGTATAGTGAACTAGATCTGTACTTCCGAAGATGGGTACCTACGGTTCAATTTAGTGCATGTTTGATAGAGCTCTAGTTTTAAAAAAATTTAGAACTGGTCATTCATAGTTTTTGAAATTTTTGGGTAATGTTCTTTGATTTAGACATTTTGTTTTTATTTTGAATTAAAAATAGATATTTAAATCACTTTATTTTATTCTACAAAGTTTAAATCCTACATAGATCTCGTAACTGGAGGTCTGCCAAACCGAATTTTACTCTTAAAAGTCTTATTTGAAAGGCATTTTCCTAGCAAAGTTGTAGCTGATGGGTCTAAACCTTAGCTAATCAATATGATGGTTTAGCTCTAGATCAAGCACCCGTAATTGCGGAAGCATGAATGTGTACCTATGTTCGGAGACGTCATTAGTGATCCGAGATGTGGATTGGTGATGTAGGTGTGGCCATGCTTGGTGGTGAGAATCGGAGCCGTGCAGATCATCGGTGATCTTGTCACTGGCGTGATGTAGTGGTCGTAGGTGTAACCGACGTGATGCAGAGCTTCACAAAGATGATCGGAGAAGTCCGGCGATGGCCTTCACCTCGTTGTTGCACCCTTGTGATCACGTTAGGGCTTGGGTTGTATGGGGTAGGCGAAACCTCACAGGTACCTTAGCCCGTGAGGTGCTGGCTCCCCCTTTTATGTGGTGCAGGGCGAGACGGGACTGCAACTAATGGTTGGCTGTGCTTCCAATCAAAGTGCAGGATGAGGACGATGTGACACTCTTGGACTCGGTAGTTAGTTAGGATATGTGACCGTTAGATTCGAGATCAATCCAACATTCTCCCATTTGATCATAAGGTTAACATCATAAGCTCACTCTTAATGAAACAACACACCAAATCAAAATGTTACAGCGGCTCATGAAATAACACTGAAACCCAAATACCTATAGTACCTCACTCCATCTCGAAATGGAAATTTGTTATGCTTAATGGGAGTTGGTTTGCTTAATGGTCCTTTTAATTTATAATCATAGGCTTTCCAATAACCCAATACTAGCAATATGATCAAAAAAAATATGGGGTGGTAAGCTTTTAGTGAGCGGATCCGCAAGCATTGACTTGGTATTTATATGCTTGACACTTATTGTTTGATCCAGGATTCTATCTTTCACAATATGATATTTAATATAAATGTGTTTGGCAGCATTCCTCGACTTGTTGTTACTCGTATGGAAAAATGTGGGTTAATCATCGCAGTACAATGTAAGTGGCTTTGAAATGATGTATACCACTCTTAATCATGGGATAAAATTCTTTTGCTATACAGCCTGCCCAATAGCCTTATAATATACTACAAACTTATCTTACATCGTTGACGATGCCGCAAGTGTCTGTTTGGAGTTTTTCCACGAGATAGCTCCTCCGTCGAGGGTGAAGATATAACCTGACGTGAATTTCTTATTATCCACATACCCTACAAAGTCTGCATCCGAATAACTAACAACTTCGAGCTTACCAGATTTTCTAAATATGAGCATGTAGTTCTTAGTGCCTTGCAAATAGAGAAACTTTCTTAACAGCTTTCCAGTGGTCCAGACCTGGATTTGACTAATATCTGCCAAGCATCTCAGTCACAAAAGCTAAGTCATGGCGTGTACATATTTAAGCATACATAATGCTTCCGATAGCTGAAGCATAAGGAACTGACTTCATCTGATCAGCTTCATATTGGTTCCTCGAACATTGAGATATCCCAAACTTATCGTCCTTAACAATAGGAGCAGACGTGGCAGAGCATTTATGCATATTGTATTTCTTCAGTACTCTGTCAATGTATGCCTTTTGAGACAAACCGAATACTCATTTGGACCGATCCTGGTGAATCTCAATGCCAAGAACGTAAGTAGCTTCACCGAGATACTTCATATTGAAATTAGATGATAGAAGTTTCTTGGTCTCAAACAACATATCCTTATCGCTGCTAACCAATAAGATATCATCCATGTAAAGAACTAAGATAGTGAATTTTTCCCTTTAAACTTTACATAAATGCAGTTATCAACTTTATTTTCTTAAAAAAACTAAAATTTCTAATGACTTTTTCAAACTTGAGATACCACTGCTTTAGACCATAAATTGATTTCTTAAGGCGACATCATAAATGTTCCTTACCTTCCACAACAAAATCTTCCAGTTGAACCATGTAAACTTTTTCTTCCAAGTCACTATTAAGAAATATCATCTTTACATCAATTTGATATAGCTCTAGATTATAATACGCTACAAGCGCCATAATTATTCTGAAGGAATATTTACTTGATACAAAAGAGAAAGTTTCATTATAGTCGATCCCTTCTATTTGTAAGAAGCCTTTAGCTATGAGCCTTGCTTTGAACATTTCGATGTTCCCTTTAGAGTCGTGCTTGGTTTTGTAGATCCATTTACAGACTATTGTTTTGACTCCATCAGGAATTTCTAATAGGTCTCATACATTATTATCGCTCATAGACTTTAATTTGTCCTTCATAGCTTAAGCCACTCAGGTGAATACTCACTCATCGTGACCTCTTTATACGAGTTGGGATCTTCTGCCTTCCCTATATAATTAACATATTCATTCATATAGCAATGTAATCATTTGAGATAGCATGTCTCCTGTCACACTGTAATCTCCTAATCGATTCATTAGACACTACAGGATCATGACTGGGTATTGCAGGGGATTGTTGAGGCTCATCGTTAGGTGCATCATTAAGAATTTCAGAGACCTCAACAGGGGGTGCACTTATGTTAGTTTCTACTGAAGGTGCAACCACCTGGGGCACAGGGATGTAGGGCTCTTGGATCAACAGTGCAGGAACATAAACCCGCTTTTCCTCAAGATCAATTTCCCTAGGGTCTAGATCCCTATTCTCAAGAAATACAATGTGTCTTATTTCTACGAACTTAGTGATCCTGTCTAGACAGTAAAATTGATACCCCTTTGATCTCTCGGGATACCCGATAAAGTGACAACTAACTGTCTTAGGATCTAATTTCATAATATGTGGATTAAAAACTTTAGCTTCAGCTGCACAGCCCCACACACGTAAATACTTCAAAGAGGGCTTTCCCATAGTCCATAATTTGTACGGTGTTTTTAGAACTGATTTACTGGGAACCCGATTGAGAATGTGCACAGCTATCTTAAATGCATCCATCCACAGTCTAACTGATAAACTACAATAGCTAAGCATACTCCGCACATGTCCATAAGCGTGCGGTTGTGTCACTCAGCTACCCCGTTCTGTTGAGGTTCACCAGGTGTAGAATATTGAGATACTATGCCATTTTTATGAAGGAATCTAGTAAAGGGATCAGGGATTTGCCCGTAAGGGGCATGTCTCCCATAATACTCTCTCTCGTGATCCGATCTCACTACTTTAATCTTTAGGTTGTGCTGATTTTCAACTTCAGCCTTAAAAATCTTGAATTTGTCGAGAGACTCAGATCGATCTTTAATGGAATAGATATAGTCGTAACGAGAGAAATCATAAGTGAAGGTAATGAATGAATCAAAACCATTCTCAAAGTCAGAAAGGTCTAAGGGTTGAAGAGTCTCTTCCTTAATAAGACGCTCAATTCTCCTTCTCGAAATGTGGCCTAAATGACAATGTCACAGTTTCGAAGAAGTCTCATTAATTGTACTTCTCTTTCTCTTATAGATCACAAACATTCACAAACGTAGAGGATTTATTAAGAGAAAACATATAAAGTTTGTCTTGTCGGATGGCAAGACAAATAGCATCTGAATTAAACTTAAGAATGCACTTATTGTCTCTAAAATTATAATAAAAATCATCATCATTTAACATCGAAACTGAAATAAGGTTTCTCCTCATAGTAGAAAAATAAACTACATTATTTAGTTTAAGAGTGAAGCCACTATCAAGGCCTAAGGGAAGTGATCCGACAGCCTCGACTTCATCTTCCTTCCCGTTGGCCACTTTAAGACTTCGCTCCCCCTTTCCTAACGTTCTCACGATAAGGAATCCTTGTAAGGAGTTGGTAACGTCCACAGTGGCACCTAAGTCAATCCACCTTGAATTAAGGGATAAATCAATATAAAGAGATTCATCAATGAATATTATTAAATCACTACCCTTCTTTGCGAGCCACTTCAGGAAACCAACACAGTCCTTCTGGTAGTTGTACTTCTTATGACAGAAGTGGCATCCGTCATCCTTATATTCTTGAGAGGTTGAAGCAGAAGGAGTAGGTGCCTTGGGCACCTTCTGCGCTATCTTGTCGTGCTTAGCGACGAAATACAACTTCTTTTTAGAGTTAAAATCTCCTTAGAATTTTCTTTTATTTCTAGGGCTATTAACTTGATTAACAAAATCTTTCTTTTCAGCTCTCAGCCTCGCTTCCTCTTGGACACATATTGTGATCAAGTCGCTCATAGTCTATTTTTCCTTTTGAGAATTGTAGTTAATCTTAAATGGAGAAAATTTAGGAGGGAGAGAGGTTATAATGAAATGGACAAGGAAACCATCAGAAATTTCTATTTCCATGCTCTTGAGTTTGGTAGTCATCATCATGATGTGTTCTCTTATACCAGCGGACCGAAAATTATACTTAGTGTTAAGGAATTTTTGAATTAATGTACTGGCATAAACCTTAGAGGTATATTTGAATTGCTCCTCCACGAATGCCAAGTACGTCTTAGCTTTTTCTGAGGTTGGGATTGCTCCCCTATTAGCTTATGAGATCGAGTTCCTTATAATCATTAGTGGTATGCGATTGGACCGCTCCCACTTCTCACAAAGTACATCATAACTTTTCTTTAGTTCGTCATAATTCTCCACACCAATAGCAAGAGCAGTGGGAGCGTCAACCCATAGTGCATAGTCAAGGTCCAAAACTCTAAAGATAACAGTCACCTTAGCTTTCCAAGCGGGAAAATTATTCCCCTTTAGTTGCTCTATGCCGTCAATTGTGGCGACAAATGAGGAAGCGTTAAGAGTTGGAGAGAAAAAAGTAGGCCAAATTAAAAATTTATCATAAAGAAATAATTTACATGAAAATAACCTTACATTAGTCTGATTAAGATCATGCAAAATTAAAACTCTAATCCTCATCACCTTTTGGTAGAAGACGAAAAAGAATTTCAATAAACATATAAAATTACGCATAATTATAATCAACTTTGGTCAGAAAGTAATTATAAACCTATGTAAATTAACCGTAAAATTCTCTGGAAAAATCTTCTAATTGGTTCCAATTCGTCTACAGAATTAATTGTAATTTTTGCATTAAATATTATTTAATTTTGGGCTATAAACATTAATAAATCTAGTGCTTAAATTGGAAATTTATTAATACTCACAGGAAAAATCATTAAAATGAGAAAGCCCAAAACATTAGGAAAAACAACCCAAAAAGGACCTCTCAGCCTGGCTTGGCCCGAGCCACGTGCGCGAGTTTGCAGGCTATAAACGCACGCCTGCCCGACGGCCTTGACACTTCTCAGCTGCTCGATCGATATTGACGGTTGTCCGCGTATTTCTCCATGAACAAAACCGCGAACGCCCGGAAAAACCTAACACTAATCCTCACTCCTCTCCGACTTGTCATGAGGCCGCCGCATGAGAGAGAAGTGATAGAGAGAGGCGGCCGAGGGAAAACTGAACGAGAGAGCAGAGTAGAGCCATGGAGCCCTCATGGGCTGGTTCGCCCAAGCACGCGTGTGGTGGCGCGTGACTTCGTTGAGTTGATCTTCGGTGATTTCGTGAGAGTGGCAGGCTCACGTGGCGGAAAAGAGATGAGATCCGGTGGATCTGTGATGCCCGCAAGAAGATGACGCCGCATGAGAAGATCCGGATGGAGGATTCGCATGTGACCGACACCTAGGAGGGGAATCCGCCAGAGGCAAGGACAAACCAACTCCGGTGGCCTTAATAGCAATCAAAACCACCACAAAAACGTAAGTAAAACCACCTTCATTAGCTCTAGGGTTCGTGATTTTGGGGGGTTTGCAGCTTAGGGTTTCGGGATTAGGGATAAAAGGGCTCAGATTGGGGAATTGGGTTTTTTCTTTAGGATTTGCATTAGGGTTTTTCGGGTTTCCCCAATTCTCCTCCTTCTTAATGCTATCCGAGGTCAATATTGCCCTAAAGTCCTTAATTCGAGCCAATTAGCACATAAGAACACACATATATGCTTAAAAACACTTAAACCAAACGTAAAACTCCTGATTCATTAGCATATGTGTCTAATCCGATGCTAATTATTAAATAGAAGCAATTAGGACCTAATCATGCTTAATTGACAATAACAGTGCTAAACATTGATTAATGTGGGCCTAATTATCGTTAGCTGAGCCTAATACACATCAATTAAACTTAAACTTGATCATACATGACTAATTGATCATCAAAAGGCGCCATCTGAACATGAACTTGATCTAATTAGGTCTAAAAGGACTTGATTAGAGACTAGAGTGGTTCTAATACCAATTAATAGGTCTGAACCTTAGCTAATCAACATGATGGTCTACATCTAGATCAAGCACCCGTAATTGTGAAAGCATGAATGTGTACCTACGTTTGGAGACGCCATTAATGATCCGAGATGTGGATTAGTGATGTAGGCATGGCCGTGCTTGGTGATGAGAATCGGAGCCGTGCAGATCGTCGATGATGTTGTCGCCGACGTGACGTACTGGTCGTAGGTGTGACCAGCGTAATACAGAGCTTCACGAAGATGATCGGAGAAGTCTGGTGGCAGCCTTCGCCTTGCTGCTGCACCCTTGTGATCACGTTAGGGTTTGGGTTGTGTAGGTAGGCTAAATCTCACAAAATGAGTGCAACGTGACCTCTTTGGGCTCGGCAGTTAGTTTGGATATGTGACTGTTAGAGCTGAAATCAATCCAACAGTAGCCACTGCAAGGCGTCGGCACCTTCTTCAAATTGCTTGACTTGTAACCAGCTTTCACTTCCAATTAGGTCCTTCCAACAGAGTGAGAATCATCAGAGTTAGTGGTTTGGCTGCCGCTTGCAACTTGAGATGGTTTCAACTCGAGAGCAGAAACATTGCTAGTGCTCACGACAATGGCACAAACAAACGCACATGTCAGGACAAGCAGAGCGAGGCGATAAACCGCTGGATTCCGGGACACGCTGAGTGTATTCAAGAACCAGGGCAACGGCATCAGGTGACTCCTGCAGTGCCCGGCTATTCATAATCCGATTCTGCTCTCGGCTGCGATCCCGTTGGGAGTTCTAGCTGGGCAGGGGCTTGCCGCTTGCCTGTAACATGCTTTGCTCATTAACAAGTCCGAAGGGGAAAGTAAATGACAAAGGAACGGTTGCTGCTTGATATCTTCAGGGGACTGCTGGATCCGTTTATGGTCCTTGATGTAAAAAGAGGATAGGGAAGCATGAAATGGGCGTGTCACATCTTGTAAATAATGGTAAGGAGATTTTGTTAAAGAACGTGTAGATATTTACCAAGTGTGTGTTTGGTTGTCTATATATAATTTAGTATAATTTATAGGACACATTCAATAGATGTTTAGCTGCTTGCATGATATTATACCATCTTGAGCCTAGCTCTTGGAATGCAAAATGGGCCTCAGCCTGGCTCAACAGAAACCTAAAATTACTTAGAATTTGGATGTTTTTGCATAGGCAGGCTCAGCAGAAATCTAAAATTACCTAGAATTTAGACGCTTTTGCATAGGCAGGCTTGCTAGATGCAGTCTTTTGTGTTTGAAGCTATCTCTCCCGTTATATTTTTTATCAGTAAACTACTGCTATTTGTTAGCATTTCCCTTGCCGCCTACAGCTAAAATATGAATGACTTATGCATTGGCCGGATAATCTTTATCTAAAAAGACAACCGTCGCAAGTTGCTAAGCTTATTTTGGGTGTAGCTGTCGCACATATAAAAATCAGCGCGGGAAACGGCCGCGCACTGACAATTTTTAGCTTCCTCGGCAGCCCAATCGGGTACGCGTGTGTTAGTTGGACCAGTATAAAGTACAGAGTTGCAGACTGCGTCGGCCGAGTCGCGCAGCACGGCCCAATCGCTCTTGAGTCTTTTCCTGCTGCTGCTCCTGCTCGCTGAGGTGGTCCATTTCCCGATCATGGCGCCTGAAAAACTCGTACCCAGCCGCTCCGGCGCCGCCAGGATCGCGCGCGGCGGGCGTGCCGCGCCACGCCACGCGATGAGGCCACGAAACGCACCCGTGTTCGAGGAGTTTCACCGATGTCTCGCGCGGAAAAATTCGCGACGGGCCCAACGGTTGGCACGCTCGGCGGCCGCGGAAGCGGAAGCGAATCGAATCGGCAGTTCGGTACAGGACTACAGCGCGGGGACCAGGTTGGCAGCCGGGCTGGCACGATGCCACAGGCCCTCGACGCCTCAAACGCCTCAAGAGAGGAGAACGGGCTGGTAGCCCGCGCCGTGTCTCACCGGGGCTTACCCGTAAAAATAAAATTGTTACCTCTTGCGTGTAGAACTATAAGGGAATTGTGATATGTTCGTCACCTACAGAGTCTCAATTCGTTCTATCGATCTCTCTAAGAACTCGATATTCTAAACTACCTATAGTTATAAGACTAAATGTGTGTGTGATGTAAGTAGGTGTGCGTGAGTTGTGTTAGGAGTGTATTACCTACAGAGTTTCGTTCTTTTTAAGGACGTGATATTCTAGGTATGTGTGTAGAATGTGAGTGGGTATGTATACGTTGTATTAGGAGTGTATATGAACATAGACAGATACTATAGTTCTGTCTAGTAAAGAGGCGTAAAAAAAAACGGCTCAAGAGAGGCGAGCTCGACGGCCTAGCTCGCTGTAGCCTGTAGGTGGCAGAGCGGTGAAAGAAGAGCGTCGCAGCCGGACGTGCACGGGACACCGCCAAAATAAATCGTGTCAGGTGCTGGAGCGGCGGAACATCTCTACTGACTCAAGACAGTCGTACTCCAACGTGCCTGAATTCATTTCATGGTGGGTGCAGGATGTCCGCGAAAGTATGATCTCCGAATTCTTGGTTGTGGGCAGACACGGGCAGCGGGGCCACCGCGGGCTCATCTTCTCGTGAATTTATCTTTCAGATGAACTGAACAGCAGCTTTGGTTCAAGTGGTAAGTGGTAACTTGGTAGCACTGTCTGGACCGCCGCCGAGGCGAAACTTTTACCAGCCATAAACTAAATACATGAGAAATTGGTACCAGTTACACGCTTGAAACCGGGACCAGCCCGAGTTCTAAAACTGTAAACGAAACAACCAAGTTCAAGCGTCACTATGCCACCTAGCAACCAACGCACATCCACTGGCGTCAGGTCGCCGGGTTCTTGTGCACAGATCAAAATACTTCCAAGTTGTCACACCTAACCCTTTAACAAGGCGGCACCATCACACATCTGGACGAACAAGGGGAATCAGTGCAGCCAACGGTGCCGTAGGTGCCAAACGAGCATGACGAGCTCCACATGCCAACATACCCTGTGCACATGGTAATGTTGCTCAGATTATTACAGCACAAATACAATGGCGATTGATGGTCAGTGATCTTAGCATCAAACCTAGTAGAAACAATATGCCGTAATTCACTGATGGTTGACAGTCTTCTGTATCAACTATCGAACCTACAAACAACATGATGCTGTGATGCCAAGTTTTACTAAGTTTTTTTTTTCATGTTCCAGATACAAAGGCAGTAGACATGTACCGTGCAGAGCATAGAATACTTGCAATTCAGGATTCAGCCCAGGAAGGCGTATACACCGAACTTCGACAAATAGCATTGCAAACCAAAACAGGGACGATATGAACAATCATGGCCAACCGGGGCTACGAACAATTCATCACAAAATACAAAATGTAAACACAAACAGCAGCAGTATGCAATGGAATGGAACCGTATAGAGTATAGTGAACAAGCCAACCATTAACCTGCAAACTACTTATTAACCAGCTACTCAGTAATCTTCTCCCTCGTCACCCTCGTCGTCCGCGCCCTCTGCGCCAACCTCTTCGTAGTCCTTCTCGAGAGCAGCCAGGTCCTCACGGGCTTCTGAGAATTCACCTTCTTCCATACCCTCCCCAACGTACCAGTGCACGAATGCACGCTTGGCGTACATCAAGTCGAACTTGTGGTCGATGCGTGAGAATACCTCAGCGACAGCAGTGTTGTTGCTGATCATGCACACGGCACGCTGGACCTTTGCCAGGTCACCTCCAGGGACAACGGAGGGTGGCTGGTAGTTGATGCCACACTTGAATCCAGTAGGGCACCTGTGTGGCAGCAGTATAAATCGGTTAGTTAGCACTGCAAATCAAGTGGATAGGTGCTTGTGATAGCATAAAATAAGTGAAACTATAATTGTGATGAAGGAAGCTTACCAGTCAACAAACTGGACAGTTCTCTTGGTCTTGATGGTTGCAACTGCAGCATTGACATCCTTGGGAACAACATCACCACGGTACATCAAGCAGCAAGCCATGTATTTTCCATGCCTTGGGTCACACTTGGCCATCATGCTTGAGGGCTCAAAGACAGCATTGGTGATTTCAGGCACAGAAAGCTGCTCGTGGTAAGCCTTCTCGGCAGAAATTACAGGGGCATATGATGAAAGCATGAAATGGATGCGTGGGTATGGCACAAGGTTGGTCTGGAACTCGGTAACATCCACATTGATAGCACCATCAAATCTCAGGGAGGTAGTAAGTGAAGATATGATCTGTGAGATCAGCCTGTTCAAATTGGTGTAGGTTGGCCTTTCAATGTCAAGGGACCTCCGGCATATGTCATAGATAGCCTCGTTGTCCAGGAGGACTGCAACATCTGTGTGCTCGAGCAAGGAGTGTGTTGAGAGGACACTGTTGTATGGCTCTACAACAGCTGTTGACACCTGCGATCCAGAGTGGCCTTATTAGATGAAAAGGTAACGATGGACCAGATCGAAAATCATAGAACAACATCTCTACCCACGCTGTCCCCACAACAGCTAAGATGCAGATAACCTATAGGACAAGCTGGATGGCCCACATCAAATGGACAGGAGGGTAAAGTACTATAGGATAATGTTGGCTCGTGTGCAGTGCATGATTTACAGGCACTCATAAAGAAGACCAATAGTCTGTGAAAGTTCAAAAAAATCTGCTAAGAAAATAACATTTGTACTCTAATCATGGTCTTAACCATATACAGGAAGATCCCCACGAACCAGAACAGTTGTTTGCTTAGTCCACACATGATTTAAATAATGCTAGGCTGATCAAATAATCAGTATCTACCTGTGCAAGTTAGAAGAGCAAGAAGAGCGGTGCCAAGTTACATGATCCATATTTTATCAGGGCTCTCAAATTAATTTATTGTATATAAGCCTTAGCAATTCTACTGTGGGGATATCCATATAAATTGTCCAAAAAAAGATTCAAGACCTACTTCATGCATTTTCTTTTCCATTTCTTATATACTTTCAGCCAACCTCCTCTTGGAAAGAAGACTGACATAGACTGGCTTAAACTATACATAGAATTTTTCTGAAACCACAGATACTGTGTTGGTAAGATAAGATTATAGGATAGGCCATACCTGTGGGGAAGGATAAATGGTGAAACCAAGCTTAGACTTCTTGCCGTAATCCACTGAGAGACGCTCCAACAGCAGTGAACCGAGTCCAGAGCCAGTTCCACCACCAACAGCATTGAACACCAAGAATCCCTGCAGCCCAGTGCAATTGTCTGCCAGCTTGCGCACACGGTCCAGGCATAGATCTACAATCTCCTTTCCAACTGCATTTCACAAACATAATCAGAATCAAACATATCCACAGCTGCAATAGGATAAGAGTCACTCTCAAGCCATTCATCGAGACAGAAGCTAAATTACCAGTGTAGTGACCACGAGCAAAGTTGTTAGCTGCATCCTCCTTCCCGGAGATGAGCTGCTCTGGGTGGAAGAGCTGGCGGTACGAGCCGGTCCGCACCTCATCGATGACTGTGGGCTCAAGATCAACGAAGATGGCCCTCGGCACATGCTTGCCTGAACCGGTCTCACTGAAGAACGTGTTGAACGCGTCATGTGCGACGCCCACCGAGGTGTCACTGCATCATGGAATCAAAAATTCAGTGTTAAGAATTGGTTAGGAAGGACATTGGTACATGCTGTAAAAGGTAAGTTTACAGCCTACGAAACCTGCCTCCTCAGGATCCCAACCAAGATTTTCTATTCTCAGGTAGAGTAGCATTAGCACGATTGTTTATGGTTCTACAAGATTACACACCAAACAAACAAATATAGAGGAGCCTGCCACTTTTAACAACGAACCAGGAAAAGAGAACTCTTAAATCCAGGGAGATCCATGGTCTGACACTCATCAGGGCTCCCCAGTTACAATATTTATTATGCATCCCCACAGATTCAGTTCTTCAGATCTTGAATCTTGCAGAGCTGGAAACCCCATTTGTCTCCCAGTACATGCATAAATATGTGCTCGTCTACACAAGAAACCAAACGCATCCCTCTGAAGCGCCTGCCTAATTCGCAGAAACGGAAGAAATGTAGACCTAGGGCAAAGTCTTAATTAGGAAACGTCGATCTCGTCCGGTTCTTGCCATCTCTCAACAACCGGCAAAGAAATGTACCAGACACAACAAATCCCACCCAAAACCCCTATCACAAAGACCAAGCGCGAAGTACAAAGGAAAGGAACAAAAACCAACCAAAATTACGGAACTGCCACGGACGTCCCATCCCCATCGTTCCCTCCTCCGAAGCAAAGATTTCGCGGAATTAAGGAAAGAACAAGGAAATGCAACGAGCGCGCTAGGATCTCGAGGCGACTGAGGTCGGCTCCGTAGATGGCCCGGCGGACGCACGGAACGCATTCGCGGATCGAGAGGGGTCGTCACCTGGACATGGTGCCATCGGGCTCGATGCCGTGCTCGAGGCAGTAGAGCTCCCAGCAGGAGTTGCCAACTTGGATCCCGGCCTGGCCGATGTGGATGCTGATGATCTCTCTCATCTTGCTCTCCGCCCTTCTTCCCTTCTCGCGGTTTCTTTCCTTGGGCTAGAGAACGGCCTCTCTCTCTCTCTCTCTTCTCTCCAAAATGTGAGAGATCGGGAGATAAAAGGGGGCGGAGGAGAGAGAAAGAGGAGGGGCGGAGCGGGAGGGAGGGGCTCGGGGTGAACCGGGCGGGGTGGTTTTTCTGAAATTTCTGGGCGCGGTAGGGAGCCGTTGCTTTTACGCGAGCCGGAGCCCGGAGCTTCTTCGTGGGCGTTGTTCACGTGAGCCGCCAGCTGCGTGGCCCCTCGCGTCCGTCACCATTGCCGAAATCGATCCGACCCTACGGGTCTGTTGCTTTTGGTTTCACTTTCTGTTAGAAGTTCAGAAATCAAAATTCTAAATAAATAGATTTGTTAAAAAAGGGAAAAATACAAAAATCCTTCAAAAATCACTTAGATTTTGATTTTCCCTCTAAAAGTTTAACTTTATTAAAGAAACCCCCAAAATTTAAAAAAAAAAAATCTAAAAATACTAGAGACAATTCTAAGACCGTCCGTGAATTTTTTTAAAAAAAAAATAATATCCTTTGCATCATATTTCGTGAGGGAAAGTTTTAAAAAAAATATGCAGCTCATTTATTAACTCATGTTATTTTAACTTTGTCATATCTACCATTATTTTTCCTACACAAATAATTATTTAAGTAAACTAATAAAAGTGGTTTGACTAACTTTGGCGGTGTTATGGATTAATTATGAATTAATCTATCTGCAACACATTACTTAATCCTGCACGTTACAATAACTATTTCAAGATTTCATGTATATTTAGAAGATAGAGGATCATGTAAAAAGACTAAAAAAATTAGTTTCATGATTTTTGGATTAGTAAAAAATTAACTATGCATTTAACTCGAATTAATAAATGAGCTGCACATTTTTCTTTTTTAAAAAACTTCCTCTCCATGAATATGATGCAAAGGATATTATTTTTAAAAAAAAAATTCACAAAAGGTCTTAAAATTGTCTCTAGTTTTTTTTGAATTTTTTATGATTTTTTTATTTTATTTTTTTTGAATTTTTTGGGGTGTTTTTTCAATAAAACCAAATCTTTAAGGGTTGTTTGCAACAAAACAATTTTTAATAGAGAAAGTCAAAATCCAAGTGATTTTTGGAGGGTTTGCATTTTTCTCGTTAAAAAATGGTTTTTAAGAAGTTAGAAGTTTGTTTCCGAGGGAATGAACTAGAAGCTAAGAAGCTAGCTGAGAGTCGCTTTTTTATAAATAGTATACTGAGAAGTTAAAAAATTATTATAAAATTTAACAGCTAAAATTTAAAATTAGTTTTTTAGAAAAATCAAAAATATAACTTTTTAAAGGAAAAAATAGAAACTCAAACAAACAGTTCTTTAACTTCGTCGGAGGAACAGTAATTTGAGAGAATAGCCGTAGGAATATGCGGTCAGTAGCACTGTAGCAATTTACTGTTTATGAAGTATAGTAATAATTCTACTGTTCGCAAAAAATGTGTATCATCAGATGTTATTATTACACCTGAGATCGAACCGTTTACAAAAAATTAAAACCACGCCGGCCAAGTGCTAGTTTTGCTGTGCCTACAAAATGTTTCAGGAGTAAATTGCTACGCCTCAATGTGACTTGCAACTCGTCGTTGACTCGTTGATGTCATCGCTATTTATGGGTGTGGTGTCACATAATTTTTTCAAACGGGCATGCGCTATCAAGTATGGAACCTGGCAATAGATATTTAAAAATTGATGAATGTGGAAGTATAATACATGTGAAGAATATTTATATTCTGAAGCAGCACGATTATATTGTGAAGTTAAGAGTTACATGGCAGCAAATAATATATATTCATTTGCCCTTGAAAATTAAAGGCTCTTAAAAAGGGAGAAGCGTGTGCAACAGAACATGACAAAAATAGAGGTAAAATAGCATTCAAGTTTTCTTGCTGATGATTTTTTTATTACCTTAAGTACCTTATATAATGAGAATCCCCTATAAATACTCACATATATGGTAAAAGGGGTTGATCTCATGTAGGGCTGAAACACGATAAAATGAATCTGGGAAATAACACGGGAGTGAGCCTATGGACCCATGAAGGTTACAATCCTTGGTGATTTAAATGTTTTGGAGCTCAACCTAACATGATCCTCCTTTTTTCTTACTGGATATGATCCTCTTAAGAATCTCAACCCTTCCCTTTAAAAAATTTCATTCACTGAACAACCTATCTTCTGAGCAATGACAGATCCAGTTAAGTGGCACGAACCACTTAAGAATTTGCAACAATCTAAGACACATATAGGCGTATAAGCTTTTTTGGTAAATTTTAGACTTAATTATTATCAAAATATTGAGTAAAAGTTATTCTGACTAACAGACTCCACGAGAAATATGATAACCGATACAGAATTTTTTTGGAACCAGCCCATCTCGCGACTAGCATTTATCGATTGGCAATTTGGCAGCGTGTACGTTGCCGGCCGGCCGGCCGTGTCCTTTATTCCACGAGGGACCGGGTGTACCAACGGGATCTGGCCGGGCGGGCCCCCTGCGCCATGCCCGCGCGCCAAGGTGTCAGGCCAGCGCCGGCATGTCGGGATCCGCTCAGATGAGCCGTGCCATGTGCAGACGCCAGTTCGCGCACTAGTGACCACTGACCAGGCCATTCTTTCTCCCTCTCGGCGTAACCATATCTCTTTACAGCGTAAGGCTGTCCCGTCAATACCACTAGAACCGAATCTAATTTCTCCGAGCTCGGCTCAAATTTCACAGCGATTTATAGAGCACTGCGTTGATTGTTGATTCTTGTGTGAGTTTCCAGGATCTGATTCGATTCAAATAACTCTACGCCAATAGGCATGAAGGGAATGGCCTGACCTTTCATGTCACCCAGCTTGTCTTCGCGCACAATCGATCCCCTCGTGCTTCGAACAATAATTGGCTTGGGAACGAAATCCCTGCAGCAGCAAGCCCTGTCTTGTAATAGGTGCTACGCTTATTTGACTTCGCAAGGTACGGCGCGATGGTTACGTACTCTCTCCTATCCCAAATATAATTTCATTACCACGTTAATATGATCTCTAATATATCATTTGACTAATAATATCTATAAAATAAATGACTTTAAATATAAAAGAAGGTCTGTTGGTATTTTTTTATGATCTAAAGTTTGTAAGTTCAAATAAAGTGCCTTATACATTTATTTTAAGTCTAAAATATAAACAAGATAGCTCACTCAGACATTTTCAGTTTATATCTGTCAGGGAGTGATTCCTGATAATAAATTCGGGATGTATTGGACGATGAACATATTGATCGGTGTTTCTTTGTGATAGAATCTGATGGACACGAGAATAGAGAGATTTATTTAGGTTCAGGACTCCCGTAGAATAATAGGCTTACGTCCTATGTATTTTCTTATGAATTAGATGAATTTGATACGGAATGTCCTCTCTTTTCAAGTTGGGTTCTCCCCCTATTATATAATAAGAAAAAAATGAGTACATACAAACAAACCATACCAAACTCTGTAAAAAATATACTCCTGATGAAGTCAACTACTACGTCATCATTACGGAGGGCATGCACGCCCAACCTGCCCTGGTCACCCTGCAGACCGTTTCACGTCCGCCGAGTGATGTCACATTCGCCCACCGAGTGCTATCATATTCGCCTGTCTACGATCATGCTTGCCGAAAGAAAGTGACTAGAGAAGGAAAAGAACTTGAGTGGATGGTATTTAATGTAATTTTAACTAATTAGGTAAGTACCTGTGCTGCGATGAGCGGAGGCCGATTGTAGGGTCTTCTCCTTCGATCAGAAGTCTGGTCGACTAAGCCCCGCCTTAATTGTGGGGTGAAGTCATGGTCTCGAGGATATCAATCGTCGGCTGACATTTGACAGTGTAGGACCCACCCGATGAGGCACTTCCTTACCTATTACACTAACAATCCCCAGCTCCAGCTTAAAGAATTTGACTTAGGACAAACATTTCAGAATAGCTAGCTCAAAAGCTCTGCCAAACAACCTCATAGTATGATAGTATTTTCATGATAAATCTAATAACATCATCCTTATATTATCAATCTATATGATATTTTTGTTGTTGATGATTGAAAGTGCATCTAGGCCCCTTAAGTGGGTTTTGGTTTATCGATGACAAAACGATTAAGGATCTAATATATTTATCTAAGTCATGAATAGGTCTAAGTCTAAATTGAGAAAATATATGACGTTTGACGCCCTTCGAAAAGAAAGGAGAAGCAACTAGGAGTACTCAATAGGATTTAAATTCTTTTATTTTTGAAATTGAGTCTAGGATAGCCGCTCTATTAAGAGGGTTGCATTTGATTGCTTGATTAGTGTCTCAATGCTCAAGATATCCTTTAGAACCAATAAGTTGAGAGACACACTCACCCACGGACACCGGGTTGGTTTGTAAAGTTCACTGGGTCTGGAGTCTCCGGTGTTCATCGGATACTCCGGTACTCAGTATTTAGTTTGGAGTCTCCGAGATAGACTCCGGCAGAGGGTGCTCAGTTCCGCTTTATTTTTGTAGAAAA
The DNA here is from genome assembly GCF_958298935.1 of Phragmites australis. Classification (NCBI taxonomy): domain Eukaryota; kingdom Viridiplantae; phylum Streptophyta; class Magnoliopsida; order Poales; family Poaceae; genus Phragmites; species Phragmites australis. The sequence goes on from NC_084935.1 coordinate 5,941,400, forward strand.
AGACCGAAGTCTCTGGTGTTCACCGGACACCCCGGTAGTTGGTGAGCTTTAAGGTCGGAGTCTCCGAGGGAGACTCCACCAGAGGTCGATCGGTTAGGCATTTATTTTTATTGAAAAAGATTGGAGTCTCCGGTGTTCACCGGATACTCCGGTAGGAGAAAATGTTTTAACCGGAGTCTCCGAGGTAGACTCCGGCAGGGATGTCTCGGTTAACATTTATTCTTTTTGATAAAAGGACTGGAGTCTCCGGTGTTCACCGGATACTCCGGTACCTGGAGAACCCAGAGGGTCTGGCAAGTCTCCGAATTTAGTCTAATTAATAGCCCTGTCAGGACCGGAGACTCCGGTAACTTAACAGAATTGTAACGGCTAGTTCTGACACGTTCTGTGATCGTTCTGACGCCGTTTTTGGATTTAGGACCGGATACTCCGGTCAGGTCTGACAGAACAGTAATGGCTAGTTTTTTAGAGAGTGCTATATATACTCCCACACCCCTTGGCATTAAATGCTGGTTGTTGCTGGTGAACTCTAGACTCCTTGAGCATTCTAAGAGCATTCAAAATTCCTCCAACCACCTCTAGTGCTAAGTTTTGCAAAAAATTAGTGAGTTTGGGCTTGGAGTGAGATTAAGCCACTTGAGCTTTGAGTTCTTCCTCGAGCATTCGCTGTGATCTTTACTCTTGATGCTTTGTGCTTCTAGATGGCAAGGCGTCGCTCGTAGAGCACCCAATCTTTGTGGAGTGTCACGGGGAGTTTGTAATCAACTTCAAATTGAGTAAGAAAATTCTAGCTTGATCTTTGTGATCGCTAGAAGAGGATAGGGTTGGAAAAGACCTGGCTCTTTGTGAGCTCCTCAACGGAGACGTAGGCACTTCTTTGTGAGGTGGTCGAACTCCGGGATAATCCATTGTGTTCTTATTTGTGCAATTTACTTTAATCGTGTGGATTTGAGAATTTACATATAAGTTGCCTTAGTGATCATCTTGCTAGTTTTTAACTGTTGTTTTAGCTTTGTGATATCTAGTAGACATAGCTTCACCTTTAGATTCTAGCTGCTCCCTTTAATTCATAGTTGTTCTTGATTTTCTGCATAGACTGGTGACTCTGGACTAGACCGGATACTTCGGACCAGACCGGAGTATTTGACGTTCATCGGAGTATCCAGCAGTTTTAATCTGCTGTTTTAGTTTTAATTTTTAGAAAAGCCTATTCACCCCCCCCCCCTCTAGGCACTTTCAATGATCAAAGCTAAAAATATTTGACTTAAAAAACATATTTGGGTTCGGAGGGAGTACCCACGATTTACGAAGCGCCTAACAGCAAGTAGGCACATCAAAGAAGAAATAGAAGCGGTGTAGAACTTAAGGATGGCAACGGGTCGAGTCAGGGTCAAATAGAGCGATAACACACTTTACCCGACCCCAAAATTCATATTGAGTGCAAAACCACCCTAACCGTAGCCCCAACAGGGAACTGAGACCCGATAAGAGACACGAAACCTGATCTATCCTAGGAGCATTCCATACATCAGTGGCTCATGGGGCGTTAGGTGATGGAATGTGAACATTGAACACCATATGTTGGGCTGCATGCGGGATTTTGGGCTTGTGGGGCATCAGCGGGTGCAAATTATGTCCCGGTCGCGAACCTGACCCAAATCAAACCCCAACCCCGTAGCCTTGCAAGACGATTTCTACACCCGACCCGTCCCCATCAGGTCTAAAACCTGCAGGCTCTAACCTGACCTAGCCCACTAGCATCCTTGGTAGAACTTCACTGTTGCTGAAAAGAAAATCATCCATTCACGGTGAACAGTATGAAATGGAACCTGTTACGATAATCGATCAGCTCGAGTGGGTGCACGACCAATGATGTAGCCGTGCGTCCATGCCGATTATCGTCCCCTCTCGAAAATCCTGTTCCACACGTGACCGCTAGCGCCCGTCACAGACAGCTATAGCGTGGGCCCATGCAAACTTTTGAACAAAATTTTTTCTCAAAACTTTTTTGAGCCAAACTTTTCTTACGCAATTTTTTCCAAAAATAGAAAAACGCTGGAGGGAAATTTTGTCAAAAACAAAAGGAGAGGAGGTTGTCGAGGTGTTATGCTTACTCACGCGCGCATTAAGGTAGTATTTGGTTCGTGGAACAAGATAGGATGGAGCATATTCATATCATTTTTGAGTTGTTTGGATGAATAACAGTGAGATGAAATGATTCTGAATCAGAGAATATTTTTCAAAGATTTAGGACTGAGTCGTTTAAAAAAAATTATGAAACACAATCATCACACTTCGAACGTAATACTGATGGTAAAACCAAGATATTAAAACAGATCTATATCATCTCACCTACCAAACAAATATGTATAAATAAAATCATCTTATCCTCAAATATATAAATACAATCATTTTATCACGTTTCACTCTTCAACCAAATACTATGTAAATAGCAGGACTCTTCCCATCCTAGTTGCAACAGTGCGCCGGCTATATCCGAGCATGCAGCTCGAAGTCCGAAACGGAAACTCGGCGGCGGCACGCGTCGTGAGCTCGCCCTCTAAGTCTCGAACCGTGGTGCCAACCGCCGAGACCAGGAGCGACGAATGCGTGTGATCCACGACTACGACGCGCCCGTTGCTTTCTGGCCCGTGCAAAGCTGATGGACGATCCCCGTTGGAGCTGGGGATGCCTGCACCGCGAAAGAGGCTGGGAATTTTCACGCGGGACCCGGGTGCGGATCGCGAGCGACCACCCACCACGCCGGTAGGGCCGGGACGGGACCCCAGCTCGATTACTATATCGCCGAGCTTACTTCTTGCCGGCCGCGCGCAACGAACCGTCACACCCAGTAAAGCTAGCCCCCGGCCCGAATCTGTATCATGGCGGCCGGTGCGCGGTCGCCAGCACGCACAGCTGCGGCACGGCCGAGACCGATCGATCCAACGCTTTACTGGCTGGCTGTATCAGCGGATGCCGTGATCGCGAGGTTGAAGATGATAGAGTCGACGGATCGGTCGTGCTGGATGGAACTCTCATTTTTAGGTGTGCCTAACTGAGATTGCATCGGCTGGTATCGTAGCGTGTCACCAACAACGTACGCCGACACTACATGCTGCTACTCGTAGCAGGAATTACTCCAGGAGTCCTGGTTTCATACCAGCGGTAACCTACCAATCTACCACGCATCACCTGCAACTTCACCAACCTCTAGCCCTCGATCCACTCACAAAACGTCGTGTTGTAGCTCTAGGCCTGTAGTGCTGGCAGGAGGAGTATTTAATCGAGAGATGACGGCTACTTGAGGCTCAAGCTTGAGCACCGGTCAGGGTCAGTGAGTGCAGTACAACTGACAGTGAGGCTGCCAGCGGTGTTACACAGGCTGACAGCTCCACAGGCTCCAGCCTTCAGTTCTAAGATTGGTATGGTAGCTCGATTATTCGTCCAGATCATCAGTCCAGACGCTTTTCTCCCAATCCCCCCGAGGAACGAGCGGATTATTGGAGAGTTGTTAACGCCGCAACTTGGCGGATAGAGCTTACAAAACGATGGTTCCGTTTGGTGGCCATGGCTGGACATGCATGAGAGGGGGGCAATCGCAATCAGTGAGGGAGACGAGAGATTCCTTGCTCCAGTGCTCGATCTTTTTTTATTCGGAAGGGGCCCTGGAGGCCAGCAATCCACGCCGTTGCCCCACTCGCAGTTGGCAGTGGCAGTGGCAGTGCGTGCCGCTCGCGTGGATCTCTCGCTTGTTTCGGTCTGTTTGGCCCTGCAGCTCTCTTGTCTGCGCTGCTTTTATTGGTACTACCTCAGTTTTCAAATCATTGACATCGGTACTGTAGCAAACAATAACTTTGACAATAATAATTTTTAAAATATTTAAGCAAGTAAAATAAAAATAGTATTATTAGATTTGTCATAAAACTAGTTTAAGTATGTTGTACACTTAGAATGATTTAGTGTGTATTTGTGAAAAATTGACAGTCAAACATTGATGCTTAAAGTCAATGATGGCAGTTATTTGAAAACGGAAGTAATACTTTTTATTGTAATACCCTGATAAAATATAGTAAAAATAAATTATTATAAAAATATTTTTCGAGTTAAATCTACTCGTATAATTAAGTAACTAAACTTAATATATGAAAAATAATTTATAGTTAAAGATCAAAACAGTTGACTACTACGGACCAAACGGCACGACTGGAGGGAGTAGCAGGTAGGGAAACTCAGGCAAGCAGCGGTCCATGTCAGAACTAGGCCGAGCCACGGGGAATCTGGCTCAGCGCGGTCCAGCTAAACCGGGCTTGGTAGACCAAGGCCGAAACTTGCAGCCCGGTGGAAGCATTTGGTAGGGACTAGGCCCTCGAGCATAACGTGTCAGTTGGAACGTGGGAAGGACTTTTTCCAGGTTCCTGCTGGAATTGAACCGTGCCTTCAGATTCTTGTGCTTCTAATTTGAAAGTTAGGGAGGGCGATCCATCATTTTGCAATAAAAAAGTTTAAAAAACTTTGGAAAGCTTCGAAATCAGACCAAGCGTCTCAATACATATGCTAAAAAATGTTCATTATTGGCCCCACCAATCATTACATGATTTAGCTTTTAGTACTAGCTAAATGCCGATCGCCGTTGCCATGTTTCCTAAATAACTCACCAGTTTTGACATTTTGGACGAAGATATAGTTGCGATTGATGCTACCAAATAATGGGGGAAAGTTTATCATTTCCCTTTTGTCCTGCCATATTTTACATGATAAGCGTTTAAGAACAAAGAACTGCTATAAGTACAAACTACTTGTACAACTAGTCAACTACTTTAACCAGATCAAATGACTTTTTTATGAATAACGAATTAAATCATTACGTCACATAACTCCAGCCTACCAGCAATTTGATTTTTAATGATGAAATAAAATATCCCAGCCTTTGCATCAATGGTTTGATTGGTTTCACGGAAGTACTTCATTCGGGAAAAAAAGCTAATGCTATCCCTTCTTCCATCGTGATAAAGCGAATGATATCCCCATCCCCAATCAAAAAATCCATTGGAGTTTCCTCACCTCTAATCTGCCTATCACGAAATTGAAATTACCCCTTTGTGGCAGATTCAACCATGGCGTAGTAGAAATCCATCAAATCTTGTAGCCTGTCAGCCTTCGCATGGTGCGGATGATCTCGCGCTCTACGCGGTCCCGCACCGTCAGCGTGACAAAAATGCTCAGCTTCATCCATGAATAAAAGTCAATCTGATTCCCGCTCCTTTTTTTAAAGGGAGAAAGTCCTCAGTTTTTATAGAAAACCTACTGATAGCGTCCAGATACAAAGAAAAACAAAACACGAAGAGAAAGACTGGGGATGCCAGCACTCCAGAACAAGTCCAAAACAACATCCCTCTGGCGGGAATAAAGCCACGGATCCACTCCATAAGCTCCGTAACAGCGCTATTCACCTTGAGCTTGTCATCTATTCTAAGAAAAATGCTCCAATTCTACAAGAATGACACAGCTATGTGTAAGACTCCAAGAAGCTTGTTTGAGAACTTCTTATTTCTGAAGCGTCACATAGCCCAAGTCTGACTAAAAAATAAATAAGATCAGCTTTTGAGAAATTTGGTGAATCCCGCTCTTCAACTTCAAGTCCGCCGGCGTCCGCCGGTTTTCAACATGCTTGCCCCGATACTGGAAAACCCCCTTACCGTAGGGAATGATAGGCACCATGTGGTAGTATAAATCCATCAGGTCCTGCAGCTTGTCGGTCGTCCGCATGGTGCGGACAGTCGTGCGCCCTTGGTCGTCCTTCACCTTAGGGGCGACGAACTCCAATGCCAGCTCAGGGTCCTTCTCCACCCGCGCTGCAATGCCCGGTCTCGTCGTCTTCACCGGGCGCCTTGATCAGGCGTGTCGTGTGACTGTTTACGTAGGGTTGAGCCTTGGGGTCACAGGCTCGCAGCCACAGCACGGGGGGCATGTGCTTATATAGTGTCTTGGTCGTTATGCACGGTTCAGATTGCTGGAATCAAGGAGAAGACTGATCGACGATGATTTAATTCCATGCGTGCAACGTCCCTCCACTCCAGCGCACTGCACCGGACCTTTCGAATGCTGCGCCTGCATCTGCATGCGTTAGTACCGCAACGCACGGGATTCGAAGCGGTCAACGCGCAAGAGCCGAAGCAAGAGAAGATGACACGAGGCATCAGTGACTGCACTCGTCGTAAGTTGCAGCCAAGACTGCATTTCTACCTGCACCTGAACCACGTGGCGTTGGAGATTTTACTTGCGGCGCGCGGCGCAGCTGCAACAGGCATGGCGGGCTACGGGCCAGGCCAGCTGACACGAACGATGCATAATTATCAGACCTGACGAGAACAAGCGTAACTGAACCAGCAGGCTAGCGCACGCAGTGCTCCTGCACAACGACAAGCAGTGATCGACCTACCCGGGCACTGGTCCTGCACCCATCAGCTCGGTGAAGAAGTCGATCTCGTCCCCGTCCTTCATCTCGAGCTCCGCGGGAGTCTGCCACCCGCCCGCCCGGCCGCCGTCGTACAGGAACCGGCCCGTTCCGCGCGGGGCGTCCTGGCGTAATAGAAATCCATCAGCCGCTGCGGCTTCTCGGCACGGTGCATTTCACCGTGCGCCCCTTGGTATCCTGCACCTTCAGGGCGAGGTGCACGCCTGGCTTGATCGCCGGCTTCCGGTCAGCCTCCTCGCCATCCCGAAGCGACGCCGGCGTGCCCGATCGTGACATCTGCAGGTGCCGCAGCATGTCGGTGCTGCGCACGACGCTGCGCCCCTCGTTGTCCTGCGCCTTGAGAGCAAGGCGCAGGCTGGGCTTCATCACCGGCTTCCTGTCCACCTCATCGTCGTTCCGACGCGCCCGATCGAATCATCTCCGGTGTGGGTATTGCCTGGCGAATCGGTCGTGCTGGACCGCTTGTGTTGTCATTGGTGGGCGCACCTTTTTAACTATGAGTGTACATAGCTAGTTAGAAATATGTCTGTTAATCTTTGAAGAAAAATAGTACCATTTATTAGTAGTTAAAACATATACGGTAAAATAAATAAGATATCATTATTTAAATTATATATATTTTTCTGATCACAATATCATATTAGTCTTAAATTCCATTTATCAGTACTCAGTAGGAAAGTAATGTAAAGGATAACATATCACATTAAGTACCAGGAATAAAATTGGTCTTTTATTTAGAAATTGTTATTTTATTAAAGCACTATGAACAAAAAATTAGTAATAACATCTTTAAAGGATTGAATGTGAGAAACTGAAAATACACATTTAAGAGGATCAAAGCTTTGCAACTTGTAGCTCTTTCAGACGTGAAATGACTTAGACGGGGGATCACTCTCGCGCCCCACCCCACCACGCTGCCACCAAGCTCAGTGTTGTTGTCCCCCATCTCGTGCATGCATTTAGGCGTTGGGCCTATAGTTGGCCAAATGAGTGACCCAGCACCACATGGCCCGGATTGGAAGTGGCATGGCGCGGTTCGGCCCATTAGCCAAGCAGGCCGTGTTGTGCTGGCTGATGTGCTGAGCAGTCGGCCCAAGGCACGGCCCACCTAAGGGCACGCCGTGGTATACCGGCTCGTGGCACATTAGGCTTGTTTTGGTCCGCTAAGCACGTTAGGATGTGAAAAAACAGATTTTTTTAAAAAGGGGGAAATTCAGAGAAACTCAAGAAAATTTACGAAAAACATAGAAAAAAGCTTAAAAAATTCAAGGTAAATTATAGAAAATAGATAAAATGAGCTTTATTAACTGGTTCCTTCCTTAAAAACTTTTCTACTACAATGAAAAAGAGTACAGCCTATGCTCAAAAAATTACACAATTTCATTATGAACTCCAGATGTTTTCTTGCAACATGTAATGTGCTTCCTCAAGTGTCCCATGACACTTGTAGACCTTACACATATTTGTGGGATTTCTCAAGTGCATCATAGCATAAAAATGACTTGCGAAAATTTATTTTTCATGTAAATGCTTAAAATCTCTTTATTGCAAATATGAGTAATTTAAAGTAGCGTATTTTTGTGGGAACTCTATAATCATGTTTATGATTCATCCAATCCCAAATATGTAAAATATTTCCTATCAAATGCTGGAGTTGCTCCTATACGCAATATTAATGAAAATTGCAAAATCTTTTACTTGAGGTTTGTAGTCCGTTTTAAATGGCTTTATTGAACATGTAAGCTTATAATATGTTGACACTTTATGATGAACGCGAAATATGTTATAATGTCAACTATTTTGCTATGTTCGTCTTTGAGCCTAATCCATTGCATTTGTGCTTTGGATATTTATTTTGGACTCATGCTAGATTTGCCTTGAATTGAATTTGTTTCAATTGATATCTATTTCAATTGGAATTGGTATATCTTTTAAATAGATTGCTTTGTATTTTCAATTGGTATTCTTTTTGAAATCTAATTTGGCATCTCTTTGAACCCCTTTGATCTATTGTATAGCTTACTCTCCTCACATAGTTCATAATTGGATAAGTGTATTTGGTTTAACTTTAATTATGAGAAATACACATATCATGAAGAGTTTATACTATACATGGTCTTGCACTAGCTTTCGATGATTCCTTTTGTGGGATAGAGCTAGCGTGCTTTGAAGAAAATTTCTTTTTTAGCAAATCCTCCATAATTCTTACCAATTTGACGTTAATTGGGGGAGAATTTTGTTTCGATGATTCCATTTTGGCAGTGATGTCAATTAGGGGGAGAATTTAGACTAGATGTTATATTTTGTAAGAGTACTTTGCTTATGGGGGAGAATTATTTGCTCATGGGGGAGAATTTGTAATCTCTTGTGTTTGTAATGTGAATGTCAATTGGGGGAAGTTTCAAAAGCAAATCTATGAAACCTCTTTGTTGAAAAAGTTTTGCTTTGCATGAGCATATTCATTTTCATCTTGATATATACTTAATCATGCTTGCTTCATATATATAAAGGAAACTCCATCTAAAATTTGAGATAAACAATATATGTAATGATATTTAAGATTCATTCACACATGCATAGATTATGGGGGAGTTTATTTTATACATATTTAGTTCTACTAATATCAAAATCTTTTGTGGTGTTTGATGCTAGTAAAACTAGTTTTGGTAATCTCAAATATCTTTGTGATGTTTGATGTTTCTAGAACTTATTCTTCGTATACATTCATCTTTGGATTATATGTATACTTAGAATTTTAAATTTTTCAAATATAAACATCTAGTGAGATTGTCATCAATTACCAAAATAGGGGAGATTGAAAGTGCATCTAGCCCTTATGTGTGGTTTTGGTAATCAATGATAATACCTATGGACTAATAATGGTATTAAGTTTGTTAGTAGGTTGTTCCATAGGTAATGCATTGAGAAATATACATGAGCTCCAGGTGTATGGGGAGATTGAAAATGCATCAAGATGAATGAACTCTAGGTGATGCTCATAAAGAGAATGAAAAGCTCAATAAAATTGACAATAAACTTGAAGATTAAGTTACTTGTGGAGATCAAGTAACTAAAGGTCTGACATTGTCAATAGAGTTTTATGGACTAATCCGTGTGCTATGTGCTTGCAAATGAGTGGGGTTATGTTCTATATGAAGATTGACAATATGCATGAAGGCTAATAAGTTACGTGTGAAGATCAAATAACTTAAGGTACAAAAGTTGTTAATTAGGTTTTATGGACTAACCCATGTGTTTTGTGTTTGAAAGTGAGATGAGGTTAGGATCCATAAAAAGGCATCAGTTGAATTGAAATCATATATGGCAAGAGTGAAGAACAAGAGTGGACTCCATAATTGATAAAGTGAATTCATTGAAGATGTCGAATACAAAGTGGTTTTCTATGGCAAGATGGCAAAGGGCAAGCAAGACTCGGCTGCGATGGACCAACTGGTGGTGAAGGGTAAGCAAATAGCTTGGCGCTGAAGGACCAAGGTGGTGGTGAAGAGCGAGTGAAGGTTTTGCACCAATGGACCATGTGAGGCCATGGGGAGCTATGAGTGATTCGCATCAATCATATGAAGAATCAAGAAGAGATGGAGGGAAGATTATATGAAAGTTGGCAACTCTCAATGTTTGAATGAAAGAAGCAGTACTTGAAAGTTATTCAAAGGCTCAACGTGGTTTAAACGAGTTTTATCTTTGAATTTGAGTATAGATATACCGAACTATTAAGAGGGATGCAATGTAGCGCTAATTATCGTATCTCAGTGCTCAAGAGTTTCTAACCAAACCCAAGCGAGAGTCCTTTTTAGAAATCCCGGTGCAGAAAGTATGAAAGTGTCCAAATTTAGTTTCAGAGTGTTCCTAATTTGATTCAATGTGATTGAGGTCATGAATTCAGTTGTTCCTCTAAATAAGCTTTCCATAGAGTCTAAAATCGTCGAAATCGGACTTCGAGATCAAAAGTTATCATCGTTTTTTGAAGGTTAGCTGTGCTGAATCCGGATATTCCGGGTTAACCCGGATTCTCCAGGTTGTCCGGATTCTCCGGGTGAGGTTCCGGGGAGAGGTCTCGATTTGGGCCCTTTTATTTGACCCGGATACTCCGGGTTGACCTGGATACTCCGGGTGAGGTTCCGAGTTTGGGTGCTTGGTTTTGCCTTCTTTAGCTTACCCGGATACTCCGGGTTGACCCGGAGACTCCACATCCGTGAAAAAAATGTTGTAACGGCTAGTTTTGGGGGGTTGGGTATTTATACCCCCTCACCCCCATCCTTTGGGGCTGCTGCAAGTGCACAAAAGAAAAACATTTTAGAGCCAAAAAAACTCCTTCCCACTCCAATCTAGTGTGTGATTTGAGAAGAAAAGTGAGTTGGGTTGTGAGATTGGAAGATTGAGTGCAAGTGACCTAAATACAATCTTGAGCACTTGAGTTCATCGGCAAGAAGTTTGTGAAGCATTTGTTACTCTTGGAGGTGAAGCCTCCTAGCCAGCTAGGTGTTGCCTGGCGAGCTCCCGTGCGTGTGGTGAGCCGCGGGAAAGTTTGTGAAGGTCGATCTCGCATCCGCAAGGGAAGAGATAAAGCTAGTGAATCAAGGAAAGCGGTTGAAAGAGACCCGGCTCGTTGGAGCTTCTTCAACGGAGACATAGGATTCATGGTGGTGAATCCGAACTTCGGGAAACAAATATTTGTATCTCTACTTCGATTGTTTACATTTGAGTTCTTGCTCAATATTTGTGCATATTGCTCGATCTACTTGTTCGTGTGTATTTGATTGTAGGTTCTCTGTGGATCTACTTGGAATCATCATTCGGTACGCACGACTTCATTTGGTTTGAGCTAGAACTTTTTACCTGCTATTTAATTTCAGTTTCGGGCAAGTTTCTGTACAGACCCTAGAGATTTCGAAACTGTATAACCCGGAGTATCCGGATCAACCCAGATACTCTGGTGAATAATGTTTTTAGGTTTTTTCAATTAATATTTTCTTGCATATCTTTTGCTAGAATTGAATATTTTTTGTCACCTTAGGATTGTAATTTCCACACTTATTTAGGGTGATTGTGCACTAGTTGAGCCTAGCATATTTAGTTTTTTCACTTGTGAAAAATCTGTTAGTTTATATTCCACTGCAAGTTTAGACCAACGGTAAAAGGGGGTGAATTTTTGTAAAAACACCTATTCACCCCCCTCTAGGCGACATCATTGTTCTTTCAATTGGTATCAGAGCCAAGTCTCTCTTTTCGGGCTTTACCGCCTAAAGAGTAAAGATGTCGACTAGTGGATTAGTGCACGTAGAGCCACTCCTATTAGATGGTTCTTATTATTTTAATTGGAGTACTCGCATGCTTAATATCTTTAGGGCCATAGGTCCTCATATAGAGCGAGTTGTAGATGTGAGTATTTCTTCTCCTACTAATAATCTCTTAACATTTGAAGAGGAAGAGAAATGCATACATCTCAATGGTCAAAACCACTAATATTTTATTTAATACTTTGAGTATAGATGTGGTTGAATCCATCTTGCCGCTTGAAGATACTCATCTTATTTGAGCAACTCTTAAAGAAAGATATGATATGCCCAAATGTGATGAAGAAGAACTTCTTCCAGAGACGCCATTTGAGGATTTCTCTATTTCATCATCGCACCATGAAGCGCATCAAATGAATGTCTCATTTGTTCAAGAAGATGTCACCCCGTCACCCACTTCACCAACATTTAACAACGAGCAAGTTAATGAAATTGTGAGTGTGATAAGTGAGTGTCCAATCCCTCTTTTGAATTTTAACAACACTTGCAATGAGATTTCTATTTCTAGTAATGTTGTTAACCCTTGCATATCATCTAGTGAAAGAATGCCCATTTATAATGATGATATAGTTAATTTTCCTCATTGTAATGAATCTATTTTTATAGTACTTGTGAGACTAACTTTTTGAAGGAAATAGAAGTTTATGAGAGACAAGGCCTAGGTGAAGAAGCATCCACCTCTCCAAGATACTCATCCCCTCACATTGATTCTCCATTATGCCTTATGGCAAAAGGTAAAAGGAAATCGGTAAGTGAGATAAATAATACTAATGCTAGTGATAGTGATGAGCTCGTGTTTGATCTTTTGAGCAAAAAGGATATGCCTAAAATGATCAAGCTTTTGCGTATGATAGAAGGCCATGAGGAAAGCCTCAAGAGGCAAAAGAAATTTCTCATTGAGAAAATAGAAGAGCTTAAGGCCTTAAATGTGGAATATGAAAAACTTCAAGAATCTCATAATTCTTTATCTAATCTTTATGGGGATCTTAAAGTTAAGCATATTCTTTGCTTGATAAATTAGATGCTATTCCTCTAGTGAATTTAGAAAAATCTTGTCCTAATTGCAATATTTTATCTAAGGATAAATCCACTATTTTCCTATTAATAATGCTTGTGATACTAACTCTAATTCTTATGTAGCATGTTTGGAGAAAAAAAATATTGAGCTAAAGGCTCAAATTGAAGAAATCACGAGCAAGCATGTGACTTTGCAAGAAAAACTAATAGGATGTGTGACAACTTTAAGCAGGTTCATCTTGAGGCTGGGAGAAAAGGGGTTACCGCTCTTCAAACTTCTGAAGAAAAACAACCACTTCTAGTGGACACCGGAGGTGGAGGCCGCTTTCCAAGATCTCAAAAGGTACCTCTCGTCACCTTCTGTGCTTACCACTCCTCGACCAGACGAGAATCTCTTGCTATATGTTGCAGCTACCCGCCAGGTCACGAGCGCGGTCCTAGTCGTCGAACGAGAAGGTCTTCAGTGACCAGTGTACTACGTCAGTGAGATCCTACACGACGTGAAGGCTCGGTACCCATAGGCTCAAAAGCTGCTATACGCTATACTGATGGCCTCTCGCAAAGTCAGACATTACTTCCAGGCCCACAAAATCAAGGTAACCTCATCGCTTCCCATTCGAGAAATTCTTCATAGCAGGGATGCGGCAGGAAGAACAGCAAAGTGGGCAGTAGAGCTCGGGGAGTTCGATATTCAATTCGTCCCCCGAATGGCTATTAAGTCTCAGGCTCTGGTCGATTTTATGGCTAAGTGGTCGTCTATTGAGCTTGAGCAGGAATAATGACCAGAGGTTTATGTGCATTGGACCATGCATTTCGACGGATCATTCACGCTGAAGGGAGCGGAGGCTGGAGTGGTCCTGATTTCACCGACCGACGATATCCTCAGATACGTAGTTTAATTATGTTTTCCAGCCACTAACAATATTGTAGAGTACGAGTGCCTCTTGTCCGAAATGCACTCCCGTTTTCGTCAGCATAGGGCAGCCACCGTATTTGACATGGTCTACTTATATGTATACGGTACACCTCGTCTCCTGCTATATAAAGGGGGACACTCTGGATAAATTCGTCCAACTCAAAAAAATATATAGGACATAGAGCTATTATCGCAAGGAAGACTTGAACCTGAATAAATTATGGTGTTCTTGAGTTTCTTCGATACACGCCAACTAACAGCCACCGGAAACATTGATCACGTAACTATCGTCCGATATATCGGATATATTATCAGAAATTAACCCTCAACAATACGTGCACAACTTTTTCTCGGTAACAGACACAACCCTTGCACACAACTATAATTAGTAATGCATCAGTTGCATTAACTATGAAAAAGCAAGACGAAAAAGATAACCGGATATATTACGTTTTAAGCTTCCCCCTAAATTCTCAAAACATATTGTACGGATACTGATTTATGTTTGTTACCCTGGATGATGTATTTGAGCATGCGCTAAACGTTGAGAAGATTTTCTGAAATTGTCTTTTAATTGTTCATCACATCCTTGACATGCATGCATTGTTTGGAGTAAAAGTTCCAATCAAAAGATAGGATTATTAAAAAAAAAAGGTGTAACAAATCTGGCCATGCAAATCTAAACCATTTGGCCACACCATCATCGTTGATGTGAAAAAGTATCTGATGCCACGCCACACACTCCCGGTGCGGTTATAGCTTGCCACATCAACGATAACGGCAGCATTTGCATGCAACACAATAGGTTCGGCGCGGCTCAAACCTTGCCACTGCAGAAAATTGTATCGGTGCAACAATGATTTCTTATCACGCTATTGGTAGGCGTGTAAAAAATAATCTGATTGAAAATGTGTTTACAATTTGTTTGTTTTTAGTATATATTTTTTAATATTGGTGTATAATAACCAATTGTACAAGAGTATACTGACAACGAACTCGGAAAGCGCGCTTCCGTACAAGGTTAATTTCAAACGGAGGAGATTAAATGCAAACAAATTGACACAGTTGGTTCACTTCGGGAAAGTTCGACAGTTGAATTCATATCATAAAAATGAAATATACGGCACGAAATCTATAGGCTCGAACGCGCGGTGGCACAGGCGAAGACTAACGCTCTGGGCAACCGTGCTACGCACCGCTGAATTCGTATCATAAACTGTGCAGATACCTGGTCTTACATACTCACTCTATCTCACAATACATAATATTTTACTCATGTATTACAATGAAAGATAAAATAACTATCTTACCTATTTCTATTGCACATTGATCTGAGTAATAATATCTAGCATGGCTGAAAAATAAGATTTACATCAAGAAGTAAAGATTTAATAAAGTGGTAAGACGGGAAAAATTAGACTACAGTTATCTTAAAATCATAAAACATTATATATTTTAAACATTGTTAAAGAAGTTAAAATATCATCTATTTTAAGATGAATGAATATATAATACCATTCAGAATGTGCTACCGCGATGGCATGATGACCATCCAAATTACTAGTAGTAGTGACATAGTGAAACGTAGCGACGTTGATACATAGTAAGTACGTCCGCGGGCATCAGTCAGGCATCATCCTTCCGTGCTCCACCATCAGAGTACACGAAGAAATCGATCTGGGCCCCGTCCTCCAGCTTGAGATCCGCCGGCGTCTTACAGCCGCGCAGGCAGAGGGTGCCCTCGTACACGAAGGTGCCGGTGCCGTAGTCGACCTCGGGCGCCTCGGCGTAGTACCTATCCATGACGGCCTGGAGCTTGTCCGTCGTCCTGATTTCGTGTCTGATGATGCGGCTTTCCTGGTCCACCACCTTGAGCGTGATGAACTCGGGCTTGATGACCCCCTCCTTCTTGTCCTCCTTCATGAACTCGGGCTTGATGACCGCCTGCTTCTTGTCCTCCTTCCGCGGCCACAGCGACATGCCGGCTGATCCCTCGTACGTGCCTCCGTAGGTCTTTGGGTCCGAGCTTTGGTTCATGGGTTCGGGGTAATGATGCCGTGCTACCCGTGTGCTTGCTTATACAGGGACTCTTGGCGGATCAGTTCAACCGACGCTGCACTCTTCGGATGCCGCGTCGGCAGTTCAATGCACCGCTTTCGAAGCGTCAGGGATATGGAGTGCCCAATGCCGTTTGAGCAATTAAGCGTGCTGTTACGGTAAAATTTTAGCCAAATACGCGTGCCAGTGACTCATCAGTCATCATCTGCATCAGCGCATTGTTGTGTAGAACCGGAACTCGAACAGAGCGCAAACTTAAGCCCAATCCCAACAAAAAAAATGCTGGGCTGGGTAATTGGGTTGGATGGCGAGGCCTCGCTGCGTGACCAGACACCGGCCCAGTGCACGAACGAACCCAGGAAAAAAAACGCCCTGACACCTGAGCCCAGTTCACTGTGAAACTATTGCAAAGTGACGGATGGAATCTTGGTTGCTCCCATGCTGGTCGCACCAGACGCCAATTCTGTCTCGGTACTCTCGTGACCATGGAACCCAGAGCCCTCTCGCTTCCTTTTGGCCATTTCCGTAAAGCATCGCGAACCGTTTGCCTTTGCTAGTCTCGATACTTTTGCGAAGGTATTGTTAATTCCTTTAGTATCTTATATCTACTAATTGAAGATCTTTTTTATTCATGTTAATCTAAAAAAATCATAGAAATTTTCATAAAAAAGCAAAACATCTAACCGTCAAATTAATTGATTAGCTAACTGTAACCATGATCAACAAACAGATGAAACTACATAGAAGATTAAAAAACAAATCATAGAGTTCAGCTCCAAGACTACTTCCTATCTTGTCTTTCTTTTTTTTTTATAGATATCATTTGTCCAACAAGATTACGTTAGCAAACTTCAGCTTAATTACGATAGCAATCAACACACATTTCCAAATTAATTAAAATATACCAATTAAATATGCGTGTAATCAAACATTATAAAATTAAAACAACGTAACGCAATCATATTACAGATTATCACATAAAAATAATATCAAAAACTTTATAATGTATTTCCAAGAATAATAATATGAGATACGGTGATGACATTAAAAATAATAATAATTTCAAAAAATCAAGAAACAAATAAAAATCTATTTGCATAACACATAAAATAAAATTTTAAATTAGATCTATTCATAAATAATAAACATGATTCTAATATTATGAAAAAAATTATATTTATATTTTACATTCCAATATTTAAATATAAATAGTTGATGTATCTTAGCATACAACCATTATTAATAAAAATATCTACAATTCAGTCGTAAGCTAAATTTTTAGCATGTGCAGTTTCACATGTTGATGCGCTAGTTTTAATAGTTTTTCTTTATGGTTCTTTTATGAAATGGTTATCTCTTCTACTTTTTTCATTTTGAGATTCTTTTTTCTTTTGTTTACAAATCGAAATCTCTTAAAGAAAAACTGTTCGAATTAGAAAGTGAAGAATATAGTTAGAGATGATGGATACGTGTGCAGCCCACCAAATCCGTCCAAATTCCTTCTGCCCAAGGAGAAAAAAAGTGCCTTTGTCTGCTCCCTCTTCGCCTTTACCTCCTTGACTTCTCCTCCTGTCCTCCATGGCGCCCGCTTCTCACCGTCACCCTCAACACAGTGGCACAGTGGGACACTACTACCCAGCTTTCCATTTTGGACCCCTCTGCTCGTCATTGTTCTACGCTTCTACTCGTGTGCGTTTCAAAAATTTCTACTTCCCTGCGCAGTTTTGTTACCTCGTGCTATAAAACTCGTCGATTTCTCAGTCAAACACGGGCTAAAAATTAATCATTGTGCCGACCAAAATGCCTAGCTTCCGCCATTGCTCATCCCTGCTCCTCCTCCTCTGCTACCTATCGACAAGACTCGTTCATGGAGAGGTTGCCAATGGTGGCCACCAGGACCTTCCCTCGCTCCTCTCCTTCAAGGCCTACAACCCAAACGCCACCGCCCTGGAGACCTGGGTCGGCCCCAACCCGTGCTCCGGCACATGGTTCGGGACCCGGTGCTACAGGGGCAGGGTGGTGGGGGTCTTCCTGGACAACGCCTCGCTGGTCGGCGCCGTGGCTCCTCTCCTTCGGCTCAGCCAGATTAGGGTGCTCGCCGTCAGGAACAACTCCCTGTCCGGCCCTCTCCCTCACCTGGATAACTCCACGAGCCCATGGCTGAGGCACCTGCTGGTTTCCCACAACATCCTCAGTGGAAGCCTCAGCGTTTCGCTGGGTTCTTTGCTCACTCTTAGTGCAGAGCATAACGGCTTCCATGGAGGCTTGGAGGCGCTGCGCGTTCCGATGCTCAGGAGCTTCAACGTATCAGGGAACAAGCTCGCTGGGGAGATCTCCGGCGATCTGTCCAGGTTCCCGAGCTCGTCGTTCAGCGGCAATCTTGCTCTCTGTGGGCAGCCTCTTCCAAGATGTGTTCATGCTTCTAATGCATTAGGATCAGATAGTTCTTCAAATGCTACCACTAGTATTGCTGCTCAATCTCCTAGTGCAGCAGCGAACACCGGTGGTAGTGTTTCTTCTAGCAATGGAGGCTTCAGTAAGCTTAACCTGACAGCGCTCATGGCCACCGGCATTGGTAATGCGGTGCTCATCACTGTCTCGTTAGCTATCTCTGTGGCCATGTTCGTCTACATGAGGAGAAAGCTCCGGTCTGCGAAGGATGCTTCCGATGCGGCGCTCTGCTTCGAGGAGGAAGACAAGAGGACGAACGGGGACGAGAAGTGCCAGAAGAGCGGTGCGCTGGTCTGCTTCGAGGGCGGCGAGGAGCTGCGGCTGGAGAGCCTCCTCAAGGCCTCGGCGGAGGTGCTCGGAAAGGGCGTGTCTGGGAGCACGTACAAGGCGGTCCTCGAGGACGGCATCGTGGTGGCCGTGAAGCGCCTGAGCGCGCTACAGTTCCCCGCTTGCCGGAGCAAGGCCTTCGACCGCCACATGCGGCTCGTCGGCCGGCTCCGGCACCGGCACGTCGTCAGCCTCAGAGGATACTGCAACTCCAACGGGGAGCGGCTGCTCGTCTACGACTACCTCCCCAACGGGAGCCTCCAGTCCCTTCTGCAAGGCAATGGTACGTCGCGCTAGAATCTGAAATCGGCCGCTGATTACACAGCAATGGCGTATTGCACATTCCAAATGCATGACCAATTTGGTGTTGATGCTAGTTGTGTTCCTAATTGGTTGTTGCAGGTGGAGGCATGAGAAGCTTGGATTGGGCGACTAAGAAGGGCATCCTGTTCGGCGCGGCGCAGGGGCTGAACTACATCCACACGTTCCCGGCGCGGCCGGCGCTGGTGCACGCGAACGTGAAGCCGTCCAACATCCTCCTGGACGAGCGCGGCGGCTCGTGCGTCTCCGAGTGCGGGCTCATGCGCTACGCCACCAACATCCATCAGTCCATTATCCCGCAGGCCCGGTGCCCGCCCGACCTGTTCCTGGACCGGTCCGCGGCGACGACGTCGGCACCGTCGAGCGGGTGGCACGGGTACGCGGCGCCGGAGCTGGCGTCCGGCGCGGGCGCGAGGGCGACGCAGGAGTCGGACGTGTACAGCTTTGGGATGGTGCTCCTGGAGGTGGTGACCGGTCACAAGGCCGCGGACGGCGAGGAGTGCGGCGAGGGGGGCGACGACACGATGGGGATGGTGAAGATCGGGATGCTGTGCACCGCCGAGGTGCCGGAGGAGAGGCCCAGGATGGCGCAGGTGCTTGCAATGATGGGCGAGTTCATGTGAAGCAGCTGCTGCTTAGCTCGTCAGTTACCAGTCGCTAGTTAGGACGTAACTGCAGTAGAGTCTAGCTAGGTATGTTATGTTGAAGATGTCGAAATGCCGTAGAAAAAAACTTTCTTGCATGCGAGAGAAGGACGCATCGAATATGCGTATTAAAATCGTGGCACAAATTGCTTGATCTTCTGGACAGCAAGCCCCAGGATCGAGTGTTTTTTTTAGATGGAGTCACGTGTTAGTTTGCTGCAACCAGATAATGAGTATGTTTGGTAAAGCTCTATGTATTCTTAGTTCTAGAAATTTATAAAGCTCAAGATGTGAATATACTAAAAGTATTTTGTCTTAACATACAATCTTAAAATTTGATATGGAGCTACAACTCTGTATGGGAGAGCCAACGTTGGGCGTCGGTGTAGCCAATCGCATCCTTCAACGCAGGCCCAAAGCCACCAGCAAACTAATGGCCCAATTACAAGCTTAGGTCTGGTGGGCTTACTTTTGCCAAATTCGAGCTTAACGGCTTGATTAGAGCCCAAAACGTTGTCTCAAAAAAGAAAAAGATCAGTGCCCGAAACGAATTCATTTCTCACGATCCCAAATTCTCTCTGGCAGCAGGAAACGAGACGACATCAACTTGCATTTGCAGCTGTACGCTCGTTAAAAAAAAACCACACTGGCATTTTGACCAACTTGGCGAGAAAATCAAGGGCTCACTTTGCGATTCCCATAAAGCACTTCCCACAGCACTAGAATGTCACTTTGTGCGTGTAAACGCACGGCTTGACGGCTTCGTCGATCGCGACGGCGCACCGTGCACCATTCGTGTTCAGTTTCTACCATGCCAGGCCAGCCACGATACAGACGGTAGGGCTGCCCCTACCGAGACAACTCTTTTTTTAAAAAAATATTATCATTTTATTGAAAAATTATAAAAATATCATTTAAAATAGAAAAATTGTGTATATATATATATATACATATGTCAGCACTTCAATTCGTTAGGCCAATAAAAGACCTATAACTATGCTTAAATAAATTATAACATTTTCATAGAATCTTATATAAAGATAATATATATACGAAAATTATATCTATCAACGATATCTACAACTTTATAGTTGAATTACCTTTCCATTTAAATCCACTTAAATGTCCAAAAAATGGTTAGAATTTACATATCTGAAAACCTAGATCTGAAATTTCATCATTTTTTGGATATTTAAATAAATTTAAATGAAAAAGTGATCACTATATATATCATCAATAGATACAAATTTTATATATTAATATTATCTCTTTCTGAGATCATACGAAAAAATTATGATTTTTAATCGGAGAACCGATGTGCACGTATATCTGTAATTTTCTCATTTTGAATTATATTTTTGCAATTTCTAATAAAATAATATTATTTTTTAAAAAAGTTCGAGACAACTCATACGGAGTCGTGGACCAGTGCTTAACGAGCAGCACATGGCTGATGGCTGGCAACGCAACACGCTTCAATCATTTCAGCCTTTGGGGCCCTTCACCAAACCAATCAACAACCCCAAACGAACCTCGGGAGACTAAAATCAAAAGCTCGTTATTTCGTTATTCGCTGGCACATAACGCTGGCATTTTTCCCATCGAACCTTGAACAATAAATTTGCTCCACGCCAGAAAATACGGTCGTTTTCCCCACCTTCAGATATGATTGTTCAACGGTGAATTTGGTGGTTTCAGATATACCATTCGATCTTCGTCTCAGATTTTACAGATTGGATGAATCCAAGAACAATGCCGCGTTTCCTTTGCAACGATGAGATCGGGGCAGATCGAAACGATTACATTTTTTATCGCAGACTGCATATTAGTGTGGTAGAGCAACATGCTGAATATCGCATTAATCGTGTGCACTTGTTGTTTAAGCTGGAAAGAATCAAATAAATGATCTCATTGATAACGAGAAAAGGAGTAAGTACATGACCGATCACCACCACAAAGAATCACGTACTACGCAACACCTCCCGCGCCACCCAGATGGCACACCACCGAGACTTCTCGTACATACACACGCCCACACCTGGACAAGACTCGGAACGAATCAACGGACCCAAGAAGAAGAACAGGCGAAACCAGATGTGAGGACACATCTGGCTGGCTACCGCGCGGGCAGATCTAGCAGAAGAGGTAGCCGAACGCCGCGGCGGCGAGGGACGCCGCTGCGAGGGGCACCGCGGCGGCCGCGTCGGAGACGGGCGCCGGCGCCGGAGCCTCGGCGGCGGCGGCGGACGCGACGAGCGCGGCGGCCATGGCGGCGGCGGCGACGAACTTCATCCTGAGACCGGCCATCTGCGAGGCTTGTGTTGGGATGAGCGGGCTGCGGGGCTAGGTTTATTCGGCTGCGTGGGATCGGATCTCTCTAGGAGAGTAGCGGAGTCTAGAGAGATGCACGCTAGCAGTAGGCGAGGAGAGGCGGCTCAGCGGGAGGTGGGGGAGGACGGAGGAGGGGGCGAGGTTTATATAGAGGCCTGGGGGGTGGGGGAGGGCCGGAGGGGAAGGAGAGCACGAAGCACGGCTGGCCATTTGTTGGGTTCCGGGTTTGGTGCGGCCCGGCCGATCAGGCAGGCTGGCACTTGCTGTTGGGCGGGGCGCGCGGGCCGTTGGGATCCTCTCTGACCACGCCACGCGCTTTCGTTGTGAGGCTTTGAGCGCGTCGCCGGCGTTTTTACAGATCTTCGTTTTGCAATCTTGTCCCGGAATCACGTTTCAGAGGGCCAAAGCCAACGCGGAACTAGCAAACTAGCCTGAAATCGCTTGGGAACTTTCCACGGTACACTTGGAACTGCGTTACTGCCAGAGTTTATTTATAAATTCTTAAACGAAGCAGTTTGGTCTCGTGGAATTTGAACATGCTGTGCCTACGAGAATTTGTGTCCATTAAGAGTGCACGTCCGGAAAATACGAGCTCCGCCAGGGGTCACATGGGGACTGGGACTCAGAGGATCCACGGGCGAACGGTCACAGGCGCGTGGGGAAGACCAGCCTCGTGGGAACAGCTGGCGCGACAGTTGCGATGGTCCCACAGGTTAGCTGTCAAAGTAAAATACTCCTCCGTAATGGCGCCATGCCACCGATGTTCGTTCGGCTTCCTTCTCTTTGTCCGTTCTCCGCCCAAGACCGCTTCCCTGTGAAAGGTATCGTAGATATTTTGGGGGAAATTTATATTCTTCTTATCGTTGTATCAATTGTAGTTTCGATATTGTTAATTTTATAATATCAAAAATCATGTTACTGGCTTTAATATTTTTAGGCTCATATCACTAGTTGGATGAACCGTTCTAACTAATAGCAATGATCAAACAAGTTTTTAGAACTAATGATATAAACAAAAACGATAGCAAAAGTCAAAACGGTATAATAACAAGAACCTAAATTTTCCATATTTCGGTGCTATTCCTGCTGCGACTGCGATACCCTCGTGTGTGTGCACCGTTTGCTCTGGACTTCCCGGTAGAAATGTCAAACCTGCCGGAGTTCAACCTGATCGCAACTTGCTAACTAACAACACGCGTTGGAGTGCAAAATCGCCGGCTGCCCAGAGCGAGGATGGATGGCAGGTCGTGACGGGAGGTTGGAGAAACAATCAACCCTGGAAGGCCGCGTGAGCAGTGGAGCTTCGCCGGAAGCAAAAGTCCGCGGGCAGTAGGAAAATGCGTTTCGCACTGCTCCTAGAACATTCCAATTTTATTTCTTTTCTCTTCCGGTTCGGTATGTGCGTGAGCGTGACGACTTGGCTGGCGTTGGTCGTCATTGCTTTTGCGGCGTGCGCGAGGGCGGGTACGCCCGCCTCCTTTCCTCGCGCGTCACGACAACGGCCTGAGCGGCTGAGCCACGCCGAAGCCAACGGCCTGAGCCATGCGGGCTTGTCACGTCGTCCTGTCGTGAACTCGTGTCGGCCCTCGTGATCTCCTAGCGGGCTGGACCACGGTGATCTCCGCCAGGCCATTTAGTCCGCGGGCTGGCGCGCGTAATCTCCTACTGGGCTGGATCGATCACTGGCCTCGAAATAAGGAAAAAGTCTATTTCATCTCCCTTAACCTTTGTCCCAATTCGATTCCCCTTCCCCCACACCACCACTAGACATCTATCACCCTCAACTCTTAAAAAACGGTTAAAATACCCCTTCGATCCCATCAAAGAAGTACAAGAGATGGCGTAGCGAGCCACTAGCAAGGTTAAGCTACTGATCGAGCTCGAAAATTCGCGATAATCGTAGTTATTGGTCAAAAATTTAAAAAAATTTAGAGAAATTTTTTTTGGCAAAATTTAAAATTTGAAAAAAAATCGTGATTTTAACCGTTCGGTAATCGGTCCAAACCGGTTACAGAGCGGTTTTTGCATTTTATCGAGCGGTTTTCTCGAATTTTCTGTATTATCAATAACCACTCGGTTTTCTAGGTAACCGCTTGGTTTTCTCGATTTATCGAGCGGTT
The DNA here is from genome assembly GCF_958298935.1 of Phragmites australis. NCBI lineage: Eukaryota > Viridiplantae > Streptophyta > Magnoliopsida > Poales > Poaceae > Phragmites > Phragmites australis. Next base: position 5,965,375 of record NC_084935.1, read on the forward strand.
TTCTCGATAACATGATCCTATGTTTTTTAAAAATACATGAACTCATTAATTAGTTATTGTAACATGCATGATTGTGTAAATGTGTTGCGACTAGATTAATTCATAACTGACTCATCACACCTAAAAAATGAGTGAAACCACTTTCATTAGCTTATTTATATTATGATTTACGTAGAAAAAATAATAGTAGACATGAAAAAGTTAATTACAATGCTGTTTCTTAACATATTCATTTTATGCTCGTGAACTTTGTAAAAGTCATAGAGAAATTAATAAAACTCTATATAAAGTGAAATCAATTTTAAAGATTCTCTTAAAATACGTTTTACATAAGAAAAATATGTGTTTGTATGTTAAACTTTTTCTTAACATGAGTTAATAAGTGAGCCGCACGTTTTATTTTTTTCAAACTTCCTCCCTAGAGAATATGATGCAAACGACATTATTTTTGAATTTTTTTTTCACATAAGGTCTTAGAATTGTGTCTAGTTTTTAAAAGATTTTTTTGAATTATTTTTTCGAATTTTTTGAATTCAAATTCGATTACCGTTCGGTTTCTGAAACTGGACCGGACCGAGAAGTTCGGTTATCGCAGCTTTTAAGCGGTTACCGTAGATTTTTTAACCATGGCCACTGGGTGAGATCCATATATCCAATTCACCAGGAACATCCGGTGCATGATTTTGCAGCCACTTGAAAACCTGTACAGTCATTCGCTCAAAAACAAAAACCCTGTACAGTCACACGTAAGTATACGACATACATGCTTCACGTACCCTTCAGTCTTCATGCCGCCTCACACTGCCGCCTAGCTCGTCACCGGCATCACTCCTCCGCCCACTTAGTCGTCGAGATACAGCCACCCACGGTGCCGCGCGCGTCGAGGCCATGGACTCATACTTGTAGAGTTAGTCCTTCATCGCAGTCGGATGCCAACGAACCGCCAGCAAGCACGGCAGCGAACTCTGGAGGTGAACGTGGAGGTGGGCATTCCGTCGAGCCTGTAATAGGCAAGGAGACTATGTCTGTCGCCAACCTTGTCCGTCACCACTCCGGCCATGAAGCCACCACCGTAAGAACCCTAGCGTCCTGCTCGTTCCATTTTGCTACTTGTACGAGGTCCCCGGACTTCTCCCTCTGTTGCCATGAGCTTGGCAAGCCGGGCATGGCGTCCCCCTGTGTGCACCGTATGATAGTAGAATCGAAATAATTTTATTTACATCTCAATTGCCCACACTATCACCGCCGGTCCTGGCGAGCGCTAGGTGGCAGGCCAGACAAGCCGCGGCGATGCCAGTGGGATTCGGAGTCGAGCCGGGCGCGCGTGGCGGGTGCGGCAAGTGAGTGCGCCGCTACGGCGGCGGCACGCGAGGCCGAACCGCGGTGACGCGCAGGGGCAGGACCCGTGCAGATAAGACGACAACGTCTATGCGTGTGGCTGCCTACGCGAGCTTCCGATCAATGCCAAGGGTGGAAACAGGAGAATGGAGATGGGGACCAGCGCCATGGCTAGAGGAAGGAGATGGGGAGGAGAGGGAGATGGAAGATAGAGCCTGACAAGTGGGCCTGTACTATTTTTTGCTGACTAGATGAGCCATGTCAGTAAAACCGGTATGGTTTTGGGTCAAGGGGGTAAACTGAATGGTACTGAAATTTCGAGGCGATAGATGTCTGGTTTTGTATTTCAAGAGGGAAATCAGACTTGGCAAGAGTGGAAGGAAGTTTTTTTAGAGAAATACCCTCTAACTTATATTAATAATAATGCAAGCAAGTATATGAGTACCTAACTATTATATTGAATATCTTAAATGAATAATTTGCTACCATCAAGTCCTTGTGACGATGAAACATGCTGAACTTCTTGATCTTCCTCATTGAAGAGTCGAGATCTTGCAACGAAAATATGATTGTCAACTATCATAGATGCAGTAAATATACTTTTATATATCTTCATAGATGGTTAGTACTTGCTACAAGTCTCTTGGTAGCAAACTAGCAATGTTGTTTGTCAAAAGAAAATCAGAGAGGGTTTATTTATAACCATCTCAATTAGGAATCAGCCTTCAACGTAGGTGTCACTATTATCTTATAAGTGAGTTGGTTTGATATAACCCATTGCGGGTAAGCAAAATATAAAAAAAATTATAAGAGAGAAAAACTTAATCTAGAAAAGAATACTGAAGAAACTAAAAAAATATAAAATTACTTTTGAAAAAGGCCAGCGAAGAGTGGAAAGGAACCCGTGGTGAGTCCTTGGATGGGGCTACTCCTTCATTGTCCTCATATCTCCCTCCCGATGGCAGTTAGGGTTTGCATACTAAATTTGTAATTCTTTTTTAGCGGAACAATTGAAGAGGTAAAGTAGACTTTTTTTTCTCTCGAAATAACCATGCCGGCGCCCAAGTGGTCGCAATGGGCCAGGTAATCTTTGTCAGGCCGTTTGATCTGCCATCGTGCATTCGTGTCGGCCCATGCATCTCTTTGTGCCGTTTAAGGCCGTCACGGCTCGACATCGAGCTGCTCACAGGGCCGCCGCTCGCAGCTGCCGTGCCGTGCGAACAAGTTTTTTTTTTTTTTTTTTACATTTTCTAACTTAAAAATTAAATAAATAGATTTTGAGTGAAAAATTAAAAAAAATAGATACATACCGTCCTTTTAAAGGGCTGCAACACTTTCAGAGTATGGTAGGGATACCACGATGATAAAGACAGGCCTTACCGTCCTCTGAGAGGCCGATAAGCCCTTACAGCCATCTGAGAGGGCGGTTAGGCTAATGTTCCCGCAGTGAACAATACTCAGTCGCTAAATTTTTTTTCTGTCTTCTCTGTTTAAAACAGTGATCTTTTGTTACTCTAAAAATCCTATTTTTTTTACATGTTTCATAATCCATGTGTAGCCTATTTTAATTAGATTCATCTAGAAAGTATGTGTAGAATTTAAACTAAAATTTTAAAAAAAGGTACTTTTATAACTTCTAGACATTGTTAGGGCATCAAATAAATTCCTAAAAATCCAAAAAAATTCACTAATATTCTTTTTATATGATGGATTAATTTTTAAAATTATTTTTAGCCCTAGGTTTGTATATGTTTGAATTCAAATAGAGTTAAAAAAAGAATATCACATAACATTATAAAAATAAATATAAATAGAGTATTAGAAAGGAACTCACTTTTTCACCATATAGTATAGGATTGAAAATAATTTAAAAAATACTCCATCATATAAGAAGAATATTAGTGATTTTTTTTCTAGATTTTTAGAAATTTATTTGATGCCCTAACAATTTTCTAGAAGTTATAAAAGTACAATTTTAGAGAATTTTAGTTTAAATTCTACATATGCTTTTTATGAATCCAATTAAAATAGGTTGCACATAGATTATGAAATATGAAAAAAAAAATTTAAAATTTTTAGAGTAATAGAAGATCATTGTTTTGAATAGATTGTTTTGAATAGAGGAGATAGTAAAAGAAATTTTAGCGGCTGAGTAACGTTCACTGCAGGAAAAGTAGCCTAATCGACTCTCAGGTGGCTGCAAGGGTGAGAGGGCAGTAAGGCCTGCTTTTTTTACCGTGACATCTTTATCGTCCTCTAAAAGTGTTGCAGCCCTTTAGAAGGCGGTAGACGTCTATTTTTTAAATTTTTTCAACTAAAATCTATTTATTTAATTTTTTAAGTTAGAAAATGTTAAAAAAAAAAACTCCCGTGCGAACACCAAGCGGCCAGCGAGGCTCCGCTCGCCGCTTGCACGCAGACGCTGGCACCGGGACGTGCTCACTGGCGCACGCGTGCACGCGATGAGGCCCTTCCTGCTCACGCCGGGCGCCGCCCGCCTCGCGTCGGCGGCCCCCTCGCCGTCAACGTTCTCGCGCCTACTCCTCCCGCTCCACCTACAAAATAATGGCTGGCGCAACCACCGCCGTAACGTCCACTCCTCCTCCCCTCTCCTCTACCCGCGCCTCCGCAATCGCCGCTGCGGCCGTTTCTTCGCGTCCTCCCAGGTCTGACTCACCTCTCCGCCCTGCTCCCCGTGCCGCACCTCCTCGTATTTGACCCATTCCGTGTGGTCTCGCGCCAAGTGTTCGATGAAATGCCTCTGCGTCTGCGGTGATGGATTCGGCTGATGGTGCTCTGGTGCTTGTTTGTCTGCGCTGCAGATGGCGGCGCCTGCCGATGCCCCCGGCGGATCCGCGGACGCGTTCGAGGTGATCCGTGCCCACCAGGTGCAGCCCTTGGCCTTGATTGTTGCCTTGCCTTGGGGGTCGCGTATGTAATAAAATGGGGACGGTAAATATGGAACTTAAATGAAGTAAATCGGGTGTTCTGGGCCTGTTGTGCCGTGGAGGACTCCATAACCTTGGGGCAAAAAGTACTGGGTGGACTACTGGACTATATGCTATGGAGTCGAATGGGTTCACCCAGAAAGACTTATTATTCGCTTGATATAGGCTTATTGTTTGGTGTGGTGATCTCTTTGCCCAATTAGCATAGCAAGGAAGGAATGGTTTTGTTTACAAGAACCAGATCTGCATGTTCCAAGGTTGTGAGACTTCAGTGTCTGTAGCCAAACATTCATTGGTATTCCCTTCCCAAACCTTGTCGATTCCCACAATATATTTGATTAACCAGTGGAATGAGTATATTTGCAATAGTTGGGAGGTCCGAATAAGTTACTTAACCAAGTTTTCAATCATTTTAGTTTTGATTACTTGAACGCTGCAAAACGAAGAGGCTAATCTTTCATTGTCCCTACATCTTGCTTATTCATACATGACTCTCACAAATATAGGCGAAAGCTGCTCGTCTTCCTCCTGTTGAAGAAATTCGGATAATTTTGGATCGAAGTGTCAGGGGTGTTCTTGCCACCCATTCTCAGGTATCCTAGACTACGTAACACATAAGCTGTTATATTTGCATGTCTTGATGGACAAAAATTTCGTCAGTCTTTTCCTCATTCTACCTCTGAACAGTTTTGTAGCCAGTGAGCATTGGACAGTGTGAAGATCCTGACCCATTATTCATGAAGAACCATCTTGCCTATTGAAACTTATTATTTGTTTGTAATGCTCTGAAGTCCATTTTTCACTGGAATGTTGACGTGTGTTCATCTTGTACTTCTCACATATTCACTGGAGCATGATTGTAGTTTTGTACCATGTCATAGTTTCATGGATTGCCTGGTGCGGAGAGAAGAATATTAATATTAAAAACAAGTGAAAATATGTAATTCTCTTTTGTTTCCTTCTATCATTAACTAGTTGATTAAACAAACAAAAATCTAGAGTTTCAGAACTCCAATATATGTATCTTGCAGAATTATACTGGAGCTAATATATTATTCCATTTATAGGAGCATGCTGGTTATCCATCTGGTTCAATGGTCGATTTTGCATGTGACCAGGATGGTTCGCCCATATTAGCAGTGAGTAGTTTAGCAGTTCATTCAAAGGTAAGATGGTTTTCTGCTTTCAAGATTATGTATACATGGAGTGAAGCCACTTGTTTTTACTTTTTCATGCCCATTATGCATGGATGCCTAACATTTGGTAGCATCACTGGAACACACACAATGGCACTGTCTAGTCTACATTCACCAAATGCAGGCACCATTTGTAAAGCGTATTTCTTCGTATCAATTCCCCTTATGTTTTGCTACCATTTTTGCAGAATCTCTCTGGAAATCCTAAATGCTCACTTCTCGTTGCCAAAGACCCCGAGGACAGGACAGATACTGTAATTACTGTATATGGTGATGCTGTCCCTGTAATTCCCTCCCTCCCTCGCTTGCTCACTCTCTAGATACTCTCATGTGTTTTCCTTGTTACGTGTCTGTACAGATACATTGCTAAATCATAATATGCTTGTCACCCGATGATAACCGTCTTTGCTGACTTCATTCTTCAAAGGTTTCTGATGAAGAAAAAGATTCAGTGAGAAGTGCGTACCTTCGAAGACATCCTGAGGCTTTTTGGGTATGTTTTCTTAATGTTATTTTTCAAAGGCATTTTTATGGAGTACTGATTTCTGATGAAAATTTGCAAAATTAAGGTTGACTTTGGTGACTTCAGTTTCCTGCACATTAAACCGAAAGCTGTGCGCTATGTATCTGGTGTTGCAACTGCTCTCCTTGGCTCTGGAGGTACATGGCTTTTTTAATACCCTAGAGGAAAACTAGTCACTAAAAGAAACCCTGTAATCCAAGAACGAGGAGTTCATGGGTCTAATCAACATTCATTTGGTTTTTTTAATCCCATTTTATTCTCCTACTATTGGTATTTTTACATTAATAGAAAATGTATATTTTGGCATAAGGCTGCATCTAAGTCATTTCTGTAAATATGAGATGAAAAATAACTTGGTGACAGTGTTGCCTGATATATTAACCTGTTGTCAACATCCCCAGAATTCAATGCCGCTGAGTGCAAGGAAGCAAAAGTTGACCCAATATCTCAATTCTCTACTCCTATTACAGTATGCCCGGATTCTGTTTTCCTTTAGTCTTACCATTTATATATTTATTGTACTTTTACACTAAATGTGTCAACCTTTCATTGTTGTACTTGTGTATATACACTGCAGAGCCACATGAATAAGGATCATGCTGATGATACGAAGCTCATTGTGCAACACTCAACCACTGTTAAGGCAAGTGCACGATGAAGTATACTTGTGCATCATTTATTCCAATGATGTTGCTGCAAAATCTAAGCATCTTAAAGCAAGTTGTGCCTCAATATTGTTATTCTGAGCAAGCTGTCCATTTTTTTATATTGTAGTTTATGTCTGTTACTATATAACTAGTACTTTTTATTTGACAGTATATGTATATCTTTAGGCTTTGTTTTTTCTCGAACACGCAGGAGAACTGCATGTGTTGAGGCATCATGGTGCTTGTTGTTTAGAAAGTGAAAATTATGTTCTGCTCAATCATACGGTTGCAGTTTTTTTTCGCCCGATAGACATTCAAAGGTGCAAATATCATCTAGAGCTAGGTTCGCATGCAAGTTTTGACTTGGGAAAATAGTTGCACATTCAAAATTCACAAAGTAGTTTACCAATGAATCGAACAATTCTTTTATAGTCTGGCTGTTATGTATACCTGTCAGTATACTTGGTAACCAGAAGTATTATTCTGCTGTATGCTGGAATCTGCAACATGAAGAACTGGGTTAAGTGCTGTAGCTGTGTAGCATTTCTAGGTGCTGTAGGTTATCGATATTACCAAACCATGTAGTCTTGATCACCCAGGAGCATGGAATAGTAGCACAGGATGAATTCTTTCAGAAGAGCATGCATTGGTGCTTTGTATAGTCCATCTAACATTTTCTCCATTTTGTGCTATTATTTGACCAAAAAAATCTTTTCCAACATTTTGAGAGATGACAAACACAAACTATTTCAGGTGGATTTTGCTTATATGCTGGATGTGGATAGCCTTGGTTTCAATGTGAAGGTAATACTCTTTAAAGGCCGTGTCTTATTCTTGTACTTTACAAATTGTATCGTGGTGCCCCCAACCCGCCCAATGTCATACTGAGCTATGTTGCACGGATACGGCGATACGGATACAGATACGTGATACCGTGATACTTCGATACGCCATTTTTCCCAAAACACTGATGCGGGGATACGTCTATATATGTATATATTAAAAATGAAAAATACATTTCACGTATCACAACAATCACAACATACACAGAGGCTCAGAAAAGATGGGCTCAGGAAAAACCAATGAATCAGAGAATCAGTGAATCATGCTTGCACAAATCAATTTGAATAGAGTGGTCTATACTATCATGCGTGCTCCAGGGCACCAGTTGAATCAGTGAATCACATAATCATGCTTGCACAAATCAATTTGAATAGAGTGGACAAATCAATAATGCTTGCACAAATCAATCAGAGAATCATGCTTACTAGTGTGCCTATCAATCAGAGAATCATGCTTGCATAGTTGCACACTATTAATCAGAGAATCATGCTTGGATTATTCTTGCTTGCACAAATCAATCAAAGAATCACCCTAGCACACTATCATGCGCTCGGAGGTGGGGGCGGGCACAAATCAATCATGCATTCAGTGAAAAAGCTCACCAGGGTAGCAAGCGGGCGACGACCAGCGGATCTGGGCCACGGGCAGACCGGCGGAGGTGGGGGCAGGTGCTAGGCGGAGCTGGCGGCAGACGTGGGGGCTGCGATTGGCGGAGGTGAGGGCACGACGTCGCACGGGCGGACGTGGGGGCGGTGTTGGGCGGAGCTGGCGGTGGAGGTGGGGGCAGGCGTCGAGCGACGGGTGGAGCTGGCAGCGAATGTCGGGGCGGCGGCGGATGTGGGGGTGGCGACGGGCAGAGGTGAGGGCACGGCGTCACACAGGCGGACATGGGGGCGGTGGCGGGCACCGAGCAGAGCTGGCAGCGGAGGTGGGGCGCCGGGGCGGCGACAGGTGTCGGGCAGCACTGGGAGGAGCGACGTGACCCGCAACACGGCAACAGATATGTGCGGCTGTGCGTGCGCTGTGTAGCAGATATGTGAGAAGTGGATTTACCCTAGGAGGTATCGAAGAAGTATCCAAGAGGTATCGCACAAGTATTCGGATTATTTTAATTATTTGAAAATCATAAAATAGGCCGATACACCTCTGATACGTACCCGGGAGTATCCATATCCGATACAGTATCGGATACTGATACATGGATTTTTTTTAAGTATCCGTGCTTCCCAGATACCGAGATAGTACCACATTCGATGTAGTGTTAACAATTCTCAAAAGAATAAAATCTGAAAATTTGATGCTATATTCTGCCTACTCAGTTTGCATCAATGACCATAAAAGTCAGCATTGCGGCATTAGAGCCGAATACCTATAGATGATTCGACGTTTGTAGCCCTTTATTGTCTGGATAACAAAATGCTTGATTGTAATATCTGTTGATAATAAAATGCTTGATTGTAATATCTTTAGATAATAAAATGCTTGATTGTAATATCTTTAGACTTCTTTTTGTTGGACTTCGAATGAACTCTGGTCTCGTGTAGTGAAAAACCCAACCCTGTTATAACATTAATATGTGCACTTTTCTGTTCTCCAGGCTGGTTATGATGGAAGTGTTCTGAAGTTGCGTATTCCCTTCCCTAGGCAGGCGCAAGACAGGAAGTGAGTCCGCACTCTTGACTCTCTTAGCCTTATAATTTGATGCCTACTCCCCCTTTTCCTGTTACATTGTGTTATAACTGCTCTGATGCTTTCTTTATGACCTTCCACTTGGGTTTTTGAACATGATGGAGCATTTTCTTTTTCTTTTCCTGTTCCATTGTATCCTTTTATAGGCCCTTCCGTTTAATTGGGTTTGGATATTGTTATGTGTTCTCTGAGCAATTTGTTTACTAAGAACTCCTAGTTCTATAATATCCTGAATGATGATTTAAAATTGATACCTAAGATGTGGTTGTTTCTGAATATTCACTCGACTGGTTCTCTAAAACAGCTTGTTATTCCTGTATAGGGATGTTAAGACACTAATTGTGGAAATGCTCCAAGCTGCAAGAGCCTCATCTTCACATGCCGAATGATGTCATCTGGAAGGTGATGGATTTGCCGATGTAAACGAAGGAAAACCAAGATCAACAAGAGCTCTTAGGTTTCCGTTCAGTCTCAGCACCAGTTGAAGATGGAGCCACAGAAATATCATGGTTTGATACGTCACTTTGCTGTATATAACCAAGAACAGCTTACGTGAAGCACTTCCAGTTGAACAAATAAAAGCGACTTGCATACCACACTGAAGCGCTTCGCTCCCATGCAACTATTTTAGCTGATTGTTCACCAAACAAAAGGCTATCTTATTGCAAGGATACAAAAAATGTTAACAGCTAAAATGTTGTCCAACTTGCGTGCATGCTTAGTACCTGTGCCGTTTTGGCTAAACACCGATGCTCAAAGTCATATTTACTATGTTGTGGGCAAACACAACATGACCTGTCAATATTTTACTATGTTGGTAAACTTAGCCTGTCAATTGTCGAGCCGTAAGATAGCTTGCCGAGACGTAAAAGTGGTTCATTAAGCAAAATATTCGCTCCCTAGGAAAATATTTAGATACTTACTTCAATCATAAATACATATCGTTTTGAAAAAAAAATCGATCAAACTTTTATAACTTCGACTAACATCAGTTTTCAAAATATGTAATTTGGAAACCTTAAATAGGTAAGATTTATCTTGAAAAATATTTTCATACTATCACAAATTTAATAAATTTTATAAATATACTAGTTGAATGTCTATACAGGAGACGAAAATTTTCACGAGATATTATTATTTACTATGTGAAACATGTGCACCTCCTGAAATCCTACTATAATATTAGAATTGGTATTAATCTCTAATGAAATGTCTCTATTTCAAAACTGAGATATGGTTTGGTAGCTATTGTCCCCAACAATCGATTCATTCCAGAATTGTAGTCACAACTAAAATCAATACAATACAGTTGAACACATACATTTAGACATTTCATTATGGCAAAACGCATCCAACACAATTCCCACAGTTCTCATTTGCATAAGCCATCAATACATACCAACCTTGAAATTGACTTAAACATATCTATAAGAACATCACAAACCCATTCGCCCATAAGCTGGACAATTCATCGTGCGTGCCTCCATTAAGTCCATGCATCATGATACACAAGTTACTATCTGGTACCAAGGTTAGCTATAAATAACTCATATTTAACTTTATGTGACTACCAATACAGCCGTCAATCCCTTCACTGCCCATGTCACTATTCTTGTCCTATTTTCACGCATAGCCATGTTGATCTCTTTGCTGCCTATATTGTCACCTTTGATATCGTTGCAACCGTTGTTATTTTTTAGTGATAGAATGCTTTTGATAGACCAGCCCCCAAAAAAGGACATACATATACTTAATTAAAACTCTCTAAGCAATAGTATATGTATATCAGATAAAGCTTGTCCTAAAGTGGAATTCAGAGTGACAATCATCACTAAATAGGCAGCACTCATCCATAGTCAACCACAACGTTTATGTGTGATCATGATGGCTATCATGGTGGTGAAGACAAGCAACACACCAACGCTGAAGTTTGGGTCTTTGTAATTTATCATAATCTATTGCTCGAATAAACTTGAATGTGTTAAACAATTAATAGCTAGGATTAGTATCTTTCTAAGTTGTATTAACACTCAATACGTGCTTTGCAGCAAAGTGTAGCTACTAAGATAGAATAACATGCTTGTCATTTTGTTCTGATGAAGTACTGCAATAATCAACCATCTATTCATGTAGTGCCTCGACTGATGGCAGCTGTTTTCTCCCATGCAAATACAAAAGTTATAGAACATACTATACTTCCGAATTATTATCAGGTTAGCAACGAGAAGTTTCTTGAATGGAACTTAGTAAATGAGAATGTGGTTAAGCAATCAAAAGGCTAAGGCTAAGAAATAAGAAATTAGCTCAAGTTTGACATGTTATGCTAAGCTCCAGGAATATATAAAGAAAAATGAAATTTGCTCAAAATCAATATGCTAAACTACAAGAATAAATCAACGATTTAGCTCAAGTTTGACATATTATGCTAAGCTACAAGAATAGATGACTAAAGATAAAAGAAATTTGTTGACGCCACTAGTTTCAGATGGAGCACTAACATCATCAAAATTTATCAAAAAGACATTATTCTATTGTCCCTAGTTCCTAAGTTGAAAGAGAGAGTTGACTCTTAAGAACATAAATAAAATTAAAATCAAATCATCAGATGACAGCCAGGCATCACCGTGAACAACAAATATGGGTGGTATGAGAGGTCATCTCCACCTACCACAAGCATATTGTGCCAGCTTTCACCGCACATGGATTGCCTACTCCACAACTATGTACACAGTCAGCTAGCATCTACACAATTGGTCCTTTGTTTGAATATTTTTAACAGAACAAATGAGCTACTACCAAACTATTGATTTCCTTAGGGCCCTCATCAATTACACTTCAATCAATTCAGGATCACTGACAAACAACTACAAGCAGTGAGAACATTATGAGATTTGCGCACACACGAAGTAATCATTTGCGCTTACAAAGGAGATATTGTTATACCAGTGGGAAAAGAAAACGATAGTGCTAGTTATAACCAATTAGAAAGTTTGTGTGCACGCACCAAACATATCTAATAATAATTAGAACTAAGTCATGGGAATATCATGAGATTAAGTCATTTCACTTGTTTGTAGCAATACTACAAAGTCAAAAGTTTAAGGTTGTAAGCTAAACCAAAGATCATTATTATACTATTCTCAGAGTACAGAATCGAAATCATAAACTGATATGGTAGTAGCTATATACCTGCTACTTTCTCATATATGCTTGTTGACAAGAGATATTTAAACAACTATCCTCAAAGAAAGGATCCAAAATATAACAGTTAGTTAAAATAGCCCTGCATGGCACGAAATAGGTAAACATGAAGGCAAACAAATTATTTGAAAGCTTACGACTTTACCTAAATCAGGAATGCATCATGAAAATGAACATGTTAACACATCATAGAAGATGATATAAACAGGACATACATAAGTTTGTATGAGATACGATCTAGAGATCTGCACTGTTACACTTTAGCTTCAAGCCTTCAATTAGCTGATTGGTTCTGAAAAAGAAAATTATCAAATTAGTACATATCTGCTCCTCATAGAAAAATGGAAGAATCAAGAATTTATTACTCGAATCAACCTAAATGATAAATGTCTTAACTGTGAATAGTAGGAATAGCAACATTTCTTAAATATTGGGAAAAGTAGTACATACTTTGCGACAAAGTCTAACTATCAAGCCAAACAAATATTTAGAGGCAGACATGAAGTGATCATTTGCTACACCTGTTCTGTTGTTTGACGTCCGTATTAAGAGCACCATGTACTGCGCTACTGCACCGGCTCACATTCAGGCATTAATGTCTAGTTATGATCACTACGGAGTGAGGAGGCTTGCTATAAAGGAACATAGTAGCATCTAGAAGCAAGAAATCGACCTTCAAATCATGCCTATGATAATCGTACAATGGAATCAGTGGTGCATTCGAATATCAAATATCCTTGCAAGTTCATTTACCTATGTGATTGGCCTGCAGGTCCTTGGAGTCATAGCCTTCGTTCGTGGGTAGCGACCGTGACGTGCTTCTAACCCCTCATGCCAGTAAATGCCTCGATGGTCTCCTCCACAGCGTGCTCAGACCAGTGATACTAAAAGTACAGCCTCCCTGCAGTCCCGCAGCCCACTCTCACCACCGACGTCGTCGAGGGGCTTGGCATAGGCAGCAGGGGGCAGGACTGGTTTGTCGTCACCTCAGATGCATCCGCCTCCGTGTCGACTCGGACACCGCCCCACGACCTCGGCCCCGCCGCATCCACGTGTGGGCCTAATGCATGGTAGCGACGGGTGCAACCGCTTGTTTGGGGCGCCGTGTGGGGCTGCGATGGCTCCCCAGTGCCGACAGAAGTGATGGCGGCATGCTCTCTGGTGGCTCTCATAGCGTAGCCTCCCCCTCCTCCCCCTTCGAAGGGTGTGGAACCCTAGATCTGGTGATGATATCCTCCGCTTCATCGTTCTACTCTGCGACACTGATGATGAGGCTAGGATTTAGAGTGCAGGTATCGTGGACGATGTGGTGTGACGAGGAAGGATGAGGGGTGTCGGAGGATTAACTCCTATCGCAGGGATCCCGAGAGACCCCTTTTTAAAGATTCGGCCAGGGGGATGATCCTGAATAAGTTCGTCGGAGAAATAAATGGAAGTGGATGTAAATGCAACGGCCGGTGGTGGGGGATGATCGACCTAGTGCAAAGAGGAATAAATGCACCGGAGTTTAGACAGGTTCAGGCCGCACGGGGGCGTAATACTCTACTCCTGTATGGATGAAATAATTGTCCTGAGGGAGGTCCCCCGAGGATGTATCTGGTTACAAGAATATTGTGTCTAACTAAGAGCTTGAGGCTCCTTGTTTCTCGGCGGGAGCTCTGCTCAGGCTAGCTCACAATGTCTTCTTCCGTTGGCTTGGTTCGTTGTGGGGTTCGTCTTCTTCGTCTGTTCTTTTTGTCCTCTGGTGTGCCGACTCTTTTATGCACTCGTCGGCTACGACATACCCCGAACGGGAAGGAAGGGGTACAAGTTCCAAGACGCCATGACTGAAAAATGCGTCATCATTTCCTCTGGGCGAAATGACTGGGGCGGTGGAAAAACGCGACGCGCGTCCGGTCACTCGTCACTGTGGACGCCCTGGCAACGAGCACCGTTGAGAGGGCCCACCGGGCAGCCACAGAGGCACCCGGCGTGCCCGCCCTGTCTTGTTCTTCTGCCACGGCAGGGCGGCAGGCGAAATGCCTTGATCCTGGCGATGTTATCCCGAGACACACCGGAGGATACAGGACGGGACCCGTGCAATTAATAGCCCCACGCCTCTCTGCCAAAGCATGGCAGGAACTGACACCGCGGCGGGAGCAGTTGGGGATGTCAGGCCACGCACGCCCATTAAATGCGGCCTTGGACCTCTGACCACTTGACACCTCATTGGTGGGCCCCTCGGGGGCCTTCCTGGGTCGTCGGGGGCACCGAGTGCTCGGGGGTACTGTTCACCTCCCCGAGCACTCTCTCCCGAGAATGCTTATCCTTGTTCTCGGGGCACCAGGTGCTCGGGGGTACCGTTTACCTCCCCGAGCACTTTCTCCCGAGCACTCTTGTATGAACCTTCGGGGAACCGAGAGCCCGGGGACTGCCACGCGCGACCCTGAGCACTCTCTCTCGAGCACGTTTATACTAACCTTCAGGGAACCGTGCGCCCGGGGACTGCCGCGCGCAGCCCCCGAGCACTCTCTCCCGGGACTTAGCTCTTCTGATAGTCAGGGGACTAGGGTGCTCGGGGGCAACCCGGCGCTTTCCCGAGCACTTTCTTCCCGGTACTTAGCTCTTCTGATCGTCGGGGGACTAGGGTGCTCGGGGGCGACCGGGCGCTTCCCCGAGCACTTTCTTCCCGGTACTTAGACTTTGCGGGTCATCGGGGGACTGGGGTGCTCGGGGACCAAGGACTGTAGCCCCAGGCACCTTCTCCCGGAACTTAGACTTTCCTCACCTCGCGGGGGGAACCTCGCGGGGTGGTGCCATGTGGCGGACAGCTGGCCTGGCCTCGGGACTCAGGGACCCCGGTTCCTGATACACCGACAGAGGGAGGGAGCGAATGGGGAGGTGGGAGTGGGGCTCATCTGTTGGAGGAAAAGAGATGGAGAGGTGGCTTAACGTCCTGTGCGAAAATTAATATATACTTTTAAGTAGTAGAGGAGTGGAGATAGAGATTTTAATAAAAATAATATTATTAAATATTATGTTTTATCAAATATAAAATGTATTTATAATTATAAAGAATATTAAGATAAGGTGCTCCAGGTACTGACGATTTTGCTTCCCGTCCCTCCTCGCGAGTCGCGACCTCATACGGTCCCTCCCTCCCCGACTCCCCAAAGCTCACTCCTGATTCCTGATCACACAGGAGGACCCACCGGTCGGTCTCCGTCACCGGCGCTCGCCGAGCCCCGCAGGGCCGCACCCATTCCTTCCCTTCTCCTTGCGAAAGCAGCCGCACGCAGCAACAACAGCAGCGAGGGCGGCGAGGCAAGGAGTCGGGGCTCGCCTCTCGGAAGTCGAGAGGAAGAGATGGAGTACAGGAGAGTGAAGGATCAGGTAAACAGAAGCCCGCAAACAGAAATGTTTATATACACCAATGCCGCCGTCCGAATCTTCAGATTAGATTAGATCGCTCACCGCTGCCGCGGCGGCGGTCCTCCAATTGTTTGGCCTCTCTCCGTTGCGTAGGGTTCCGGAATTTCCGGTCGCTTTCGGTCCTCAGTACCGCAGGAATGTGGAATTTATCTTACACGCTATTCTAGTTTTGTTTTGCCAATGTCTGCGTGCGATTGAATGTTTGGGGGATTCGATAGCAAAATGTGCTACGCAAGTAAAATGATTTATCTTCTGTACGGTCTTATATAGTGTGGATTGTTGGTTGAATGTTCCAAATTTTAGGTGCTTACAGAGCTCTATATTATCACACAGCCTCACAGAGTCACAGGTTCAACTTAGTTGAAAAATTCTTGAATCAATTGCTAGCATCAGCTCCTTGGGAGCTAGTTTTGGATTTTTTTTCGGAGATTGGTCTGTGTAACTGTTTTGCTGTGTGCAGTGGGTTTCCTGATCATGAATGGCATATGCATGGTAGAAAAATTCCTTACTGTGCCGCTCTGTGTATATTGCTTGGAAATGCAGATGCACGTAGCTATACACTCAAAGTAACACTGTTCAATGCATCTTTGAGACTACGAACATGTTTTGGTTCTTTTGAACGATTCGAAGGTTCAGCCTCATGTTTCTCACTTAGGTACAGTGACCTGTGTCCATCCCCGTGACTGTTGATTTTGTAGCTGATACGTTGTCATTAAGAAGCGAGGGATTGTTAAACCAATGTATTTTGCTCATAACCAATTTGCCTGATAACTGGTTGTGAGTCATTAAGTGTTAGGATAAGCATCCTAGTCGGATGACGTCGGCTGTTAGGAGAGGGATTAGACTATAGATTGGGAAGACAGAATATAATCGGATGGCGTCGGCCTTTAGGAGAGGGATTAGATTATAAATTGGGAAGACAAAATATTGAGGGAGACTTAGAAGAAGAAGACTGAGAACTAGATTGATTTCTCTTGCTTGATTACAATGGATGTTGTGCGGTTGTGCCCTCCTTTATATAGGAGCCGACTCTAATAATCTAAACTAACCAATCTTATCTCTAAGACTAACTAATAGATCTTATCTCTAACAAATCTAATCTGATCCCTAACAACTAATCTTATCCCTAACCTGGTGCTACAGTACGGTTGATGGTATAGTACCACGCATTGGCACAGTACCATGATTACTGTTTGCATGTGTGGACTATATTTTGAGCACATAGCAGCTTCACCCCTCCTGGCAAGACAGCTCATCCTCGAGCACGCAAACAGTAATCAAGGTACTATAGTACCACGTTAGAGATAAGATTAGTTGTTAGGTATCAGATTAGATTTGTTAGAGGTAAGATATATTAGTTAGTCTTAGAGATAAGATTGGTTAGTTTAAATTGTTAGGGTCGGCTCCTATATAAAGGAGGACACAATATCCATTGTAATCAAGCAAAGAAATCAATCTAGTTCCCAGTCCCCTTCTTCTAAGTCTCCCTCAATATTCTGTCTCCCCAATCTATGGTCTAATCCCTCCCCTAGCAACCGATGCCACCCGGCTATCCTCCCGGTGGTGTTTATCCTAACATTAAGCAACATGTCAACATTAATTCTTGTAATTTACAAGTTTTAACTGCTAAATTCACATTTGGTAATTTAAAGAGTGAGTATGTGAGTGCACCATTTTTTATGACTTCTAGCCATTGATGCACTTGTTGGTTTGTTCTTTTGTTATACTGGAGCCATCTGCTGTCCACATTTTTTTTGGTAAACATTATTTGCGAAACTAGTTTTGCCAGTTATTATGTGTTATTGGTCAGACTGAACTAGTCTCGCATGGTTTAAACCTTCAGTTCAGCTAAAATTTTGTCCCCTCCTTTTTTTTCCTGGTCATGTTTGTTATTATTGCCACATAAAGTCAAACCCTGTTAATAATATTCTGCATGCTACAATAAGCTTGTACTTCTTCAATAGAGCGTGCACTAACAAGGTACCTTTTGTCTGTACCATCTAAAAGGAGAGTGATGAGGTATCTCAGAAGGACATAGAAAGCCTTGGTAGGAGCTCTTTTTCTAACAGTAAGCTCTTGGAGTCTTGGTTCATCATGACATTGTTCTTTTTTAATGTTCTATATTCAGGAGGTTCACATCTTTAATGTCTGTACCATTTACAGCTGCAGCAACTTCTAGTCTTAGCATTGCAGGAGGACTGAAGGGCAAATATAGTTGGAAGCTAAAGTGAGTTCTTGCAATCTTTGTACTATATCTGTTACTTTCTGAAAATCAATCGCTTTACTGGCAATTTGTTCTGCAGGTCCATTGTTACACTTGCATTGACATTACTAACAAGTTCCCAGGCAATATTGATTGTGTGGTCGAAAAGAGCTGGAAAGTATGAATATAGTGTCACAACAGCAAATTTTTCGGTGAGAAAAATGCATAAATTCTCTCTTGGTGACATTGTTGTCAGGAGTTCTCCATCTGTTTTCTTGATAGCACGATGTGGTTATGCATTTCTTTCTATATGTCTAGGTGGAAGCTTTAAAATGTCTGCTATCACTTGTAGCCTTGTACAGGACATGGAATGTTCAAGGCATTACAGAAGACAATAGGTGATGGCTTTATCATAATCTTCTATATGATTACATACTAAGTGTCTGTTGTCTTCTTCCTACTCTCTAGACATTTGGCTTTATTATTTTCAGGTTAACTACATCTTTCGATGAAGTTAGTGTTTACCCCATTCCTGCCATGCTTTACATGGTTAAGAACTTACTACAGGTATGTCCATTTGCCCAGTCTTCTGTGATAAGATAGTGTTTATTTTTACAAGGAAAAAAATAGCAAAAGTTGACCATGCTCTTCCCTCTATCTGTGGCTGTCAGTATTATATTTTTGCATATGTGGATGCACCAGCTTATCAGATCCTGAAGAACCTGAATATCATTAGCACCGGTGTCCTGTACCGTATCATTCTCAAGAAAAAGTAAGTCTATTTTTTCTTGCTAATGGTATTTACTTTATCTGTTAACCAGCTGGAATTGTTGTCATTAGTATAGTGTGTTACTATAGTTTCGGCAACTGGGAATAGAGGATGTAAATGTTCTTTAATGCTTGCTGATATTACTAATTAATTTTTCCCCATTTGAAGCCTTTAAATATGATATCGGATGCTAAAGCTGGCAAAAATGCATTATAATTCTGTGACAAAAAGAGTTGTGCTAAAGTTCAATTGCACAACAGAATATTCATTCTTAGGCACAAACATGTCATTTAATGAAGTGTTTAATTTGAGGAACCGGCTGGTGAATGGACCATCTAAACCTAACTTTAAAGTCTGAACCTTACCCACTTGTTGATTTGAAGAATAGAATGTATTGGTCCAACACCACCTCATCCCGCATAAGCAAAATATTAATACAAAAATGAGGATTGGGTTCATTGCACCAGAGTAGGATGAGGTGGTCTCTCGAACCAAGTGCCCTATAGAGACCTTGTGAAATGATAAAACCTGGCTGTTTTGCATTTAGCTCGTGTAGTAGCATTGTCACCTTTTACAATGTACAACTTCGAGATGCTAGATGTTCTAGTACCTTGCTACCTTCCTAGCTGGCCATCATAACAAAACTTATCTTTCCATTTCATCTGTTTTCTGGATTTTAAGCCTTTTCTTCGCCAACACCTGTTTTCCATTCTTAATCTGGCATGATGAAACTAATGCAGGTTAAGTGAAATTCAGTGGGCTGCATTTATTCTTTTATGTGCTGGTTGCACTACTGCTCAGCTTAATCCCTCGTAAGTAAAACATGCTTGAATTTTCTTTTTCATTTTTTTCTCATTTGCCCAAACATCATGGTGAACTAATATAAATATAATGTCCTTTTCCAGGTCAGATCATGTTCTTCAGACCCCTATTCAAGGTTGGATGATGGCAATTGTGAGTCATAAAGTGGAGAAAAGAATCAATCTTGTCACTTAGATGTACTACTGGAAGTGTTTAACCCAACTAGCTGAATGCTCTTTATTCTTTTTGGCAGGTAATGGCTCTTCTAAGTGGTTTTGCTGGGGTATATACAGAAGTATGTGATCACATGCTATTGCTCCTGTTTGCATATGTATCTAATTTTGGGACGATACATTTGATATGAACTGTCAATGGATTTCCTCAAGAGTGTAATATATTTCTTCATCTTTTGGCAATGCAGGCTATCATCAAGAAACGTCCTTCAAGAAATATCAATGTGCAGAATTTTTGGCTGTACATTTTCGGGATGCTCTTCAATTTCATTGCAATTTGCGTTCAGGACTTTGATGCTGTCATTAATAAGTTAGTAGTGATGAGTTCTTCATTTTCAGGTCATATGTCTGTTACAGTTCATGATATTGACCATTCAATTTTAATGTGCCACCTGTTGCAGAGGCTTTTTTCATGGCTACTCATTTATTACAGTTTTGATGATTCTTAACCATGCACTCAGGTACAGACAGCTGTATCTTATTTAATTGTTTTTCAACATTGAACTTTTGGGCTTGCCTTCGTGCTTCTTCCTTAGAGTATTTATGTTCGCTTTTCAGTGGAATTGCTGTATCAATGGTGATGAAGTATGCTGATAATATTGTCAAGGTACATGCAATTATTATTTTCAGTTGCATGTGCTGCATACAGTGTAGTTTTGAACTTCAACAGCTGATTACAGGGTTAAATGAATGCGCTATAACCATCTTTTCTGCAAATGACAATAAATTTGGCCGTTCTGTTGCCACAGGCTCTCTCTACTGACAGTCTGAGCCGCCCAGCTACCTTAGATGTCATCAAATATCTGTCTTCTTCTGCTATTTTCCTTTTAGAGAAAAGTGCAGATACTTTGCTCTTTGCATGGTATTATAACTATTCCAGAGTGCTTACTAGTTGAACTTGAAGTTTAGAGTGTCGTCTCGATGAATTACACCAAGAGGAAAAATTTACATCTTCTATGATCAAATTTTTGTGGGCTGCAAGCGGATAACAGTTGGTGTGTGTGTGGAGGGTCCTGGGGGGGGGGGGCAGTGTTTATGGAGTAAAGGAATTAAACATTATGGGTTGTAAAATGCAATTTACAGTTATTTCTGAACATCATGGCTGTTTTGGCTTACATGCATGACGTACATTTAGGTAACACATAAGAGAATCTTCTTACATTTCTGTTTCCAGTAATAGCAGAGCTCATGTTAGAGCCTGCTTGATGGGGAACAAGGCACTGCATTTTTGTATGCTTACAGTTTCTACATTCTGTTGTCGGACAAACTATGTTAATAAACACAATCCAGGCCTCTACACAAAATAGTTCAGTTTTCTGTGCATCCATTGTATAAGCAAGAGGGGGTGAAGGTTCCTCTCGGAGACTGCCAGTCTACAAGAAGCTGGCAGAGATTTAGCCATTGGACCACATCCATCCATCCTCCTACCTAAACTTTATCAGTCCAGTGTATAGATTTTAAACATTCTGATATGCGAGGCACCTTTAAAATTCGCAAAATGTGTTACCTTGGATTTAATGGATTATCTATACAATTATTGGGCAGACTAACATCATTTTAATATCATACTATCACTACACACTAAAGTATTAGTGTGCCTAACAATGTGCACTTGCATACACACAGGTCTATTCAACTTCAGTTGCAATGCTTCTGACAGCAACAGTATCCGTCTTCTTATTTAACTTCCATCTGTCCCTTGCATTCTTCCTCGGGTCTACGTAAGTGCTGATGAGTATGTAATAACAGCTTCTCTTGACCAGATCCTTGTAACTCATGGTAGTCTAACAAACTCGTGCCCAATTTTCAGGGTTGTTTCTGTCTCTGTCTATCTGCACTCTGTTGGGAAGCCACAGCAGCAGAAATAGAGTTTCTTCCAGCAGCAGCAGAAACAACATGTTTCTTCATCTGGAGTTGACTAATCATTGTAGAATGGTTCTTGAGTAGCAATGCAGAATTGTTGCTTAATGGCGGAGATGGAATTCGTTCTTGATCATCATGATGTTCTGGAATCAAGTTTTGCAGGAGTTGAATTGATTACGTAGTCAACAAAATGCACTGGCCTTAAAGTACTGAGTTGAGGACTGGATGCTAGTCGTTGGTACATGCAGATTCACTACTGTTCAACCGCCTCAGTTGTGGCACTCTTGCCTTCCTTTTGCTAACCTATAATGCTGTAACGAAGATGAGGCAGCCCCTTGTTTACCCGTTAGTCTGATACCGATTATTCTTTTTAACCTTTTTAACCGTACTCAGATTAACTTTGTGGAAAAGTACGTGTTAACACTGTTGGGGAGTTTTTTTTGCAACAAAATAACTTTTGGGGGAAGTCAAAATTCAAGTGAGTTTTGGGGGGGTTTGCATTTATACCCGGTCTTCAAAATTAAACTTTGAATATTATTTTCTCACAAAATATACTATTTACAGCTACAAAATTAATATAGTGTGAAAGCATTTTGAAATATAAATATAGTTGTATAATTTTTATACACTAGATATATTTATAATTTAACTAATTGTTGATAAAAATATATAAATTTTATATTTTTAAAATAAAGTGCATCTTGTATTCTTCCACTGAGCGAATACCATACAAAAAAAAAATCAGTTTTATTTGAAGCTTACACACTTTACCTCCGTTGGCAATATTCTCAGTAGAGTTCCTTCTATAATGGCTTCGGCACGCGGTCGCCGTGACAGCTGCAGCGTGCGCGGCTAGGAGCACAGGCACCGGCACGTAATGCTAGTTAGGAGTGGCAGGAGCAGCACGTAATGCTGGCGTTGCTGGAGGCGCGACCTCCGGTGGCTTCTGCACCGTGATCGCGCACCAGCAAGCACTAGAGCTGGGACTTTGGTCTATGCTTTTTGGACCAGCCTAAACACGACACGGTTCGGTTCAGTTTAAGTCCGATCCGGCATAAGTACTGATAGGCTGGGTTGACCGGCACGATTTATGGGCTGAGCCGAGCCTTGATATGGGCCCAATGGGTGATCCGGCCCGGTACAAAAAAATAGGTCGGGCCTGAGCCGGCCTGGCGAAAAAGCCTGAGGCACGGTGACCCAGTTCGTCATATACAATCTGTAAGCTAAGTTGTGATATGGTGATGTCAAATAAAAGAAAGAAAATTGACTTTGCTCGGTCACTTCTCTTGAGCCATTTTCCTGCATGTCAAAAGAAAATGGTCATGGACTCATGATGTACTGAACATTGAGGCAAATGAGAATATGCAAGGTTCAGTACCATGGATTTGAATTAGAGGCTGTAAGTTAAGAAGCTAAACAGTTTATGATTATACACATCCCTGCAGGATCAAGAATTTTGGTGATTTACAACACGAGCACAGAAATCTCTCAACCAAACTTCACAAACAAGCAGTACTACTAAGTTACAGGCAAACATGAGATTATGAATACGAGGCATACAACCAGGTTAGCTAGTGGACATAAAGTGACACAATGAAGTGACTCATCGAGTGACACAATGAAGTGGCTCATCGACTTTAACTTTATGCTGTGAGCCTGTGACTCGTAGAGTGACACAAAGTGCCAAAACAAAGCAACGGGCAAGAGCAGAGTAAACGGCTACTTCTCTGCTTCTATTTAATCTTCCGGTCTGATCTATATTTTTCTATCACACCGAGTCACCAAACATAGAAAACAACCATGCTACCTCGTTCAAAGTCATGTGTTGTTCGGAGCAAGCGCGCTAGAGCCGTCCAACGCTCCATTAGCCCCCCTCCAGCTCTCGACCCTCGCCAGTTGTCCCCGAGCATGGGAGATTATGGCATGGACGGTCTCGAGGGGTATGAGGACGACCATACCGACGCAAATCCGGTGGAGCCTGATGATGTGAATCATACCTCTGTTGGTAACACGTCCACCTCGACCGGACGACGATCAGAAGCGTGGAAGCACATGAAGTTGGTTGAGAAAATACGGGGTGGTGAGAAGGTATATATCGCAATTTGCAATTATTGTAGTCGTGAATTATCTGCGTCTACAACAACAGGTACCGGACATTTGAATCGACATTGGAAACGGTGTCGGGAAAAGATTGCTGCAGCTACGCGGATAGCTCGACAACCTATACAGACACAACTTATCTTCACGCCTAACAGTTCGGTAAGCACATGGATATTTGATCCTTCAGTAGCTCGTCAAGAAATTGCTAAATATATAGTTTCTAAGGATCTACCAATTAGAACGTGGGAAAGCCTTAGTTTTGAGAGAATGATCCAACATGATTTTTGTCCACAATATCAACATGTCTCTAGAAAAACTACTAAGAATGACATTTTAAAATTATTTCATAGTCAATTAGATACTTTGAAACAAAACTTCTATAACATGACCTACTCATTTGCTTTAACATCTGATATTTGGACCTCATCACATCAAAGAACATCATATCTTAGCGTTGTCGCACATTATGTAGACAACAACTATAACCTAAATAAAAGAATAATAGGGTTTAGAATCATTGATGAGTCACATACAGGAGAAGCCATTGCCGCATGTGTGCTAGAGATTGTTAAGGAATTTAAAATAGAAAATAGGATTATTTCTATAACTTTGGACAATGCATCAGCCAACTCAAAAGCAATGGAGGACCTAGAACCTCACATACCGAGTTACATTGGTGGGTATGTTCTCCACCAAAGATGTATATGTCATATCATCAATATCATGGTGCATGCAGGTATGACAATGGTAAGTAGATATTTGAACAATATTCCTGGTGCCATCCGTCTCATCTCTAGTTTGCCTACAATATTTAGTAGTTTCAAGGACTACTGCAAGGCTCAACGTAAGAAGCCAAGAAAATTCGGACTTGGCATGAAAGTGCGCTGGAATTCAACATATACTATGTTGAAGCAAGTGAAAGGTTACGAGGGAATTATTATTATTTTCGTAAATGCTTAGAATGCTGGTTTACTACTTACAGAAACTGATTGGGATATTGCTACACGTTTACGACTTTTTCTAAAACCCTTTTACAAGGCAACAGTGCAGTTGTCCGGTGTTTATTATCCTACATCTTACTTAGTGCTAGAGTGGCTCTGGAGAATTGCATCCATATTTAATGAAAATAAGGATGACAATGTTTTAAATCCCATTGTTGAACAAATGAAAGATAAATATCTAAAATATTTCTCTGCTATCCCACATCTCTATTGTTTTGCTGTTATATTTGACCCGCGCAAAAAGTTGGGTGGTTTGGAGCTTACTTTGCAGGAAATAGGTGACTTGCTCAACCTTGATTTCTCGGATGCCTACAATCATATCAAATAAGAAGTATTTTGGGTTTTTTAGTTATACTAAGGCAAATTTGGATGTAGCCCCCCGGTCCCAAGTCTACACAGCAACACAAAGCAAGCAAGTCGAGTGCGGCCAATTTGTGGAACAAGATCAAAGGCAAGGGATCCGCATCATCATCTCAGCAAACAACTATGTTATCTTGGAATCCCATAGCAGAGCTTAACCACTACCTTGAGCAAGATCTTTACACCCATGATCCAATGCTTGTGGACAACAACACTGTCAACCTTCTTGCATGGTGGAAAGATAAAGAGCGATTCTTCCCCGTGTTGTCACACTTTGCACGGGACGTTCTCCTAGTTCCAGTATCGACCATCTCGTCGGAAGCGACGTTCAGCATGGTGGGGAGAATTATTGAAGAGCGGAGATCATCGCTCACTCCTGAAATGGTAGAGGCAATCACTTGCCTCAAAGACTGAGAGAGGGCGAGCGCTAGCACACAATATCAGCTTGAGGATCTGGAGATCGCGGGGGAATTAGCGGACCTCGAGAACCTTGATCTAGATGATACTGAGTAAATTATGTGTGTAACGATGTATTGTACTCTTTTCCTTACCGGGGAACTCCATACTGGAGTGTAAGGTTTTTAACAAGGCAATCGCATTGTAACACATTATTTTATAAGAAAATTTCTCCTTTTTCCTCCAAAAATATTTGATGCATCTATTTTATGTATTATATTCTTCGCGTCGTATTGCACCATTTCGCGCTGGTGTAAGAAAATTTCGCGCCATTTCGCATCGATAGCGCCGTTGCACCGTTCCTGCGCCAACACGCGGCGCCAACGCCAACGCCTCCCGCTCCATCCCGCACCACACCCGCGCCCGCGTCGACACGCGGCGCCAGCGCCCGCGCCGTCCCGCACCACGCTCGCGTCCGCACCGACACACGGCACCAACGCCTCCTGCTTCGTCCCGCGCCACGCCCGCGCCCTCCCGCGCCGCCCGTGCCATGCCGCGCCGACACGCGACGCCAGCGCCCACGCCCTCCCGCGCCAGCTCCCACCCACGCTGACCGACATGCGGCGCCGCGCCCTCCAGTGCGGTGGAGTGTGACAGTTCTGGGCCCGTGCTAGCCCGACCCGACGAGACCCATTGTGCATCCGTACCGGATCTAAACCTAACTGAAAGTGACTTAGACCAGCCCAAACCAGCATGAACAGTTTCTCAGACCATCCTAACATGACCCGAAAGGCCTAAGGTCCGAAGGAGCCGAGCCAGGCCGGCCCAACCGGCCCAAATCCCACCTCTAGCAATCACACCGCGCCCGCCCAGGGCTCCCGGAAACATGGATGCGTTGACGGACAGACAGGGCACGTGTAGAGCACGTGTTGGCTGGGCACGTGCATGTGTGTAACACGGATAGATTAGCCTGGTGAACAACCGTCCTTCGGCTACCGTATCTCAGACAAAACTCGGCAAGAATTATACCTGCAAATTTGTACGCAGAGTCTCATGTAAGATGTAACAGTATCGGACTCTTCGAATTCTCTGTGTCCGAGAAGATAACCATGTCCGAATCTTGTCCCACCTGGTTGTAGGAACACGGGACTCCACGTACTGAACCCGGCTATAAAAAGGAATCCCCGTTCTTCTCCTCTCCTCACGACGCCAACACGTCAACTAGAGATTAGTTTCGTAGCCAAAGAACGCCATGGAGACCTGGCTCCTCCTCGCCGGCGTCCTCCTGCTCTCCCTCCTTGCCCTGCGTCGCAATGCGAGGAGCCGCCGCCTGCCTCCGGGTCCCCCGGCCGTGCCGCTGTTCGGCAACCTGCTGTGGCTGCGGAACTCCGCGGCCGACGTGGAGCCCCTTCTCCTGCGTCTCTTCCAGAGGTACGGCCCCGTCGTCACGCTCCGGATCGGCTCGCGGCTCGCCATCTTCGTGGCCGACAGGCGCCTCGCGCACGCCGCGCTCGTGGGCTCCGGCTCCATCACCCTCGCCAACAGGCCGCAGGCCGCCACGAGCACGCTCCTCGGCGTAACCGACAACATCATCACCCGCGCCGACTACGGGCCCGTGTGGCGCCTCCTGCGCCGCAACCTCGTCGCCGAGACGCTGCGCTCGTCCCGCGTCAGGCTGTTCGCGCCTGCGCGCGCATGGGTGCGCCGCGTGCTGATGGAGAAGCTGCGGGAGTCGTCAGGGGACGACGCGCCCAACGTCATGGAGGCGTTCCAGTACACAATGTTCTGCCTCCTCGTGCTCATGTGCTTCGGCGAGCGGCTCGACGAACCCGCGGTGCGCGCCATCGAGGACGCCGAGCGCGCATGGCTCCTCTACATCTCCAGGCAGATGAGCGTCTTCTTCTTCCTCCCGTCCGTCACCAGGCACGTCTTCCGCGGGCGCCTCCAGACCGCGCTTTCCCTAAAGCGGCGCCAGAACGAGCTCTTCGTGCCGCTGATTAACGCACGGCGTGAGTACAAGCGGCAGGTCAAAGAAGGCCAGGCGCCCACGAGGGATACCATGTTCCAGCACTCGTATGTGGACACCCTGCTCGACATCACGCTCCTCGAGGATGGCAACCGCCCGCTCACCGACGACGAGATCGTCGCGCTCTGCTCCGAGTTCCTTAACGCCGGCACCGACACCACCTCCACAGGGCTGCAGTGGATCATGGCCGAGCTGGTCAAGAACCCGGCCGTCCAGGAGAAGCTCCACGACGAGATCAAGGCCACGTGCGGGGACGACGAGGTCTCGGAGGAGGCCGTCCACGGGATGCCCTACCTCAAGGCGGTGATCCTCGAAGGCCTGCGCAAGCACCCGCCGGGCCACTTCGTGCTGCCGCACAAGGCCGCGGACGACATGGAGGTCGGCGGGTACCTGATCCCCAAGGGCGCGACGGTGAACTTCATGGTGGCCGAGATGGGCAGGGACGAGAGGGAGTGGGAGAAGCCGATGGAGTTCTCGCCGGAGCGGTTCTTGGAGGGCGGCGACGGCGCGGGCGTGGACATGACAGGCACCAAGGGGATCCGGATGATGCCGTTCGGCGTGGGCCGGAGGATCTGCGCGGGGCTCAGCATCGCCATGCTGCACCTCGAGTACTTCGTGGCCAACATGGTGAGGGAGTTCGAGTGGACGGAGGCGCCCGGCGAGGAGGTGGTCTTCGAGGAGAAGCGCGAGTTCACCACCGTCATGAAGAAGCCGCTGCGCCCGCGCCTTGTGCCCAGAAGGAGCTGAACAGTGTGGATCTCGAGGTTCCCTGTGGTTAACTTTAGAGTTCAATAATTTTTTAGCTTTGGAGTGCACGCGTCATTTGTTTGTTTTCGGTATCGAGTTCATGTCAGCTCGTACTTAAAATTTGATGTGCAGTGACTACTTCTAGTTGCATGATAGGTAATCCTTAATGTCATTCAGTTAGCCTTAGGGTGTCAAATTAAAGTAAGGCATCTTTTTTCATCTGTACTAGTACAGTATGCACTGACATTCTTATCTAGGTTTTGGATTGATTTACTTTATCAAGTTCATGTGAGCTAGTGTTGGATCAGCCCCAGGATTACACACGCAAACTTGTGGACACGGCTGTCACAAAACACACGTGAACAGACCTGGACGTACAAACGAGGTTAGAGAGGAAATAACAGATCTAGAAGAAAACACACAATATTTGCCCGGAGTTTTTCTTTTCTTTTCAACTCAACTCACATCGCACGATCCTATGCTTTGGTTATACAGGCTAAGCACCAGTATACAGACTCGACTAAGACCTGCATGCAAGCCGAACTCATCTTCTGCTCCTACTAAAAACATGCCCATGCATGCCATACATACTCAAGCCAATACTTACTTATACTAACACTAGTGCTTTCCATATCTGACTAAGATTTCCAAATGATAAGATTAATTCCATATTCACCCCCATAACCTTATCGCTTCACATCAAAGTAGCTCAACGTCCTCTTCTACCAGAAACAATGCATTCTCCTATTTCTTCAACTTCTCGTATGCCCACTGGAAGTGATCATAATCATTGTAGTTGTAGCACCTCACTTTAGCCTTATTGAATTTCTGATTCTTGCCATCTTGGGCATCATTGCTGGAGGAGCCGTCACCACCATCCTTATACTCCTTAGCCCTCCATTGTTCTCGGGTGAGCAACATATACTCATCTTCATCATTCTGCATAGCTCTCTATTGGGCTTTGGTGAGCAACACATGCAACATCGTCATCATTGTCGTAGCCGCGTAACCTTTCTTCATACACCCGAAGCCTGCTAAAAACCTCCTCGACTGTCATGATCATGAGGTCACTGAATTGCTCGATTGAAGTGACGTTCTGCAAGAACTTGTTCGGTGTGGCTCTGAGGATCTTCCTTATTACATAAGGGTCCTCCATCTTGTCGCCGAGCCCATGAATCGTACTGATGATGAATTCATCTTCATAGCAAAAGTCAACCAACTCAATGCTCTTCATCCGCAAGCCATCTAGCTCTTCTCTGAGGGTTTGAACGTGAGCATCCTTGACGCGTTTGGCACCTTGGTACATCATCTTGATGCACTCCCATGCCTCCTTAGAAGTTTTCTTTTTGGATACTGCCCATAGCATCTCCTCCGGGATGCCTTGATAGATGGGGGTGAGTGTCATCTAATACTTCTTCATGTCCACCTTTTTCTTCGGGTCATCGTGCTCGACAACGTCCAAAATGCCTTGTGCACACATGAACACATTCATCTTGATCGCCCAGGTTGTGCAGTTGCTCCGCGTGAGCATCAAGTAATGTTGATAAAAGTTCAGTTATATAGTTTAAAACAAAAGGGGAACACCAAATTATGACTTTTGGACCTGGATGATACCTAAATATCTGAATGTTCAAAAGTTGGTGATTCCTGACTTTCCAAAGCTCCGTGGCACAAGCAGCAGAAACAGGTTGGCCAGATTAACTTGTCTGTTGAGTTGTCGGTCTGAATCGATGTGACAAGTGTACATTCTTGAATCTTGATGGGGAACAAGCCGCTGCATTCTTTATGCTTAGTTTTCGGCATTCTATTATTTAAAACTATGTTCATAAACACGTTCTCGAAAACTAAGTTAATAAACAGACTACATCATTCTCTACACAAAGCTTTGTTCGATTTGTTTCCTCTTTGTTTCCATGCGTCCAATGCAGAATCAAGAGAAATATAGTGCCAGTATGCAACAGCATGATATCTGGACTCCAGGCCAGCTGATATTTAAGGCACTGCAGAGAAGTCGTTAAAATATGCGACCATGAATTTTGTAAATCTATGTATAATTGTTGAGGTAGATCAAAGACTCACTGACACCACTCTACTCTTGACACAGATACCATGTGTTCTTGCATACATACAGGTGTATTCAACTTCAGTTGTAATGCTTCTGGCAGCAGTTGTATCTGTCCTTCTGTACATCTGCGCTTGTAATAAAAAGTTGTCTTGATTGGAGGCTTATGACCGTTGATCTAGTCTCTGGTGAACTCTTTCTGAATTTCAGGTGCTGTTTCTAAGCATTCTGATAGGGAGCCGCGACAGCATTTACGCTGAAGTGTAGATGGATATTCTTTTTGAAAGCCAATGTAGATGGATTATTGGGTGCACTACTAACATCATTGAACAATGATGGTGATGGAATCAATCCTATATCATCTGTTTGGGAGCGGTGAATCCCAAGTCCTGAATGATCTGAATCTGTTCCCGTAGCCAACTATGAACCTGCTACTTGCGTTGCAGAACTGAATAGGCAGTTTGCAACCTTAGAACGAGACGAACTTCAGTTGCAGCCAGCATCTGCAAGATGCAATAGCAGTACAAGGCCTGTTTTTGTAGCTTGGGCCTTGGGCTATTTTTGTGTCATTGTGGGGCTTGAGCAACGTGCACACTGTGCGCAGCGGGTTAGCGCGTGCATCGTGCGCGGCCAGGAAGCTAGCGTTTTGGACCGTAAGAGCAGCGGCCCACGTCGTGCTAGTCAGTAGACGCGACGGCACGACACTAGTACAGAACATATAGGTAGCGTTTTATCAATACCGATTCAATAATAATTGGTGTTGAAAATATATAAGTGTCGATTTTTAAAATCTCGTGCGCAAATAACAGCCGAGTAGATAAGAACCGGTGTCGGTTTCAACCATAAATCGGTACTAATAGTGATTATATCAATGCCAGATTATCAGTATCGGTTCTAGCCACGAATCATTATCAGTGCTGGTTCTAGTTACAAACCATCACTGATAATTGCTACTGTCACAACTCATCTTACAAAATTTATAATTTTTCACACGAAGTCAGATGGAAAAAAACTTTATATGAAAATTATAGCTCTCGACGAGATCTACAACTTTGTAGTTGAGTTTTTTTTTAATTTGAGGTCATTTAAATACCCAAATAATTATAATAAAGTTGCAGCAGTGGTCGATGACATCTCAAATTAAAAAATTCATAACTTCTTCACTCGAAGTCGGATAGGGAAAAACTTTATATGAAAATTGTAGCTCTCGACGAGATCTACAACTTTGTAGTTGATCATTTTTTTTATTTGAGATCATTTAGATATCCAAATAGCTATTCAAACGTTCGGTCAGAAGATATCAAAAGGATTTATTTTGCTACTATACTCACGAACCGGCAATAATTGAGATGATTAGAGGGGTTATACGTGTGCATAGGTTGTGAGGTCTTGAGTTTGAGTTTTAGTTGTAGCATGCGAGCGAATATCACGTGACTTTGTAAATATTAGGCGCGGTCGGGTGGGCAGCCTCTGGTAAAAAAAAAAGAAACTTTTTTCAGCCTAAAAAATGTTGAATCAAGACCGAGTATCAGTGCCGGTTGGAGATTTTCAGTGCCGGTTCCATACCCGGCACTGATAGTCAGTGACTATGAGTGCCGAGTAATCAGTGTCGGTTCAAAACCCGTCACTGATAGCGATTTTGAACTGGAACTAATGAGGTATTTTGGTGTAGTGCGAGACCGTGGAGATGCGCGTGGCATGGACTGCTACGTACCACACAGGGGAGTTGAGCGGCGCCTATGGAAGCTTTGTAGTGAATTTTTTATTTTTATATTTCAAATTTTTAAAATTAACAAATGTATTTGTCCATTTGAAAAAATTATAACTATAGGTGTTTGTCTCCCGTTAAAAGGGCGACATGCCATCTTTCCAACGGGCAACAGGTTGATGTGGCACGAGATCTGTTAACTATAGGTGTCAACAAGTAGTCTAATATAGCGTATGATTTATCGTCCGTTGGTAGGACGATAGATCTTATCACCTAATGAAAAGATGATAGCTTATTGTCACCTATTAAATGACCCGTTATTCGATTGATGGGCGATAGGTTTCTGGCTAGGGTTTGCGTGTTCGTTTGAAGGGTGATAGGAGGATGTGTAGCCATCGTGTCGTGGAATTAAATTTTAATCCTATTGGATCATGAGCCGCACCACATGTTATTTATTGGAAGGGCGACAAACATGCCTCTAAAATTGCTATTTTTCAGATAGACGTCTAAAATTATTAAATTTGAAAAATAAAAATATAGAAATTCGCTTTTTAGTCAGGGTGGCATGGGCAAAACGGGCGGACGGGCCGCGCGTGTGGCGTAGCATTCATGCGCGCGCGACGGCTGCGTGCGGCGTGCGTAGCCAGGTGTGTTCGTCGGGCTCAGCTGGTCACGTTTCGTGGCTTCTTGCTGACGAGGGGCGCGGGTGGCAACGTGGGAAGCCGGAGCCGACCCCCGTGCAGCGCGCCAAGCAACGTGCAAGGTGCAACGGCTGCCACCGCGTCGGCGGCTGGGGTTCCGGCCAACTTCCAAGCTCCAACGTACGCTCGTGCGCGCGGCCGGGGTCGAGCTCTGTGCTCCGTTCGCGGATGTTCCACTCGGGCGTTACAGGGTTGCTGTTGCCTCGACACGATCAAGCTCGTCCGTTTCGAGTCGCCAATAATTTCAGCCGCAGATGCTACAAAATATGCTAGCTCGTGCCACACGATGGGCGTTTCGCAGCGGATGGTGTAAACTGCGGTAGCTCGCCCCAACCATTGGAGCCATTTCGTCCCCTTCAGAAAAATCTGGGAAGCCCTGCCTCGCCATGCACGCTAGCAGGTGGCTGCTGTTTATGCAGACTAAAAACATACATGCAGCGTTGAACACGTTGAGACCGTCCATGGATCGTTACTGCATTTCATGAGACGTCTAATCCGCTCCCCTGTGATGAAACCAAGACTGTGGGCTGGGTCAAGGGGAAAAGAAAGGTAACGTTCAATAAGACTGTGCCAAGTAGAAAGACGACGAGCTTTATGCCAAACTGGTAAAGCACAAGGGACCAGCGTATAGCCCTCTTCTGCGACGTGATGTGTCCTGTTCATCTTATTATGGCATTTTCTGGAAAGCTGGCAGCCTACCATTACCATTGGCCACAGGGAGGATCATCATCCTGTTAGGAAATAGCGTACTAGTTCCTGTACCGTATCCACCATGCTTTCTTTCATGTAGCATATTCAGCAGCGTATTGGTACAGGATATTTGGAGATCGTTGATTGATCGGTTGTTGCCTATTGTAACAGATTGTATTCCTAGTTTGTTGTACGTCTCATGTAATCTCTAATGATCTATATAAAGAGCTGAGGTCGCCCCTGGTTCAGGTGCGGCGTAACACTAAGTTTGTTACGTCCTACAGAGTGCAGAGAGCAGAGTATACTATGGAGTCTTTGCGCTTCGAACCTGGTATATATTATGAGTGTATACTATGGAGTCTTTGCCGCTTCAAACCTGGTATATATTCTGAGTAAGGAGTAACTAAGTGTAGGAACTAAAGTTGTAGACTTCACATGATTTGTTGATCATATATAGCGGCAACTAATACCGGTGCAACGAAGTGGTTCAGAAAATCAGAACCTTGCTTCCAGTAACCTGGTTAGGTTACAAAAAGAGCAGCAAAATACAGTTAGCCTCAAAGCACAAAACAAAGAACAGACATACATGTACTGGCAGGAAGAGGCCGGTAGCCGGTAGGTGGGAGATACTACAAGGGAGGGAAAGGCACAATCTCTTTTCGAAGAATCTCAAACAAGGCAAGTACTGATGAAAACCGCAGGGGCCTCTGTCCGCCGGGCAAACCCATGAACCGCGAAAGCTGTCCAGCCCATCATCCTTCATCCATGCATCCTCTCCTAGCCCTAGTTGCCGAGATAGCAGTCAGCAGAGTGAGGCAGTGGCTCAGTGAGGCACAGAGCTCTGCAGCGAGAGCAATGGCAGTATGCAACGCATGCATGCCATGCACGTCCTGGACTTGGTTGGTGTAGTTATTTCCGCGCGAATCCATCCAAAGAGGAGCAGGGGATCCTGTTTCCCATGTGAAGGCGTAGTTGTTTTCTGTATGCCCTTTGGTGAGAGTCTGGCGCCGCGGTGCGTGCCCGTGAGCGGCAGGCATGTACGTTCCAAACTGATGTGACGGATGGATCCGTGGTGAAGGGAAAGAAATCCTCGTGTTGCCAGGATAATTTCAGTAATTTGATTTGATTTACCGTCGTTCCTTCTGTTGCGTTGCTTGAAACGCCTACATTTTGTAGTAGAAATTTAACGAGAACAGGTGTAGTTTCTACAAGAATTAAGGTCTCTTCGGAATGCGGGAATTTTCCTAGATTTACACGGGAAAGGAACTGTTCTTTTTCTCAAGTTTCTGCAAAGGTGTTTGTAAATTGATGTGTTCCAAACGATCCAAAGGGAATTTCCATATGCTGGTGATTTGATTGTAAATTTCTTGGCACAGATGCGTTGCCAATCAACCAATTGACCAAATACCCGTTGGTGCATTGCAGCTGGACTCAATTTTATCCACCCTAAATGCTTCATCAACAAGGATGGTTGACTTTATTTTGGAAAGGAAGGATGGTTGACTAGTGAAGGATGAGTTTTATCTACGGCAACTAGTGAGAGATTGGACTGGATGCCACCACCAAAGCACTAAAACACTTCATTAAAATAGGGGTCAGAATCCAACCCAAGAAACACCACCAAAACGTCAAAAGTTTGGCACCGCACAATACTGCTAGTACCAATCAGCAGCAACCACCATGTCCTCAGCATTTTCGTCGAAGCAATGGTGCTTGCAGTGTTGCTTGTAATGTGAATTCCACCAGCTGACCTAGTGGCACCTTCAAAATGAAAGACTCAAGTCCAGTCTCCAGCACCATACTTACATGTTTAAAATCACCCACATAACACTTTTCCAGGCGACTCAGTGGCCACCTAACTTGGCACACGAAAAGTTGGCATCTTTGCACATCTTCCAACAGCCAAATACTTGATTACCCATTTTTCATCAGAACAGGAAAAAAAAACATGGTCGTACAAGGATAAGCCAGGCTCACAAACACCAAAAACTTAAACAAATTCAACTCAACTTGACAAGCAGCTCCAACAAACAGCTTGAAGGCATTGGGGGGGGGGGGGGGCAAAATTATTTGACAGACACAAGGCATAATACAACTCAAACAGGCTTGTTTCTCTTTAGAAACTTGACCACATCACACTCCTCCCTAGAGCCAGATGACCAACATCTCTCTCGATCTCTGAGGCAGAGAACAAATTCACATGTCAAACACACTCACCTAGAAGTTAATAAACTAGGGGTAGAAGTAAAAAAAGTAAAACGAAACCGAAACCAAGACCAAAACCAAAAAAATAAAAAGAAGAAGAAAATGAGGTAGTATAAACTAATTTACTGGATGATACAGGTGTCAAGGGGTGTTAGGGCCCTGAAAGGTGCTCAATTTTTTTGCTATGGGCAGTTAGAGTTCTTCCCGGGCCCGCCATAGTAGAAGTACGTGCCCCAGTCGCCA
The DNA here is from genome assembly GCF_958298935.1 of Phragmites australis. Lineage (NCBI taxonomy): Eukaryota > Viridiplantae > Streptophyta > Magnoliopsida > Poales > Poaceae > Phragmites > Phragmites australis. The sequence continues at coordinate 6,001,279 of NC_084935.1, forward strand.
TTGTTGCCGTTCTGCACGTCATAGCAGTTGGACTGCTCAGTGAACGAGCCAACGCCCCTTGGCGCCTTGAGATTGTTGGACGAGTCCACCACCTGGATGTTCCTGAAGTAGCTGGACTTGCCGAACCCTTCCTCGGGGAAGTGGCCGCTGCCCATTTGTGTGGAGGTGTGGCTGCCGTCAGGCTCCGAGTTCACCACCTCGCCGCCCCACTCGATCATGGAGGCGCTATCTGCCAGGTAGGAGAAGAGGAAGGATGGCCAGTAGCCCAGAACATAGTCGTTACCGAACTGCAACCACCAGTTGCCCTCCTTTGGGTCCTGCGAAACAGCAATTTACGGGCAAATTCAGCAGATAGGATAACGATCTCAGAGAATAAAGTTGTAGGTCCCTTTTAGTGCTACTATCATGCATGCAACAAAAGAAAGTTTATCTGTTCTTCCTTATATGCACTATGGAAAGGTCCTGCCCTTCGATGAAAATGACTTGCAAAATGCAGACTTCTCAGTTTTTCAGCAAACTTTCGGGATACACGGGGAACAAGATCTTGTTGGTTATGCAAGGGGTGGAATAACAAGATTTGCCTAGCAAAAGAGCCAGATTTGCAATATTTCCTTGCCGAAGTTCAAGATGAAGATTCTTGTGGAAATTTGTTCATTAACAGACAAGTCAAGTACGTGCATGAGGACAACAGTGACTCAGTGAGTGACTGAGTGTGTCCACAAACAGGCCAGAGCCACAGTTGTAGCCTTGACTTAAGCCTGAAGGCGCCTTAAGAAAGAACAAGAAACAGGTCGGCACAGATTCTCTGGCCCCATCCATGGATTTGATTTTGTACGCTCAGCATGTGAGAGCTTTTTGTATGTTACCTTCCAGACCAAAATATTAATGTCATATTGGGAGCCACCATAGTTGGATATAGGGAAGATGCTGGCGCCCGTGGCGATCTGATTGTTTATCTGGATGAATCCTGAGCACAGTAGGTTGTAACATCCTGTTGCTTGATACGCATCGCTCTACAATATTCCACAGCAATACAAAATTAGCATTTTTAGGCCATTCCTCCAACTGAATAATCAAAAGATAGGGATGTAGATCGAAACAAAAGACAAAAATAAGCTTTAAAAAACTACAGATGAAGAATAAAAAGGAATGTGAAGTTTATCTTACAGTCCAGTAGGTGAAGAGTCTAGTGTTGTTGTCCCCATACAGGTCTGGGCTAACCTGCAATTTCATAGAGAGCATAGCCATAAGCTACAATGAAAGAGACTGCGCAACTTAGTCCACCATTACAGCATGCTTAGCTCCTAAAAACAGTACTGCTAGCACAGCTCATGGAAGAAAGAGAGAAAGAAAGAAGCTCTGTGCGAATGGAGAATCTAGTCTACCTCCTACTCATGTAATGGCCGCTTTCAGCAGTGCTCATATCATCATTGCAACACAGAGAGATTATTGACGCATGTAGGGAGAAATAATGAGCGCATGGAAGAAGAACAAGAATGGAAGCTGCAAGGCAGCATTTAATAGAACTTTTTATGAAGGCGGGTTTAATTTTCCCCCCTCTGATGCCTCACCTGCCATCCTGCTTCAATGCTGTTGAGATCCTGCCCAAAGGAACCCCCCAAGATCCAGAGCTGAGACAGGCTGAACTCATTGCCCTGCTCAATCTTTGGTTGCCACACATTGATGGTGGCCTTGGCTCCATAGTACTTATCCCCCTCCACATATGCAATGGCATGCTGCTCCATGGGAGAGCACACAAGGTTAAATGAGCAATTTCAGTGACAATAATAATCCAAGAACAAGATTAGTACTAATACGAGGGGCTATGATTCTAGAATGAAGCATTTTACTACCTGGTGGCCACTCTCGTTGAGCATGTCAGGATCAACAGACACGGGGTTTGGGGTGCTCCTGTGCCTCTTCTTGCCATACCTCCTGACAGAGCTGGCCCTCAGGACATCCTCCTTCTTAGTCCTCCTGATTGGAATGGTGTTCTCCGGGCACTTGCCGTTCTGATGCCACATTTGGGTGATTATCTGGGTGTTCTGCTGCGATGCAACCTTGGACTCATCATACAGGCCTTCTGGGTGGTAAGCAGGCCGCATCTGAAAGGTGATGATGGAGGAGCACCATTGAGTGATATCATGATACATGTAGGGGAGAAGCACTGCAGCTAGTCTGCACCCAACAGTCTAGTGAAAAGGGCAATGGGGCTGGAGAGAGGAACCTGGATGGTGTGGTTCTTGAGGAAAGGGTGGTCGAAGGCAGGCTGGTTGGAGATGTGCACACAGTCTATGATGTCTCCATCTGGGCTCTGTGGATTTCTTAAAGTCAGGAGTTGCAACAAAGCAGAACAATGAGAAAAAAAATGTGCTAAATTTAGGACAGGAATAATTTGAGAGGGACATGCAAAAATTTTAATTTCTTGTTAGCAAAAATAAGGCAATCTTTATATCTAAAGCATTGGTTTCAGGACAGAAACTCGAGACAGAGAAAGAAAGGAAAACTTGGAAAATTCCATATCCAATCAATGCAACACTGAGACGATCCACAAAATATTAATGTAGCAAACTACACAGGTAGTATTTCCGCATGTAAGAAACAACAGAATCAAAATGTATTGCTCCAGAAAAAGGACTCCAGTTCTCCTCCAAAGAAAGGAAAGCGAACAAAAGCAAGCATATTTCCCTTCAAGTTCAATGCACCAAAGGAGCACATGCACCCATAAAATTTCTCTCAAAAGCCAGACCTTTCCTCCCACAACGAAAGAAAGCCGAAACCCAGTGCATGGATGGTCCATGAGGAACAGCCATTCAACCCTTCCAAAGCGACGAAGTGGACCAAGCAAAGCAGCTCATCGCGAGCACCCAGAAGAACCCTCCCTCAAAAGGGCAGCTTTCTTCAACTTGACATTGCAAATGCAGCACCTTTTCCCATGGATTCCCTCCCATAAACGAAATCTTTGACAGGGAAATCGAAACACAAGAGCGCAACAAAGCTGAACGCGGGCCGTGTTGAGGGAGGAGATGGGCGATGGGTACCTCAATGCTGGTGAGCGGCGCCTTGTTGAGCCGCTTGAGGTGCTTGTGCACCTGCCGCTGCCGCAGCAGCTGCCGCCGCCGTTGCAGCGACCTCTTGGCATTCCCCGCGCCCACTTCGGCTCCCTCGGCACAGGCCAAGAAGAGGAACGCCGCCGCCACGGCGAGCACGAACAAGAACGCCCGCGCCGCAGCCATGGACACCTAGCAAGCACGCGCTTGTTGGCCTCCGAGCGGCTACCCGAGCTAGCGAGAAGACGGCGCTTTTCCTCCTCCGGTAAAAAAGAAAGGGAAAATAGGAGGGCACGGGGGAACGGAAGGGGACGGGCCGGCGCACTTAAAAATCCGCCCGTTGGTGTCGTTTTTGCCTCGGCTGCCGCGCCCGCTGCTCTGCCCTTTTCTCTCAGTTCTCGCTGTCGCTATCGCTGCGTAGTGAGTACGGGGGCAGGGAGACGGAGAGACGGGCAGGGCGTCGTGGCGTTTATAGGCCGGAGATGAGACGGTCAGACGGCCCACCGCGGCGGCGTCGTCCGCGCGGTCGGGTCGGGCTCGGAGTCGTGCCGCGCGTGCTGGGCACAGGGGACGGACGACCCTACGTGGAACGGAAGTCTCGGTGCGTGCAGGCGTTCATGGTGGGCGCGCGGCCCAGTCTCTGGTCACGGGACGTGCAATGTCAGTGCCGCCGGCACCCGCGCACGTCAGGTCAGCGGCGGTTCGGTAATTTTCGTCGTCTCAAGGAAGGGGAGGGATGCCGATGCTACGTGCATCGTACCGTGTCGGACTGGTCCGCGTGTGCTGGCTGTGCTGCGTCCGTACCGGTCGCTCACCTCCCTCGTGTAACAATTTCTACGTGGAACGGTATGGACTATGGAGTCACGTGGGATATTAGGCGACGCGGCAAATTGTAAAATTTATAGTTATAAGATTTTCATTTCTTGGCAGTTCGTATACTCTCTTAGTATATCGTTTTCAGTGAATTAGGGCTCCAAGAATTGTTGAACCTGAGTGTTATAGAGTATATTTGGTAGTTAGTATTTTTAATCATGTACAGTTATATGTATTGAAGAGATTTTGCATCCTCAAATCTTTGTACTCTATCTATACCGTTCGAGAGACTAATGCAATCCATCCATAATCTCACGTAATCTATTCTTCTTACTCAATGATATCACGAGTTTAGGTTAACTCTAGCCTATCAGCTTTCGCACCACACGCCCCTGGGGAGATTGATCTCCATAATCTTCGTCGGGTAGCGTCGCTCATACCTAGGGTTCGTACCGTCAATCGTGTCGATCAGTCGCCCTAGAGAGTTTTTTACTGACCCGTTAATCAAGTTTTTCTCTCTCGTCGGTCGTTAATCGATGTTTCTCTTTGGTTTTTCTGATCCAAGATCGGTTTGCATCCCCCGCCACCTGTCGTCTTCACGTCTCTACTTCGACCTTGGCTTAGACACCGCACCGATTTATCCACTTGCATGGTGCAGCAGGTCGCGCGGCGTCCTCCATGTGCTCCGGACTGATGCTCCACGCGCGTATATCCCGTCTTCACGCTGCATCGTCACCTGCACATCTCCGACTTTGACACATCATGTCGTCTGTCGCATTGGATCTGTCCAATCCGTGCCACGGCTCACGCCACTTGTCTCCACGCGTCGTCGTGACTCGGCCATGACTGGACTCTGCTCATCTCCATCCATCGATACGCACATTGCCCATCGCGTAGGTTGTTCACACCATCACCGATCTAGTCCTCTCGACTAGGTTGATACGGCCTCTCGACCAGGCCTCTCGCTCGTCTTGCACGCGCCATCGCTAGTAGTTGCCGCCGGTTTGTCATCGTCACCTCCACTTGGGACTCTCTACCTTGACCACCTCGCGCGCCCTCAGTCTAATCCACCGTTTACGTGCGGTTCGTCCCGGCTGATCGGCATTGGCTCCCGTCCCCCTCGTCCTCGAATACGCACGTCTTCCTGAGCACCGGGGCTACCACTGCATTGCCTTCAGGCCATAGTGTTGCTGCTTGTGGCCGTGCCTCCGCAGTGCCACCATGTCCTCCTTGGCACAATCCAGTCGAACGGAGGATCTCACCGTCACCCTACATTGCCGTCCCGCGAGCCACGATGCTTTGGCTTATCGACGCCCCCTCTTTGGCGTGTCATCGCCTCAGTCATTGGCGCCCTTGGTATTCGTCATGTTGTTCGGGTGTTCTTAGCTGGTTTCTTCGAGCACCATCACCACGCTCTCTCGGACACTAGCGTCGCCACTCCAGGACACTGGTTCGGCCTCCCTCTACTGCCTTCATCCAAGCACAACCTCATCGCCAACGTTGCAGTCTCCTCCTCAACTACTTCATCTACTCCGGGAACCGCGAGCTGCATCAACACTCTTCTCCTCGCCGCTCTACGCATCGCAATCGTCAAGGCCTTCTCTGCTGGTCTCTCAGACACTGACGCATGGTTGGGCTCCCTACCTTCGCGCATTCGGTATTGACAACATCGGTACGTGCCTTTGTCCCTAACACGTTCTCGGGCCTGACAAACCCAATGCACACCTCATCCTCGACGGCCATCGATTGTGTCGACATCGGCATTGACCTCTTCTTTTACGGTTACCTCATCTGCATCACCTTCTTCTTCACTCGGGCCTCCCTGCGCTCGTCACCATGGCGCCTTCTTGCCCCCATGGCTTCAAGTGTGGCTTCCTCGTCAACGGCAACCCCGACTACGGCTACGTCGACCATGGCTATCTCGTGCACGGCATCATCGACCACGGCTACTCGCCTTGCTCTTGCCTACCTCTACATCGGCACAAAGGTCTACCATCCGCATAAGTTACTCATCGGTTTCCACTCCAGTCGCAACACCCGCAACACTGTGGCATTACGACTACAATGCTACCGCTAAGACTGAAGGGATGTTAGAGTATATTTGGTAGTTATGATTTGTAATCTCGTACTGTCATATGTATCGGAGAGGCTTCTTGCTCCCTAAGTCTCTATACTATATTTATACCGTCCGAAAGACTCAATGCAATCCATCCATAAATCTCATGCAATCTATTCTTCTTACACCGAGTATTTTTATCTCTAAAAATTCTTCTAGCCGGACGTTTGAGTTGGCTATTATATTCGTATTTTATACTAAAAATAAAGACATAAACCATCTTATTTTATCTTACAAACTCCGGTAAAGCTTGCAAAATAGGCTTGTTAGCTGACTAGCAAATGTTCTTTTCGCATGCAGTGGGATGCATTTTGGATGAATCTATTATAACTAATGAGTTCAGAATTCACTAATGCTGCGCTGTTCCATTCCTTGTACAGAGTGAACTTGCACTCCATTCGATTGGATTCCTGGTGCTCAGCCTATGAAGCCCAGTAAAAGCTGTTCATCTTGAACGAGTACTTGGTTCACCGCGTAAAGCTCAGCGCCGCATCCCCGGCAGGCACTGCATATTCACGCACTGGTCCACCACGTGCCGGTGACGGCACGGTGATACGGCTTTGCTATTTCGGTACGTGTGGAGTGCGGTATCAACGAGCACCCAAAATCACGCCGGAATTCACAGCGTATCTTTTAGAACGGGCCGGACTTTGGTCGATCTTCAGAGAAACGTTGGCGAACAGCCGAACAGAGCCACACGATGCTTTCAGACTCGGATGCGGTTTCAACGTCAAGGATTTCGCATTGCGGACCCGCGGTTTACCCGACCTACCACGGCCACGGCCAGCGGGCATAGGATTTCAAGGTCCACCACGCTGACGCGACCGGCCGGGCTGCAGCCTAGAGAGCAGCAACAGACGACACCGAGGCTGACTCAACGCAAACCGATGCCAGCTGCTTCCTGCTACTCATCACGCACCAGCGCTTCTCTGGATTCACGAGCGAGTTTAGATGCATGTTCCGTCTTTGTTTAGTGTAACATGTACTAGTACATCTACACTCCTTCAGCCTTGCCTCTCATCCCTTGTGTAAGACCATCTAACTCTTTTCACGATGCGCCAAATGCAAGTTCATCAACAACTTATATTTGGAGGTGTGAGTATACCACATGCCCACTAAGGATCAAACCTTATGTTTATTTCTTATGTGTCTTAACAATGTAAATTTTTTTTTATGGTAGGTAACATATCTATTGACAGTGAGGCGTGGTACTGACTTTGCCGATCTTTGAGCCCCTCATCTCAGGTCTTCAGTAGGCAGGTGTGAGTGCGGCGTATTATGATGTAAATATGTGTGTGCGTCTAAGAATTGTACTGATGTTTCTTAAAAAATTGTTCACCAACAACTTAAGACTTTTTTTACCTCTATTATTTTGCCCCTATATAAATACATCTAATCAATGGAGTAAACAAGTCAATCACCTTAATAATGATAATGAATGAGGAGCAATAGAGATTTACATAATCTATCTTAACTAGCAAGGTGTCTCGCACTAATAGCGTGGTTAGTCTCGTTGTAATATTTTGTCACAATAACTTTGATTAAAAATTATATTTTGTCACAATAACTTTGATTAAAAATTAGTCTATCTAGTTTTTTTATAAGGTTAGTGTCATTTAGTTACAAAACACATAAAACTAGAAGAAGAAATAAAAATTATATTAGTGAAAAAAATTATTTATGCTCTAAACTTGTAACCGAATCATATATTGATTCGATTCGTATATGTTTGATCAACTGTCAAAACTGTGTCAGGTGTAAGGAGCCTAACCAAATCAGAATAGTTTTGCCTTGCCTTGCCTGCATGTTGTGCCTTGTTTGCTTGATGTGACGACCTTGAGTTACACGATGTTTCTTAATTATTATTTTAGTAAGTATTCTCAAAGTTTTCATTATTATTTTTTGAATTGTAGCTATTTATTAATTGTATTTTCATATGGACTCTTTATTTAGAAATTTGATTTTTATAATAATTTAATTTTTTATAAGACTATATTTGGTATGAATCCTTATTTTTCTATTCTAACCTCAATTTTAATTATTATTAATTTATTTTATTTTGACTATTTATTTAGATATTTTGCTTCCCAAACCGTATAAAAATCAAACTACTAGTTTTTCATAATTTTTAATTTCAAATTTAGGTATGTATTAATCATATTTGATATGTACTCTTTGGTTTCCGAATTTAGCTATTTATTAAGATATGAGCTTTTTGGTTTAATCTACACCATTGAATGTTTATAATAATGAATAGTTTAGATCATTTTTTCTGATTAACATAGTAATTTTATAATCTTAAAAGTGAACGTGATAGTTTCTTTTTTTTCTCTTAAATAATTATATAATAGATTCGTGTGCATAAGTCCAAATGGACTTGTATAAGGGATCAGAGGAAGTGGCCCTCGTGTTTATGAATTCAGAGCTGTTCAGCTTAGAAAGTTCAGGCTAAAGGACATCAAACTCTATTAGTTCGACATTTTTTTTCCCACGACACAGAACAATCTCTCGGGTCCTTCCATCTCATTCTAATCAAGCCAACCAAAGGCAAGAATCCAAGGCTAACCACCGGCTGATCGATCGATCATCGGTTGGCCACTTGAACGATTCTCACGTCCCCATCGCAACAACCTTCTATGCATTATGTGCGCAGTCCAATGGAGGTTCATCCATGCCCAGTCTATCCATCCACTGTTTTGCAACCTTCTATGCATTATGTGCGCAGTCCAATGGCTGTCTGCAAGCGTGCTGACTGCCGAGGAAGATGGTCTGATGGGTGAGTTCGAGCTAACTGCGGCGAGTGGGCATGTCTGATCGTGGCTGTCCATGCACTGATACAAAATTGCTTTTCTGAACAGAAGATGTCAGTGGCACGCACTTGGTCGGATCAAAGCGCTGCATAATGGACAGGGATAAGGCCAAATGACCAGCTGAAGAGCATGGACTGTTCGTTACAAGCTAATGGCAGGGATAAAGCCAAATGGCCAGCTGAAGAGCATGGACTGTTCGTTGCAAGCTTATGGCCTTTTCAGACTTTGGGGAGTTGGAAAGAGGCGCAATTTATCGTTACGAGTGTAATCAAACGGGATGGCAGTTGAAAGGTGGGATCTGGGATACAATGGCCAGCTTGGGTTTTTATTTATTTTACAACGAAACACTCCCCAAATAAAGAGGATGAGAAACTACGTAAGATCAAACAAAAAAGGCGTTTGCACATAACAACACATTACACCTCTAATATGCACAAGACAGTTTGGATTTTTATATTGGGGGAATTTGTGGAAGCTGACATTATTGTTATAATCTACTAGTATATTAGTAGCACGCATTGATCCACCAGACTAATAGTTTGGTCCTCTATATGTTAATTGCACTGGTCCAGGAAATTTAGGTCCTGTAATAGTTTAGAGAGCACAGACTCATTGGCTATTTTCAGAAAGAAATGCGCAAATTCATCTATACTTTAGTCATCAACACCCAAAAAAAAAAAAGCAAATAAAAACACTAACACAATTGCTGCTCAGTTTGCCTATGTAGAAACGGAAGAAAACATGGCTATCAGTGCGTCTGCTGCCAAGTGATCATGTCGTCCTGCCGTCGCCGAAGTGCTGGCCAAAGAGAAAGCACCCCCTCGAGATCGATCAGCCCGACTAGGAGCAGAAACCTGGCACGCAGGCAGGCCTGCAGGATCTCCCTTAGCCTGCTCAGGAGAAAGGAAAATCCTCGTCAAATTTGAACTGGATGCCAAGCCCAAAAGCTGGAACACTTGGCCCCGGCCGCTCTCATCGTCGCTGCAGAAACTCGAGCACCTCTGCCTCTGCGACTCACGCATCGCCTGAGGCTTACGCGGGCAGCTTCTACTCATCAGACCACGTCGCTGCGCGCCGCGTCTAGGGCTTGTTCTCGTAGGATGCGTAGGCTTTCTTTAGCTCCTCGCATGCACTTGCCATTCGCTGTCGAGTCTTCCTACTCCGACCGGTATACCTGCACGGACAGTTCCATGCTTGGTTTTGCATGATGAAACGCTTTCAGGAACAGAATGATGGTGCTTGCGCCGCGGCTTAGACGAGGCACGAGAGACGCGGCTTTCGAGGCTCCAGGGAGACCAATCATGCTGAGAACATGCCGCGTCCGGCATTCTTTGATAAAGAAAACTTTATTAATTTTTATTATCATAATAGGAGGGTATAACCGTATAAGAGTTTATTTCTAATTTTTATATTATCATGATGCACACAACCTAGTAGACAAAAAGAAAAACAAAAAATGACAAGAAAAACTCATATAAAAGGGGACACATGTAACAATCGACATCAAGATGCGACGTAGAGACGTATCATGTATCTTTCTCCTTGTACAAAGGAGGCTCGAGCAGTGGCAGTGCCTTTTTCTTGTACGTTTTCAGGCAGAGGACGCAGTTTGTTTGCAGTTTTCGCAGTGCATGCTGCCTGGGCGCGTTCATGGATGATGCTACGATCCTGCCCTCCCTGCAATATACCTCTGCATGGATGGAACACCAGAGAGTTCTCCAAGCTAGTTGCACAAGCATGTACAGAGAATAGAGTAGTTGCTTGGGGCTTGATCGGCTGATGGTCCTTTTGAACCTCTGTTTGTCAGGAATAATGCCAGTTCGAGAGGAATGATGAATTGGTTGAAAGAGATGGGGGAGCTGCTTCGGAGTTCTTGATCGAGCCACATGCATGCTTAAAGTTGGTCCACAGTTTATCTTACCCCACGTTCAGTTCCTGTCTGATGTTTGAGTTTTTTTTTTTAGGAAATCAAGCGAATTTGCCTCATAGGGCCATCTCCAACAGCAACTATAAAAATTCATCATCTAAAATACTATTACAGTATCCACTATCACTATTGCAGCATCCCTCATTCCCTCAATCTTCAACAGAAACTCTATATATCATCCACTATCTTCTCTTTTCTATATTAAAATATTTTATGCCCAACCACCATAACCGCCGTAGCAGCATCGGGTTTCACCTATTCCCGTTGCAACCGGTATTGATGGGCACGGTTAAAATTAGTGGTATGAAAAAATTGCATTTGTTCGGGAAAAAATAAATATTTGTTCGGCATATTTTTTGTCAGAGCTAATTTTTTTCGCCCATGCAACTACGCAGTCAAAAATGATTGTTTGCAACGTATGAAACGGTTGTGACTTGCACTGCAATTTAGCTTGCAGAGGAAGGAAGAAGCAGTCTTGCCGCGGAAGCCTCACGAGTAGTGGCTTGTAGGGGAAGAAAATGCGGTGGATTCTGTCACAAGGCTCAGCATCTCACTATATATATGAGGCTGAGGTACTCTCACTTGCAAGCCAGCCAAATGGATCATTGTTCAGCCTGGAAGCAGTACTTGAGAGACCTGTGTTTCTCCAATGATTATTTCGATGAGGAAGATGATTTGGTCTTAGCGACTCTCAGCGCCTGGCATGCGGACGGGGAGGCATCACACCGAGGGCCGTGGGGCGGTTCAGTGCCGGGTCATCGGCGTATCCACCGGAATCGACTGGAGGGCCACAATAGGTTGTACAACGACTACTTTGCGGACCCCACGGTGTACCCCGACTACATTTTCTGTTGCAGGTACAATTGTAAACAGTAGTTGTCGTGTGTAAGTATTATGTACAGATGATGTGTGAGGTGGTAATGCTCGGTGTTCATGCAGGTTCAGGATGAAACGCGACCTTTACTGCAAGATTGTGCAGGCGGTTGAGGAGCATGACCCGTGGTTCCAACAGAGGAGGAACGCTGCAGGCGAGCTGAGGCTATCCTCCTTGCAAAAATTTATTGCGGCATTCCGTATGCTAGCATACGATGCTCCTGCAGATTCTCTGGATGAATGCATCCGGCTAGGGGAGAGCACCATCATTGAGAGCATGAGGTGGTTTGTTCGTGCTGTCGTCGAGGTGTTCGGTGATGAGTACCTCCGTGCTCCGAACGAGGAGGACATTGCTCACTTGCTTGATATCAACCAGCGAAGAGGGTTTCCCAGGATGCTGGAAAGCATTGACTACATGCATTAGAGGTGGAAGAACTGTCCGACGGCGTGGTCGAGTTCTTTCACCGGCCATGTCAACACATCGACAATCATTCTAGAGGCAGTGGCATCGTAGGACTTGTGGATTTGGCATGCCTTCTTTGGAATACCAGGTTCTCTGAACGACATCAATATGCTGCACCGTTCACATCTCCTCGATAATCTTGCTGCTGGCGAGGCACCCAAGGTACAATACTCCATTAATGGACACCATTACACAATGGGGTACTACCTTGCAGACGGCATCTATCCGGAGTAGGCTATGTTCGTGAAGCCCATACAATCTCCAGTTGGGAGGAAGCAGCAACACTTCGTGGTTCAACAAGCGGCAGCACGAAAGGATGTCAAACGGGCCTTCGGAGTCCTGCAGTCCCGGTTTCCCATAGTCCGGGGAGCAGCGAGGTTCTGGGATCAGGAGACCCTTAATGACATCATGACCGCCTGCATTATCATGCACAACATGATAATTGAAGATGAGAGACCGGATGGGGAAGTCGAACACGTGTACGAGGGTGCTGGTGAGGATGTGGTGCCGTCGCACGCCGCAACCCCCCCCCCCCCCCCCACTGCAAGCATTTATCCAAAGGTATGGTGATATAAGAAGCAGACCGGGTCATCAGCAACTCCGTGACGATATTGTTGAGCATCTCTGGCAACTCCACGGAGGAGAGTAGTATCAACCTCTTGTAGTTCGATCAATAACATGCTAAGTAGTATGTCCTAAGGAACTATGTCGTGTGTACGTGCGTATTATGTTTGTTAATGGTATGGACCGTGCTTTTTGCATGTATAATCAAATGAACTCAGTCCTTGGATTGGCTTCCTTTGAGTCTTTGTGTTTTCCACTAGCAAGATAGCATAAGGGAGAAATGTAACACAACAAGGTAGGTAACAAATAACAAATTAACAACCAAATCTGGCCAGACCAATGTTCACAGTCTCAACGTGACCTTCTAGATCAGCTCCTCCTCTGCTGCAATCCTACAAACAATGTTCCTTATTGCAGATCAATGAACCATGCAGTTCTACACACACAAATAAAGCACACCATGTTTCTACACAACCATGCATTACATTCATTGTCTATAAGCTGCAAGAAAATCGAATCTCGAACATAATACAACCAAGAGCGCAAATTAGCCAGATGGCCCAGAGGCAGCGCGACGAGCTGCAATAATGCTCTGCCGGAGGCTCTTGTAGTAGGCCTGTTGGTCCTCATCCATCTGCAAAAGGTCCATGTTCATTATCTCCCTCTCCTCCTTTACCTTTTCCCTCTCCTCCTTGACCTTTTCCAATTGTACACGCTCCTCCTCGAGCCTGAGCCTCTGCTGCTCTATTCTCATCATCTCAGCAAATCTCTCCGCCCTATCCTTCTCAACCTTCTCTTTCATGGCTATCTGGCAGTCAAATATCTCAATTATAGGCCCAGAAGCTGAGTTCGAGGAGGAAGAACCGCGGGCAACCTCCTTCGAGCAATTGCGGCCAGGTGGGCGTTTCGGCCGTGGACCGCCACTGGAAGGTCCTGCAGCTACACCTTCGGGTTCGTTCACCCCGGGACAAGACTCAACGTGCTGCGTCGATGCGGGGCTGCCCGCAGCGGAGGTCTTCTTCTTCTTGCGGGAGGCCTTGGATTTCCACTTGGGATAATGCCGCAACTCCACCCAACAAGGCAGCAACGTGAACTCCTTCTTTTCCACGGCTTGGAACATCTGACATGCTGCCGCGATCTGAAACACAAAGAACTCAGTAATAATTGGACAGTGCCATCATACAATGGCGCATAGATACATGAACCATAGAAAACAAATGTACCATGTCGGGCTCGGTCGTCCCACTCCTCCTATTACGCAGTGCCCTAGCATAATGCCCGCAGAACCTCTGCACCATCCCATTGATGAAGGTCCACCTCCCCTGCAGAGAATTCTTGTTGCGGGTGGAACGGAAGTCTTTGTGCTCGTGGAAAAAGGTCTCGATCCTCTGCCAGAAAGCCCCTATACTCTGGTTACTCCCGACCACGGGATCCATACTCACGTTAAGCCATGCCTTCACAAGATGAAGGTCCTCCTGCATGGTGTAACTGCATCCACAGCCATCCATAGCTGCCACCTCTCTCGGTCCCTCGGGTTGCTGATCTTCTGCCACATGAGACTCTGTCCCGAAGATGCCTTCTTGGGTTGGCGGCACAACATCGGCCCAAGGAATCCCATCGTCGTCATCACATAGGAACAGGGCGTACTCCATAGAGTCCCTGCAAACCATTAAAAACGCGATGAAATACAACAAAGCAGTATGAAATCTAACCTATGTACACGGCATTATGTTGCACAAAATTATAAGCCATTCAACACATTACGAACATAACGAGAGATATGTCTTAAGGAGTAACCCTTACATCATGTGGGAGTACCGGAGTACAAGACCAACAACTAGAGGCTACCTCGACTCGACAATTATCGAACAATTACCCAACAACTAAGTACACACCCTACCCAACCACAGCCTCCAAGATAGATCAGATTCAATGGACAAGCCGTCAACCGAATCGCCGCACAGTAGGTCATCCGAATTGGCACACAGTATGTCATCGGGGCTCCAGTCAGCGGGAACAACATCGTCGTCGTCAACGTCCTTTGAGCCCGACGCTTCCTCTTCCACTGCCATGCATCCATTGGTGCCGTGACAAATATGGTTGGGCATGCCGCTGCCGCTCAAAGCATCTTCAACTTGGAACACGAGCTGCTCCAAGTCCCCCACAATGTTGTCGACCACAAGCAGTGCTCTGTTGAGCTCCACGTCAGTAGGGGTGTTGTCCGTACTCAAATTGTCCTTGACCACCTTCTTCAACGCGGTAGCCATCTCCTGTACATGGTCCTGCATTTTCGACAGAAGAGCGGCAAGCGATGCGGCGTCCATCTACAAGCACGAACAGGGATGCCTAAACCGAGGAACTAAATTTCAGCTCAAAGTTTACACTGCTTAAGCATTTCAGGCAAAATACATATACACACAATACTGCATAGTAATATAGTGGCCATTCTCATTACTGCACTAGCTCTCATGTTTGGCTCTTAGGTGAATTGACAAAACGTGTGTTGGCTTATGTATTTCTATCCTTAAGCAAAAATGACAAGTAATTCCTTAACTATTCAGAAGATGTTGATATAATGCACACTGATCTAACTTCAGGTAGCATAGCTGCACCAAGTGAAGATGGAAGAATCCAAAAAGTACCAAATGGAGAAAGCAATTGATGCACTGAACAATGGTAGCCTTGAAATTTATGAAATTATTGCCACCAAGTTCTTTATTGGTGTTCTAGGTCTACACTGGGCAACTTCAATTATCTAGATATTACAAGAACCACAATTAAACACCAACAACATTCCTTTTCTTTTTGTTTACTGTCAGGAAGCAGATTTTGTTCTTTGCATGACATCCCAATCTTAGTACTTGTATTCATTTGCCATTTCAATTGTTCCCTCATGGTAATAGGACTCTTTACCTTACAAGGACCGTATATGAACAAATGATACAACTAATAACTACTGCAATCAGTGGCACAAAGAACAATCAATCATACAAGCTGTAACAATTATGGTTGTGTTCGAAGTTCATGCCTACATTTCTGTAATCAAACACTATGCACCTAGGTCACTCCGAAAACTTCAGTCATAGTTACCTCATGTTTTGCGGACCTATTTTCTTTCCCCCAACTTTTACTTTCAATCACAGTACATTTCTCAAGCATCAGTGGTTCAATGCGGTGCTGAGCAAAATGAATCAAGGTATACGCTGCAGTCACATGGATAAGAAGCTGGTAAAATCACCTAGCCACAATTCTGTAAACTAGTTCATGAAAATCCATTGAACCCCAACTCCTCAGTAACCCACCAGACAACATACACGCATTGAAAAACATCTCTACAAGCATCATGCAGTAATAATCGTAGATCTACCAAATTCACCAACCAAAGTTATATCGGTTCAATTCATGGACAAATAAAGAAGGCCCATTTCTATCACAGACAAATCTAAATCTCAGGTTCTTCAAGCCGGAACAGACACCAAATTCACATACACTACCAAAGATATGGATCTGGGACGCCAAATCACAAAGTAAACTTCAACCAAACACACCAAGCAAGCAATATCTTCTTCAGTCCCGGTGGCGAGCAGCCCACGCTCCAGCCGTCCGCCACACACATACATGGATCTGGGACCGAAGGACTTACCACAAACTTGGGGACAACCTCGGTCCGGCTACTGCGGCCGAGCACACGGAAGGTGGGGAAGCTTCCAGCGCGGTCGCCGGATCTGCGTCGCACCGGTCGTCCGCTGCGGGGAAGGATGCGGCGTCTCCCGGGTACCCGGATGGTGGTCGCTTCCGTTGGCCACCGAAGCCACCCGCCTCGCCTCCGCAAGGGCTCGCCAGCTCCACTTCCGCCGCTCCGCGGGAGCAACAACCGCTTCTCCAGTCCCCTCGTGCACAGGGATGAGGACGCCGCATCGCTCCGCAAGTTTGCCGACGCCGCGCCCCTCCCCGCATCCCTGTTCCACTTGATACGGCATCTGTTGGAGACCCTTGCGGACGGCTGCGGCGGCAAACCGGTTGCTACAGTATTTTGCGTGCGGAAACAGACACTGTTGGAGAGGGCCTAAGATGCATCACATACGAGACACAAAATGATCAACTTTGTAAGATGTGTCCGTTCAAAAAAGAATTTAAATGTGCGTGACACTACCGCTGCTCGGTTCGTATCTTGTTATGCATGAGTAAATTCGATCGTTAACCACGACTTGGAAAGCTCAAGCCTGTGACTCCAGACATCACTGGTAAGGTTCAGATGACTCGGTGAGGCACATCTCGTTGGACTAACAGACTCCAGGTAGGCAGGGTTGGTGCAGTTCGTCAGAAGAGAGGAGAGGAGATTGCGATACGAAGCGGTCCAACCAGAAAATATGTTCAACACTCTTCAAGAAAGAAATATACCGACAGATTAACTAATCGATTATAGATATGTGCTATCCTGAAACCTAAATTGCTTCAAAAGCCATTCCCTATTGTTTCTGAAAGAGCACATAAGCTACTTACAAAGACGCATGAGCTGAAAACAAGTCGTCTTCTGTAGTTCCACTATTAGGACAAGTATATTGGTACAGTCAGTTATCTCATACAATGCCACGTAGAATTTTAGTGATGTGGAGAAGAAAAAAGGAGGTGAGGGAAAGAGATCATTATTTCATGAAACAAAGGTCTCATAAGCTAAAATTTAGAACTATGAGACTACTCTCATGCTTACAACTCATAATGTTTATACATTAAGAGATTGTAGAATTACTATGGAACAAGTAAAAAACAACCAATTATAGAAATTGTCTGTTAAATCATCTCAAAATTACATATCAATGCATGAGATAGCATATAAGACGGCATCAATGTGCTTGCGACTTAAGGCATGAAAACAGACTTCAGTATTAGATGTAAGACATGCGAGACGCACCATAACAGTCTTAACCGACGAGTATACTCCTGATATTTTCCATAAACCCAGCGTTTTCAGCAGCAATACTCCCGAGTCTATAATTCACTCATGTACAAGAAAAATAAATAAATAAATATCCTATCGTGACCACGAACACAACCAAGGCAACATGTACAGGCTGAACACACGCTTTTTATGTATAGAATATCAAAAGAAATGAGTTATCAACAGAATAATTTCTGTAACATGCTGTGTCTCCAAGTGTGTCAATTGGCGCTGACAAGGAAAGCATGCTGGCACACTCCACATTCCACTGTTTCTGACCCTGATGTTGGAACCTGAACCTGCAATTCCACAGCCAAATGATCGACATGCCAGTGGTTAATACGCCTGGGAGAAAATGGACCGTTACCAGGAGTATCTGTGCTCTGCACCGCCTACAACTCTTTGACATACCTGAAGATGGACAGTGCAGGTAGGACATGCGACTTCCCTCATTCTGGTACCAGATCCACCTCCAGATGCCGGACCTTTTGAAGCAGAAAGTTCAGAATTTTGGTGCACTACAGATTATGTAATTTTAAAAAACTTGTATAGGGATTAAAAGCAAGAAGTACCTGAAGACTTACGATTTCTCTCCATTTCCTCCTGCAAACCACATCATAAATTTGGTAAGATGGATATTGTAGAAACAAGTTACACCACACTGTATTTCAGGTACACAACCATAATGATGCGCAATTTTCTAAAGGCACTTCATCGAATAATGATCCTTTTCTAACTTTGCAACTTCATTTAGTTCAGTTCTCGAATCAAAATGACCCAAAGATAAATTAAAAAAAAAAGACCTGAAGTTACCCGGTAAGCATTGTCTTGGCATTCAATACAATGAGCAAAGTTAGAATAGCAATATTGCCAGTTATCATTGGAGTGAATTTACGCTGCTCGTACTAGTCTGTTTGGTACTTTGGTTCGTGCCTGCTTGTGTCCTATCATATCAACGTGCAAAAAATATGGACTAACAAAATTTAGTTGTGAAAATGGCCACCCACAATTCAGCTATGTTTCGGCAAGAATATGATCTAGGACATCAATGAGGAAAAGGAATCTTGCCCAATTTTTTGCAGTAACCAAATACATGCCAAGTCCGGTCAATGCAACCAAGTTTCGGCAACCCTTGGGTTCAAACAGGTGTGCCCAATAGATTCAAGTGTACAAGTCTACAAGACACTTAAATGAATGTATGGCATACAGGAAGTGTCATCTAGTATATTACCTTAAGTTTTCTTGTAAGATCTTCATGGCTTGGAATGTTGGCAGATCTGTTGGCAGCTTCCTTTGCAATGCTAAGTCTTTCAGTTACCTCTGCCTGTAAGAGAAAGAACTACTATGAATACAGGGCATAGCAACACCACAAACCGCCATCATAGTTTCCAATTTTCCATATACGACTATCCAAAACTCATAATAGCATTTGGTGCAGTGAAATGCTGCAAAGGGTAGTACTACCAAATTAATAAACAAAACACATCAGTAAAGCTACAAGCAAACATAAATAAGTCAGTTCAAATGATCTGAGCTGCTCAGGTTCGTAAAGACCACTAATAAAAAGACATAGGGCAAAGATGTATTTAGATCGGTACCAACAATCCAGAAATACATGCTTAAAGCACAATTACATAGTAATAATCAAGTACATAGCTATGGTAACCAAATAACCTTAGCTATAGGATGGGTCAGCTACAATGAGGTAACATTATGAAGCAACGTAGCAAGAAGAGCTACAGACCTAACAATGTAATCCTAGTTCCAAACAGCTCGCAACAAAGAAGTGACAACTGGCAACAACAAACTGGACACCCTTATTATAACAATGCTGGTGAAAACAAAGAGCTAACGAAATATAACTGACAATGAAGTAAAGTAGGCCCAGTTAATGTATAATAAAGAAAAATAATTAAGCAACAACTGAGTAGCAGAATGTACCATGCATCTATCACAAACTCGGACAAGTGGAGCATTATCCTCAGCTGTCAGAGCAATTCTTCCTTGGCTGCATTTGTCACAGAAGATTTCACCACAGTTCCTACAATGATGCTGCGAAAAAGGAACTCATCTCAGTGCATCAAATTTCACCATTAGAGATAATAAGTATGGCTGAACAAAGATGTTATGTATATTACCCTGCGATTGAAATGACTAAAGTCAACACCACATGAGTGGCACTTCCTGGCAACCTCATCTGGAACCTAGAAGGGGAAACAAAAATAAATTAAATATATCGAACTACTCATGAAATAACAAGTGACGAAACACCATCATAAGATACAGGAAGATAGACACTGTCAAAAAGAGCTTAGAGTAAGATCTCTAACATACAACATGAAATTTAAGTGATGAACATGATCTGATGAAATGTTTAATGAATTGTTAAAATGTATTGCCACGGAATGAATGAATCAAGTAGCCATTCCAAAATGTTTATCAAAATAACATGTAGAACAACATGGGCAAACAAATAAGTAAACCAGGTTGGTTCCGTAATCTTGAAAGTAAGGTCAAGAAGTCAATGGATATTACAGCTCAGCTTACCCAATGGTCTTTCACTTCATCAACAGGTTTTGTAAACATCCAATCAAAACCTTTCTTCTCATTTGATTGTACTGAAGGTTTGCCAGCGTCTACTGTTCCTTTACCTCTTGCATCTCCACCAATCTCCTTAAACTAATTATTTAGAATCACACAGTTAGAAAGTGCTGTTCAATTTGTCTAAAAAAACAAAATTGCTCAATGCACGGTATGCACAAGTGACCCACTGAACCAAATATACAGCCAAGCAGATATTTTAAGTTACCAGCAACAACCTATACTTTTAGTAAAGTTTATAAAAATCTGAGGCATTTTTTCTACAAAATATCAGGCAAAAGAATAACATCCCATACAACATCCAAGTTATCTAACTTGTATTGTGTCCCTTTCCAAAACATAAAATGGTGCAATTCAAACACAGCAAGCATTTGGATACAACAATTTTAAAAGGATGACATGAGAATAAAGAATAATATGGCATTTTACTGATTGACCTGTCATGTGTCTCAGCTTTCCAGTAGTACTGTGGAAAAATGAGATATTCATGACACGGGTCATCTTTTCGTTGTTACTACCTCCAGTCCAAAATATAAATCTCGGTTTGTGAATAGTTGCTGTTTTGTTTACTGAAGAAACATTTTCCTTCAACTTCCGCCATTGATTACTTATGGTACTGGTGAGAGATGAGTGTATACAACCAATAAACAATAGGGGCCAGCCATGTAAGAAAACTAAGACACCAACTCTTTACTTGTTATACGTGCATGACACTAAAAATAATAATTTGGACAAAATGAGGTACCATCTTAAAAAGGCAGCATGTTTAACTTACAAGATTAAATCATTCTGCTTCTCATTACAGATATAGTTAAAATATGAAGCAACAGCTCTCAGCCTCTGACAAATGAAACCAAAACTCCAAAAGCACAAATATAATGAAACTAAGGTATTGCACGGAAGCATTTTGATTGTTTAATAAAGCACAAATATAATCAAACTAAGGCATTTCACAGGAAGCATTTATTGTTTCCAATTGAAACATGAGGCTAAGTATTGAAAGGGAAAGGAGAAAATGGTGTTGTTACCATACCTGCACTGCTGCTGCTGTCACGGTGTCAAGCATATTATTGGAAGTATAACTGTTTGACTTCAGCCTAATTCGCTTTGCTTCAATATCCACTGAGGTCTTCGCCCAGAATGCAAATATAGTTGAATCCAAAACCTAAATAAGCACAGCAAACAAACATTAGAGTAATCTCACTTGCTGTCGTGTATTTGCGGCACGAAAATACAGACATAATATTCTGATACAGAAAAGCTGTCCAAATTACCTCCCAACTCGTCAGTGAATCGAGGGGATAAATCCTTAGGGTTCTGCTTGTGCTAGGATCGAGCATGCAAATTCCATCCAAACCAATCTGCAAGAGCACCATCAGGAATTATCAAGTATCAAAATGACAGCTGTTTTCTCTTTGATATCAGTGGCGACAGCTAAATGTGGTGGAAAGGCATCATAGAACTTCCCAAGGAAAAAATTTGAATTCTAGAATAAATAATACCACAAAAACCTCCCAATCTTCAGAAAGCATGACACCAGAATTTTTACCTATGATGCATAATTTCATCAATCTTATCAGTATCGTACCTGGCAAAGCACATCAGTAGGGTTCCCAGCGCCCTCTGGCAGCAGCTTAACCCGAAACTTCTGTGCACCACCACTCCCGTCCTCATGTGTCTCCGCCTTTGGAACAGCCCTCGCGATCTTCCCAAAGCTACCACCCCCACTGCCACCACCGCCGCTGTTCCACGACTGCTGCTCCCCTCCAGACGGGAGACTAATCGATCGCCCGTAGTCATCAAACAGCGCGGATCCCGATCGCGCCGGCGCCGTGCCGCGCGACCCGTACGGCTCCGCGCCGCCGCTGTACGCGTACGCGCCCTCGCTCAGGTAATCGTCGTTGTCGTGCCCTGCGGCCGGCGGCTGGTACCCACCCCCGTAGTACGGCGCGTCGTAGGGCAGCGGCGGGGGGTTGGGCTCCGCAGCCGGCGGGGCCGCCGGCTGGGTGGGCGGCGGGTAGGTGTAGTACGGCTCCGGCAGGTAGGGCGCGGGGTTGTTGTAGGGCGGGTACCCGGCACCGTACTGGGGCGGCGGCTGCGAGTAGGCCGGCGCGGAGGGCGCTTGTTCGGTGTAGCCGCCGCCGCCGACGGAGTAGGGCGGCGCGGAGGCGTAGCTCCCCGCCCCCGCCGTCGGGGCGTCGGCGGGGTGGGAATTCGGGCCCGGCGGCGCGTACTGGTGCGGGTAGTAGTGGGCGGGCGCGGAGGCCGCGTAGTCGCCGCTTCCGTGCTGCATCCCCGGTGGTCGATAAGGGCAAGGCTTCGAGGTCGGTGGAGCCGGCGCCGACGAGGTGGACGGCGATTTTTTTCTGCGCTATTTTCCCCCTGCGAATGCGAGGTTTGATTCGATTTCGTTGCTTCGCGTTTGCGTTCGTTGCACGGGGAAAGGGGGTTGCTTCGGGACGAGGGAGGTTGGCGTGTCGGTTTTGAGCGTGCCCTTGTGCCGTGGCCGTTCGATTCGGCCGGCCGGTGGGAGTGGACGGCGGTGATGGATCTGTGGTGGTTTCGGGTTCGCTTTTCGCTGGTGCTGACCTGCCGCCTCATGACTGCGTGCGTGCGCGTCCGGCACGGCGGGTCAGCGCGTGGATGGATTTGGGCTAATGGGCTGCATTTATAACAGGCCCATGTAATTGACGTGAAGGGCCTATATGTGATTTTTTTATATATTTTTTTATTAAAAATTTAAATAAATAGATTTCCCGCAGGAGAATTTGCAAAACTAGACGACTGCAGCCCTCTGAGAGGGCGGTTAGGCCCTCAGAGGGCGGGTACGGCCTGCCCGCTTGACCGGCTCCCTTACCGCCCCTGAGGGGGCGGGTAGAGACCCTTACCACCCTCTCAGGGGGCGGTAAGGGGCCTCCCTTATAAAACTGCCCAAAAATAGCCAAAAATTCATTAAAATCCGAAAAAAGAAAAAGTTGAGAAGAGAGAGGAGAAGAGAGGAGAGGAGAGGGGAGGAAGAGAGGTCGGCGAAGCCCTGCTGCATTTGGGCCGTGGATTTGAAGAAAAATTTCGGGTAAGTCTTTTTTTCCTTTTTATTATTGTTACTTAGTGCAGTAGTAGTATATGACATAGGTTTTAGATATTTATGACATAGGGTTTAGAAAATTGTCAAATTTATTTAGAAAATGGTACGATAGCAGTGCAATGTAGAGTATTATTTTTAGTATATTATTTTTACTATATTAGGGTTGTACCTGTAGACGTAGTAGGTAACAGTATATGATAATTTGCGAACCTAGGATAACATTTAGAAATTATTTTATCCGATAATTAGAAATATAGTTTGTTGTCTTAACATGGGTTATATTTGCGGGTGTTTACAGGGATGGCAGATAAACTAATTTTTCAGATATATTATGGTGAGAGTGAAATTAGTTACGGTCCTAACGGTGTAGATCTGTCTGAATTTCAGTCATGTCATGAAAGGGCTTAGTAAAGCTAATGAGAGGACCATTGTGGGTGTGTGCAAATGGCTCATGCGATTTTTCCAACTGGATCCGCAGCAACATGAGCTGAAGTTGAAAGCTGTCATCAGCCGTGCTAGTCATGGATACTTTGGTGAGCTTGTTCCCATCGAAGCCACATCAACTTGGAGGCAGTATATAGATATATGTTGTGAATGTGGCTTGCCGCTTGTTTTGTTAGCTGAAGCGTACCTGAAAGATCAAAATGAGGTGAACTCTGCAGAAGCAATAGCAGGATCAAGTGAAGCAATGGAAGATGAATCAGAGGCGGCTAATGTCGGGTCCAGGGAGGAAGTTGGTGATGTTCCAGAGCTGCAATCGATGGGTGTAGCTGATGAACACATCCCTAGCATCATTGAAAATATGGATTTGGAGGATGAAGAGTTGGAGGAAGGCCTTGCCGATGGGGATTCGTCTGATGAGGAGGGTAATGCTCCAGTTCCTGCAGAGTGGCGGGATCATGAATTTTCGAAGTTGGTGGTTAGCGAGGCTGACCGGACACCATGGCAGTACCATGAGAACGAGGTGTCACAGGGTGCTATGTACCCTACAAAAGAGGCAGTTATTGATGCAGTGAAATTCTGGTCGTTGTCTCTTCGTAGGCAATTCAAGGTTGTTAAATCAAGTAAAAGGGAGTACGATGTGAAGTGCTTGGTGCCTCAGTGCCCTTGGCGGGTGCACGCATTCAGAGGAAAATGGGTAGACTACTGGTAATGCTCAATAGTTAAGGAACATAATTGTCACATTGAGGAAATAAAGTTCGCCCACCGGAACATGTCTTCTGCTTTCATTGCAAATGTTATGTACGGAGAGATTGTGGACAACCTAAGGTATGAGCCACGATCAATAATCCGTGCTATTGAGCAAAAGTTCCAGTACAGAATAAACTATGCGAAGGCATGGAGGGTGAAACAAAAGGCTATTGAGATGAGGTTCGGAACATATGAAGATTCATATCACAATTTAGGTGAGTTTTATGTGAGTTATATTGTTACTGTATTTATTTAACAATGTATTAATGTACATGTCTTTCAAATGCAGATATGGCTGACCCTGCGACCCCCAAGCTTTTAGACCCTGCCGTGGACAAGAAGCATCGCAGCTTCTTATCCGCCGAGCACCAGACGGAACTAGGAGTGTTTCGACCACGGGGCCCTAGAAAGCTGCTGACGATAGACGAGCGATGGAAGCACAGGTACTGTGAAAATTTGATACGACAACGGAGGCATACCCGGTGCATTGGGACGAGGACGCCGCATTAGCAGTAAGTTATTTTTTGAAGTCAGTAGTCCATATTGAACGAACATAACCGTATATTGTAATTGTTTACTTCTGTTCATATCCGCAGGCAGATATCGTTTATGATGTACATAGGGATGCAGCTGCTGCCATGGACCGCGTCCGGCAAGGGCACAACCTAAGTGCGTCGGATGTTACGAGCTTCATTAAGCAGGTTTTCGACAAGACAACGCGCGCCTTGAAGCTTACCTCCTGCCGATCTACCACAGATGTAGCAGGGGTGCCTCCCAGGTCCAGTGGTGTCCACGCCAAGTCATCTCGGCCGTCAGACGTGCACCGTCGTTCATCCGTGTCGGCACCCACACGACCCCTTCTACCACATCGTGGAGGCTCGGAGCAACTTGGTATGAATTATATTTTTGAATAATATTGAACAATATCCTTTACTTATTATTAAACATTCATTAGGTCCGCCTGCACAAGTCTCGATGTAGCCTCGTAGATCGAGCCCTGTGCGTCCACCCTCAGGTACTGGCGGCACCCTTCATCCTAGTTTGTAATACTTTCAGCAAAATAAGTTAATATTGTGCTCAAGTTACTTCGGTGACAAGGCCGGTCCGTCTTCGGCGGCCCCACGCCCAACCTCGCCCGCCACGTACGAGCCATACTACGGCACGACAGCGTGGCCTTCTTCTGCTGCACTGTCGTACCACGCAGGTACAATTATACAATTTTTACTACTACTTCCAATACCATATTGTTCGTATCTAACGTGATTATTTGTTCGTAGGCCCCTCCAGCCAGTACACATGGACGCCTACGGAGCCTTCACAGTCCTCCTACCCTAGTCAGGAGGATGAGGCTGGCCTCGACGCCGCATACGACCTCGTCCGTGACTTCTTCGGGGGCACACCTGACTACGACGTACTTCAGCGGTCCCAGATTTCCAGTGCTCCCCTTCGGATACAGCCCACGCAGGACGAGGCCTCGACACCGGTGGTCCCTACTAGGCCTACCAAACACGTCAGTCCACCCGACCCCCTCACCTACTCCAGGGATCACGTGAGGGTTAACCAGCGGCATCGGGACCACGATGGGGTGCACGGGCGACGGCAACGAGGGAGACAGTAGTAGCATTTTACATTTTATGTAACTTACATATGCATATTCGCTTCGTGATGTACTCCTATGTATTCAGACACGTTTACTTTGTATGGTCGACTTAGCATGTCGTAAATGCATTTCGTATTCAGACACGTTCAATGAAGAAGTGACAACACCACTAAACTTTAACCATGACTTGACAACACATGCCTCCTGGCGCAGGCTTTAAACAAGACGTGACAACACTACCCAGCTTTTTCCAAACAATAAATGACAACACGGGTACCAATAAATGTGGAATCTCTGACCATGAGTAATGACACAACTTTCCCATTCTTCAAGATGGAATCCGATGCTCCTGCCACCAGCTACGCCCCTGCCCTCACTCCTTTCTTCACGAGCGAATCCAATGCTCCTGCCTCCCCCAACTATAAATAGCCGAACCTCCTTACGTTGAAGCATCACTCATTTCTCATATCTCTCAAGTGCAATATCTTCCACAGCTCCATCAAGCCCACCAAAGAAACATTGGGGAACTAACATACCTGAAGGTCTCGAACCACCAATGTGCTTCTGTGGTGACCTTTGTAAGCTCTGCGAGTCGCAGGATATCTCATACACCTATGGGCTGCGCTTCTTCATGTGTGCCAACTACGACTATGACAAGTCTTGACATGCAACAACTAGTTATCGACCGGTACGGTAACAGATATCCGCCTCATCTCTTCCAATTTTGCACCCTCTTTTACTAACCACTCATCTTGTTCCATTTGTTCAGTCCCCTCCACCGCTCTGTGATTTTTTTCAGTGGCTCGACAATGAGCAAAATGACTCACAGAAGCAGTGGGTCGACATGAACATGAGGTGGTGAAGGGAAGCGTACGCACGTCGGGAGTACGAGCAACAGCAAGAGGAACTTCGCCTCAAGCGGGAGGAAGAAGAGCGCATGAGGAAGGCGGCGCACGACCGTACCGTGGCTCAGGCTCGGGAGGCTGAGAGGGAAAGGAAGCGGGAGAGAGCCCGCCGTGCTAAGGCGGCAGATCCCGATGCCCTCCGAAAGGGAAAGTATCCTAGATGCACTCAGTAGAGAGTACCTAATGTAACCCGACATACTTTCCCTCCCTAAGGCATGTTATGATTAGGATCGACACACTAATAAGTAGGTCTTAGTGCGAACCGTACATGCCACATTTGTTTTCTCATCGTGTCGTCGCGGTTACAGTGTATTTCATAACCTACTCTAAATTTAAATTCTTAATTTCCTTACACCCCTTCCTTTTTATTTCTTCAATTACACAAAAAATTACATTTTTAGAGGAAAAAAGGCCCTAACCGCCTCCTCAGAGGGCGGTTAGGACCTCTAACCGTCCTCTCAGAGGGCTGCAGGCGCCTAGTTTTTGCAAATTCTCCTGCGGGGAATCTATTTATTTAAATTTTTAATCAAAAAAATATAAAAATAAAAATAACTCCCTATATAAAAATAACTCCCTATATAGGGAGTTATTTTTATTTTTATATTTTTTAATTAAAAATTTAAATAAATAGATTTCCCGCAGGAGAATTTGCAAAAACTAGGCGCCTGCAGGCTGCAGCCCTCTGAGAGGGCGATTAGCTGGGCTAACCGCCCCTCAGAGGACGGCAAGGGGGCTAACCGCCCTCTCAGGGGACAGGTAGGCCCAGAAAGGGCGGTTAGGCCCCTTGCCGCCCTCTGAGGGGGCGGTAAGGGCTTTTTTCCCCCTAAAAATTGCCAAATTTTGTGTATTTCATAAAATTAAAAAAAGGGCTTTAAAAAAATTTGGAATTAAAATTTGGAGTAGGTTATGTAATAGTCGGAGAATAAAAAATCAGTAATTAGTACTCGCAGCATATTACGTGGGTATGAGGTGCGAACGACGACAAACATAATATTAAACATAGGGTGAAAACATTACATAAGACTGTAACCACGACGACATGACGAGGAAACGA
Organism: Phragmites australis; assembly: GCF_958298935.1. Lineage (NCBI taxonomy): Eukaryota > Viridiplantae > Streptophyta > Magnoliopsida > Poales > Poaceae > Phragmites > Phragmites australis. The sequence continues at coordinate 6,029,270 of NC_084935.1, forward strand.
AGGTGGCATGTACGGTTCGCACTAAGACCTACTTATTAGTGCGCCGATCCTTATCATAACATATCTTAGGGAGTGAAAGTATGTCGGGTTACATTAGATACTCTCTACTCAGTGCATCTAGGATATTTTTCCTTTCGGAGGGCATCGGGACTTACCGCCTTAGCACGGCGGGCTCTCTCCCGCTTCCTTGCCCTCTCAGCCTCCCGAGCCTGAGCCACGGTATAGTCGTGCGCCGTCTTCCTCATGCGCTCTTCTTCCTCCCGCTTGAGGTGAAGTTTCTCTTGCTGTTGCTCGTACTCCCGACGTGCGTACACTTTCCTTCTCCACCTCATGTTCATGTCGACCCACTGCTTCTGTTCCGCATTTTTCTCATTGTTGAGCCATTGAATAAAATCACAGAGCGGTGGAGGGGACTGAACAAATAGAACAAGATGAGCGGTTAATAAAACAGGGTGCGAAATCGGCAGAGATGAGGCTGATATCTGTTGTTATACCGGTCAATACTCATATGTTGCATGTTGAGGCTTGTCATACTCGTAGTTGGCACACATGAAGAAGCGCAGCCCATAGGTGTATGAGATGTCCTGCGACTCGCGGAGCTTGCAAAGGTCACCACAGAAGCACATTGGTGGTTCGATACCTTGAGGAACAGTAGTCCCCCAATGTTTCTTTGGTAGGCTTGGTGAAGCTGAGGAAGACATTGCACTTGAGAGATCTGAGAAATGAGTGGTGCATCAACGTAAGGAGGTTCGGCTATTTATGGTTTGAGGGAGGCATGAGCATTGGATTCGCTCTTGAAGAAAGGAGTGAGTGCAGGGGCTCAGATGGTGGCAGGAGCATTGGATTCCATCTTGAAGAATGAAAAAGTTGTGGCACTGATGATGGTCAGAGATTTCATATTTATTGGTACCTATGTTGTCATTTATTGTTTGGAAAAATTGTCCAGTGTTGTCACTTCTTGTCTAAAACCTGCGCAAGGAGGCATGTGTTGTCATGTCATGGTTAAATTTCAGTAGTGTGGTCACTTTGTGATTAAAGTTACACTCCCAACAGAGTAAGCGAGGTGTCACTCATCCTCCTGACTAGGGTAGGAGGACTGTGAAGGCTCTCCTGGCGTCCATGTATACTGGCTGTAGGGGCCTACGAACAAATAATTATGTTAGATATGAACAATGTGGTATTGGATGTAGTAGTAAAAAATATACAATTGTACCTGCGTGGTATGCCGGTGCAGTAGAAGAAGGCCATGATGTCGTGCCGTAGTATGGCTCGGACGATGCTGGTGGGGTCGAGCGTGGGGCTGCTGAAGACAGACCGGCCTCATCACTGAAGTAACCTGTGCACAATATTACCTTAATTTGCTGAATGTATTGAAAACTGGTATGAAGGGGGCGGCCAGTACCTGAGGGTGGATGCACAGGGCTCGGTCTACGAGGCTGCGTCGAGGCTTGTGTAGGTGCACCTAATGAAAGTTTAATAATCAATGCAGCAGTAAGTAACGAATATTGTTGAATGTCGTTCGAAATAAAAATTCATACCTATTTGCTCCGAGGCTGCATGACATGGTAAAAGGGGTCATGTGGGTGCCAACACCGATGAATGGCGATGCACATCTGACCGCCGAGATGACTCGGCGTGGACACCACTAGACCTGGGAGGCGTCCCTGCTACATCTGTGGTGGATCGGCAGGAGGTAAACTTTAAGGCGCGCGCGGTCTTGTCGAAAACCCGCTTGATGAAGCACGCAACATCCGACGCACTGAGGTGCTGCCCTTGCCGGAGGCGGTTCATGGAACCAGCTGCATCCTTATGTACATAATAAATGATATCGGCCTGCGGATAAGAACAAGAAAAAAATAATTAAAATATACGGTTTTGTTCGTTAAGTATGGACTACTGACTTGAAAGGAAAACTTACCACTAATGCAGCGTCCTCGTCCGAATGCACCGGGTATGCCTCCGTAGTCGACGCGATGTGGGGCCGGACACCCTCAGGGGTGTAGGTGACCCGTGTGCTTGTACGTGGAACGTACCACCGTAGGTAGTCGCTGAAGCTTCGCTCGTTGTAGGGACGGGCCTCCTCCACGACATCCTGTAGCGCTTGGTCCCATGCTTGGGCCCATGCTCGGGGGTCGTAGGGTCCGCCATATCTGCATTTGAAAGACATGTACATTAATGCATTGTTAGATGTAGACACGAACAATATACTTTGAATGCAAATTCTCTATACCACTATATACAACACTAACACATTGCGACAGTTACCTACAAATGAAGGTTCAAATGCTACAAATCGAGCACAACGCGTCATAATACTCACATATACAACAGGTGCATCACTAGGTGTATTTTTTGGACAATACTTGTACGTGTGACCTATTTTATTGCACTGACTGCATCGCTTGACCCTAGGGCCAGCCTCGGATTCATCCATATCGTTGCGAATCCGATGAGTTTGTCTTCGGCCAGGTGCGTTCTTCATCTTTTCCAAATCAGGCACATATATTCTTGCAGGCCCTGTACTACTTGTAAAAATGTCAACAATGCCGTAACCATACAGTTTATGATTCCAGGTGTTCAGTATTTGATCTTTCATAAAATACTTTGAAACCTATTGCCTGGGAAGCATATGGTGCTCCGCACACGCAGCTATGACGTGTGTACAAGGTTTGTGGAGTAATTGTGGCTTCTGGCAACTACAGATGCATATCCCACTCCTTAGCATACACTCTTGAACATGCCGCTCACGTCTTCCCCCCCTTCGACCCTTATCCCGGCACAGACACTAAACTTGTGCTCCGCAGTCCCCTCTTGATTTGCGTGATGCATGTGGGCCTTCTTATTGGTATTCTCCATGTACTCACATAGCATCCGTCTGTAAAGCATACGATTGTCCTCCATTACATTCTTAGAAGCTGCATACCAATCAATAAAATACTTATAAGTCCCGTGCAAAATGCCTTCTACAATTCCAACTAGTGGTAGGGACCTCATTCCTCGCATGACCCAGTTATAAAGCTCTGCAAGATTTGTAGTCATTACTCCATATCTTGCACCACCACTGTCGTACAACAGAGCTCATTTTTCATTTGGCTCATTACGTATCCACTGTGAGAAGCTCCTAATAGCTGAACCTGATCTCCTTACTATGTGCGGAGTATCTGTTGGAAGAGGTCCGAGAGCTATCGGTTCTTCACTGTTAGGTGCAGCCTTCGCTGTTTGTTTTAGAGTCAATTCAGTCTTGCCCATAGGGCATTGAACTTCCGTTGCTGATTTTGACTGCACAACTTTTTGAAAAACTTCATCAACTCTTTAGTTTTAAACTGTCTGTAGAAGTTCGCACCCATATAGCGCATGCACCACCTGCTTTTTAGGTTAGGCCACTGTGCTGTTACACCTCGTCGAACACTACCATGTTGTATATCCAGCAAAGCCTACAACAATCCTGCATGTCTATCATGAATTAGACACACATCTGGTCGGTCAAGAACAATAGCATGTTTGACCCGCTTTAGGAACCAATACCAGCTGTCCCCGTTCTCACTCTCCACGAAAGCAAACCCTAGTGACAGGACTTGGTTGTTACCGTCGACCCCAATTGCAGACAATATCTGCCCTTTGTACTTCCCAGTCAGGTATGTTTCATCTAGGCATATGATGGGTCGACAATACCGAAATGCTTTGATAGTTGTGATGAATGCAAAGAAAGCACGCTGCAACACTCTTTTTCCGCTGTACTCCACATCAGTAGAGGGGTAATGCTTGATATTATAGTAGCTGTCTGGGTTCCTTCCACAAATGGTGACTAATTGATGAGGTAGATTGTGATATGAATCTTCATATATTCCGAACCTCATCTCAATAGCCTTTTATTTCGCCCTACATGCCTTCGCATAGTTTATTGTGTACTGTAACCTTTGCTCAATAGTAAGGATTATTGATCGTGGCTTATACCTTAGGTTGTCCACAATCTCCCTGTACATAATATTTGCAATAAAGGCAGATGACAGGTTCCGATGGGCGAACTCTATTTCCTCAATGTGACAATTATGTTCCTTAACTATTGAGCACTGCCAATAGTCTACCCATTTTCCTCTGAATGCGTGCACCCGCCAAGGACACTGCGGCACCAAACACTTCACATCGTACTCCCTTTTACTGGATTTAACAACCTTGAACTGCCTCCGAAGAGACAACGACCGGAATTTCACTGCATCAATAACTGCCTCCTTTGTAGGGTACATAGCATCCTGGGACATCTCGTTCTCATGGTACTGCCACGGTGTCCGATCAGCCTTGCTAATCATCAGTTTCGAAAATTCATGATCCCTCCACTTTGCGGGAACTGGAGCATTACCCTCCTCGTCAGATGAATCCCCATCGGCAAGGCCTTCCTCTAACTCTTCATCCTCCAACTCCATCTCTTCAATGATGCTAGGGATGTGCTCCCCTTCATCGGCTACACCCATCGGTTGCAGCTCTTGAATATCACAAACATCTTCTCTGGACCCGACATTAACCTGCTCTGATTCATCTTCCACTGCCTCACTTTGTCCTGCTACTGCTTCCGCAAAGTTTATCTCAGTTTGATCTTTCAGGTACGCCTCAACTAACAAAACCAGAGGCAGGCCACGTTCACAACATATATCTATATACTGCCTCCAAGTTGATGTGGCTTCGATGGGAACAAGCTCACCAAAGTATCCATGACTAGCACGGCTAAGGACAGCTTTCAGCTTCAGCCCATGTTGCTGCGGATTCAGTTGGAAAAACCGCATGAGCCATTTGCACACACCCACAATGGTCCTCTCATTAGCTTTACTAAGTCCCTTCATGACATGACGAAATCCAGACAGATCTACACCGTTATGACCGTATCTAATTTCACCCTCACCATAATATATCTGAAAAATTAGTTTATCTGCCATCCCTGGAAACACCCGCAAACATAACCAATATTAAGACCGACAAACTATATTTCTAATTATTAAATAAAATAATTTACCGACACCGATTCATACATAACAATAGATTTTCAATAATAGTCCTAACCAAACTAACCTATAAATATCACTATACAATCTATATTTACTACCTATTGTATCGTGTGCAAATTAAACGCTACTATTTTTTAAATGCTACATCCTAGGTTCGCAAATTATCATATAGTGCTACCTCCTATGTCGCACATTACAACCCTACAATTATTATTCTATAAAATCTACATTTGCAAACCTAATATAGTAAAAATAATATTCTATATTTCACTGTTATCATACAATGTTCTAAGTAAATTTGAGAATTTCCTACTAAACATAGAATTTTCTAAACCCTAGATCATACATGTCTAAAACCTATGTCATATACTACTACTGCACTAATTAACAACAATAAAAAGAAAAAAAAAAGTACTTACCCGAAAATGATCTTCAAATCCGCGGCTCAAATGCACCAGGGCTTCGCCGGACTCTCTTCCTCCCCTCTCATCTCCTTTCTTCTCCTCTCTCTTCATAATTTTTTCTTTTTTCCTGAATAAAATAGGATTTTAGGCTAATTTTAGCCCCTTTTATAGAAGAGACCGGAGAGGGTGGAGGCCGAGCGGCGCGGGCGGGAAGGGCCCCTACCCGCCCCCTGAGGGGACGGTAAGGCGTCGGACACAGACGGGCAGCCCCTAGCCGTCCTCAGAGGGCGGTTAGCTGGCCTAACCGCTCTCTCAGAGGGCTGCAGCCCTCTCAGAAGGTTGCAGGTGTCTAGTTTTACAATTTTTTATACGGAGAATCTATTTCTTTAAATTTTTAATCCAAAAAATATAAAAAAAAAAAACTCAATGAGTACAATGCATTTAGCCTTTTAACAGGCATCAATTGGGCCTGATGCTTTTCTTTTAAAAAAAGGGACCAGATACATACGGATTGCGAATTATGGCAAAACCATGAATCACCCATGCAAACTTAACCATACGAGAGGAAAAAATCATTTAAATATCTAGCTGACATGGATATAAAACTTTTATTTTCGAAATTCTGACACATAGATATGTTACAAAGAATTAACCGATCAATTCTATGAAAAGATACATTGTACTCACTCGTAAACGGTGAACATACCCCGGACACACCGGAGCCCTTCCAAGCCCCCTAAATTTTTGGCATTAAAGAGAAAGAAGGGAAGACAATAAAGAAGAAAGTAGAAGAGGGAGAACCCCTTAACCGGCGACTCTGGATCTGCCAGAGCTGCAACAAACAATTACAGCTTTCTTGAGTCCTGACTAATAGTAGTCCTCCTCCGACGAGGACATCGACGACGTGTAGGATGAGGACGACGACGAGGAGACCGAGAACGACCTCTGGTAGGTGTACAGCGCCGCGCCGGGCACACGCGCCACCCACCCACCGCTGCGGCCGGACCCTGGCACGTAGTACTCCGGCAGGGGCAGGCAGAAGAAGGCGACGAGGCAGTCGGCCAGGCGCCCGAGCTCCCGCGCGGGCAGCAGGAAAAGCGCGCGCAGGACCTCGTCCGCGCGCAGCCTCCGCCGCCCCGGCCGCTGGCACAGCTCCGCCGGGACGCGCGCGGCCGCCGCCAGCCACGCGCTGCTGAACACCATCCCTTGATTAACCAATCTTCTCGCGCGCGGTGCTTCCTTCGCCGGTCGCCGCGCCGGTCGATCGGTGGCTTTCGTGTCGTCGCGTTGCGTGCGGTGCAGTCTACTCGGGTTTTGGTTGCGTGGAGTGCCGGCGCAAGGAAGCCGGTCTCGAAGTGGCGGGGGTGGGGCAGCGGTGCTTCGGGGGAACACGATTACACGAGCGCACGGGAGCACGTTAAAAAAAAGCTGCACGTTTCGGCACACGCTGTCATATAATACTATCACGGGTAAACCGCTGATCCTCTTACCATTCTCTAGTATTGAGTCAGCGTAGTTTCTGAAAATACAACCATATAGTAGTACTGGTGACCTGCCACATGCAACACACAAATGTCTCGATGTGTCAATATCCAATTCCGGAAATGGTACTCATGATCTAAAAAAATATAATTCCGGAAAGGGTATACCTACTCATCACTGCAAAAAACAATTGAGCCGAAGATGCTTCTCTGAATATTTGTTGAACCTTCCTGACAATAACTGCCACATCGATACTAGATACCACCCTATGTGGCTAGATTGCATTACAAGTTAATTAGAAGTCAATCAGATTAGGAACCTTCTACACTATTCTGAATGCCATGGCACAAAGCTTTGTACGAGGGCGGGAGAGGTAGGGGGGAAGAGGAGATATAGGTAGCTAGATCAATGCATGCGAATCATTCTACACAAGAACGGAAGACCCTGCCAGCGGTTGACTTATTTCACACTAGTATTAATATAAATTCCCCTCATCGACCGCCTAATGGATTCCACCTACTGATGAAGAAAGCCTTTCTCCTCAAGATAAGTAGCAACTTGACCCGCCATGTCACAAGGTGAAGGGCATACACCATCCACTTCCTTTATCTCAATCTGCAAGAAAGCACTAGAGTCAACGCTTCTAGGTCAGAAACACTGTTAGCTTGATGGCAAGTTAGAAGAGATATCATATGATGAACCATGATTTAGTTCTTATACACAGACGTATTAGTAAGACTACTACAAGGATGGTCAATTTAGCTGTCTTCCATTTGTCGAAAAAAATTAGCTGTCTTCCTCAGCAGTAAATTTGATAATTCAAAATTAGGACGCGGTATAGATACTAAAGATCATCCTATCCATTTGACTACTATCCATCCAGGCAAACATCCACCTAGCATATATTATCATTCTCTATCCCGCATGTCAAGCAGGCTGTTAATTCTACATGATTGATTGTGTTGCAATAAAAGAAAATGATCCTTAACGACACACACTTTGAACATGTGAGACAACAAATCTAAAATGATGATGTACCTCGCAATTCAATGGTGGTTCATAAGGGTCATCAATTCCAGTAAAACCTGCAACAAAACATGATTAGAGCTTGATGCATGACTGAACTATAAATGATTTAACAAAGACATGCTGAGCCAAGTATCGTTAAGACTATTGACAGAAATAAATGGATAATTAATTGATTCCTTTCCATTTCTCAAAGAGGACTCCTTAACCAAACTTGCAAATGCACATACTGACACCCAAGACAACTTTTACACTCCAAATAAACCAGTTCAACTCTTTTTGGTTTAGCATTAGACATAAGCCACTAACTGTGCAATAAGAGCATAGTGACAGAATTTAACCTAAAAAGGATGCTCACACACTTTCTAGGCATAAATATTACACAAGGAAGTATATGGGAGAACCTGACCACTGTAGATAAAATCATAGTCACCTGGGCAGTATGTGCATCATCAAATTTTGACCATTGCCGCAAATGCAACTACAACTTATGGAATTGACAATTTTGATACTTGAGAAATGGACATGTTTTGTTTCATATTCAGGTGTTGCTTCCTTAAAACTAGTACAATATAACTCAATTTGATATTTTAATTATTCAAGTCAGACTGCGATTCTGAACTTACGTGAAACACTATTATTTCTGTTTTCGACATAAAGAATTATATGAGAATCTCACCTTTTATTTTTCCTGCACGTGCAAGCTTATAAAGGCCCTTTGGATCCCTTGCTTCACACAACTCCAATGACATGTTCAGGAAAACCTATAAAAAAATACACAGGTGTCAGTTGGTAAAACTCATGACATAGCCCAGTTCATTAAAGACCAAACTAAAAAGAAGGATCACTTACTTCAATAAAGCTACCATCTGACAATAATGCACGGCAAGAGTCACGGTCTCTCCTGTATGGAGATATCAAACTTGCAATACATACAAGGCCTGCATCCGCAAATAACTTTGCTACTTCACCTGTTCAAAATAATTGAAACTAAATGTCAACTACAAATGACTGAACAGCACAAGCATGATTTTGTTTATCATTTGTTTACCTTCATGGGAATTTACTAAATTATTATAAAATTCCTGTGTCGGGAGAGACTTACCGACTCTCCGTATATTTTCGGCACGATCTTCAGCTTTAAAGCCAAGATCCTTGTTTAGACCATGTCTTAAGTTATCGCCATCAAGAACATATGCAAGCTTCCCTCTTGTGTGGAGCTCTCGACCTAATGTACATGCCAAGGTACTTTTGCCTTGACACGGTGTAAAATAACACGTAATTAGATCAAAACACAATAAGGCATCATTAAAACTAAAAAACTTGATTGAAATATGTGTGTATCATGTAGAAATTGTCCTTCCAAAGAAGGGGAGATGGAATCTGATTTATTGCAAATTTACAGTGTTAGGTTTTGAAGCTAGTGTGAAGAGAGAACAAAATAGTAGTGAAAATAATGAACATCGACCATATAGCTAAGTAAAAACATTATATGGCAATGATCTTGGAAACATTGCAGATTTGTCCTTCAATAAACTGAAATTTATTTGCTAGAATTCGTGGCAAGTGAAAATAAGTTATGCCAAACAATTTGTCCAAGCCAAAATAAATAGGTTGTTTATTTACATTACTGACACACACATACCAAATTGACTGTTTAGAACAGAGCAAAACTGTTTGAACAGAGTGAAACTGATTTAAAAATAATGTTTAATTGAACAGTTGAATAAGATTGAATCCAATTTGACAAAGCGAAAAATATTCAGAGGTTACCTAACAGACAATAACAGTATGAACCATTCAATAACTAAATTGTGAAGGCACTAAGAATTTGTATACTCTAATATGATTGAAACAGTAGTCATAACATTTGGCTTAAAGTGATTTCTAGTGTGCGTCTTAGGGTGTGTGTTGGTGTGCGTATGTAGGGTGTGGTGTGTGTTTGGACGTGCATTCAGATATTACAACTTGTACTCTAGTGTTGAGGCTTAAAAAAAACATTTTGCCTAAAGTGATTTGATAGGACTTAGCAATTGCACTGACAATCCAACAAGCACACAACACAACAGTTTGACAGAACGTAAGGTTTACTTACCTGAACCACTAAGGCCTGTAATCCAAACAACACAACCTTTCTGCTTGATTAGCTTCTGACGATCAACCTTGCCAACTGGGCAATCATGCCAGAAGATATTTGATGACTTTGGCACAGTGGACGTCATTTGTGAAATTTTATCCTCAACTACTATGTACAAATACCATCACTCAGACAACAAGGCTCCATAAAAACAGAAAGTTCTTTTGAAACAAACGGAAGCTAATATATTGTCTTCTTAAATACTAGCTGCTCTTTATTGAGTTCCATGAAGAATAACAAAACAGGCTGTGCAAACGATTGACGGGGCACATTCCAATTCCTCGGTCAAAATTTACCGAAGTACAATTACACCACATATTATATTCCTGTTGCAAGTCACCCCTCGGACGAAGAGCTAAACCTATTAAACAGGAACCTAACAAAGTATACGTATGTGTAATTCATAAACCACCCAAAGCTATAGCAGAAACAAATTAGTTGAAACCACAAACCAGGGGTAGAGGGTAATGAAGACCAAAGTGGGTGTCACATGGCGAATCAGTTCAGTTGAACCAACCTTGAATTTGAAAAGTAAACTAGTAGAGGGGATTTGGATTTGATGGCTCACAATGCCACAAAGAAAGGGAAGACCAGAGCAACACTAACTCAACAAACAATCCATCCGAGTAAGCAAGCTGGGGCTTTGTTGCCATCAAAAGAATAAATCGATCCAACTCCATCTGGATGTTCACTTCCAGTACCATCGGAGGGGTGGAGGAGGACGGCAACAACTACTAGAGAAGAATTCAAGGTGATGTGCTTCAGTGGAATGAGATTCAGAGATGTCCTCCAGCTCCCTCCGTCCCATCCTTCTCTTTCCCTACTATCGCCACCTCCCTCTCACCCGGCTACTCTGCCGTCCTGTCCGCCTCTTTGGCCCAGCTGCATCCCAACTCCGTTATGGCCTTGTCTAACGAGCCAACGGTCTGGAGACGGCGGCAAGGTGAGCGTAGAGCGCTGACAACGCAAGGGCACCTTCCCCGCCAAACATGTTCGCCGCCGTCGCGATCCAAATTGAGGCCGAAACCGGCGAGAGGCGCATTTCGCCGCAACTAGAAAAGATAAGTGCTAGGAAATCGAAGGAAGAAAGGAGGCAGGATCGGCTCCACGACTCCGCAAGGGCCCGCAGAAATGGGACGGAAATCCCGGCCCACGATTACACGCATCGGCATTCCTTCGTCGATCAAACAGCCGGCAGCCGCATTGCATCAATCAACCAGGAGGAAAGTAAAGCAAAAGGGGAGGGAGACGGATACGTGCCTAGACCGACCTCCTCCGTGCCTCGAGCGCTCCTCACGAGGTGGGCCGCCGCTGCATTCGACGACGAGGCGGGAGCGGAGGCGGGGCGAGCGTCCCAAACGGCCTCTGTCGCCTATTATCCTCCTCCAAGCGGGTGGGGATGGCGACGGGCGGTGGTTGCGGAGCGGATGCAACCCTAGATTCGCCGGGATCCGGTTCCGGGGCGCGGCCGCGAGACGCGGGCAATGGCCAGGGGAGGCAGAGCTATACCCACCGCTCGAAGCGGCACGAGGGTCGCGAGGAGGAGAGCGCCACGACCACCGGCACCGGTGCGGTGAAAGCAAAACGGGAGGAAGGCGGGGACACGCGAGGCAATACGCTGCTTCCATCGGTGCTGACTGGTGGGGTTCACTGAATGATGGTTACCACGTGTTTTCAGGCTTTGCTGTTCTGACGCCGCTGGCAACGGTGTCCGCAGGGCTGCTCCAGCTTTTATCGATAATGCACCAGCATTTCACACACGTGTCAATTTAGATATAGCAATCTAAATAACTAAAAAAATAGAATAATAGAGAAAAAAATTACATATACCATCTAAGAAATCCGACGATGTATGTGAAATATGGGAGTTAGCGTAAACTCTGGAGAAACCCACGATAAATATATGAAAAGAAAATATTAGATATTTAGATATGTGAGATAAATAAAATGAGATTAAATATATTTTTAGAATATATAGAAGACAAATATTATATGTCTAAGTATGAAAAATAAATAGAAAAGTTTAAATATATTTTTGAAATTTTTAGAAGGAGAAATAGAATTCAAACTTTATATGACGACCACTTAATTAGCTTGAGTAGACAAGAAATATCGATTGAATCTGTTAGGTGCATTTTATATTATCCATCACGATGTTGTCAAACAATTATAAAGGCAATAAAGTACAGATTGAGAAAAATGAGATCATTCCTTGTTCCATTAATTCGATGTTTATTTATACATAACGAATCGACATCCGTTTCTCAACAGACGGGCATAACTGTCTGCCGGTTTCATCATCTTGGTACTAACACGAGGCAAGTTTCAACCTGGCCGACCGCGCAGGGCTCCCAAAATTAGGGGGGCCAAAGTTTAGTTTGTCTGTAATTAGTACTTAGTAGTAATTGATGCAATTAGCAGCACAGCTTAAGTGAAGGAACAGTGTAGCAACGTTTACACCCAATCTCTCTCTCCACACATCCCTTTGGCTGCTCCCTCTGCTCAAATTCAGTTGTTTTACTGCCGAACACAACTCTTGATCCTTGGATTTATCCTCTCATCGGTGGCAATAGAACCATCGATTCCATTTTCATTTATTCATGAGTATTATCATTTGTGAACTAATATGCATGATTTGTTCAGTTGGTTTCTATGCTGCCACAGTTTTTGTGACAGGCAAATTGTGTGACACAATTGCGACAAGTGAAGCAAGAAATTAGCATCTAACAACCTGAACCCATGAGAGAAAAAGTTGGGTATACCAATGATCTAGCAACAAACCAAACAATAGCTACAGCCCTCAAATTGTCTGCCTAACGTTTTTGACAGACTGTGACCACGAATTAAACACGCTCTTAATGTTTAAAGACCGCCTTTACGTATCAACGCGAACATAAAATTTGTATTGTTAGAAAAAATGATCTTATAATTACATAATTAAATTGAACAAATATTATCGTTGTTCAAAATTCTCAAATTTAAGGCTTAATTTTATATTTAGCATAGGCTCCCAAATTCTCACTTACAGGCCCTGTCCTCCATCATCTGGTCCAGTAGCAAACAAGCGAGCCGACATTTCTGACCGGTCAATACGGACTCTGATGGAGCACCTACTCCTGCAGGAGAACGGTAAAAACGCGACGAAGAAATTACTGTGGGAGACTTGCACTTATTACACCACACGATGACGCTAGGATGTGCCACCCCAACATGAACATGTATCATCTGAACAACAGCAAAAAAAAGAAAAAAAAGAGCGACCAAAGCAGATGAAACTAGAGCAAGAGCTGGCGTTGAGCGTTGATCTCTACGCTGTGCAATGCATTCGTTTCTTGCCACGCTGGGAGGATTACCGACGCCCGCTCCGTGCCCTCGCCGGCCCGCCCCGCGCGCGCGAGCGCGACGTGCACGCGCGTACGCCGCCCTGATCAGGCTCTGCAAGCAGTCCGCGTGAAGGAGAGCCGCAGGCAGCTGGCTCGGCACGCAGCGGCGTTGCTACTCGGCGGGGCCGTGGTCGAAGTTGAGCGCGTAGCTCCTCGAGTCGTAGCTGAACGCCGCCGCCTGCTGCTTCCTCCGCCGCGCTCCGGTGCCGCCGCCGCCCTTCGCCATGATCTCCTGCGCCGCCGCCTTCCACCGCAGCTTGGCCCGCGCCGACTGGGCCGCGCGCTTCCCCTCGCCCTGATCCCCCAGAGACCCGTACTCCAGCCGGCTCGACGACGACGACGCACGCGACAGCGAGCGGCCGAAGCAGGTGAAGCCCTGCGGCACGAACTCTTCGTCGCACTCGTAAACCATCGCCGTCGCCGGCATTGACGCCTGGTGCAAGAGGCTTGCCATGGAAGCGCGATCAGGAGAGCGAGAGCGATGGAGAAGAGATGTTTCAGAGAACCCGCGAGATGCAAAGACCGCTGCTTGCCAACTGCTTGGACGATCATGAACATTTATGCAGATTTGCAGGGCTTGCAAGTTGTTAGATTCAGGGATATAATACTCGGCGATGAACTGTCCGATCAGACGGCGCCATGGCAACATGTCCTGAGATCTCTTGTTTATTCAAGCGCGATCCTTAAAGAAATGGCGAGGTGTGGCATCCAATTCAATACCATGGCAAGTGTACAAGAAACGTCCTTGTTTATCCTGCATTTGGCGGCATCAGGGAATTCTTGCCCGGCTTTGACCGGAACATGGAAGTACGTTCTCAGTTATTTTTCTCCATGAGACCACATCTGAAGCAAAGCAGTAGATGGCATCTCGATCCATCGACTTGAGATGAACAGCACACAAAAACTGCCCATCGGATCGGTAACATGTGCAAGCATGAGTGGTAAAGCATTCTCTATCAATAAGATGAAGTATCAAAGCCATCTTCAGCGATAAATTAAGCCGACCCGAGCAATCACACGGTGATGGTAAGCTAGTGGTGGTCCAATGCCCAGAATTATGTTGGACAGCATCTCTCCCTCAGAACTAAACTGCACATCCAGTACCATCGATATACGATTATATGTAACATACTCTACCAACTATCCAGCTTGATTGAATCATTCAAGTTGGATAGCTGGTTTGAATGTAACAGTTCAAACCAATTGAAACCAAAGAGCAAATGTAGGCCCTGTTAGGAAGAGTTTTACATTCGACATTAGCCTCTCAAACGAAAAGAAAAGAATGAATTACACAAAACTATAAGTATTGTATCATTTTGTAACATAAAACCATAAGTATTGTACCTAATAACATAAAACTATAAGTATTATGCACTAATTTCACACAAAATCCGATTTTAATTAGATTAATTCAAAAATAGTCTTATATTTATCCAAAAATCCTAGATTTTTTTACGTATTCCATAATCAATGTGCAACCTATTTTAATTGGATTCACCCAAAAACCTTATGTAAATTTAAACTAAAATTCTCCAAAAAGACTAATTTATAACCTCTAACAATTGCTAGGGCATAAAATAAAATACCAAAAATATAGGAAATTCATTAATATTCTTATTATATGATGGAATAATTTCTAAAATTAATTTTACCCTAGGTTATATAGTGAAAAAGTGAGTTCCTTTGTAATGCTATATTTATATGCTCCATTATATACTTACAAAGGAACTCAATTTTTGACCATATAACATAGTTCTAAAAATAATTTTAAAAATTAATCCATCATATAAGAATAATATTGGTGAATTTTCTCATATTTTTGGATTTTATTTGGGACACTAACAATTATTAGGAGTTATAAAGTAACTTTTTTGAAAAATTTAAGTTTAAATTCTACATAGGCTTTTTAGGCGAATCTAATTAAAATAAATTGAACATGGATTATGGAACACGTACAAAAATTTCTAGAATTTTCGGAGAAATATAAGACTATTTTTTGAATAAATCTAATTAAAATCAAGTTTTGTGTGAGATTAGTGCACTATCCACAATACTTTAGTTTTGTGTTACAATTGACACAATCCTTATAATTTTGTGCAATTCACTCAAAATAAAAGTCATTCAGTTAAGCTATAAAGCCAACTTTGAACAAGACAGAATCAGTTACCAAAGCAGTCCAAACACTAACACTTCGAATCCCTGTCGAACAGCTTTACACATAAAAGAATCACAAAGAAATCCACACAGCAAGTGCAGACGATATCTGAAATCCATCCAAATCAAGCATCCAACTGGATTAAAAATCATGCGGCATTATTATGACCAGCGGCGTACATGCGACAACAATTTCCAGCGCCACAAGCACCAGCCAACAGGCCGTCCACATGATAAAGCGTCGTTGCTTTATTTGATCAATCATTGTAAAGCATGGATGGGGTTAGCCTTTCTAATTGGTCATTACTATTTATATTCAACCACTAATATATGCACAAACAACTAATGACAAGATGTCTGGTTGGTACATGTGAACTAAAGGGATTGGGCATCAGATTATCAGATCTTGTTTGGAATATAATCACAAACCACTGCTCAATCTAATTCGGTGCTTTCTTCCAGATCCTAAATCATTATGGGCCAAAGTTCACAAAGGAAGCAATTTCACCAACAACTCCTAGTGAGATGTTAGCAAGCAGAGATGCCATCTGTTATAAGCAACATGTTTGCTGGATCCTTAACAAAGGAAACATCACAATCAGGAAGTAAACCTGCCCTGGGCATGGATAAATCACTAACCGGAATACCTCATCACAGGAACTCACCAGGTGACCCTTGGACACTATGACATGAAAGCCAGAAGCCCAAAACAAAGAGAATTAAAATCTTGCCACCCAGTAGTGTTAGCTCTACAATGCAAATATGAATGCTCACTCCACATCATCATTCAAAAAAAAAATGCTCACTCGACATTGCATTATCATCTGTCAAGGAAATACCACCTTTCACGATCACTAAACTAAATTACTCTTGAGACAGAAATAACCATTGCATGATCGCCTGACATGGACCTAAAATTAAGGGCACAGACAAACAAACAGGAACAGAACCACCATTAATCTGAAAACTATTGTCTTTGGAAACTCCTTACTGGTGCCCCTCTCACACGATGAACAAGAGTTATAGTTCACCAAAACAAAATTCAGTCTTGTACTATTTATTTGTGAGAATGACACTGAGGGATAAAATGCAAACACATCATTACCTAGTTGCTGCTTCATCGAGATGACAATACATAACTAGAAACTAGGGACCACTACCTACCTACAAAAGATTAGTTGGAGGCATTTCAAATCCATAAGATTCAGTACAAATTGGGACTAAATCCCAAAACCCCCCAAGGAAAACACCCTCTTTCGCCCCTGAATGCTTGTAGAACTCCTAAACCAGTACTTCAAGACGGACAACAAAACAGTACACATTGCACAGATCATTTGAAAGTCTGGAGTAACAAAACTGACAATCCTAATTCTCGATATCCCTTTAGAGGCTTCTCACTTAATACTGTCGAGATAACTACTGGATAACTACCATATCCGAACACCTCAGAGTTTTCTACAATTCTCGGGACATATCTCTATCTCTGGATGAGGAATCTTTAGATGAAAGAAAACTATCCGTAGGTAACCAAGGGATCCCGTAAACAAGAAAGTTTAACTTCAAAAATGAAAATAAAGACTCCAAAAGACGTACGATGCCCCAAAATATATACGAAACCTGTAGCAAGGTTTGAAAATTCATTGATTATTGGTTGATAATTGCGATTACCGAGCTTACCGGTCTGCATCGTTTTCATAATGCGAACACTTTTCGAAATTGAATTCAAAAAAAAAATCAAAAAAAACCTAAAAAAACTAGAGACGATTCTAAGCCTTTCTGTGGAAAAAAAAATCATAATGGCGTTTGCATCATATTCTATAGGGAGAAAGTTGAAACTTGCAGCTCTTTTATCAACTTATGTTAAGAAAAAGCTTAACATACTAGCACTTTGTGTAGGGCGTACCTTAAGAGGATATTTAAAATTAGTTTCACTTTATTTAGAGTTTATTAATTTCTCCATGATTTTTACAAAGTTCACAAACAGAAAGTGAATATATTAAGAAACAACACTGTAATTAATTTTTTCATGTCTACCATTATTATTTCTACATAAAGCATAGTATAAGGAAACTAGTAAAAGTGATTTCATTAATTTTGGAGGTGTTATGGATTAGTTATGAATTAATCTAGTTGCAACACATTTACACAATCATGCATATTACAATAACTATTCACGAGTTCATGTATTTTTAAAAGACGTAGGACATGTAAAAAGACTAACAAATTTGGTTTCATGATTTTTGGATTAGCAAAGAGTTAACTATGCATTTAACTAGATTTAGCAAATACATTTTCTCACATAAAATATTTAACTTTTTTATGAGTATAAATACTTTTATTATGTAGATCATGTTACAAGGAAACCAACAAAATTTATTTCACTTGATTTAAAACTAAGATGAATTAGTTATTGATTTTACAAGGTTAAGCCATTTTTTTGGTTTTTTGTTGAACTTCACCGGTTAACGAGAAATGCGCTCGGTAAATCGAAAAATTCGATCAGTTACCGGTGAATGCAGTCAATGCGAGAAATGCGAAAAAAACGATCGATAAATCGGTCGGTTCCTGGTGGAGTTCAATCGGTTACCGTTTGATCGATTCGGTCCAAATTTACCTCGAATTGCAAATTTGTCCAAATTTTGACCGGTTTTCGCGGTAACCGCGCATTTCCTGTTACCGCCGGGGACCGATTTTTGGGGTCCAAACGAATTTGTGAACCTTGACATGGAAACCCTCTGGAGGAGAAGACACACCCAAACGAAGAGATAAAAGCCTAAACAAGTCGAGACAGGCAACACAAAGTCATTAGAAGCCATCAAAATTCAAGGAGAAAGTCACTAACTCGGTTTAGATCCATCTAGACTAGCAACATTCTTCTTGTAACAAGCTCAGATCAATACAAGACAAACAAGACGTCGGATTATTATCCTCCAGGAGGCCCGAACCTGTCTAGAAACACATATATACCGCTCGTGATTCGTTTACTTAAAGCATCCCTTAATTCTTCAATAAGTTCGTTAGATCGATGATTCAACAATCGTTGATAACTAGCGTCGTCCGTGGGAATCATGACAATAGGCATTGAAAATTCTACACGGAACATGTCGTCGATTTCGCGTGCCGAGGACCAATTTCCCGGACAAGGGGTTCTACAACAACTTCACCCCTCCCACTGACGAACCGGCGATCGATCAGGTGAACTTCGATGAGGAACTTTCCAGTGACAATTCTAGCGATGATGTAAGTCGCTTTATGGATCAATGCGTCAAAGATTACGACATCAAATTTGAACCACTCAGCTGCCAAGACAGCTGTGAATGCCTTATTCACCACAAGCCGGAATCTTCCCCCGCAATTTCCGACAACATGGATTGTCGAGACACCTATCCAGAGCAATTAGATGAAAAAAATTATGATGGCTCTGCCATCAAGCCAGATACGCAAGCCTTCCACGACATAGTACTTAAATCTTTGGCCACTCCTATCAGCCAGATATCGCTCCCCGTTACCTTCAGGAAGCATGACAACTTTCGGACAGAAAGATTTTGTTTGACGTGGTCGACTTTGAGACAGCATACAACGCCATTTTGAGAAGACATACTCTTGCCAAGTTCATGATAGCCACCCATTACATGTACCAATGTGTGAAGATCCCAGAATCCGAAGGTGTCATCACTATCCAGGATTGCCCAAAGACAGATCTCTATTGCGACAAGCGAAGTCTCGACATGGCATATCAACACTAAACAAGTAACCTAAGAATTCATGGATCACGTTAAACAAGAAGCCT
Organism: Phragmites australis; assembly: GCF_958298935.1. NCBI lineage: Eukaryota > Viridiplantae > Streptophyta > Magnoliopsida > Poales > Poaceae > Phragmites > Phragmites australis. The sequence goes on from NC_084935.1 coordinate 6,048,643, forward strand.
CAGTCGTATCATGACCACAACGCCTCGAGACACAAACCCAAAAACTCATGGGCTGGGTTCCACGACTAGTTCGGAACTCATGTAACACCACCTACGCTATCCCGAAGTAATAAGGGTCATTGTTTATCGACTTAATCTAGTATGTGTCGTTTAGGTTTAAAATTTTAGATTACAATAGCTCGTGGGTTATCAATAAGCTCTATAAGTCACAAGCGTAAGTACTAAGAGGACATTCATAATAATAAATATCATATTGCCTAGAAAGTCGATAGAATTCATTTCATGCCTTACTTTTCTTTCTGTGCATCCTCATGTCCGACAATGGGATAAGCCGCTTCTCGGGTTCCACATCCCAAACTCGCACCCGGAGCGACAAAAAGCTTTTATAGAACCAAGCGTAATATGATCTCTTTTATCTTTATTGTGTTTTCTATTTAGACTACCTACCCGAAAAATTCTTTCGGGCAAATAGTCGAGGGCTTAACAAGTACTAGGTGCTGAAAAACGAAAGCGATATATTTTGCACCCTCTAAAAGCAAAATCCAATGAGAAGGGAATGATCGTTACGTTGCGAATTCGAGTTACGAAAAGACTCCTTATTGTGTTCCACAAGTGACCGAAGGCTATGATACCTCCCACTCAAGCGAACCTAAGGCTAATCATAATAAGCGTTGCGATTAGTGATTAACACGTCTTGAACTAATCAAAGGAAGAAGTCAGTAAGGAGATCACGATATGCTATCGAATGCATCCAGTACGAAATATTCCCGTCAAATACAAAAATCGTTTAAATTCCTACAAGTCTAACAAATCTCATTTAAATTCCTACAAGTCTAACAAATCTACCAAGTTATTTATTACAGACTGCAGGGGAAAGTTTTAGAGAAATTCTACGATTTGCCATCGAATAACCACCGATTCTACGATTTGCCATCGAATAAATTCCGTTTACTTCTATACTATCGAATAAATGATTTGGTTCCTTATCCGCCATCGAGCCATCTGAATTTCGAAACTACCCTCCACGGGACTCGTTCAGCCCATTATAAACAGTACCCGAGAGCTAAAAAAAGTCAAAAAGAATATATCGATTTTTGTGCACGCTCTATAATTCATAATCAACCCATTTTAACTGTATTCACCTAAAAATACTGTGTAGAATTCAAACTAAAATTCCTCAAAATGTGCTACTTTTGTAATACTGTGCATTTGAAAAAACTCACTTTTTCACCGCGGGAGATAATTTTAGAAATTATTACATCACAATAGAGGAATATTAGTAAATGTTCTCAGATTTTTTGTAAATTTTTGTGAGGCTTAAAAATTGCGATAAGTTACAAAAGTAGCACATTTTGAGGATTTTTAGTTTGAATTCTACACGGTATTTTTTAGTGAATGCAGTTAAAATGGGTTGATTATGAATTATAGAGCGTGCACAAAAATCGACATATTTTTTGTGACTTTTTTGAGCTCTCGGGTACTGTTCATAATGAGTCCAGCGGAGGGCAGTTTCGAAATTTTTTAAAAATCAGATGACTCGATGGCGGATAAAGAACCGAATCATTTATTCGATGGTATAGAAATAAACGGAATTTATTCGATGGTAAATCGTAGAATCGGTGATTATTCGATTGCAAATCGTAGAATTTCTCAAAGTTTTAAGGCAGGACGATCTCAATGTCCTTGAGAAAAAAGGATGAAAGTGCTGATAAGATCGACGTGGTACTAGCAAGCTCTACGATGCTACCACGACCAGAACGTTCACAAAAGACCCTTCAAACCCAGAGATCTGGTTTTACGACTCGTACAAAACCAGAAAATCAGCAACAAGCTATCTCTGAAGTGGAAGGGTCTCTACACAGTGGTCGAATCTTCTCGTCCTGGGTTTCTTAGCAATGGAGGGTGGATGAGTCTTCAATAATTCTTGGGACGTCGGTCAACTCCAAAAGTTTTATGTGTAAGTATTAAGAGTCAGTTTACACTAGTAAATGTTTATATTTCTTGTAAGGTCGTTTGAATCTCTTTGTGCTCTTTTTTGTCTTCCCTAAACTCAACGTCTAGCACCCGTAAGACAGGTAGACTGGCAATAAGCTGCAATCCGGATACTTTTACGTATCGCGCACACCAAGATAAGCCCGAACAAGGTCACATGGGAATCGACTTTAGGAAACTCTTATTTCTACGACTAAAGGGGAAATATGAGTATTCAATTCTTTTCTCTTACCCTCATCGGCTAATTCATACTGGTCGGACGATAATTTATCTTATTATCTCTAAGCTTTCTTCCTAGATAACCAGACGAGGGCTGGATGAATATAGTATACCAAGAGCTAACGACAACATATTGTGTGTGTGCCAAAACGACTTCCTTTGCATAGGGATGATGTTCTAGGGTCCCATCGCATTTTCTGTTCGAAATCTCTTCCGGCGCATGCGGGGGCTGTTGGTACAAAAGACCATGAGAGTTAGTGCACTACAGCGATAAATGCGCTCAGTTTCTGATCTTTTGCTAGAAAAGGAGGACAAATAATCTCTTCACCATGTAAAACTTTCGCTGCAATGGTTCAACTTTCGAGCCTAGCCAACGATGAGTCTTATCTCCCCAGTCCTTTCGTGGGGATGGGAGGATATTTTTGGGCTAACTGGAAACCCTACTCAGATGGAACACCTTCTCGAGAACTCGAAGGCGTTCAAAACCATGCTTTTTAAGGCGTTGCCGACACCTTGGCATCTGGACGGGCTGCAGCCCTAGGCGTTGCCCTCGCCTTGTTGTCCGTAGGTATGGCGTCCGCCTGAGCGTCCGTGGTGGCACCTAGGCACGGTATGGCGTCCCTAGGCATCAAGCGGACGCCATTCAACAAGCCAACGTAGGTGGGCAGGCGCGTGCGGGAATGGTACAGACACGCCGCGCGGGAAGAAAAGGGAGGGACAGAGGAAAACTCAATTAGAGAGAGGGAGAGAGGGGAGGGGGGAAACCAAGTTGCGATGGCGTAACTTCAAGAACTTGGAGGCGGCGGCGGCTTTCCTCCGGTCCTTCGTGCGCTCCGCTCGGCGGGTTGCGCGGCGGATCTCCTCCGGTCCTTGGCGGCAGCGGCTCTACTCCGATCCTCAGGGGCGGAACACGTCTGGTTCTTGGTGGGACCTAGAGTAATTATAGGTTAGGATGTGAGTATGGCATTGCCTTCCCACGCACCATACTCGCCTAGGCGGCTGGAAGGGGGTGGGTCACCTCACCTCGACTTACCGCCTTAAAAACCATGTTCAGAACCCCGAGTAGATGATCCCATAACCTAGAGAACCCGGTTTGACGCATCATCCTAGTCAGGAACCTAAGTATTACTCGATGATACAGTCGGGTAGAATGCTTATCTTTGCTGGCCAAGCACTTGACCCATCAAAGCCTCATTTCAAGTATTGGTGAGAGGTTTGATGATAACTACTGGATAACTACCATATCCCAACACCCCGGGATTTCCCACAATTCTCGGGGCATATCTCTATCTCCGGAAGAGGGATCCTTGGATGAAAGGAAACTACCTGTAGATACTCAGATGATCCCATAAATAGAAAAGTTTATCTCCAAAAACGAGAAGGAAGACTCCAGATGACGTACGATGCTCCCTATATATACGGAACCTAAGAACATTATGGAGGAGAAGACACACCCAAACAAAGAGACAAAAGCCCAAACAAGTCAAGACAAGTGACACGAAGTCATTAGAAGCCAAGGAGAAAATCACCCACTATGTTTAGTTCCATCTAAGCTAGCTACACTCCTCTTATAACAGGCTAAGATCAATATAAGACAAACATGATATAGGGTTATTATCCTTCGAGAGGCTCGAACCTGTCTAAAAGCCCATGTGTGTTTTCCTCATGATTCGTCTACTCAAAACATCCTTTAAATTTTCAACAAGTTTGTTAGATCGGCGGTTCACCAATCGCCGATAGCTGCTCTCTAGCATCTTCCCAATCAATGTAGAATAGCTAACTAGCAAAGTTATACCAAAAACAAATTATCTTGTATTGATCGTGCAAACACGATAAAAAGAGGAACAAACGCAAACAGAATACCCAAGTCTCATGCTTTCTGAAACTTTGGATAAGCATAAGTCAATTAAAACTTTGCAAGAATTCACAAAGGGAACAACTTACCCAAGAGATCCTAGTGGGCTATTAGTGAAAAAGAGATATCATCTATCATATGCAACCGTGTTCGCTGGATCCTTAGCAAAGGAAACACCCCAATCAAGTAGACATCCTTTGAACATGGATTTATCACTAACCGAAAAACTTGACCATAGGAACTCACGAGATGACCTTTGAACACTACAACATGATAGTCAGAAGCCCAAAACAATGAAACGTCAATTAACTCTACAATGCAAATATGAATGCTCACTCCACATTGCATGGTCACCTGACATGGAAATGCCAACCTTCAAGCTCACAAAATAAGTTATACAACTCTTGGACCTAAAATTAATGGCATAAACAACCAAACAGAAATGGAACCACTACTACTCTGAAAACTAATATCTTTGGAAGCTTCTTAGTGGTGCCCCTCTCACACTATGTACAAGAGTTTAATTACACTAAAACAAAAGCCAGTCTTGTTCAAGAGTTAAATGACAGAAGTTAGGGATAAAATGCAAAAAGATCATTAACTAGTTTCTGCTTCATGAGATGACCACACATAACTAGAAAATAGAGAGCACTACCTACCTACTACAGACTAGTTGGGGGCATTTGAATCCGAATGAAATCCATAAGATTTAGTTCAATTTAGGATTATATCCTAAAACTCCCAAGGAAATCATGCTTGTCTGCACCCGCACCTGAATGCTTGTAGATCCTAAACCTAACAGTTAAAGTTGGACAACCAAACAGAACACATTTAAATTTGTAACATTGCACAAATCATTTGAAAGTCCGGAACAAGGAAACCGACATTCCGAAGTCTCAATATCTCTTTGGAGGCTTCTCAACTAATGCCGCCCTTCAACCTTTTCGCAATCAATGTAGAGTAGCTAGCTAGGTAAGTTATACCAAAAACAAACGATCTTGTATCAATTGTGCAATCACGACAACAAAGAGGAACAAACACAAACAGACTATCTTCCCAATATAGAATAGCTAACTAGCTAAGTTATACCAAAAACAAACTATCTGATATCAATTGTGCAACAAAGAGAACAAACACAAACAGAATACCACCAAGTCTCTTGCTTCATTCTGATTTTCGATAAGCATACGTCCATACAGAGTATTGCCAACCTACTCAAGGTTAAACCAGACTCCAAACCATTTTGAATAATCTAGGTCCCAAGAACTGAAACCTGATAGTCCAAAAAACTTTCAAGACACTTCTCTCTATATACATGAGGTAGATTTAACACTCTACATATCAAAAAGTACTATTACTTAATTTACTTAGGATCAAGGAAAACTCCAAAGCTGTCGAGAATCAATTCACAGGAACCGAGAAGCTCAATCGAACGAACCCATCACTTACGCCACCAGAGTGCTCGCGGCGAAGGAATCGTACTTAAAGGTGGCAGGGATCTTCTTGGTGAGGCGGTAGTAGCGGGCAAGGCGGTGGACCCTGCTCTCGGCGAGGATGAGCCGGAACTTGGCGTCCACGTCCTTCCTGTTCCTGTCCAGGTGCTTCCTGATCGCGACGTTGACGAGGGAGTAGAGGCCCTCGGGCAGCTACGGCGCAAGCCCGCGGGTCCTGAGCACGCGCAGGATCTTGCCCCCGGTGACGGCCCGGGCGAGCGGCACGCCGTGCACGTCGCGGAGCAGCGCGCCGATCTGCGATGGCATCCGGCCCTTCTTGGCGGCGCGCACGATCGCGCCCTTCACCTCGGCCGCGGACGCCCTGGCCCAGCCCGGGGCGGAGCGCTGGTAGTGCAGTACGGAGGAGGACATGCCCTTTCTGGTGCCGTACATGCGGCCCATGGCGGCGGACGGCGCCGGTTGCGGCGGGCGGTGCGCGGCGGCAGTGAGGGGTGAGAGCGACTGATCGAGCGAGCGGCGGCGGCGGCGATAGGGAAACCTAAACAATGGGCTAAAAGCCCACCCGCTTGCGCTGACCGGTCGGAATTTCTCGGGCTCGGCCTACCCAATGTCCATCAATCAACGAGTAAACGGGCTAGGCCCATTCAACTGCCAGCCCAATATTCAGCCCAAGAGGAGCCCAAACAAATGCCTCCTTTCCTCCCTGTGGACTGGAGAAACTTCTTGTTAAAAAAATGTACTGTTCAAATTTCTTTTCTTCTTTAGGTATTTTAGGCCTGTTTGTTTTTTGCTGTAGATTGTCACAATCTAGATTATATGGAGAAGCTCACTCCTTATATTGTGGATTGTGAGATTTCGTAGTATAACGTGGATTATAGATTGTGAGAATCAATTTTTAGATTGTGACTATTTATTTTTGCTTTTGATTTTGAGGGTTGAATCCATAATTATAATAAAAAACAAACAAGGTATTAAGCTTTCAGAGACTGATAAATACGTATATATTATATTTGTATCCACGTGAAAGTGAAACTGAGCCATGGCAGCAGTAGCTTTGCTGGGTGATGCAGAAATTTTCCTGTTAAACATTCGGCCGTTCTTACCGAACCAACGGACTTTACACGCCCGAGCCATGTCATCGTTACATATCGATAACTAGTGTGCAGGTCTAAAGTTTACGGCCAATCGTGTCAGCACGATCAAGTGATGAGTGACGAGGCAAACTTTGCTGAAAGCAACTCGGCACTGCACCTTGGCTGGTGCAAGGATGCATTCCAGCAAGCCAAGAACTCATGCTTTCAGCAGTGGAGTTACACACACTGAACTTGCATTGTGTTGGTCGGTAGCTTCCCCTTTTTTTGCAGAGATACAGGAACAGTGTATGGGCCGGTGTGACGAGCTGCATCTCGCATGCCTACCTTCTTATCCTCTCGTGGCATCTCTTGCTGCTTATATCTATTTCTTCTTTCGAGACAGATTATATCTATTTCTTCTTTCGAGGCAGATTATATCTATTTCTGAAATGCAGGTCTTCTTTCCGTCTCGGAAAAGAAGGCTTGGTTAGGTTGGGCACAATGCAGGTGTAGGTAACAAACACTAGACTCTTGCATCTTGATTCCATCTACCCCTGTATCTAGCAATTCGGTCATTGCATGGTTGTTCTCAAGAAAGCAACCTCCTCATTTGCATTTCTGGATAAGGTCATAGCCTTTCCATGGTCTACTCCTACGTACACTTGCTTTTGCATCCGAGGAGCGAGTTAGTCATGGCTGCATAAACAAGACAGGTTATCTCTACAGGCTCATGCTTCTAGTAGGTGCATTATTCAGCTGATCGGATCAAACAGCCTCTACTTGCAGGACTTGAACTTAGCTGCCAATTTATATTTTCTTTGCAGAATTGAAGCATGAAAAAAGGCATCTTGGGAGACAACCATGCAAAGTTCTGTATGATCAAGTTGTCTTGTGAATAAATTGATGGACATGGAGCAAAATTGTAACACTTAGGGCCTGTTTGTTTTAGGTTGCTTCTGATTTTTGTTTCTATCAGAAGTTCAGAAACTAGAAGCCTAAACAAACGGATTTGCTGAAAAATGATTTTTGGAGAAGTCAGAAGTCTGCTTCTGAGAAAATAAACTAGAAACTGAGAAGCTAACTGAGAGTAGTTTTTCTGAGAAATCATGTGCTGAGAAGTCAAAAAATTATTGTAAAATCCAACAGCTAAAATACAGAAACAGTTTTTTTTAGAAAAACAAAAAGCACATCTTTTCAGAAAAAACAAAAACAGAAAACTAAACAAACAGAACCTTAATCTTTGAATTGGGCAGCACAACAACGTGTGATGTCCCCAAGCAGCCAGGCAGGAGAGCCGCCCCCTGTTTCCCCTCTTAGAATAAATGGATTTTGGTGCAGGATTACAGAACCATGAGCTGAATTATTCATATTATTCAATGGAAAGTTAAACGCCAGTGCTGCACCTTGCGGTCTTTCATCTCCTACCACCCTCAACCTACCTACCTTGGTGCTTGTCTACCTGCTTGATGCTTATCCTATCTTCACAAAGTTGCTTAGCTATAGGAGTACTTATTAGCCACTTTATCAGGATCTCGGAGTTCCTTAACTGACACTTTTGACTCGTCTTCAGATGCACATTTTAATCGCCGCTTTTCATGAGCGTATAATTTGCCCATATCAAATGGAGGAACCACTTTGAATTATGGGTCAAGTAGTTGTAATTCATTTGACTTGATAAAATTTCAGGTTTTTTCCTAGCTAAGACCAGTTTTCAAATGCGACGAGAAGTTCTTCGGATCTGGTCTTGTTAATAACTAACCCACATAAACATAAAACTGTAAGTGACCTAGGCACTGTCAAAGTACTTCAGCTTACGAGATTGCAGCAAACACAGAGGGAGGGGAAGTAAAAAGATCTTCTAGAACTCCAAACAAGAACACCTAGTTTCCTCCATTATCTCCATGGACGGAGATGTCCCCTTTGTCCTGGTCCGGCCTCCAGCACGCCAAGTTGGCAAGTTGCACGCTTGCAAGTCTCAAGATGTGGATCGATGCATTGCATCGTCTCCTAGCCATCTAGATCTGGCAGGTGAATTATCAGGCAGCATGTGGTGAGCATCCGTTACTGGACTAAGAATGGTACATCCCAAGAAGTTTCTATAAGAGGCTATCTCCTGTGATGCTCAAATATCTGTCTACACTAAAAATATTTCAATTTTTTACGTCTCAAGAGAATGACATATTTAACAAGAAAAAAAGGTACGAAACCGTATCTCTTTGTGTGTAGTGTGGGGCTGCCAAATGCCAACTGATCAGGATGGAGTGATCTCATGAAAGGATCATTTTTTTAGATAATGGAAAAGAAAGGATCAATTGGTAAGTGCAGCATCATTCATGAAGGCAAAAGCACAAGTTGGCATGTCTGTTACCTTTGATACAGCTTTGATGTATTCAACTGCAACTAAGAGAGATGGATGTCCATTTCATAGGCATTATGTAGTATACTAGGCAAAGGACAGAGTTCCAGCTCCTGATTTTGGTCATGTGATTCTGTTCTGACACTATGCTTTAGCCAACCTGCTTTCTGCCAATTAACTAACAAATTTTTTGCATATATGAATATGCAAAAGAAAGGAAAAAAACATTCTGATCCAGTTTGCTGGATCATGACCCTCAGGAAGAGGCTAAAACATATTGTCTCAGTGAGGCAAATGATGAAGATTGCACTTGCACAGCCTAAAAGAACCACTCTGGATTCACAAGGCTTTAAGTTACATACAGCTCAGGCTTAATCCACAGACAACCCCAGTCACATTCCAGTCTCTTGCCTACCAGCTATATTTCATATTGCTTACAGAAAGAACCAAAACAATGCACACTCTATAAAATTTACACAGCAATAAAGTGTTTCAGGCATCGACAGCATTTAAGGGTACAGATTTGGTTCTTGGGAGATTTTGCGGCAACTGAGCTCCGGTATAGTAGCTCCTGGCTGTAAACATACAATCTTCATTGCTTTCGGCGTCGACCTCACAATGCCGGGCCCTCTGGGCTCCCGGACCGGGGTGACTGCGCTGCCACACTTGATTGTTCATGTTTGAGTGATGATTGGCGCTTCCTGCGTCTGACCTTCGCTCGCAGGTCGGTACGCGAAAATTGTTGTTCTTTCCAATATGAAAAGATTGCAGCTTGTTCAGTGAAGGTTTCATCCTACTTAATCCATTTGCGTTGTCGAAGTCAAGAGATGGATGAATAGCTCTCTTAAGCTGTGCCATTTTCCGCGCTTTGTACTTGGCAATCTTTATCTCATGCTTCATGTCGAACCCATTCACCTGATGGTTAGTGTCATTCTCATATTGATTAAACGAACAGGACTGTTCTTGGAATGAACTGAAGCAAAGCTGATTAGAAGGACCTCTTCTACCCATCTGTACGAAGCCATTCACGAGAGTGGACACCTTGCCTTTGACATAATGCTCCGTTTGGCCGCCTCCATCGTCGTAGCTCCCTTGAGAATCCTGCAAATTACACTGCTCTCCATCGGCTGGGAACGTGATCTCCTCAAACCGCCCATGTAGCTCCGCACATTGGCAGCCTCGAGCAGTTGATGACATGTAGGCGTAAAGTGAACCACACGACGACACATTGGATCCACAATTATGGCAGTATGACTTGTCCGGAGCTTCCTCTATGCCCGGACCAGGCCTCCAATCTGGCACCAATGCACTGACCTCACCATCGATCATGTCAGCTATTCGAGTAACTTCATGGTCAGTTATATCCAGCTCAGCTACCATTTCAGTTGCGACGCTTAATGCAGTATCAGCCTCAATGTCAAAAGGAAAATAGATGTTCCGCACATGTCCTGCAATATGAGAAATTAGCTTTCACATAATACCTAAATCAATATCCGTATATTGAATTCAACCTCAGAATTTAGTGCATTAGACATTGGGCATACCATCGTTATCAGCAATTCGTAGTCTGAGGAAGATGCCTCCATCCTCACTCTTTCTCCCTTTGATTGTGATATCCACATTGCCAAGAGGCTCATCTTCGTGCCCGTTGAACAAGTTGATGCTATATTGGCCTTTCATGTCATCATCCTCACAGTCCCATCTATCTTCAGTCGGTGTATCTTCATCAATGCTTTCTGAGAATCCATTACTCATCATAGAGCCATTGCTATAAGCATTCCCTAGATAAGAAGGCTGCTGCAGGAATTTGCTCGTTTCGTTGTAATCCCCATCCTCCGAAGAAAAAGCCATGTCATCACACTGTAGGAAGGGGTCCTCGAGCAACTCTCTCGCGGAGAGCCTCTGCGATGCCGTTGCTAAGCACTTCTCAACAAATTGCCTCACCATTGGATCTTTCACCTTGTACAAAGCTTCAGGCTTAGTACCCTACCAACCAAACCACTAGCTGAAATCAGCAAAATCATTTTCGGATCTGAAACACACTAGGATCACAAGTGCTGCAAATGGCTAAAAGAATCCAGAGATCTTCTTACAGATATCACTTTCTTGTAGATCTGCACCGGGTGCGTGCACTCGCTGTACGGGTACTCGAAGGTGACCATCTCGAGCACACACATCCCGAACGAGTATATGTCAACCAGCTCATTGTACTCCTCCTCGTACACCTCCGGCGCCATGAACTCCGGTGTGCCTACCAAAACAATCCGACACCTCCACTGCATCAAATCTCCGCAAAACTATTGCCATTTGGGATCAGATAACATCATTTTGGGCTACTGAGCTAATCAAATGGCTTACCTACACAGTGGACGGCATGGGACTTACGGAGGATGGCGGCGAGGCCGAGGTCGCCGATCTTGACCTCGCCCTGGTTGCCGTTCACGAAGATGTTGTCACACTTGAGGTCCCGGTGGATGATGGGCGGATCGTGGCTGTGCAGGTACAGCAGGCCGCTGAGGATTTGCCGGCACCAGTGCTTCACCGCCCATATGTTCACCCTCATGTGCTTCTGCCTGTACCTAATCACCACCAGACGCACAACCACAAGAAATCAATCCAAGAACCAATTAATCACACACACAAATGAAGAGACTTTTGCAACGGGGCAGGATAAAAGACTCTTTGCAATTGGACGTGAAAAGGCAACAACTTTTAGGTGTCACAGATGCAGAGAAGGTTGCTTGCTTACTGGCGGAGGGTGCCGGAGGTGAACATCTCGGTGATGAAGTTGATGTTGCGGCGAGAGACGTCGACCCAGGAGGTATAGAACTTCATGATGTTGCGGTGCTTGAGCGTCTTGAGGAGGTGGATCTCGCAGTAGAGCCGCTCCAAGTCCTCCGGGCTCTGCAGGAAGTCATGCAGCTTCACTTGGTTCCACGCCACCTCCATCCCCTGGTACTCGTCGAACGCCCTGTACCTGCACCACCGCGCACACACCTCGGGTCAGGGGCAAGCAAATCGAAAGCACGCAGCTTTGGCGAGAAAAGCGCCGAATCTTACACGGTCTTGGACGCGCCCTTGCCAAGAACGTCGTTGAACTGCGAAAACAGAGAAGAGGAGTAGGCAAACGTATCAGCGGACTGGTGAGCAAACGAATCAAGAAACGGTGATAGGAGGAGCTGCAGTGGTTGTGGCGGTGCCGTACCCGTCCGTACCGGCCGGTGGGATCGACCTCCGCGTACTCCGGGCAGTCGGCGGTGTTGGCCTTGGTGCTCATCATTCTAGCTATTCTAGCTAGCCTACTGCTCGCTTCCCCCCCCCCCCCCTCACCAGCCGCTGCTACTCTGCCGCCGGCGAGAGCCTGGCTCTGTGCGGCGCTTTGTCAGGGAGAGCGGATGGGGAACGAGGAAGGGGAAGGGAAGGAGAGGACTGATGCAGTCGAGAGAGACCTATTAAGGGGAATCTGGGCACACATGGTGTGTGGGCACAGAGAGAGAGAGAGAGAGAGAGAGAGAGAGAGAGGAAGGGGACGGTGATGGGGATGAGAGGGGACGGAGATCAGATCGATGTCCGCGTGATGCATTGGAAAAGCCGGGAAAAGCCAGATAATTTTACTAGATCTTTTTACCTGAGATTTACTAATATATTTTAATTCTGCTATTGCTGGTAGGGAGCTTGGGATTCTAGATACTGTGGGTAGTTGAGTAATTATTCAACTATGGCACGGTCAAATTAGGTCCAGATGTTTTTAATAACCATCGAGACATTGCCGGTCGTTTCAAGCAGACTATTTCATGTAGCTATAAAAATGTGTTATTGCACACAATATTGCAGTACATAAATAATAAATAATTTCGAAGGCGATTGTTTCAAAGCTGGGGAGCTATTTTTTTTTTTTTAGCATTAGACTCGACAGCTAGAAGGATGTGAACTAAAATGATATTTCGGCATAATTCAAAGTAATTGTTTTACATCTGTCAAATCTATGGTGAAAATGGTTGCTCACTCGAAAACAACAACTCAGGGAGAAACTATTAAAGGAATGAAGCAATGCCTTTATCTAATCACTTTTACCAGCCAACCTTTTAAGAACGAAAATTCTTGCAAATCCAAAAAAAAATTGTACCAGCAAAACTGTGGGCCCTTTCTTGTTGACTCTTTGTCCTTTACGTAGCAAATCTCCTCCTAGCTTGAGAAAACAAAGGGAAAAACCTGCCTTGTGCTGAGTTGGAGAGGCCCCTTCGTTTGTCAGCTCCTTGATGGCGAAACCCTAGTAAATAAATGCTATGCTTCCCCCAACAAACACAGTTGGGCCATGTGGGTACATGCATGGTGGTCCATTCATATCCACGGAAAAATAGATGCAATACTAGTAATAGCCATATGGCATGTGTAATATGGCATGACCCATGTTCTACAACTTGGCCTTTTTCTCAGATTCTTTTGGTCGATACCTCCAAGCAGTCGAGCAAATTCATTAGCCTAATCACAATTATAGGTACAGTGAATAAAACTATCAACTTTTCTTATCTCACGATGATTTAAGTAATTACCTTTTGACAATAACGTCTTTTCACTAAACTAACACATACTGGAAAATATTCACGCGTTTGTCTTGTCCAAGTACGTAATATATCTCAATGGTAAATTAATGAAGTTTTTTTACGTTTTATAAATGATCACGAGAAGTCACAAATATGGACATTAACATAGCACCCTGAACATCCTACTAGGTTAGTTTCACCTTGGTTCATCAATATTGTCTAATTCCTAATCCAGTAGTCCAAATTATGCTAAATGACACGGTAATATAAATTCAGTATAAGGTGTATATACTTAGTGCATCCGAGTGCTGGCTCGGTTGGCCAGGACGGCGAATGCAAAGCGCTGGCTCCCGAGCCAGCTTGCGTTCGAGCGCGTACGCTCGCGTGAGCATGCATTCGTACTTGTCTCCAACAAAGACCGTGGATATAAATCTCACTTTTTTATAAAAAAAAAAAGGTGTATATACTAGTTCTCCTTTGTCTTTCTTTTGGGACGGCATTGTGATGGCCGTTTTGTCCGGTCATATTGGTCAACAGACGAAGGTGAGTTCAGTTGAAAATAAGAGTTTTTCATTTTTATATTTTTTAAAATTAATATTTAAATAAATAATTTTTTATAGAAAAAATTATAAAATAGACGTCTACAGTTATCTCACCGGAGCTAACAGCCCCGACTATTACTAAGCCGGATGAATAGTGTTTCTTTGAAATCACTATTTCCAATAATATTTTTTCCTATCATTTTTTATATAAAATTATGGTCTTCTATTGCTCCAAAAATCCTAAAACTTTTTGTATGTATTTCACAATTCATTTACAACCCATTTTAATTGGATTCACCTAAAAATAATGTGTATAATTTAAACTAAAATTCTCCAAATAAGACTACTTTTATAAATTTTAACAATTGTTAGGACCTCAAATAAATTTCCAAAAATCTGGAAAAATTCACTAATATTTATCTTATGTGATGGAATAATTTCTAAAATAATTTCTACCCTAAGATATATGGTGAAAAAGTGAGTTCCTTTGTAATGCTCTATTCACATGAAATAATAAAAATGCATATAAATAGAGTATTACAAAGGAAATCACTTTTTCACCATATAGATTAGGGTAGAAATTAGTCCATTACATAAGATAAATATTAGTGAATTTTCTCAGATTTTTGGAAACTTATTTGAGGCCCTAACAATTATTAAAATTTATAAAAGTAGTATTTTTTGGAGAATTTTAGTTTTAAATTATACACATGCTTTTTAGGTGAATCCAATTAAAATGAGTTACAAATAAATTATGAAAGAAGACCACAATTTTGTATAAAGAAGATAAGAGAGAAAAATAGTACTGTGAATACTAGCCTAACCTTCCGATCATAGGGCAGTAGACGTCTATTTTTATAAAAAAAATTCTATCAAGAGTCTATTTATTTAAATATTAATTTTAGAAAATATAAAAAAACCTTGAAAAATAACTATGTGAGACTATCAGATTGAGGCTCCGATCCAAATCGGGTTCAAGACCAGAGCTGTGTTTGCCCTCGTGGGCCTAAAACAAGCTAGACAACCCACAGACCCAACCCACGTGCACCGCATGCATCGCTTGACCGCACGCGTGCCACTGGCTGGCCTAGTTGTGCCCTAGACATCTGCCGTCTCTGTGCCCCAGCCACATGCCTTCGCCACCGTCGGGTCTCAGTTCCCCACGGGGTAGGGGCAGGGGTGAGGGCGGGGTTGATTTTGCACCAATAAATATTTCAGGATCAGATCAAGTTTATAGTGTTAGGTTTTAAATAGTATATGTTCTCACTCTATCCAATTTTGACCCGCACCCTTGTCACCTTTAGTATGACAACTTGTTCATATATGGAGAGCATATATCTCCAATGCGAAAACAAATGATTTCTGGTGGCTTTTGTTGACGGATCACTTGACTGAGCCAACTTGACATGTTGCTTCTTATCCTCCAATCCTCTTCACGTGGCATGCTTCAGTTTTAGGATTTATAAATGTATAAATCATGTTTGCTTTAGGACTACAATGCGTTTTTTATAATTTAAAATTATGCCCGAATCAATTTGCTTTCGCATAGATATTACTTCATTCAATTATAAAATAAG
Organism: Phragmites australis; assembly: GCF_958298935.1. Lineage (NCBI taxonomy): Eukaryota > Viridiplantae > Streptophyta > Magnoliopsida > Poales > Poaceae > Phragmites > Phragmites australis. Next base: position 6,064,255 of record NC_084935.1, read on the forward strand.
TATCATTTTAGACATCGATATGATCTTAAAACACATATTTAACTATTACTTTTTTAGTGTAATATGTTTATCTAATATAACAAAGTTATACTATCATGAAATTTCTTTTCGAGATAAATCCACTCATATCATTTTTAAATATCCAAACTCAATAAATAAAGAGTAATTTATAGTCAAAGTTTAAAAATATTGACGGTACATAACCAAAACAACACTTATTTATGATTAGATGAGTATTATAATTCTACTTCAAAATCTTATCTAAAATAATGCTATACGTCGGTTTCAGCATTTCTGGACTTTGATACACGGTTCAAGTTACAAGCTTTAAACACCCCTTAGTCGTCACATTTGACCAATGTGTGAAGTTTTTTTTTTTGGCAATTATAAGATGACAAATACGTATGCATCACTGTGCATGCACACCACAATCCAGGTGCGCCCCTGAGGTGCATGATTTGATTCGTGTGGTAGCCTTGGGCACATCGTGTCAGTTTCAGCATAGCTGGGGTTTGAACAAGGTGGAAGCTACAAATCTTACCATACCCCTTAATTGTTAGCCCTCGCATCTTAACAATATGTGAAATCTGGTTGATTTGATTCGTGTGGTAGATGTGGACAACGTATATCAAACCAGTGAATAGTCCTTGTCCGATGAAAAGCCATAGGTGTTAATACTCGAGTTGTTTAGTTTGAGTTCGTGGTTCAGGATGTTAAAGCCGCGAGTTCCAAGCTAGAAAAACTTTGTTAAATATCATACACCCATGGCAGGAAAAAAAGAGAAAAAGTGTCATGGTCAGGAAAAAACAAAAGACATGTTTGGTTTGTGACACAGAAAGGATTGGCCAAATCTTGGTCATGTCTAAGTGATTTGGCTACCGTTTGGTTTAAAACTAAAATTTAATCACGTTTGAAATTTTTTGGCTGTGCTTAGCTACTGTCAATTAGCAGCGGGGTTGAGTTTTGAGTGATCAATTTCATCAGACTGCTAAATTTTAGTTTGATTACGAACCAACGATTATTTTTAATTAAATTTTAGTATTATTTTGACTTTGACTATGACCACTGTTTGGGTTGACACTCCCACGCCCCGAAGAGCCTCGTAGAGCAGGCACGGCACAGTCGCGCGGCAACCCGTCCCGCCGATCCGCCGGATCAATCCTATATACTAACGGCGACGGAATCCCCGAACGTCAGCCTCTCCTACTGTAGCAGGGCTCAACCACCATTGTATACAGATACGTATATGGATATGTATGTATATAGATATGTATTCATATATGTATAATATACTTTCTATTTTTGATAAATACTAGAAAAATGTGAAAGAAAAATTAGTTATATTGATAAATCGACTGAGACAATCTAAAGTGCAAGAAAAAAATTAAAACTAAAAAAATACAAAACAAATTTTGTTACATCCGTATTACTAACGTAACTACTGTCCACAAATATATTATGTATATATATAAATCTATATAGATGTAAATATATATTTATATTTATATATGTATATTATATATATGAGTTTAAATGAATTCAACATCCCACTTCTGATAAATATACTAACACTGGAAAAATTAGTGCACTAATACGAAACAAATTTTGTTAGTTTCGTATTACTAACGTAGCTACTGCCAAGCAATATATTATATGTGTATATATATTACATATATGAGTGTAAATAAATCTAGTCTTCCTTTTCTGATAACATATTCTTACGATAGAAAAATCAGTACGTTTTATATATAATTAATTAAAACTATTATAAATCACGTAACCTTCAAACGTAACATTTATTCGAAACGGACACAGAAAGCACGCCAATCTACCGAGATCTACCTCGTTCAGGCAGACAGGCTCAGCCGCGAACACCCGGCAGAAAACCACACGCCACGCGCGGTGTTTGCTCGTCGGGCCGGTGCAGCGCGCGGGCACATGCCCGCCTCGTGGCCACGCTGGCCCCGGGGGGTCGGGTGGGGTGGACGGGTGGTACACGCCATCTGTACGGAATCCCCAAGCCTGTACGGCGACGGCAACCCACGCTGCTAAAATAATTGGCCGCGTGACCGGCGACCACTCCAAGGGAAAAAGCCGAACGTCCCCGTCGCGCACGACGCGCCTATCGACGCGGCAACCCCCGGCCCCGCGTCACGGAGGAGCCTTGGGGCGGGATGTGTTAAGAATTTAAGCTTAAACCGATTGGGTCTTAACTAACCTAATAATATAAACATCAAATTATATTACCAAATCGTGATTAACTTGATTGGAGTAGCTCTAAAGCCACGAAGACCCGCCTGTCTGATGCAAGCGTGTGTGAGATGATTTTCGACGTAGATGTCACGTATGTAGCGGGTGACTTTGGCACTGGGATGGCCAACGGTCAGCTTTGGCGTTCAAATCGCTGCCCAGCTACTTTTGACTGGTAGAGAGACTATGAGAGTTAACTAGCTACCCTCTCCATCATTAGTCACCTAAAGTATTTTGGCCTCTCTTCTTATAAGCTGGAGCGATCTGAGATCAAGTCAAAAAGAGTCGGTTAGAGCCCATCTGTCGTAAGCATCTCTCAATCAAACGTGATTCCATTCTTGCAGGTGGCAGTTAACCGAGATCATAACCAACATTCTCCTAACTGATCCAAAGGCTAACAACATAAGTACACACTCAACAAACAACACACCAAGGTAACGTATTGTAGCAGCCGGTAAAATCATTGTTGAACCTAGTGTATTATTACATTTTGATAGGGTATATATTTATTGGGAGATGGTTTCTACTCTTTTGGTCCTAAATATTCAGTTTGTTTACACTCATCATCATGTGTACTTTTAAAATAGAAAATAAACTTCCTTATTTCTATAATCGAAGTTTGAGATCTCAATTTTCTTTGAAGTATAGGCTGTTAATAAGTTTTATATTGGCACTAATTTTGAGATAAGTTTTTATTAGGGAATCATTAGGTTAAATATGATACATAACACTTATATATTGAATATAATATTTAATCCTTATAGGTTGAACATCAATAATTTTAATTTTAGATTATATCTTTCACAACGTCATGTGTTTGACAACATCACTTAATATATTGTTACTTAAAACGATTGCACTCTTGCATAATAAATCCTGGAATAGAATCTTAAGCAAAAAAAGTTTCCTTACTATTAAACCTCGACGGCCTATTATGATTTTCTTATTAACTAATAGCCTTATGACATTCCATAAGTCACCTTGTCTCATTAATAATATCTTAAAAGATTGATTAGAACTATTTGTGAGAAACAATGACGTTTTAAGAGAAAAATAAATTATAACAATTAGAAATCTAAACCATATTGACTTAAAAACTTTATAAAATAAACTTATCTTAAATACCCGCCTTGCCTGCTCGCTAGCTCCACCGGAGGCCGGCGCGCCGGCGGCTAAAAGAGATTTCGGTTCGCTTGACGAGGAGCGCGGCCGTTGATAAGCGGAAACGTGGTCTATCTTTGACCGGCGTTTCGTTATCTAGGAGTGATGGCGTAGCCGATGATACGAAGGAGCACGAGTGAGCCTTGTATGGCTGATTTTCTTTTGCTGCTCTTTTGCTGCTATCACTCTAGTTTGAAGTCTATTTAGGACTTGCCATTCATCGTAATAATATAAGTCCCGTACGTAATGATCCCTTTTTATTTCTTGCACGTGCATCATACCTCCGCTTCTACAAGAGAGAAACAAAAAAAGATTGAGAAAAAATAATAATTATAAGGGTAGTTTTTTCCACTGCGTTGCCACTCGAGTTTGAAGTCTATTTAGGACGTGTCTTCTCACAGTACAAGTTTTAAGGTCTATTTGGTAGAGTTTTAGTTTCAAAAAAAATTGAACTGTTTATCTCTAGCTTCAGGGATTTTTAGAGCTCTAGCTGTAGATAGAATGAGGGGTTTGATTGAGCCATTTTGTTCTTATTTGAACTAAAAACAAATGTTTAAAACTACTCTATTTTATTATACAACTCTAAATATTGCATGGATCTCGAATTGTAACTCTGCCAAACAAGGCTTAGTCTACCTTGTACAAAAATTAAGAATCTTCATAATATTCCTCCTCCCTCTGCATGTACTGAAAGAAACTTAAAGGTGAAAAAATATGGATCAACATTTACTATTAAATATGGTCTGAAAAATACTTTCTATTTTCGAATGGAGATCATTCTAGTTCAAGTTAGAAAGGCAACAAAAAAATCAGTCTCAACATATTCAAGTTTTGATTCAAGAAATCTGTAGTTTCAGCTGGGAATATCAACTCCAGCTCAAAGATATACGTTCACCATGAAGATATCAGGCTGCCAACTTTTAACTCGGCACATCTATTTCCCCACAATTCATCTGAAATATCGAATTTTCAAGTTGTCTTTAAAAAAGAATCCTTTCTTCCAACAACGGACTTAGCGACTTTAGCATAAGTATTCCGTCACCTTTCCTACATGGCAGTGAAGGTTAGCGAAGGCAGTATCATTGCGCCCTTGTCAACGGCTGATTGTGCCGCAATGGACGTGTGTGACAACTCACGTTAGATGTAAATCCATGATAAAGTAGCCCAAGAAGGCGCTTAACACATCTTGGTGGTTCATAGACAGTCTTCCCTTGCCACCAACTGCCACGGAGCCATTGGCTTCCATTAGTTGAAAATCCCTTCAAAATCGTGGTGGAAGTTTTCTGATGTGGTGCTTGAATGCTTAAAATTTTCGTGTCGCAAGTGCTAACTATGGGTTCGAAGGTTGGATTCTTTTGTTTGGAAGTTCAGATTTGGTGGAATTTCAAGCTTGGAAGTTCATATTTGGCGATCGAAAGTTTTAAATTTTCTATCTTATTTTTAGAAATTTCCATTGAAGGTTCAATTCGGTGTCTGAAGTTTGAACAATTATCGCCGAAGTTTAGGTAGCTGACGACCGCTTAATATGTTATCATGTTACGTGATGCTATTTTTTCCCCCACAGTTAGCTGCAAGTACAACCCCGTGGAGTTAGGTGATGTCTGATTGTCGAATGACCAGTTTCTTCACGGAAGAGTTCAACTCATCAGCAAACCGTCCAGCAGTGATAAAAAAATCGGCCCATTAGCTGATTAATCGTCCGATTAATCGGTGCTCGGTGGTGAACCGTGTAGATTAGAATGAAAATCGGGTCATTAATCGGTAGAACGATTAATCGGGTTGTCAGACCGATTAATCGGGATCCTAAACGTTATCCTCTTGCGCTCGCGTTTCCCATCCACCGTACTCTTGAGCCGACCATGCCTTTCCCCATCCTCCTCCTCCTATGCGCCCACCGTCACCCCACCTCCCCTCTCCAGGTTCGTTGCCGCCACCCCCTTCATGACACTACGGTCCGTTGCCGTCACCCCCTTCACGACACTACCGCCCCACCTCCCCACCGCTCCCTCACGACGCTGCCACCCCACCTCCCCACCGCCCCCTCACGACGCCGCCTCCCACCGTCCGCCTCGGTGATTCCCCACACAACGCCACTGCCCCACCTGCCCACTGCCCCCCTCTAGGCCTGCGGCCATCGCCGCCTCCCAACAACAGTGCCGTCGCCTAGCAGCATGCCGCCGCCCCTCCTTGGCTCCTCTCGCCCAGCAGTAGGCCGCCACCCCTTCTCGGCTCATGTCGCCAAGTATGGTAATGTTAGCTCCGTAGCAGTATTGCAATAGCATCGTGAGGAACTGAGCCTCCTTTTTGGCTGGGTGATGAACTGAAACTCCTTTTTGGCTTTTGAAAACAGGAAGAGGAAGCAATTAAGAATAACGGACACCAACAGTATTGCAAATGTTAGAGTCCTTAAGAGAAATTCAGATGACGTAGGATGGAAATTTGGATGCTTGATTGATACAAATAATTTACAAAGATTTATCACCTTCCAATCACATTTATCATCAAAACTACAACATCAAGCCATCAAAATAACACTTTGTTGTCCTAGTTATTTCTTAGCATCTTATATATGTTTACATAAGTACTTTATACCAACCGATTAATTATCAATCGATTAATTCAGTTAATCCCTAATTAATCGATTAATCTCTACTCTTCGACCGGCCCATCAGCTACCGATCAACAATTTTTTTAACATTGCCGTCCAGAACCTCCAATGTGCCTTTGTTGATCTACTACTAATCATGGAATTATATTATATTATACAGGGCAAAAACATGGTTAAGTGATAAGCAATGTAGGGCCCGTTTTATTCCTGATTAATTTCGCCACATATTATTACTTAAGGTTAGTCTTGCCATTTAAAAAAAATATTAACTAACTAATCTTAGACAAACTTTATTAAAATATTGTATCTATGATAAGTGAGTCATGAGACTAAAAAGTTAGGCTGTCTAGAATGGTAACAACAAATAAACATTGTCTAACAAAACTAAGATTGTATGAGCTTAGATGTGACAAATATAATTACAATCCAAACATGCTATACTTTTATTGCCTTCTTCAAAGCAAATTAAATTTATATATGCACCTAAACTTATGGAGTAGCAAAGTTATTCTAAGCTTTGTGAAATGGTTTTCTCGGTACGCCCCTGAAAACAGAGACGAAGCTATAGTATTCCACTTGAGTGCATGCACCAGGGAAAAATATAATCTCAGTTATTAGTAATTTAATTTTATCCTTTATGTACTATATAGACTTAGATACTTTGAAGTGTGTATTGGGTTTTTAAGTTCTAGCTTCGCCTCAATTATTCTAAGCTTTGTGAAATGGATTTCCCGGTACGTCGTTGAAAAGGAACAGGAGGCTAGTTTTTTTCCCTTTATTTTTTTGAGGGAGGTTGAATATCAGCAAGCTACGTTGACCACGTACATGTATCGTACAACTGTCTTGTTTTTGCTAATAGTGGCAAAAATATGATTTTGTATAATATACGTGACCGTATTTACTGAAATAAACAACTATTTGATTTAGCACATGTATTCGGCGCACGGTGTGCCGAAAACGAATTTTCGGGTGTGCTAAATTCGTAAATACGGAAAATAGTTGTCCATTTCAGTAAATACGATCACGTATATTATACAAAATCATATTTTTGCCGCTATTAGTCTATTACAGTAACCCAATACGACCTGCATTTGTTTCCAATCTCTTGTTTTGCTATTAGTTTGCAAATATGGTTGGCTGTTACGGTCCATCTGACGTTGCACTCCGCTATAGTCGCCAACCGCATGGACCAACACTGTTGCCGTGACAAGGATATCACCATCACCACCATCGCTGTTCCAATTTCCGACATTTCACCCTGTGCAGCAATAACACATCTAATCCAAAACCCGAATAAAAAAATCTAACCCAAATCCAAATCACCTAACAAGTGTAAAATTACTTCCAGCCTTGAACCGATGGGAACCCGTGGGTGTGACCTAGACGTGGAGCGAGCGGTGGTGTAGCGCTAAGGTAGGTGGGGGTGGGTAGGAGAAGAAAATTTTACGAGACTCTTCACCGAAAAATTCATATAAAAACATAATCTATATTATTCTTTCATAATCTAACAGTTGATATGTGAAATTGAGAAAAAGAAAAAAAAGATACGTAATATATATAAGAGATGATCTTTATGTAATATCAAATCTTATAAATTTTTCTTCCGACGTTGACCGCTGGACGGCTAGACCCGCTTGTGTTTTCTAACAGACCACTCGTCCACTCCCTTTCTGAGTGACTGTGGGCGCCCGTGGGTGAAAAACTATCCTCATTCTGACCCGGCCTGCCTGCGGTCCATGGGGGTTCAGGGCGGGGAAAGCAGACGGGGGTGGGGTGGCGGGGCCGCGACAGGTCGCCCGATTGATTGGTGCCTGGCGGGATCCATCCATGGATTGGTCTATTCGATTCAGATTTGATTCGTGTGCTATGGAAAGGGCGAGAGGAAGATGTCCGGAGGGTGTCAGGGGAATCGGGAAGAACTCGTGGCTTCCACGGCGCTGCCAGCGACCACACGGACGGACGCGCGAGCTGGCTCGCCGCTCGGCAAGCCATCGCCACGTACGCGAGACGGCGAGGCGAGGGTACCAAGGGCGATGGGATGATGATAGGGGAAATGATGAGAGTTTCATGGGCCGAAAAGGAGCATCGGTCGAATCGTTGCGTGCATGGTAGACCCATCGTGGCCATCATGGTCTTGGCGGTCCGTTCTTCGTATCCTGCGGCTGCGAATGGAACTCCGGCGTCGTACCGTCACGAGCATGTATCCTGACGAGCTAGCTGACCCGCTGCGTGCCAGCAGCTCAAAATGCTACGCGTCTGTGCGTGCCCACCTGACTCCTCGACATGCTTCTCGGAACCAAACAAAATGTAATGGCGCAGCATTGCGTAGTAGTGTACTCTGTCCTGTACTGACTGCACTGCACTGCACAGAGCTTGGCGATTGCCGGACCAAACAAGGGCCTGTGACTGTGAGCATGAGCTATGGACTTAGGGTTCGGTCTGTACCATGTTCAAGGAAATTAGGCCCGGCTTACTCTGTTTTTGTTGCATCTGGAGAACACACACACGCGTAAAATGGACCAAGCACGTTTTGTCGTGCCGATACAGGCATGTCTAGCTTCTTGTCACCGATCGACCACCGACGGAGCCAGGAGTACATGGCAGCAGTAACTATGCAGGGCCAAATTAAACTACCGACAACATAGCGTCACGGGCTCACGGCACTTCACCGCCCTGCATGTCTAGTGTAATAGTTTTTCTTACTATTCAGTTCAGGAAAACAGGCCTTGTCAGATCATTCATTATGTATTGCTTAGGATAGTTATCGACAGTTAAAATTGTAATATAAAAGTTAGATATACCAGTAGTTTGAAAAACCATGTAGTTTTATGAAAAGCTTTCTGTATTAAGTTTCTGTCACATCCTTCGCAGTGATGGCTGTCCCGAAGCCACGCATGTTGTGAGGATTGCACGCATTCTTTTCTTTTTCATTGAAAAAAAGTTCCGTTTTTTTCAACGCTTGATGCATATGCGTCTGATTGGTTAACTGATTCGATAGATACGTATAATTTTATAAAAAAATATGTTAGATTATTTATATATACTGTTTTGATTTGATCTAATGAATATAAGTTCCTGTATCCATTTATACAATCGAATATATTTATCGATATTACAAAATTATATTCATACTATCAATTAATCAAAATCTCAACTTTTACGCTCGCTACATCATTTCAGCTCATAGTTAAATCTTGGAATAAAATGAAAACGTAAAAAACCCTATAAATATAAATCATCGATAATATAGTCTTAGTACTAAACTGTCGCTCATTTTTAACGAAAAATTACACAACTACCATCATACTTATATTTTCTCATTCGCTTTCCTGCACACATTGAACCAACCAAAAGACAACCCCATTAATTTGTTGCTAATAACATGCATAATCAAATATTTAATTAAGCATCCTCCAGTTAAATCAATATATATACATATATCCTATCATGTTATATTTATTATCAGATAATTATTATCGACATTTGAGATTTAGCCCCCCTATTATCCATTCTGACTCCGCCCCCTGCCGTTAGCTCTTGTTGCTTCCCTCGAGCCCGGCGGACTACGGAAGTTGGCGCCGGCGGAAATCGAATCTTGGCGGCAGACCCCTGCAAACTCCGACCTGCCTGCTCCCCCACAGATGAGCCCATCCCCACCTTCTCTAGCAACCAACGAGCCCGTCCCCATCTACTCCGGCCATGGCCATCGTCGAGCTAGTTACTGCGAAATCAACTTGCACTGTCCCCCAAGTCGAGATATAATCGAATGAGAAATTGAGCTGCACCACCCTCAAATCGAATTTCTGACCTCTCGTCGTCGCTGCGAAATCAAGCTGCCCAACCCCAAATCGAGCTCCCAGCCAAATTGAGACCGAATCCAGCGGCAGTACAGCTTCAAATTGCTTGTTTCGTTTGTACGCGGCTTGATTTCTTCATCCGCGGCTTCGCTTGTTCATTTGCACGTGGATTAATTTTCAGGTCCGGTGTGGCAGAGCTTTACGGATTTTTGGAGGTAGATATCTCCGGTTCAAAAAAATTATGAAACTAGAGCTGTTAGGAAATTAAGCCACGAGTGGAAGCAACAAATAGATCTACCGAGATGATATACACGATCATAGACGACATCAGAGACACGATATTTGTTAACGAAGTTCAGCCGAAGCCTACATCTTCGGTACATGACTACGGACGCTCCTCCCCAACTAGCAACACCGGCCACTTCCCGAGGTTCCCGCAGACTTGCTGCTCCCTGCGAACCTGTCGCTATGCCGTCATGGTTACAAACAGCAATCCTGCTCTCATATTTATAAGGAGGTCTGGAGACAGAAGTCCTACTAAGATTTCACTATAGTCCTATTAGGATTCCACCATGTATCGCTAATACAATTCTAAGTCCTATACGTAACCAACTCCGTACAATTATTCGACACATATCCAACAAACTCCATCTTGGTGAATAATTTACCATTTTGAAGCCGTCATGCGTGAACCTCCATATACACCGGACTTGAGTTGTCGCCTTTACCGCTCAACGAGGCTACAAGATGAGTTTTACTCAGACTTACCGCCTTCCAGACACTCTGCTATCCCTGCAACATCAGACTACATGACTCCACCTGCAACTGAGCACATTTATCTTCTATCAACAAAATCTCTTTGAGCGAAATTAGATTCCTCTTTAGCCTTGACACATGCCTGACTCCCCGAAGCACATAACTTTATTATATATCTTGATTTTGATAGCACCTACTCCAACAGCACGGTAGCCCGCGTCATCACATAAGTAGATACAACTAGAATCACCAAATTTTATGAAGAAAACTGCTCTCTGATGGGCGTCACATGGAAAAATCAACTGAATCTGACATCCATACTCTCAATTGACTGTTTCTTGATACTGAGAACTTCACTGTTACTTTCTAAAATTGACACATTAGCATAGTCCTATTAGGATTTCACCATATATCGTTAATACAACTTTAAATTCTATACGTAACCAACTCCGTACAATTATTCGACACATATCCAACTAGAGCTACAGGTGAGTGTTTGGATGAGATATCTTGTCTCTATTTTGGAATATAAATAGAGGTTTAAATCACTTTATATTACTCTATAATCTTCAGATTTGAAACGGAGCTGAGAGCTAAAGTTCTGCTAAACAAAACATCATATGTAGCTACTGTCTAACACCACGGACGGCCTTGCAGTTTGGGAGGAGGGAGGAACATGAAGAAGAAGAAAATGGAAGCAGCTTCGATCGTTTTGGCCAGAATAAACGTATCGTTTTCACACACCGTAAGAGAGACTGCAGGGTCACCTCTATCTACCGATCAACGCCCGGCTCTTACATATTTCAGCGCGCGTGGCGTTTCTTTTATGGTTCCCATGTTTCAAAGGAACTGGTCGCTGAACGGTGCATTTGAGGTGAATCAAATCTTGCTGGGCGAGTCGCGCAAAGGATCATGCCAGGGCTAGGAACGGCGCGCGCCAGTTCTGACGGTTGAACGGCACCGCGGCTTGCAGTCGCCAGCCGCCACATTTTCCTGCCCGTACGTAGGTAGGGCTTAATCAATTTTCTTCTCTGGAATCGTCCGTCGCCATCTGTTTTTCGCTAGCTATTACGTGAACGTGGTTTATGAGTGTTTAGGTCCTGTTTGGTTAGATTTTTTTGACTTTTTATCAGAAGTTAGAAGTGTAATCAAATACTTGGTTGAGAAGCTAGTTTTTAAAAAGCTGAAATGCGGGTTTATAATGAAATGAATTAAAAGCCAAGAACCTGATTGAATTTTTTTTCTTCTGATTTTTAACGTACTGAGAACTTAAAAATTTATTATAAAAATCAATAACAAATAACCATCAACCATCCGCTAAAAACTCCTCAACCAAACACAGCCTAAGTGTGTCTGTGTTTTGTACTCGGGTTTAAAAAAATCGGTCACGCTTCCCGCTTGGCTGCACAAGCCGACACGCGTTTCTTCCGGCCACCGCTTGGTACGGCGCGAGAGCTCACTGCTCAGTGGCCGGACGGCGGCGGCGCCGCGCGGGAGGCTGGGCCGCGAGATGTGATTGAGATGGGCCAGCCCACGGAATCTCTACTGCCCGGGGTGCGATCGGTGAGCGGGAAACTCTCGGGCCTGAGAGCTCAGCCCACGGAGTACTGGGCTCTGTGTTGCTGAGCACGTGTGGTCCGAAACGAAGCCCATACATGCCTCAGCTTCACTTCAGGTCGGGCACCTCGCGGCCTCGCCTGACTTTGACCAAAACATGCGGATCGCGTACCCAGAAACGGAGAGGTCCTTTTTCTCTTCTTTCGGATCTCTTTCCGAAGTAGCAAAAAGGAAATGGCCAGGTTTGAGTAAAGGAAATGTAACTTCGCATGTTCTTGTACTACACCCTATCTCGACCATCTATCTTCTCTCACTTAATACTTATTAATATGAATCTTATCACAAATGAACATCTTGAGCCATGCGCCCACATGCCCTAGTGAAAATTTCATATTCCTGAAGTAACTAGCTAGTTACACCATTTTAATCAAGTCACACTGCATGCTATTATGCTATGTATGCTTCACCATACCAAATATCCAAGCCCCACTTGCAAAACAATGATTAACACTGCACCAAGGCGCCGAACCAGCGTCATTTCAATGGCTAAACACTACACAAACAACAAAAAAAGCTCCCAAAGCTCTTTGTATTACCTAACAAAGAATAGCACCGAACAAATCAATGGAGGGCACCGATACAGGGACCACTCTTTCACACTAGATGTGTACACGCCAATTTACAGAATATATCGACAGGGCAGGAGTTTTTTTTTTGGCAGCAAACTGACTTCCTAGGATGTTGCTTTCTCAATCTTGCTCTGCTATGTAGTTGGGTAGCCCACCCTGGCAAAGGTACTCGTCACAATGTGACGCCGATCCCCAGCCCCTCCGCAGCCGGAAGATGTCCTCCGTAAAGGTGGAGTCTGGTGATCCTATGAAAACGTTCGACAAGGCGCAAATCGTCTTGTCAAGCATGGCCTCGACCTGAAAAGGTGTTGCAAGCAGGTAGCAGTTTAGTAAAACTGTCGCCCTCGATGTGAGAACCAAAAGAAGGAAAAATCGGATGCGGACTCATGTGTACCTGATTATCTCCGCCCATGTGGTTTCTGTATAACAAGGCATCCCATTTCTCTGAACTGTGGTGCTCTGGCCTCCTCACTAGAGGGACTTGCCTGTCATTGAATACAACCAAGGATTGTAGAAGATTTGTCTCGCTCTCAGCAGCATCAGTAGATAAATATATCACTGGGGCATTAGCCTTCTGAATGATTCGCAGAATGCATTCTGCTGCCTGAGGGATGGGGAAAAAGCAGCTCTCTTTCTTTACATTACTGCAGGAAGATCAAGAGAATATTAGTCAATGTACCACAATAACAGTTTCCGCGGGGTCAACTGATAATCATGCACAAACCACAGAGACTTGAGCTAGCATACTAACATACAACTTCACCAGAGTATGTGCTAAATGTCATGTCCAACCAAGTTATATCCAAATATCAACAAGATTTGTTCGTAGTTACGATGTACCAGGTACTAGTTTCAAACACTCGTAAACATTAACACAGTATACAGGCAGCTAATTATAGCACAAAACTGAAGTGTCTAATAACCATGCCACCACAAGCAACAGCAAAGAACATAATGGATGGGAAATCTTTAAGGCATAGATCATAGATCTGTATATCTAACAAAGGATGGAAAAAGTCACAGTGTATTCAATTCACAGCACTCAACCTGATTGAATAATCCAAAAGAACTAGAAATAAGAATTTGCATAACTTTTGTCAAAAGAAACTTTAACTGAGTTAATCTCAGCCTTTACTTCCCTGGTTTAGTTAAGAGATAATGAAACTATGAGCCAAAGAAGATGGCCTGATTCAGTGACCAGTACGGAATGAGATTGACCAGCTTGTTGCAAGGGCAGTTAAAATTTCAGATATGAAATAATTTGTAGTGCCACCAGAAACTGTTGAAAAGAAGAAATCTAAACATATCGATATATCCAGCAATGCATGACTGCTATTGAAATTCATCTCTTCGTGAGTCACTGTAAGGAGTTGACTAGTGCCTACTGCTCTAGTCAAAATTTATTATTGATATATTATTTTGATAAATATCTATGCCATACATCATATACTGCTCAAGAACGTGAGGAAACAAAGTGCAGCTACCAGTTCAAAATTGGGCAGTAATTTTAAAGAGTTTTTCTTTTGTAGTCAAGGGTGATATGGGATAATTTAAAACCTAAGCAGAGATGGTTGTGATCTTTGCCCACACCTCGTGACAAGCTAAGAGTAACTAATGGACGCTTCCATAATGTTAGTAGGGTATTGAAACATTGTTATAAATTATTGAATATAGCACTGCTCTGTTGTCAGTCACAGCCCGTAAGCAGCAAGATAAGTTGGTTGAAAATGTTCAATCACAACATGACTGTTTAAATTTTGCAAGCACAAAAATGCCGAGACTAGTTCAGGTATCATGGCAATAGGCATATTCCAAGAGTCAAACTGTTACAAAGAAAAAAAAAATCAATATTGATGTAAGAAGTATGCCTTACAACTTCTCAACAACTGAAACATTCTGTAGAATCATCCAAGAAAACAAAGCCAACTTACAAGGCTAACAAGGACAGTATTTCAATACAGTAGTTAATGCTGGAACATATACCATAACTCAACATCACAGAGAAAACTATAAAAGTATTCTATAGGAGTATACTACTCCATACAACAGAAAATGTTAATTTATTATTAAGCAGGCACTTCATTAAATAGCTAAATTACTAAGCACAAAATGGCCCTTGTCATTTTGATTTACTGTACAGATGTCAGAAGTTGACTTGCAGTATAATATTTTACCTAGATCTAAATGAAGCATCTAAAACCAAGTCCAACCATTCTTGGTCAAAACATGCCTGGTTTGGTATGTGACTTAAGGGGACAAAAAAATGTACTGTCCAAAGCAAGAGCAATCATAGAATAACTAAAAGAGGATATGGTATTGCCTACCCTAAGAACTCCCAGGATGTAAAAAAGGATAAAGCCAGCTACTACTAAAGCCTACCAAACATAACCTCATAAAACTAAATGCAGCCATTCCAACATGTTTGTTCACAAATTTCACAAACATATAATAATGTTTAAAAGATCAAAAGATGGAGGTAATTGAGTGAACAAGAAGAAGGGTATCTTACCAGAACTTAAGGAATCCATGTCTTCGAAAATGCAAAGCAATATAGTTTCCTCCCAAGAAAGTCTGGACAAAGCGCTGAGCACTGAGCATTATGAGCCTGCTTGGCTGGATCAAAGTCTTGCATTTGTGGGCTAACGGACCACCAGGCTGATTGACCCACTCATCCTCGACAACAGCATAGAACATGTCACCAATGGCAAGGACCTCGGCATCTGTTGAAAACTTTGGCATAATATCCCCCACATATTTCTTCTTTGGCTCCTTCAGCTTTGCATCCTCTGGCCAAGCTGCCTCAATCTTGCCCAGCGAAATCCCCAATCCCTTCAACCTCTTAATATGCTCCTCATCAAGAAAACACGGTGGCGATGCGGCGTAACATATGAACTGATCAATGCTCACTTTCTTCCTCTTCTCTGCAAACTCCTCATAGGAGATTACAACCTTCCTCCCAACGCAATCATTAACGTGGTTGATATCAAGCACTCGATCGTACTGGTAATCCACCTTCTGGCTGGGCACCACCAAGATCCGGCCCAGAAGCGCCGCCATGAACATGTGTTTCTCCAAGCAAATCAAGTGGTTCGACATTTGCCCAGAGAGGCAGATGGCTAACAGGAATCGGTCTTTCTTGGGGTTCCACTCAATCGTCCGCCGGTTGGCCGGCAATTCCCTCCTCCTGCACCCGGCAACAGGAAGATCGAGATCCAGGCCGTCCTCCGTCGCATTGCCGGTGCCAGAGCGGTGCGCGGAGAGGAGCGCCGCCTGGATCTCGCGGTTGATCTTGATCTGGCTCTGAAGCGCGGACTGGAGATCGGTGAGCGAGACGGGGGTGGAGGCGGAGCCATTGGTGGCGGCACTGCCGTTGAAGAGGCTGAGGAGGCCGGAGAGCTGGGAGCGGAGGAGGTAGAGGGCGTGCAGCTCGGCCTCGCGCATGCGGGAGGCGGCGGGGTCAGCGGCGGGTGCGGCGGAGGGGAGGCGGATGGAGTCCGGGAGGCGGAGGGAGGAGGCACCGCCAAGTGAGACAAAGAGGATGAGGAAGAGGAGTGGGAGGGTGACGAAGAGGAGGAGGTAACGGCGGGACCAGAGGGCGCGGGCGAGGGAGGCGGCGGAGGAGGGGAGCGCGTGGGGAAGGGCGGAGACGCCGAAGGAGGAGGGGGGCTTGGTGTGGTTCTGGGGGACGAGGGTCTCTAGGTCGTCGTCCTCGTCGGAGGGGTCGCGGTCCATGGTGTCGGAGGGGAATGTCGGTGCGGGAGTGAGGAGCGCGGGAGGGGTGGAGTGTGTGTGGGGGGCGGATGATGGCGCCTATCCAACGGAACGGTAGTTGCTAGTGGAGTAGTTGCTACTTAAAGCATACCGTACCATCATTATTGTTTAATCAGAAAACCAATTTCACCTCGAGGCATCTAACTACAAAAGTTACAGAGCTAATAACTAGAATGAGTGCGCCGGCGTTGGCGCGACGGGAAGGAGTTCCATTAAGATTATCTCTAACTATATTTTTTTTGTTTTATTTTTTTTCTATTTTTTTTCTTATTTCTAATAACTTTTTTTCGAAGTGATTCGTGAAGAAAAAGAAAAGAGAATACCGTCCTAAAGTGAACGATCTTAGAAATTCTTTCATGAACAAGAATCATAAAAAAAAACCGTTGAAACGCTGAAGAGATCAAAAATCTCTTCGTAAAGAGAATTTAGTCCCTAACAGGAATTCTTTGGAGATGGTCTAATGTAACTGCACCGTATTTAGTGCGTGTGTCAACAATTATGTCATAGTACAGTTACATCGGAGGGACTATTTTTATACGTAGTTGATATGTGATTGACTGGTGATGCTCTTTCTAAGTATTAATTCATATTTTAAATCATTTTGAAATCTAAATTATTATTTTGAGTATGTAATAGGTTGCACATACGAATCTTAAGATTGATTATCTGTGTACTATATATATGGCTCAGGTACAGTCATTTTGAATCTAAAAGAAATCAGCCATAAGGTGTCAATCATGAATTCGTTGATCTATTCTTAGGGTCCTGTTGCAAATCATATGGATTGCCCAGTTGCAATAGCAATAGTCTTTTTTTCCCGACAACTTGCACTCACTCACCAATTCAATTGTTTATGTGCTGCATGTTCTTCATGCAATTCAGCCCGGGATAAATTAGTGGACTGCAAATCAGAAATAATGATGCTCACAAATTAAAAGATATTCACTCTTATACAGTATGAGCAAAACCACTAATTTAGTGCATTAGGAATCATAACATAGTGGTGCTAACAAATCACCTGCAATAATATAAAAGGAGTGGTAGAATTAAACTGATATACTTCATCCGGTCATAAATACATGACTTCGAAATATTTAGTTTTAAAATATAAAAATTATATATATAGATTTATCTTTAAAAAAACTTTCATAGTATTATAAACTTATTCAAATATATTTTAGTCGAAAATAGTGGTCAAATGTACGTATCAAAGATGTGCCATATTGTAAAACTGCTCATTCTCTACAACTTTCCAGGCGTTTGTTAAACCCAAGATAAAATCTGTAAGAGGAAAGCATAAATGAAAACTCTAGAAAATATTTAATTGTGTAGATGAATTACAAAATGTTAGAGAGCAGCTCTTAACAACTGAAGCAGCACATTTACTGCAGGAGAACCAGAAAGCGGATACACTTGAACAGAAAGAAATTATGTAACCCAAGGCATAATATATGGTATGCCCGAATGCAATAGTGCATTATTTTTGCAAGATGGGATGCAACAGACTTACGATGATGATGCACACATCAAAAGTTTAGATCAAATATATTCATTTTTAGGATAAGAAAGTAATTAGTATGGTGTGTACTTTTTTTTTTTGCTCCAGAAGTAATAACGTATCAAAGGATTAGCGCCGTCTACAGAACATGAGATCCATACTTTTAAATATTATGGAGGATACGTCTGACTGGCCGGCATATTCTTTTATCAAAGCTTTTGCTGAAAGGTATATGTTGATTCGGGTAAAACAAAGATTGTTTGTTATCGACAAAGGCTCCTAAACTTAGCACAAAAGCTTAGAATTTAGAAATCGTAGACCAGAAAATCAAGTTTAAATGCAATACAGGGTCATCTATGTATAGGATTTAATTCGATTGTAGCCAGATCCTACACAGAGATGCAGCTAATTCTAAACTTTCCCTTGCAAGCAATAGACATACGTATGTGTACATCTCATGTTAATTTACTTATGAACAGATACCAAATGTTCATACACATCTTTAATTCAAGCACTCGCATTATCACTGGGGCTATGCCTAATAATGCTGTTATAAGGTCATCTCCAAGGGAGTCCTCAAATCTCATTTTTCTTGTGCTACAGTGTTTTGCGGTTTACTGTAGCACTAAAAAAATTCATTGTCCCGATTGGCTGGCCAGCGCTACAGTACTGCTACAGTAGAAAAAGATGCTGTAATAGTATTTTGAGGATGAAAATTTGAGATCTGTTGAAGATGGTCTAACATTACATTAAGGGGTCCTTGGTTATGATCTCAGCTTCAAACTACCAATTCACTCCGCGCATAGTATTTGACACACATTGTTGTGCTCAGTAATTTTGTTCGTGCAAGTGATAGAAGCATAAAAAGTTAATGCCGCAAGCAAACCACCCACCAAACAATTACCAAAACTACCAAAGTAAAGTCATGTTTTTTTTTTTGCATTACCCAATCACTCTAGGAGATTTTATTCTGAACTTACTTCACTGTAGGCATGAAGCACAATTCAAAAGCATCACAATGGACATAAGCATTTCAACGAACACATGGAAAGCGCTTGGCAAGATCCCTCACAAAAAATAATGGAGTTTGTCTGCCGTAAGAGGAGTGTGCCCACAGTGATTTTGTCCTGTGTGCAAGGAGATATGCAACAATAATGCACGATCGGAAGTTCCTCCGAGCTACCGAAGTCAGAGGCCGCAATGGTGTCGTATCCATCCAGAGCTTCTTACGCACCTTAGCAATGACCACACTGCCACAAGGCCAAGGCCCTTCCCAATCGCCAGCGCCGTTGGAGGAGAACCAGCACTGGAAGCCAGCAGAGTGGCGAGCTCCGAGGGAGCAATTAGCGCTGTCGTGCTGGGTGCGCGTGGAGCATCACTAGCAGGGGTGGAGCAGGAATTGAACTTAGAGGGGCCAACTCACCAATGTTGACAATATTTATTATACAAGAAGTATGCCATGACGGTATATATGCACAAATATTGACTAATATACTAACTCAACAGGGGATTTCGACAAATAAATTGAATAGAAAAAAATGAATGAAGTCAACAAAAGCTTCAAACTAAATGAGTTGTTGGCACTCCATCGAAACAAACCACATGCATGAGTTGGAACACAAGAATGCAAGCCTCTATGATATTGATCAGTTTGAATGAAATGAATCATACATCAGGCACACATACAAGATTAACACTAGTACGAAACAAAGCAAGGATTACAACTCGGAACGAAACATATTTACATGGAATCATGGAATCATCTGGACTTACACATTGCCTAGCATCATAATTGAGTATCCCATGAATGTAACGAGTGTTAAAAATTGAGTGTACCAAAATTGTTGGATGGATTAAATCAAAGCAAACAGATAGTAGCATCGGTAGAGTGAGAATGTTCGGCTGACCTTGAGGAAGGCGGGGAGGAGTGCGAACTTGTCAACGAGCTTGTTGTAGGGATCGGTGACATCTTAATAGGGGATGTGGTGAATTAGGATACTTAAAACTAATTAGCTCCAAAAATTTCATAACATAAACCTATATTAATTTATATCTATGCTCTGAGTTTATCTGATGTGTCTACTCTACCGATAAAAAGAGCTCGTAACCTATCTAGGAAGGCAAATTGCAAGTATATAAATGCGAAAACGTAAATAAGATAGAGAGAACAAACTCGATACAAAGATTTTTATCCCATGGTATCGATGGTATGAATGCTACCTCTAGTCCGCGTTAGAGTTCCACCAATGATATGCTCCCGGTTGCTAAGATTCTTCTAGTCATGACTCTTGAGCCACCAAGTCACAAAGACAAGGTCTCAACCCGGATGAGCTACAAAGGCAAGATCTCACCACTAGTATTTCTCCCGGTCACTTGTAGCTGTCTTCACTTCAGAGCTTGAGTCACCGAGGCAAGAGTCTCCGTGTCCCCGTACAAGCATCTTACTGCCGCTTCACACCAAGTCGGAGGGTCAACAAGCTTGAGCAACTCTGGCTTAAGGTACCAGTGAGTTACTAAGACTACAAGGTACCGGTGTACCACTAGGTACAGGGCAAGATCACTCCTTTATCCACTTTCTAGGCAGGAACACCTAGCAACTCTTCTCTCTAGGCCTATAAGCACTAGTCACTTACTAATCTTGTGCTTAATCGCCTTGGATGATCACTTTAAACACTTTGATGTCTTGGATGTCTTCTCAAGTGTGTATGAGCTTCCTCTGGACTCCAGCCCCCTCAAATGACTGAGTGAAGGGGTATTTATTGCCTCAACCCCACGTACTAACCGTTGCCCCAATGGCTCAAATTCACTGTATACGTCGAATGATCCGATGTAGATAGCATAATACTCACATGACCATCCGGTGTGTACATCTTCCAAAACTAACCATTGGAACTCCATTCAAAGTTTCTATGAACACCAGACTATCCGGTGTGATCTTCATCTTCATCACCAGACCATCTAGCATGTGTACTTGAGCTAATCTGAGCCACTGACATCTTCTCTGCACAAAATACTCTGGCGTATTGTATTCAATCCATAGTGTTGGAAAATACGGTGTGTTGTTTGATCTTCTCTTCTGAGCAAAAACACTCCAGCGTGCACTCTCTTCATTCACCGAACTATCCGGTGAGGAGAACTTCAATCTTCCAGCCTCTGCCTCCTTCTCTACAAGAAATCCTCTGGCGCATTATCTGGTGTGTACACCTTCTTCTCCTTCTTCTGTCAGAACACACCAGTATTTATCACTTTCATACGCTGGACCATCCAACGTATACTGTTTTTGTTGGCTGAAATATTCCGACGTGTGCAAATGCCTCTGCGCCAGACCTTCCGATGTAGTCAACTTCTGTGAGACTTCTTCAATGCAATCAAACTTTATCCTGACTTCGGTAACTTCTTCATGTATTACACCTATGAGACCTACTAAACATATACTTGACAAACATATTAGTCTCATTGGCTATATTATCATTAATCACCAAAACCACATACATACCCTAAAGTAAATGCTACAATCTTTCTAAGATTATGTTTCCTACACTTGCACACTGGCTCCGCCAGCGACTAGTACATTGGTGGTGGCACCACTTTGGCTGTCGTTGCTGCTGCATGAACCCAGAACCGCCTGTGGCAGTGCAAGGGAGAGTGGAAGTTGAACCGGCGAAGACGCGATAAAGCAAAGTTGTGAACTAGTACATCTGGCTGATTTACTGTTGTGGGCTTAATCTCTGCTATTTGCCTATTGGGCCGGTGGTAGGCCCCTGTGCGCCCCCTTTTCTCTGCCCCTGATCACTGGACTCTTGTGTAAGGGGAGAGAGAGGGTGTGTGGAGGTAGATGTGGAGGTGATGGTCATTGAGGTGATGGAGGGCCATTTGGGGTGGCAGGGGTGGAGGCCATCACACACGGGAAGGAGAAAGCAGCGGGAATATCCGTCTTGTGCGGGAGAGGAGGGCAGACGTATGGGAGACGATAGTGATGGCGGGAATGGGCAAGGAGGTGGAAGGGATGGCAACCAGATCAACTGGTTGCACACATCCGCTTTCCGCTGTGCACTGCCATTACCCACTCCCTCCACCTTCCCTGGCGATGATGTTATCGCCTCCCTTATGCACGTCTCTCATCCACATATGGTCCGCGACAACCTGTTGCTCATGTTGGCCATGAAGAGGGAGCAAGACTCCATGCGCCCCCAGTACGATGACAACGGTGGAGACGGAGGGGCTGTTGGCAGAGCGGATTGGTGGGAGGGGTGGGGGAGACCATCACGTGTGGGGGATAAACAACGGCGGTCACATGTGGGAGAGGGGTACATGCGCGATGGACGTAGCGACTGAGAAGGACGGGGAGCCAAATCCAGCAATGGTGGCAGTTGAGCAATGCATCAGGCAGGGGAGCCAGGCATGCGAGAGAGATTGAGGAGGGCAGGAGGGCTGGTTAACAGGTTCGCACCATATGACCCATATCGGACCGTCCATATTACCAGATCAACAAAACCAACAACATTCTTTAGTGAGTTAATTGAACGATAACTTACATAGTGCGGGTAGTATTAAATATTAAAATGTGCATTTAATATATCACATGCTTAGATAGAAAAAGGAGATATGAAATATAGCGACATGAAGTTCGATACAACTGACCGTACATATCAAAGTCTGCAATTATTATATTTCAATATAGATAATTTGTTCTTCAGCATCTAACGACATAGTTAATACTCCCTCCGGTAAAAAATAATTGACGTTTTGAACACGACATGGCCTCCAATGTGTACATTTGATCACTAGTTTTTACTAGAATATATTTATAAGATCCAATATATGAGTTATGAAAGTATTTTGTGAGCCAAATCTACCCATGATTTTATGGTTTCAAACCAAGTATTTTAGAAGTTATTGATAGTCAAAGTTTCCAAAATTTGACTGGATCTTATCCAAAACGTCACGTATTTATGATTGGAGAGAGTAATACTTATTGGAACCTAAAGTGCTTGTTGGTAGCCAAAAGTGATGGTCATCGTTGTTAGATCAAAAGTTAGCTGCTAGAAGAAATCACCGAATATGCAGTTAAAATCCAATGTTTGATATATTGCACAAGTACAGAAATATATCTATCCACAACTGAATTATATCAAATTGATGTAAGGAAATTATTAATAAAATAATTCTTGTCTACTATTAGTATGCCAATCCAGAATAAAAGTATAGGTTGATATGTAATAACAATTATGCAAGCAAGTGTGATATAGCTGATCTGTTATAAAAGTTGTTTAATCTATTATGTTCTTGGTAGCCTCTCTTGAAAATTAGATCATCCACTCAGCTATGAACTCATCATATTTTCATGAAGAGTGCATAAATGTCTCTTTTACAGCGAAATAACTGATTGGACAATTATATTGTAAAAAATACTTTCTATAAAAGAGACATTAGTCAAATCCATATCTAACATAGGTTTGCATATGACATTATTAACACAACTGAAATCAATCTATAACTGAGGCCCTGTTTGTTTCCCCTTGGATTCTGGATTCTGGATTGTGGATAGTGGATTGTAGAAGCTCACCTTGAGTGAATTGTAGATTGTGCCATAATCTAGGCATATATTTGCAGAATCCACTTCCAGGATCTGGCTGTTTGTTTGCAGAATCCACAATCCACAATCCACAATCTAGGGGCAAACAAACAGGGCCTGAATCTAGCGGTATGCTATAATCTTTAGCTTCACAATGGTTTAGAAATTACATATTACATTACCTCAATCTATTGTTTTCCCCTGTAGTTGTGGTGTTCAATCAGCTGCTGTATCAGTTTGGGAAAGGCTTGGAGTCAGAATATGTTCAGGCTTTGGCATGTTGATATCGAGAGATAGAGCAAAGAATTCCATTTCAGACATAGAGATAGAGATAGCTGCTCTCAGTTCACACTCATTGCCTTGACACCGTTTTCATCCTAAAAAATGAAAAAGTTCAGACATGACAGGTTACTACTTGCAGTTGCAGTACATACATGGTGCTGCCTCTTAAGCTTTGACAGAGAAGAGAAAAGTTAATTAATTTTAGTTTATCAATTGCAACATCATTGAAAGAGAAACATCAAGTAAGGCCATAAATTATGGACTATGAAAGGTTATTAGCTCAATCTGTGAGGATCTGTGTGGTGCTAGAGGTACATCAGATGTGATGGTAGGGACTGTGAAGTGAAGTGTAGCCCCTCCCAGAACCAAAAAAATCACATATATAACTTGTTATTATTTTCTTGATTTAAAGCTGTTTTAAAAGCTTTATTACCAGGTTATCTTGTTTTAAACTGTTTCAAAAACTTTGTTACCAGATTATCTTATTTTAAACTGTTTCAAAAGCTTTATTATTAGGTTACCTTTGTTTCAAAAGGTTAACAATAGAGAATATAACTAAATACCTGCATAAAACCCGCTTTACGCTTAAAACTTTACTGTATAGTCTTATCCTTGAAATACCTTATACATCTATCAACCTACTTGAAGTAGTATAGGACTTGTTGAGTACCTTTCGTATTCAGTCTTGTTGCTTTCAGATTATTGCCATGGAGATCAAACTCAACCCAGATGAAGTTAAAGAAAAGAAGTTTAAGGTCGTGTCTGCACCCAAGTTGCCTGTGGCATTGGGTTGCATCGTTCGTTTCGCTCTGCTGTGTTGTAGGCTCTTTTGCCTAGCCGATCTACTGTGTATCTTTGTCCACCAGACCATCTTTTGCGTCTTTTAGGTAATTATTTTACTTTATTTTATTTGAAGTATGTATTTGATTCATTCTGTTAAATTTTATGTGTATCAGCTACTTGATCCAGGGACTGATACAGGAGGTGCAGGGAACCCGAGGTCGAGGTCCTAACAACGAGTCATAGAAGGAACTTGCACATTTATACATGCACACACAACTGCAATATGAACAAATGAAGGTGTCGTAAGTGCAGGAGGAGGTGTTGCAGTCGATATAGATGTAGTAATTGAAGATGCATTCTGTACCAGCAGGTGCACCAAGATCAGATGCATCATCGCATTTTGCAAACTCAAATGCTACAACATGTTGAATTTTGCTTGTTCCCATTTTTCACAGGTCTCAAGTTATGTTCCATGTAATGTTTTTTTTCTCAAACACGCAGGAGAACTGCGCATCATTATATTAAGAAGAAAAGGAGTCTAAGATGACTCAAACACCCCCCACACACAAGCGCCCATTAGGGTCACACTAGTTACATGAGAAATCACCGGAAAAAAAACCCACGACCAAACGACCACACTAATATTGGCATCGTAACCACAAAATACTAAGATCTTTGGCTCCTACCAAACACCATAGCTTAGCTTCATCTCGAATATCTTGCAAGATGATGCTAAAACTAGATGACGCACCCCTCAAACACACATCTATTTCTTTGCTTCCATAACCACCAGGCAACCAAAATGACTAGCGAGTTAAACCCCTTGCCTTGTTGCCTGGGAACATGTGTGCAGTGCTTGGCGCCACCATATAGTGAACGCTTGGTCCTCTGGTCCTAGTGCTAGCAGCTGCAGGCCAACAATTGATAACACAAAGAACCAAACCTCCCTTGAGAACACACATGATATGAGCAAGTGT
Organism: Phragmites australis; assembly: GCF_958298935.1. NCBI lineage: Eukaryota > Viridiplantae > Streptophyta > Magnoliopsida > Poales > Poaceae > Phragmites > Phragmites australis. Next base: position 6,089,899 of record NC_084935.1, read on the forward strand.
TGCACATTCTCATCCTCCTGGTCACAGAGGGGGCAACTGTCAGGATGGTCTAGACCCACGATGGGCAAGCCGGTTAGCAGTCCAACATCAATTTAACGAGGCCAACCACAAGAAGAATTTGCAGCGAGGTGGGGCCCATGTTCTCCAGATCTCTTTCTGAGGTTCAAATTCGACAACTCCCATAAAGAAATGGTGGTAGGCTGATCTGACAGTGAACTCGCCCGTGGATGAAGGTGTCTAGATGTGTTTATCATCCGAACCAGGTGAGAGCTCAACTCCCACTAAAATATCCCAAAGTTGAAGGTATTCCAGCAATGCTGTTATCTGCAGCCCACCCCTAGTGTCATGGATCCAAGTGTTGTTTGTCAATGCTTCCTGAACCGTTCTTCGTTTAGCAATTCTCCTTATCACTAGTGCACACAATGATGGAGCAAGATCAAATAGGGTTTTACCGTGCATCCATCGATCACTCCAGAAGAGGGTCATGCTCCTATCGCCCACAATGGAGGTGACCAGGATGGAGAGCATAGCCAGTTAATTAGGATGTACTTGAATGTCAAGGTTGGCCCATGAACAATCAGGTTTGGTTTTTTTAACCACAACCATCTTTCCAAGGTTGTTCCATGCAATATAGCAGCCTGGAGTAGCTTCTTTTTCAATAAGGTGAACTAGTATGAAACATCATGTTTTTTAACCATGTATCCAACAGTAAAACTAGTGCTGATTCCTTGTTTTTTTTAAAATATATCAAATAATGTGTAGCAGAATGCTAAATGGATTAGTAGAATGCAGAACTTAATCTATTTATCATTTTCTTCCTTAGGTTAAGTCATATGTAATGAAGAGTTACATATGGGAGAAAGCAATTCTGGAGAACTCTATCATTTGAAGAGATAGTAGTGATAACATGTGTTCATCTTTTCTTTTTTTTCCTTTTTGTACTTCAAATTGTAGGAAAGGGTATGTGATGTCTGCACCTTGTTGGTAGCAAAACAACAAGGCAAATTTGACTATCCAGGATACAGTTTGAAAACCCTGGTGAAGTCATGTACCGTTCTTAGGAAAATTAAAGCATATCAGACAAGAATATTAGAGATGATCAGATGTTTATATTTGATGCATATCAATTCAATAGTTCAATTGATCTCCCAGAGTAGGCAAAATATTCTACAACTGATCATCTAGGTTAAATGAGCATACGGTGTTACAACTTTTTTCCCTATATAGCTAGTATTGAACTAGACATCAAATGAGTCTAAACTAATGTTACAATTCTAGCAAATTTATGCAAAATTCTATATGATCTACAGTTCTTTTCAATCCACCCTTTTCTTTGGCAAAAAATGCATAAGCAAAAGCAGACTAGGGAAGATCTTTATAGAGATGATTGGATGTCCTAATGTGAATGCGTGCTTGTTTTGCTTGTTCCAGGGTAGCAATAGAGATCAGTGGTGGCACGACGGCACGTGCGTGAGAGCGCGCGTGGGAAATAGGTGGGCCTGGCATTTTGCATGCCTCCTCTCGGGCACGCTTACGCACAGAGAAGTAGGCAGGTTGGCCAAAAGTGGAAATCCTTCCTTTGGTGCTTTCCTAATGCAGGTGGAACGACTACGGCATGCTCGGTCGGAGCGTAATTGCGTCCAAAATTCACTAAAGCACAACCCTCTTGTTTGTTTGAGGGAATTGATTTTTTGCCACCACCAAGAAGTGGCTTCGCTTATTTGCCATTCTAATCATTGCCTCCGCTTATTTGCCACTCAAAAGAAGGACTCTTTGATTGTGTTGCCATTATCCCATTTTAATTCGTTTCCTTTTTCTTTTCCTCTCTCAGGCCAACTAAAAAGACCAGATTGCCATAGGCCCATCTGAGCTATATGTGACTGGACTAGGTTGGGTCCAACCATTTCGACACTGTGAGCTCATCCTCCCCCCCCCCGTCTGCCCGCCGCCTGCCCTCCTCTCTCCATGCCGCCTTCGCCAGGTGCTCCCTGCAGTTCCCTGGACTGCACCTTCGCTAGGTGCTCCTTAAGGCCAACATGGTCGTCGTCTTCCACGAGCTCGCTGCAAAGGGCGAAGCCATCCTGGCCTTTCAGGTATGTGGTGCTATGTGTATTTCACTGAACCGAGAGCAGAGGGGGTTTGTCTCACTGCAACCTGATCATGTGGTGTGAGCCGTGCGGTGGGAGAAGCTATTGGGAATTGTTTTGTTGGCTGTTTGGGCACTTTTAGGCAAATTCCAAGTCGGATTGTGTGATTCGATTGCCCAGGAACGATGTTGAAGCAAGAGGTGTGTAAAATTGCGATTCTCCATGGTAGGTTGAACCGTGCCATAATATTTTAGGAGCTTAGGTTGTGCCCAAATCCTAGGTGTGCTAGTGATGGTTGTAAAGTTAGTTATAGGGATGTATGTGTGCTTTTGCTATGTAGAGTCATCATTATTGATGTATTGCCATGTTCATATCAATGCAAAATGCAATGATCAGACAAAATGCAAAATGCATGGGTTTATCAGAGCTGATGTATGTTCTGTCAAATTATCGGATAATGCAAAAGTAATTGGTAATCACATTCACATAGTTGATAAACCACATAACCACGACCATCTACAGAGAGGGTACCCTTATATGGGGAAGCAGTGTTACAAGCTCCAAGTACTGCACGCGTGCAAAATTAACATGAGAAAAAACATGTGTATGTACAATGCGTCTAATTCGTGCTATACGGAGCTAGATAGTGTTTGGTTAGAGAGCGAGGTGAGATGAAATGATTCCATTCATATATTTAAGGATGTGATGATTCCATTCATATATATATATATATATATATATATATATATATATATGCTTATTTGGTGAGTGGGATAGAACTAATCCATTTTATTATTTTGGGTCTACTGTCAGTGTCACGTTCGAAGTGGGACGGCTGTGTTTCACCCTTTTTTTTAAACGGCTCCGTCCCGAATCTTTGAAGAATATTCTCTAATTTTGAACCATTTCATCCTGCTACTTTCCATCCAAACAGCTAAAAATAAGATGGATCCGCTCCGTCCCATCCCGTTCCACTAACCAAACACTACCTATAGCTAGCTAGATTAAAAGTTCAAAATACAAACTTAAACATGATAGAGTGTAGTCTGGGATACCAATGCAAACACTGAGCTGGTCAGTATCAGAGCACGTCTCAAGTAACTACACGGCGATGGTTGACCAGAACTCTTCCCCAGGCAAGTAAAAGCAGAGATTAGCCACCTGCGAGTCGCATCCACTGTCTATCAGCAAGCTCAGGTTCCTCAGGAGGCTATTGGGCCTGCGGCGGGGCAACAGGAGGAGAGGAGGGGCGGTGGGAGGAGCACGAGTCTGCCCAGAGGAGGACTTGGTTCGACCAGACGGGTTCGGCTGGATGAGCTAGGGGCAATTTGGTCTTTTTAGTTGGCTTGAGAGAGGAAAAGAAAAAGGAAATGAATTAAAATGGCATAATGGCAACATAATCAAAGAGTCCTTCTGTAGGGCAAATAAGCAAAAGGCAATGATAAAAATGATAAATAAGCGAAGTCACTTCTTAACGGTGAGAAAAGATTAATTCCCTCATTTTTTTAGGGTAAAGCACAACCCTCCCCCACAAAAATTTCTCACACAATGTTGTTAGGGTGTTGTGAAATCTCTGTAAATGTTGAATTCGCCTTTTTGGACCACTGGATAACTTTTGGGCTGAAATGGCCGTTCCATCCCCAAAATTTTTCACATCTTGGACCTGTCGGCCTAGCTTGCTGGTGACACACGCTCCCTTCAATTTTTTATTTCTATATTTTTATTTTCAATAATTATAAAAATATATGTTTATTTTAAAATATTACAAATCTAGATTATCGTCATTCGTTGATAGTCGACATCTTGTAAGGCACTAAGGCCATGGCGCAAGGATCACAAAATAAATATCCTAACTGATGTGACGTCTACATCAACATGTCAACAAGCCTCGTTGGATGCTGTCCATGTCAACATAACTTTTTTTTTCACCCGTTAGATAGAAGATAAGTCTCTGCTAGGTCTACTAAAAATGTATCTTTTATTTAGTGGGCAACACCTTTTCTTACACATATACGATTTACAGTGCTGTTGCAAAACGAAAAGTATACATGCAACACCTTTTCTAGCTTTATGATTAAGAAAGATCAAAGCGAAAAGTACATGAGCCACGTGTGTATAATAAAAGATGTTTTTCTAGTGGGTCATAGGTGATAGCAAATGTGTTCCTGCTAATTAGTTGATATCTTAACGTGGATGTCATATCGGTTAAGATATTTAATTTTTAACTTTTACGCTAAGAAATGACACCTTATTATTGTCGTCTTTTCAACCGGCAACGATAGTGTAGATATTCAATATTTTGAAATGTTTTATAAATATTAAAAAAATAAAAATAAAAAAAGCTCCGCTCCCGTCGGCCCGCTCTAAACAGAACGAGACTGCCCTGCTCTGTTCTGCTTCCCTCAGCTCGCCGCGGCGGGCACGACGCACCCATCACGCGACGGCGAAGTGGCTGCGACCGACGCTCCTCCACCCAACCAACCACCCCGACGTTGACAAACAAACGATGCAATAGCGCCGTCGAAAGCCACCCCCACCGGACGGATCTCGATCGCCTCGGCATTAACCATGCCGGCCGTGCGAGCGCCCGCCCGCGCCACCCGGGGGTCTCGCGGCGCACCCACCCACACGTGTGCCCCGGAGGTCAACCACCTTCCAATCCAAACAGCAAATGCACGCGAACCACTAGCTCGCAAAAGCCATTTTCTTTTCTCATCACTGATCACTACTATTATATACACTGATTATTTTTCGTCTTGCCTTTTTTGTATTTACAAGATACCGGCACGCGAGGCCCATTGACCGTGCTCACGAAACCAGCGTTACATGTGCCGTTCCTTTTCCAAAAAGAAACGAAAAGGAGAAATTAAGAAAATAAACTTGCCTCGCAGTGTCGGTGAGGGACACCTGCGAGAGGAAGAAGAGGAGCTCATCGCCTATGCACACCATTTTCCATGGCTCAAAGGGAAGCGATCTTTTCTTTTCTTTTTTTTGTTCTTTTTTCCGAGAAGCAATCCTATCATGAGGTGAACTACCACTCATCTTTATGTACACCGACAGTTGCTCCTCCGCCGTGTCGGTAGGACGAGCCGCTTGCTCTCGCCGTCGGTACGTTACTGCGGCCGGTGCGCCGTGCTCGACGGACGGGACGGCGGCATGGCCGGAGCCCGGTCGATGGATCAGTGCCTGAGCCGCAGCGGCGGCGGGTGGGACTCGACGAGGATGGACCAGAGTATCTGCACGTCCTCGCACGGGCACGACTTGACGTCCTCGTACAGGATATAGATCCCCCTCTCTGTTCATCATCACAAAACAAACACATAAATACACAATCCACACATCCCGGCAAACAAAACCAAACATCAAATCGACAAATGATCTTAGAAACAGCTAGAACAGCAACAATCAGAACACCCGCGATGGATCAAGAACAGCAGCAAGCCTTCAACGGAAAGGAGAACAGAGTGCAGAGTGGCGCAGGCACGTACTCTTCTTCTGCGCGGAATGCATGCGGATCCATAGCTTCTTGAGCGGCGAGAAGAGCGTCTGGAGCCAGCCCGAGCCCATGGTCGGTCGGTCCCAAGTCCCAACCCTCCTCCTCCTCCTCCTCCTCCTCCTCCTCCTCCTCCTCCTCCTCCTTCTTCTTCTTCTTCTTCTTCTTCTTCTTCTTCTTCTTCTTCTTCTTTCTTACCACCTCCCCATGCGCCGATCAACCGAGCTCAAATAGGGATGCCTAGCTTTGCAGAGGGGTTTGCGAAGTAGAAGAAGAGAGTTGCTTCGAGGCCGGGTGAAGTCCTCTGCTTTACTACCACTATTCCTACCGCTACCATCACGCTGGGCTCCCGTGCATCTTAATCACCGGCTCTAAAAATCTCGGTGCCATGTCACTGTCCGCCCATATTTCCTGCGAATAAACAAGCTGAAACGCGCGCGGGAGCCTTTCGCATGGCGCTCGAGAAAAAGTTTCTCATAAACGGAAGAGAAAAAAGCTGCACTGGCTCTGTTAGGTCATAGTTAAACCTTTACGGCGGCACTTGCCTACCGTGTCAAGAACACAGGCCACGAGTCGAATTGGCGCCGATGGCTTCTTGCTTATCTGGGACGGGTCGCACTAGTATTTAGCAAGCCGTTTCTGTCGGTTCGTGATACCGGACGATCTGTCTCCGATCCGCCCCCGTGCTGAAATCTGATCAGGTGGTTGAGGTCTGCGTGCTCCTATTATTAGGTATTACTAACATAGGAAAATGCAACTACACGTGAATTCATGAACAATGACTTATTTCAGCCATCTATTGGCCCTACATAATACAATTTCATCTATTATTTTTTCTTATCTACCTCATGCTTCTTTCCATCTATCTCACTAACTTGAATCTCAATGTAAATGAATAATCATGATAAATAATATGTGTATAAGGACTAGTGGAAATTTCTCTTCATACTAACATAATATGTTAACCGCTGCTACATTAGTTCAACAATACATGGTATTTATGATATTTGTAAGGCCTCCTAGTTCACCTGTTTTCCAGATGTGTATACGCCGGGGGGGGGGGGGGGGGGGGATCGCCGCATGGGCGTGGAGGCAAGAGTATAGTGCCATGTTTATGGCAGATCAAGCTTCCATTGCTGAGTGGTGGGAATCATTGATAAGCTCGGTCCCGAGTTCATTTAGGAAGACACCTAATACAATTTTTATCTACGGTGCTGGAATATTTGGAAAGAAAGAAAAAAAGAACTTTTCAAAACTCAAGCCTCCAACCGCATCCAGTCTCCTTTTTTGCAAGAGAGGAGGCCGTTGCAAAAATTGGTGCTCTCGAGTTGATCACAAAGTGTAATATCTTTCCTTGTTTGTCGGGGTGTTTTGTCAACCATGTAATAAGGCTAAACCCCTGTTCATTTGTTGTTTTATTCCCAGTTAATCGGTGTGCTGTAAACTCTTCCTCTCTTCTTTAACGAATGGAAGAGCTCATGCCGCATTTTTGAAAATGATGGAGAAAAGATTGTAAAATTGTCATATTATGGAGATATTTTTCATGATAATCTGATTATACGGATCCAAATAATCCTAGTAGTCAAGGGTACAGAAAGGACTGACTCCGGAGGGGGGCAAGCGAGGCGGCCGAACTCAGGGTGCCCCTCCCATATAGGAAGCAACTTTGAGGTTATTTGGCATGACGTTTTATTTGCTGTAAATACTATGAGCAAGAGATTGGAATCACCATCCATGTGTAACGACTCTTCCTTGCAGTAAATAGAAGGTATAATGAATTACTTTGATAAGTATAGAAATGAAGGGTTTGTTTCTAATATGATCATTGTCATAGATATTGCATCTGAAATAGGTATAGAGCCACCATTTTCAATGAAGTATTGTGCTCTTAGGAAGAAACAATTTGATAAAACTAATTACAATGAAGAAATTCTACGAGCTGAAAATGCTTTTGAAGTTAATTATTATTTTTTGTTATGGTTGATATGGCAGACACATTATTGAAAAATAGGTTTGAAGAACTCCAGACATTCAAAAGTATATTTAGATTTTTAGTGAGCCCAACAACTTAAAGTCATTAGATGATATTGAACTGAAAGATTGTTGCACCAAATTTGCAAATACTTTATCTCTAGATGGTTCATATAATTTATGCTAAATGATCTAATATATGAGTTAAGGTTATGCAATTAACTTTACCAAATAGACCAATGTCTTCTATAAATATTTTTGAATATATCATAAAAACAGATTATTATCCTAACATTTCTATCGCTTATTAAATCTTATTTGTTGTGCTTGTGATTGTGGTGTCAGCTGAAAGAAGCTTTTCAAAATTGAAACTATTGAAGAACTATTTGAGGTCTATAATGTCTAAAGAAATATTAAATGGTTTGACAACTTTATACATTGAGAAGAAATTACTGAATGAGATTGGTATTGATACCATCATTAGTGATTTTACATCTAAAATGTTAGAATAAATTGTTTAAGATGATCTCTATAAAGGGTTTAAGGTGAGCGTTATTTTTTTATACTTTAAATGTTTATACAAATAATTTTTAATACACCGAATATTATCTTTATAATTTATATATTAATTAAATTTTGATGGGCCTGTTCTTTTTTCGCCCCGGGCCACCAGATACAAAGATCCGACTCTATCATTCTCAAGACGTCTTATATTAACGGACTGAGCACTGAGGACGAGTTTAATAACGACATTTCCCCTCGGTGAGCAGCGTGTAGCACCAGTGAGCCACGAACATGTTGCCTACATGGTCTGCTGCAGGCCCATCCAAATTTCGCGGCAAGCGAAATCAACAGGGCGTCAGTTAGAACATCGCCATTGCACCGCGAGCCAATTGGAAAGAAGAATTCCCTCAAAAGGAAGACGAAAAGGATATGCGTGCGTACGCACTGCGAGTGGGACGGTTTCAGTATATTGAGCGATGGCGAGAGGGAAACTGATTCAGCAGTGACCGGGCGGCCCTGTTTTCGATTGTTGCCGCCTCGCTTTCCCTCGGCTCTCGCCGAGAAGAAGCCTCGCCGTACCGGCGATGACCCGCAGATCTCATGGACCTCAAGGGGAGGAACCGGTGGAATGCCAAGTCAATCTGTCGACCATCCCTGCCCTCCTCGTCTGGGATATTCTTTGCTTCAGCAGATGAGCACCTCATGCTCATTGCTATGTAACAACCAACGAGTGCTTCTAGAAGAATCCCAGGCGCCTTATGTGTGAGAGAATTCAAGCAAGTATTCTTGTGTTTGAATTTATCGTGGCATTAGAGGTTACCATGGCTTTCTTTCTTTTCTTTTCTTTTTTTATGCATCAAATGAGGAAACCATGAGTCATCACAAGTTGACAGCTGCATTTCCTGCCGTCGATAAGTATATTTTGGCATCATCTATGTAGTTGTAGGCGTACAGAGCAACTTAGCACTTGCAGATTTGCAGTGCATGATATTATAGCATAGCAGTAACGATAAAATCAACTGAATTCACGAGTCTGTGGACCAACCCAAATTGGTGGACCTCAGAGGGAACATCAGGAGAGGAAGAAGAAAAGAAAAGAAAAGAAAGAAGTTCAGCAACCAAATTCAACATTTTTGTAACATTCAGGTATCAACCCTGTATTTTTAGCCAGTAGAGAAAAAAAAAAAGATACGGCGTTGCCAAATATATACAGCATCAACCATCTAACTTTAACAAGGATGTGATTTTCTATCACTGATCTAATTAGTAGGTTTTGGACAACTCTCCCACCAGTGATCTAGTTAAGTAGTTATTAAAGCTCATTAAGATGATCATCCAATAATGTGTAACACACTGGGAGGGAAAGTGCCGCATGTGCAGAGTTACACACTTATGAAATAACTGATCACCATCATAATGCTTCGGCCAAAGAAAATAATGGAATAGAAAAGAAAGAGGAAAACACCATTATCTTTAATAATGTTGCTAACTCGGTACAAAATATGGCAGCAGATTTGCATAACTCAACGCTCTCTGTACTTCACCTCATTTTAAACATGCAAGGCATAACAATTGCACAGACTGCAGAACTGTCGACATCATTTTTGGTATTCTATCAAGGACTTTTGATCAAAAGGTGTAAAGCTGAAAGACATGGTAATAGATAAATTGAGCACAAGAACCCCCCATCCTATCTAAATACCTCTATTGATATAGCAAAAATCATATGTTTCAAAATCTCAACTTGTTCACAACCGCTAGGACAATATAAGTAAGGAACATGGAATCCTTGCACAGAATTTTGTTACATTTGCTACTTCGCTAGACCCTATATTCCTACTGTTACTATTCATCAATTCAGAGTAGAGTTGGTGAGTAAACCCTGCTATCATGTTTCTGCCAAGTGCCTACTCAAATCTTCCACGCATGAAGAATCAAAGTGAAACCAAAACGATGTGCTTGAGCCTCTTTTTCATTCTGTGAGCATGTTCTCAACAAGAATTTTTCCATTGATTGGCCCGACTGAAACAAAAACACAGCACATCCATTCGACGAGCCATATAGCCAGTCGTGCACATCCCAAAGCACCTCCACTGGAAGTCCATCAACATAGATCGTCTGGTTCCCTCTGAACTTCCATGCCAGTCTCTTCACCTGCAACACTCTCTTCTTGCCAATCCTGATTTCTAGGCTAGGATCCCTCACCCCTGCCGTGTCGCACTCTATGGCAATCTGATGCAGCTGACCAATGTCCAAAAACCGAGCCTTCGCCGAATACACCTTCTTCGCATAAATGTGCTCCTTCCTGGCTATCATGACTGCACTAGAATGTAAATCATCCGACGAGACCCGGTGATCCACCTCCTTGCGCATGTCACCGAGCACAAGGACAGTTTCACGATCATAGACCAGAGCAACATAGAAACCTTCAAGGGGCTCCGGCCCAGCTGTAAACTTGGCGGAGGACAGGTCCCAGATGATCTCCAGATTGCCACCGTCCACCTCCATGACCTTGGAGCCCTTCCTCTTGGAGAACAGCCATGGCTTCACCTCTGTCTTGCAGAGGCAACGGTTCGAGTAATCGTCAATTGAGATGGCCAGAGCCTGCCCCATGGCCACCTTGCTCCAAGTGACAGTAACCCTGCAAGGCTTGCCGAACAGACGGGCCAGGTAGGCGCACTGCACCATGTTCTGGCCACCTGAAGAAGAGGAATGTGCAACTTGAACACTGCTTTGACTGAGGCAAGATGCGAAATCCCTCATTTTGACGATGGTGATGGTTGCAAGCTGCAATCCCTTTTTTGCGGCTTTTCGACGAACACTACGTGCACACCTGCCCTATTGCCCAGAAGACTAGTTTCCACATTTGGATTCAGAACGTATGCTTCCTCCAGAGACTGGAGCAGTAGTGGAACTGATCCATCAAGATCTCATCTTTGCAATAGATATCTCAAGATTCCCCTACCAAAAGCACGCGTGTTCGACCTGAAATCTAAGATGGCGACAAATCAAGAACCCGGCGCAGAAAAGCACAGCCTTTAATCCAAAACTCCAACCGAGGTAAGAAAAACCAAACCTTTCCTGGAGGAATCAAGAACCACCAGCAGGTCAATCCCAATGGAGACTGGAATCGCCGAGCACCAACGAACAGCACCAAGAAAAAGGAGGAAGCCTGGGACCTCAAACACCAGTGGACAGACCAATCCGGTGGGCGGCCGTTTTCACCTGGTCCTCCCCGACCAAGAACAACTCACCTGCTCCACAACAGCGTGTTTGCTCGCTCCCTCAGGAGCAGTACAATACTGTAGCGTCGCTAGAATCTCGCCCTTTCCCTTTCCCCATGGTTTAGCTCGTAGTGGCATTGGAGCAACCAAAAGCAAGCTGGTGGAAAGAAGAGGACAAGGTAGCAGGACGAGGAGCCCAGCGCGAGGGCGCCCACTGGTGTCCGTGGCGTTGGGGAACGTGGGCAGCAGAAAAGACGCGGATGCAGCACCAGGCAGGCAGCAAGCTGCCGACTTGCCGAGGCAGACGGGTCCTTGGGTCGGGCGAGGTGCAGCTGCACTGTCCCATCACAGGGAGAGGTCGCCCTCCCCGCGGACATGTGAGCTCCACCTGACCCGCGTCTTCCGCGGCGGATCGTGGCCGTTAGAATCGAAACGCAATCAAAAAACACTAGAACGCACGCGAACTCAGCGGAGAGACTCGGCTAGATTGTGCTGCGACTGCGAAGCTGCAGTGTTTTTTTAGACTCTATCTCTACTATTTAAAAATCTTTAATAAGTTACATGTTCATTCTAAATCTCATATCTATCTTAAGTCCTACATCTATCTGAATCTATGCACAATCCGACGGCTCAAGTCCATTCAACGGGTTGACATCCCCTTCATCCGAAGGCCACTGCGTCTCCTGCCTCCACGACATGCCCTCCGCATTTTGTCGTCCCACGCCCCTCCCAAATCTCCGCGTTCCACCTTCGTTGCGTCTCGCCATCGAGCCATCGTGCACGCCGCTAAACGGGTCGACCACGACCTCCTTCGTTGATGTCTTGTGCACCATGGTCATCGTGCGCCTCATGAATCGCGTTGATTTCTTCGCTTCCCTGACGGATCCAGCGACGATTGCGGTATCCAAAGCTCATGACTGTCACTCCTGGCCCACCACCGCCACACGCCCTGCTGGATGCCAGATACCCCGCTACCTTCAACAAATTTGCACGCACTGGGATCCACCAGTGGCTCCGTTGTCACGCGCTGGCCTCCACCCACGTTGCCTCCTCACGCGACCGCCTCTTGCCTCGGAGCTATGACCTTCCATGTCCTCGGCGACACGCGCGAGAGTCCCGATGTCGGTGATATGGGATTCGGGGGTTCCCGAGTCTCGAGGCCAGGTCAGCGCAGTGCCATATGGCGTCTTCCCTCGGGGACCACCTCCCGTAGGGCCCGAGGGAAGCCAGGTCCGGAAGGGGGTGCTCGGGGCCAAGGACAGTTGGTCCCCGAGTACCCAGAATTCCCCGAGGACCCGAGAAGAGCTACGTCCGGGAGTGGGCACTCGGGGCCAAGAACAGTTGGTCCCCGAGTACCCGGAGTTCTCGAGGACCCGAGAAGCCCCATGCCGGTGGACCCCGCAGGGACTCCACGATGAGGTGTCGATTGGTGGGAGGCCCGATGCTGCATTTAAGGGGGAGCGTGGACGGTCATATCTAACCACTCTCCCCCACACCTATCGTATTGAATATGTCAACCCCTGCCACCGCCTGGCAGGAAGATGTGGGCACAATTAATGCGACGGGTCCCATCGCATGTCCCTTCGCGGGACCCATGAAGAAAGACGGCTTGAAGATATCTTCGATGGGCTTGAGGCTTATCGCCTATCGCCCCGTTGCATCAGATCGTGTCAGACTTACTCTGACCGGACGGGCATGCGAGAGTACTCAGAGGCTGGCCGGTGGGCGCCCCTGCACCTGCTAAAGTTGGGACGTGAAGACCGATGAGACCGTCCGAGGGATGCATTTTCAACCCTCTGTAACATCAACTGTAGACACATGATGATTGTTTTTTATTTATTGTTTACGGGAATTTGTGCCCTCGTTCTGGGCACTACCTGGAGGGCCTCCCCCCGGTAGATAAAAGGGGAGGGGAGCACTTCGTAGACCAAGAGACCTGACTTGCACACAGACTAAGAGACCTGGAAAACAGCCCCAAAGCTCGAGACTTCACACAGCCGAAAGATAGGTCCCCCAACCTTGTAACACATAGAAAAATGAGAGTGCTAGAGATCCAGAGAAAGGCATTCGAAGAGCATTGATAATATACTAGACACATATGAGTAGGGTATTACGCCTCCATGCGGCCTGAACCTGTCTAAACCCTTAGTGCATTCAATACTACTAGCCAACGACGACTCATCCCGCCTAAGTCCCACACGTATTAACTCCACGTACGAGGTAGATCCAGAACCAGCCCCCCGGCCGAATCTCAAAAATGGTCCCTCAGGATCCCTACTTGCGGTGTTCATCCACTGACACCCGCCATCATCAATAGTGCCGAGGTTGACGGGCTCGCCCGCTTCGTCGTCAACGAGCACAAACAACGGAAGGTGACTGGTCTTTGCACTTCCCTTCCCTTTGGTAGATTCTGCCCTCTCTCTCTCTCTCTCTCTCTCTCTCTCTCTCTCTCTTACCTTCAATTCCCAATTCGAAGTCTAACCCTGCACTGGTAGGCGGCGGTGGCTGCGATGTTAGAGGGTTCCTTGCGGCGGGGGCAATGGCAGCCACATCAAAGTACAACCGGAGCAACCTGGCGGTGAAACAAATCCTACAGGAGGTTAAGGAGATGCAGTCCAACCCCTCCCCTAACTTCATGGCCCTCCCCCTTGAGGTCCCAATCTCAGCCCCATCCCTTACCTTTACCGTGAGATTTACCCAATCTAAACTTAGTTAGGTCTTAATCGAACGTCAGTTGAGCAAGACATCTTTGAGTGGCAATTTGCTATCCTGGGGCCACGAGAGAACAAGTTCGAGGGCAAAATCTACCACGACAGGATCCAGCTGCCCTTAGACTATCCATTCAAGCCGCCATCCTTCATGCTGCTCACGGTCTGCAATATAAGTGTTCCAATCTCGCTTTGTAAGTTCTGTATCTTGTTTGTGAGCTATTACTAACCTTGCTACGTTTTTTTAATCTATGTGCTGCAGCCAAGTGGATGATTTGAGATTCAGAAGAAGATATGTTTGAGCATATCTAGTTACCAACCTGAGCACTGGCAGCCATGATGGAGTGATGAGTAGCCTTAGGCCATTTGTTTGTAAATACCTGCTGAAATGCCCATGGTAGGTTCTCTAGAGGACACCTCTAATAAGCCGACAAGCACCATTATTTATAGTCTATGTTGATATGGTCTTGTGGGTTATATGGGCATTGTGCAAAAGAAAATGTCTTATTTCTTTTTTGCTCTTTGTAATTCCCATAGGGGCAAGCACTTACCCTATGGCTGGGCTAAAAGTAATCATGCATTTCTTCTCGTGATTATTAAGATGGATATAAGTAGTACGGTTTGGTCTACTAGCGAGCAGAGAAGTTTTTATTGCTTTTTTTTCAGTGGAAAGTTTTCGGTGCTGTTACATGAGAGGCATCGGCCATGGATATGTGTCTCAGCACTACAGTTGATTCTTGTCAGTATTGCTTTTCTTTGGTCATGTATTCATTTGAACACCTTTTTAATGTTGCTGGGTATGTGTAGTAGGTGTATTCTATGATAACCTCGTGTACTACAAATCTTTTGTACATACACGTTATAACAAGACCAGGAATAGCAATGCATTTTCTGCTCCATATGTTGGCACCATCTTTTCGTATTGTACATACACATGTTATGTACACTAATATGAGCATGGTGCAAAATAAAATGATTCTTTTATTCTTTGAGGAATTGTCATGTGGCAAGTATTTATCCCCATGACTAGTCCGAAGGAGCAACATGTACTTTCTATGCATTTTATGTCTGCTTTTAGTTGAGAATCAAATGCATGTTGGAGTATGCTGTAAATTCCCTAAATTAGTAGTACAAACCTATTTATACAAGGGCCTTTGATTTTTTGACATTTGGATTTCAACTGAAGAATGTGGCAGAAGATGTCTTCTAATTTATTGAACGTGTAAATTTGGTATGCTTCTTCATAGCATGGCATTCTGTTTTCAAATCAATAGATTGTTTAGCATTATCGGGTTGCTTTCTAGTTGGTCAATGCAGATCTTTTCTTTTTGTCATGTATGGATGGTTTTTCTTTCATGATTTTGTAAATATGGGCCTTCGATCATAGTAATTGAATTGCCATAGTAGTTTCTAATTAGGGTTTAAAGCATATTTACATCATTACGTGCATCAAAAGGTAGTATTAATCATTGTTTCTGTTGCCAGATCTGTAACTTATAGTGGTTTCCTGCTAATTCATCTCCCAACATAGCTGAACTTTTGATTACTGCCTGTAGATATTCCTGTCAAGAGGAAGATTGAGAAAAAGAAAGAGAAGGTTCTTTACCACGAGAGTGTGTTGAAGAGGAGCCCATTTGTATAGAGAATCTCATCTTCTGTGGTGTCCAAGAAAGATAAGATGGCAAACAAGAAGGAATTGCAGGAGACACAGGAAGAGATGTTGCAGAGCCACTGAAACTATCATTTCCATTTTTGCTTTTGTGATGTTTGCTTTTTCAACGAATGGTCATGAGATAAGGCTGGTCCTATGGAGCAATCACACATCGAGTTTGACACTGAATAGGTCCAGTTGCTTGCCAAAAAGGAACCAATCATTGTTGGTCCCGTTGCTTGGCCAAAAGGGACCAGTTATATTTGTCAATACTTTGGTGAAACTCATGAATTTTCTCTAAATTTTAACTTGCTTGAACTTTTTTTCTCCAGGGCCTAAAGCTTTCACCCAATCATTTTGTACCGCACAAGTTATGTAGCTCAGTTGAAACAATGCTATAGTGACAAAATAGACTCAGATGAACCAATCATCACCGGTTAGAAAATGGCTCCAAGTGTCAAAAAAATTCTGCTGTAAAATTGAATGTTTCTAATGTAAAATTGTAATCCTCGAACTGGTTTACTTTTCGAGAGTAACATATTGTGAATACGCTTAATTTAATATTTATTTGTAATCATGTTTAGGGGAAAATAATTTGGACTACCGCTATGTTGTATGCTATTTTTTTATTGTCTTACTATTTTATAAATATAGTTTTACTCATTGTTTCATATTGTTGCAATAGTACCAAACACGTTAATAAAGACACTGTAGCAATGTATGGGCACGATACTATTTGTGAATATAAAGCAAAACATAACATCGTGGCCTCACTGGCCTCCCGATATGCGCGCCATGTTCCACTTAATTCGTGTGCCATCCCACACGAGCAAAGACGCGTCACGCCTAACGCTAGCTAAAGACCTGCTCTAGCATGCACATGCACACGTCGAGCTACACAGACCCAGTCAAGCTCTTGAACTAAAGAAAAACAAACCAAGACACTAAGCATCCCAGTGCACAAGAGTTATTCTAACAAATCTCCTCCTAATTCTTGTTGCGCTGACTCAAACTATCTACATCAACGAGACCAATCTTGCCGTGAAGTTCCTGGAACTTAACCCGGTTGAGTGGCTTCGTCAGAATGTCTCCCAGCTGTTCTTTTGTCCTAATGAACTCCATTTCAATTTGGCCCCTTTCTACACACTCTCGGATATGATGATATTGTGTATCTATATGTTTGCTCCGATCATGGTGTACAGGATTATTGATCAACAAAATTGTGGACTTGTTGTCCACTCTCAACATTGGAGTGCCTAGCACTGAGTTCTGCATCTCATCCAGCACTCGTCCCAACCAAACAGCTTGACAAGCTACGGTTGTAGCTGCAATATACTCTGCCTCACAACTCGACAACGCTACCACTTTCTGCTTTGTGGACTGCTATGTGATAGGGTTGTCACCAAGAAAGAAGATCACCCCAGTTGTGCTCCTTCTGCTATCAACATCACTCGTGATATCACTGTCACTGATGGCAACATTTTTCCTTTCCTTGCATAAATGAGACCCTAGTTGCTTGCCCCAGGAATGTATCTAAGGATGTGCTTAACTGCTGTAAGATGTTCCTCATGCGACTCCTCCATGAATCGACTAACATATCCAACTGAGAAAGCGAGATCAGGAAGAGTATTGACCAAGTACATTAGACTTCCAACTACACTCCTATACATGGTTGCATCAACAGGTGGACTTGCACTCTCCTTGCTGAGTTTCAGTCGGGGCTCCATCGGCACCTGACAAGGATTGCATCCTGTCATGCCTGTCTTCTCCATAATCTTGGCGGCGTATGCTCCCTGGTTGAGTGTAATACCATTTGAACTCTGTTTTACCTCAATATCGAGGTAATAGCGAAGCATCCCCAGACCGCTCATCTTGAACACATCTACCATCTCCTTGTTGAATTGCTTGATGTTGTCATTGCTGGTACCGATGATTACCAAGTCGTTGACATACATGCCAAGTACCAGCTGTTCCTGACCACTCCTCCTGAATTCGATCAATAATAGGGTGTCATCTAGCTTCGTGTTTCAAGCTCTTGGGGCTTGGTGTAGGCCGTAGAGCGCCTTGTGGCCTTGTGGAGCCTGAGTACCTTGTGCTTGTTGCCAGTGCTGATGAAACCAGACGACTGCTCCACGTACACCCCCTCCTGGTGGTCGTCGTTCAAGAAAGCAGACTTGACGTATAAGCCACTAGAACATTGTCTGTAATCAGCCGGCCAGGGACGAAAGCACTCTGCTCCTCATAGATAATTTCATCTAGAATCAGCCTCTATCTCGTTGGAAACACCTTTGAGCATATCTTGTACAACACATTACAAAGAGATATTGGTCGTAATTGAGACATCTCCTGTGGGTTCTTTACCTTCGGGATTAATACCAGAACTGTACTATTGACCAAGGTTGGCATATCGCCACCATTCAAAAAATCAAGAACAGCTGTGCATACATCTTCGTGTAGAATATCCCAGTGTTTTTGGTAGAAATCGGCTATAAAGCCATCTGGTCCCGGCGATTTGTTTGGTCCCATCATGAATAAAACTCTTTGAATCTCCGCAGGCGAGAACGGAGCACACAAGATGTTGTTCATGGCTGCCTTCACCTTCGGGGGAACATACTGGGTCACCAGCTTCGGGTTAGTGTTCTCCTGGGCTGTAAACAGGTTAACATAGAAATCAGTAGCCAAACTTTCAAGTTTCGATTGCTTCGTACATAAAGTACCATCGCTTTTCCTCAGAGAGGTGATCTTATTCTGTCTAGCACGTTCTCTTGCTTTTGCTTGGAAAAAACCGGTATTACAATCACCATAAAATCTAGTGAACCTCCAGCCCTGCTCACTGTTAGACGGGTCATATACCAAGACATCAATGTGGTTCTTCGAGTAATTCTTCAAATTGACAGAGATTTCTCGCTTCCAGAATAGCACAAGCTCGCCACTAAGGCCTTCACTATTTACACCCACAGCGTTGGGAAATCCGAACTTCCACCTCAAGTCTTGAGCTTTAACTGCACTCATCTTTGTCTCAGACAAGAACAACATCACGGGATTTTAAAGATCCACCAAACTGCAGATCTCAAGAACTGCCTCGGACTTCCCGCAGCCCCAGCAGTTCAGACACATGAGACTCATTGTGCCCGGCGGGACTGCTTCTTAGCAGCCACCGCCGATCGTGCATTTGGTTTATGGGTCAAGGTCTTCTGTTTCTTCGAGCCCTCTTCAAAAACTCTATCAGAGTTGGAGACCGAAAGTTGATTAATTCGTGAGTTGACCAGCCCCGCGGGAACCAAACCTAGCGTCTCCTCCACCGGTATGATCAAGCCCGGTGTGTTACTCTCCGTGTCATCATTCTGATGACGACAACCCGGCTTCCTCTTCTTTGGGACCAGCTATTGAGCATTCTTCTCAAGATAAAGGTTCAACTGAGTGCCCTGCAGGTCCTCCTTCAGTGGTGGCGAGAGATCATCACCGGCCTTTATGTCATCAGCCTTCAAGTCATCCATGGGCTTTTTTGAGCCTTCGCTCCGCTCACCTTCTGCCGGAAATGAGGAAGGGCGTGCACTGGATTTAGTTTGGGAGGAAGGTCCACTCCCATATATTTCCGTCGCAGCTTGAGTGCTTGACTGAAACTTTGTATCTTTTTCTTCTTCTCGTCAGGCGCACGCAGCTTCCGATCATACGATAACTTGCCTTCCTCATCTCGGAGGGCTAGAGAAGGGCAATCAAGCTCAGAGTGACCCAAAAGACCACATGACTTGCAAAAAAGGGCAATTTCTCATACTGAATGTCATACCATTCATTAGATTTGCGCACTCATCCTTCAATAAAACTCCCCGTCGAAGCGGTTTGTTTAACTCGATGGCAATACGAGCACGCAGGAAAAAGCCTTTTGCTTTCTGTTTCTCAACTACGTCAATTTTCTCAAAGGAACCAATAAGCCATGCCACCTTCTCTCCTTTCTTGGCATTCATCCAACCAAAGGGTAAATTCAGCACATGCAACCCAGATACTCATCCGATCAAAGCACACATCGGAAGGCGTAAGCGTGCATTGTAATCTTGTAGGAGAACAACATGTTTTCTGACTACCCAAGGGGAGCCATCAAGTGCCTTTTCCTTCTCCACAGCACCATCGAAGTCAGCAATGAACATGTTGTCCCCTTTTTCACCAACCGAGCGCGCCGTCAGCCCTTTAGGGTTCCCCATGCAGGCTTCATCGCGCCCATGATGGTCGAGAGATGAAGTGCTTTTGGAGACAGAACCTTACCAATCACAGACCATTTAGACGGAGCCTCCTGATCCTCATCAACATCACTATCAATGAGAACGTCTTCCTCTTCAGCAGTCAGGTTGAGGCGGCCAAGAGATCGGAAACCTCCTCCTGTGCCTTGCAACCATCAGCCGAAAGACCCATCTTCTCCTTCCCAGAACGCGAACCACCAGATCCGGCTCCAGCCCCACCAGCCACGGAGCCGAAGAAGTCTCCCGTTCCAGTGTAGACAGAGGGAGTGAAGTGCGGGCAGGAATACGAAGATTCCCCCTTGATCACCCCGAGAAACAATCGGATCCCTGGATTGCACGTGGAACGCGCACAGACCGATTCCACCCTAGGTCAGCCACGAAGAACTCAACCCTAGGGGAAAAAAAGACTCGCCAGCAAGGAACTTACTGCAAGAGAGAGTGGACGCCAGTGCCGTGGTGGCAAACGGCGGAGAAGATCGAGAACCGCCGTGGCCGGAGATGGTGACGGTGGGAGTTTCTGTGGAGTCACCTCCGAGATCGCCCGAGGAGGAAGCGGTTTCCCGGTAACGAATTTTAAAACTATAGTATTAGAGACCGTGTCTTATCCAATATTTGTGACCGAAAGGAGTAGTAGTCGATAATCATGCTGTTTTTTTTTGTGACGCTTCAAGTGTTAAGTACTATGTAATGACACTTAAGAGATTGTGCAAAGATGGAAACAGCCAACCTCTTTCTTTCTTTTTCGCTTCTCCACATCAGCAAACATTTTAGGTGATGAGGCTTGCAGACAGCATTTTATTATAGGAGCATTGCAACTCTAAAAACTAAAAGAGGCCAAATATTGACTTGACAACAACCACTGGGCATCACATAAACATATCACAACATTCGGAGATTTGTTGATCTGTCGACATTCACAACTTAGGATAACAGATTACATTAAAACAAAGCACTGCAAGCTTAAATTGATGTCTCTTGTGCCACCCGTTAAGGTATCTGCAGGAGTGATCCATGGGAGGAAGAGGCATATTTCTCTTTGAGATGCCAATTGTTGTTTAGGTTGAGCTAAGTTCGCACATGCTATTTGTCGCTACATTTTTTCTGCGAGTCCATCAGCTATCTTGGACCCATAGTCTCACAGACTTATCACTATCAAGGCCTCCCGAAGCAATTTTGTTCTCTGTTGGATGGCAGGACACGGAGATGACGGTGTCAGTATGGCCTTCCAGTTTCTGAAGAATATTTCTCCCTTGGAGGTCCCATATGTACACACAGTTGTCTTCTGATCCACTAACAATGTACTTCCCATTCGTAACGGAAAACGCTGACTGGATGCAGTATACTCTGTTCACATGTCCACTGTATACCTTCAAGAACTTGCCAGTAGCGAAATTGCATAGTTTCTGCAAGGTTGAAAAAATAAAGTTAGGAAGCATATTTACAGTAACCTAAAAGTTTCCAAACAAAATAACTACCTGTCATCATATTGCGCATAATGCAAACCACAACCACCATCAAACTGTGCTATCATACGCCAATGACAATTCCTCTGCGTGCTGCTTGACATGAAACTAAAGAGCAACTAACGAGCCTACATGAAGCTTGAAGGGGCATTTATATGCAATGGTTGCCATGGATCAAACTAAGAACAAGGATCGAAACCATAAAATCCATTGGAATTTTCACTTGAAGTATGCATGACAAAATGTGGACATGAATTACAGATGCGATTTTTCGAAAACATTCAACAACCAAACAATATGTAAGTAACCATAGCTTGCTCCTTTCTATCACCTTCATCAAACCAACCTAAAAGGCTAAAACACAGTCCTAGGATGATTTTCCTCTTGCTATGGATCAAAAGGAAAACTTTTACCCATTAGGGTAACTCAGACAGTAGCAGTTTAAGATCAATTTTCCATCCCTCGTGGTGGACATGGATCATTGGATCTTTCATGCCAACAAGGGAGACTGGATCTCTACAGTCATTTTTATTGTAGTAGAAATTTTAATACATCTTGTAACAATTTCATGTAATGTGTCACAACACTCTGCTATTATGTTGCATAGTAATAAAAGGCAATGTAAGAAATGTGTCAACATGTACTGTGTAGTCTAAACAAATGCTGTCGTACTAGTTTTTCAAACAAGAAACATAAACTTAGTAGTTTTTAGAAGATAGATGCATCGATTTTGGCCGTAACTGTGCATCCTGAGTCATAATACAGAGTCACAGAAACTTAGTAGTCAAGGTCGCAACATGTAATTACAAAGAAAAGCATTATAACATGTGAGGATTGTTTAGAATAGTGGTAGAGAAAACAAAGGCTAAAGTTTGAATTGATGAAATTGATCAGAGATTGAAGCAAGGTCATGTTTTTGCACTGTGATGAAAAAATAATGTTCTGTGACAATGTCAATGTATGCACAGCAACAGCAAAATGCATCGCGGCATGATGGAGATGACTCAAAAAAGGAAAAAGATCAAGAAGTCAGTTTTTCTTTTGGGGGTGGGGGTTAGCATGAACATAGGAAAATGGGCAAACATTAGAAGCACTGTTCTAAAAGGAGGAGGCCTACGCCCGGTTAAGCGCAAGGTGACTGTAGGAAAATGAGCAAACAACATTACAAGCACTGTTCTAAAAGGCGGTCACCTAGCCCCGGTTAGGCGCAGGGTGCCACCTGCCCGCCCACAGAGTGCCTATGGGGCAACTGCTGATAAAAATTAGGGAAAACATGACTAATGGATATCAATGATACAGTTGATGACATAAACTAGGATGCATACACTCATCAGCATCTAACATTATGAATAGAACAAGGTGAAGTTTGCCAAGAAACTAGTAGAAGTGTTGTCACAGTAATTTAGTCATGCACCATCTAAAACCTTAAATCTTATCATTTTGGTAACATTTTCTTTGTAAAAAGTAATGGCATCTATGCAAGAAACAGGATGTGCTCACATCGCCTCCTTAGTACCAGCAGATTTGATGACTATAACTTGGAACTAAGAGGATGTTGCTTCATTATAAATTTAGTCATCAGAACTGAGATGGGTTTTCGTTCATTGTCAAGAGAAATTCTTCAATTGAAGCACAAAGTTGGGTCTCAAAAACCTAGAGTCTGCAGTTAATGTACTTATCCCCAAATGCATCAACGTGACCTTGCCACCCAAGAGCATTTCGAAAAGGTTAAGCTAGACGTCAAAGATCGGTTTGCATATCGTGCAACAAACAGCAGAGCTCCCCATCCTCAATGACTACAAGTAATATGCACTTCACCACGCCTACGCGTAGGGAGCTATTTATTAACTTTGTATGAAGTTCAATTAGAAGATGATTATAGCTTATCTAGACAATTTCATCACAAAGACTTGAGAATGTCATGAGGAGTTGATCACAAAATGTTACTATGAATCAGCAATGAATTAATTGGTCATACCAGTGAGTCATCGAGCGTGGCGACGAGGATGAACTTGCCATTGGGCGAGAACATGGAGAACGACACCGCGGGCTTCTTGTCGTCAATGACCGTCTTGAGGCAAGCCCCAGTCTTGGCGTCCCAAATCTTGCAGCTCCCGTCATGGCTTCCGGACACAATGATTGAGCCGTCCCTTATGAAGTACACGGAGGTGACGGGCTCGGAGTGCGCGTCGATGGCGCGGGTGCAGCGGCCGCTTTTGACGTCCCAGATGCGCACAGTGCAGTCGAACCCACCGGAGGCGACCTGAGAGCTGGTCTGCGGGTTGAAGTTGGCGCTGAAGACGAAGTTGGTGTGCCCCTTGAGCACGCGGACGCAGCGATCGGTGCCTGGGTCGGCGGTCTGGCCGCCGGAGTTGGCGCCGGCGAGGATGGGCCGGATGTCCCAGATGCGGAGGGTGCGGTCGTCGGAGGCGGAGCAGAGGTAGAACGATTCCGTGGACCAGGACAGGTCGGAGACACCGGCAGCGTGGCCGCGCAGGGTGGCGATGATGGCGAGCGAGGACGGGGAGAGCAGCGCGACCGTGCCGTCGAGGGACGCCGTCGCGAGGAGGCGGCCGCAGGGGGAGAACCGCACGCAGGAGACCGCGCGGCTGTGGGGCGTCGCCGCCCGCACCTGCCGGTACGGCCGGTACGGAAGCGCCGGCGCCGGCTGCTGCTGCTGCTGCGCCGCCCCCGACGACATGGTCGGCAACCGGCACGGGATCGCGACGCACCGCCCTCTCGCGATGTGAAAGTGAAACGGGTCGGATTCTCTGCGGCGTCTTATTAGTGCACAACGCAACGCAACACAACACAAGTCGGAGGAGGGCGGCGTCAAATACACGGACACGGGCTCGTAGCCGCTCCGCCTCTCCCCGAGAAAGCCAAAGCCGGCGCGATGGATCTGCTGAAGCGGGAGCTGGAGAAGAAGCGGAAGGCGGCGACGGACGGCTTCGGGGGGAAGAGCTTTGTACGGCGGTCGGAGCTGGAGCAGAAGCAGCTCCAGAACCAGAAGCGCCACCACGACGAGAAGCGCCAACGCCTCGCCAACGCCGGCGCGCCGGCGCCCTCCTTTGATTCCGCAGACGCAGCCGCCGCCTCCGACCCCAGCAACCCTGACGCCATAGCCCAGGCCGCGGCTGGGAACCCTAACCCTAGCTCCTCCTCCGCCGCTGCGGCGGTCTCCGTCCCGCCCGCCCTCGCGGCGAAGAAGACTGCGCAGGAGGAGGCGGTGCTCTCCGAGGAGCGCCGCATCGACGAGATTGACCTCCCGCGGCACGAGGTGGTGCGGCGCCTCCGCGTGCTGCGCGAGCCCATCACGCTGTTCGGGGAGGACGACGCCGCCCGCCTCGAGCGCTTCAAGCTCGTGCTCAAGTCCGGTGTGATTGACGACATCGACGACCTCGACATGACCGAGGGCCAGACCAACGACTTCCTCCGCGACATGATCGAGATGCGCAAGCGGCAGAAGGCCGGAAGGGACACCTACGCCAAGGGCAAGGGTAAGCGTGTTGGCGGGGGTGATGGTGGCGACGGTGGTGCTGCTGGAGAGAGTGTAGATGACGGGGACGGGGACGGCAGGAGGAGCGGGGATGATGCCGATGCAGACAAGGACTCCAAAAGGATGAAGACCAAGTTTGAGGAGCTTTGCAATGAGGACAAGATTTTGGTGTTCTTCAAGAGGTTGCTTAACGAGTGGAACCAGGAGTTGGATGAGACGACAGAGCTTGAGAAGCGGACAGCAAAGGGGAAGTCGATGGTTGCAACG